>NC_136613.1:31448197-32048197 GCF_933228915.1 Telmatherina bonti | reverse complement strand
AGTCTGCGAACGAAGTACTCTGCTTGGTATATAAGGAACTATGAGGTCTTTGATATATAGTGGTGCCTGGTTGTGGAGGGCTTTATATGTAAGGAGAAGGATTTTAAATTCTATTCTAGATTCAACAGGCAGCCAATGAAGAGAGGCTAAAACTGGAGAAATATGATCTCTCATGCTGGTTCTGGTCAGGACTCTGGCTGCAGAATTCTGGATCAGCTGAAGGCCTTTCAGGGCATATTTAGGACAGCCCAGTAATAGAGAGTTACAGTAATCTAGTCTCGAAGTAACAAAAGCGTGAACCAGTTTTTCTGCATCACTCTGAGACAGAATGTCCCTAATTTTGGCTATATTACGTAAATGAAAGAAGGCTGTTTTAGTAACCTGCTTAATATGTGGGCCAAAGGACAGGTCAGGGTCAAATATTACTCCAAGGTTTCTCACTGTAGCACTGGAAGCTAAAGTAATGCCATCCAGGTTCATTACAAAACCGGAAAATTTAGCTCTGAGTTTTTCGGATCCAACGAGAATTACTTCAGTCTTATCTGAGTTTAAGAGGAGAAAATTTCTAGACATCCAAGTCTTTATGTCTATGAGACAATTTTGTAGCCTATTGGGCTGATTTGTTTCATCTGGTTTAAAGGATAAGTATAGTTGAGTATCATCTGCATAACAATGAAAGTTTATTCCATGCTGTCTAATAATTTTGCCTAAAGGGAGCATATATAGCGTGAAGAGTATTGGTCCAAGTACAGAACCTTGAGGAACTCCATGACTTACTGTAGTTTGGGAGGAGGACTTGTCATTTACATGAACGAACTGAAGTCTATCAGATAAATATGATTTAAACCAGCTTAACGCTGTACCTGTAATTCCAATCACCTGTTCTAGTCTTTGTAACAGAATGTTATGATCGACTGTATCAAATGCAGCACTAAGATCAAGCAAGATAAGTACGGACACAAGTCCTTTGTCTGAGGCCATAAGAAGGTCATTAGTAACTTTCACCAATGCTGTCTCAGTGCTATGATGAGCTCTAAATCCTGACTGAAACTCCTCGCATAAATTATTTCTGCTCAGGTGGGCATGTAGCTGAGCTGAAACTATTTTCTCCAGAATTTTGAACATAAACGGGAGGTTAGATATAGGTCTATAATTTGCTATCACCTCTGGATCCAGAGATTGCTTTTTAAGTAAAGGCTTGATTACAGCAGTTTTAAATGATTGTGGTACATATCCTGTCACTAAAGACATATTGATAAGACTTAGTAGTGATGTATTAATTAAAGATACAGGTGGATGGTTTAGATGAAGCTATTATTTTAGTTAATTCAGAGGGTTGGACAGGACAGAAACTATTTAGACACAAGTCAGATCCTGGTTCTAAGGATGCTTCGGAGACCACAACAGGCTCAACATTATAGGTAGAAGGAAGAGTATTGTGAATTTGATCTCTAATAGTGTCAATTTTATTCCTGAAAAAATACATGAAATCATCACAGCTAAGTGAGAAAGGAATACATGGCTCCACAGCGCTCCGGCTCCTAGTAAGCCTAGCTACAGTGCTGAAAAGAAACCGAGGGTTGTTTTTGTTTTCCTCTATCAATGATGAATAATAAGCTGTTCTTGCCGTACGTAAGGCTTTTTTGTATACGATTAAACTTTCTTTCCAGGTTAAGTGAGACTCCTCTAGTCCTGATGAACGCCATCTGTTTTCCAAACGCCTTGATGCCTGTTTTAGAGCTCGAAGCTGGGAATTAAACCAGGGAGCCTTCATAATCTTACCTAATTTCTTCTTCTTTAGGGGAGCAACATTATCCAAGGTTGTACGCATTGAAGCTGTTATAGTATCAGCATGCTGATCAATCTGAGCAGGAGTAAGGCTTAAAGGGGGACTCTCGGTCATGCTAGCACATGGTAGAGGTGAAAAAATTGATTCAATTGATTGTTTAAATTTTGTAATATTATTGTCTGATAAACATCTACTATACTAGAATTTATTTTTGGTCAGTGAGTAATCAAATAAAGTGAATTCAAAGGTTAATAAGAAGTGATCGGACAAGACAGGGTTTTGAGGAAATACTTTGAGCTTATCAGTCTCAATACCATATGTTAGAACAAGATCAAGAGTATGACCATGAGAGTGAGTGGCTCCATTGACATTTTGTGAAAACCCAATTGAGTTTAGAATAGAGCTAAAGGAAATGTTTAAACTATCATTTTCATCGTCAACATGAATATTAAAATCACCTAGTACAATGACCTTATCAGTAGTCAGCACTAACTCAGACAAGAGATCAGAGAATTTGGTCAGAAACTCGGAGTAAGGTCCAGGTGGGCGATACACTAATGCTAAAAGGAGCGGTTTCTCTGAATTCCATTTTGGATGAGATAAATTTAATGTCAGGAATTCAAAGGATTTATAGTTAGTTTTGTGCTTAGGATTAATTAAAAATTCGGACTTAAAGATAGCTGCAACACCTCCTCCTCTGCCTGTAGTTCTAGGAATGTGAAAGTTTAAATAGTTAGCTGGCGTAGCTTCATTAATACTAACATAATCCTCTTGCTGTAACCAGGTTTCCGTAAGACAGAATAAATCAATGTGGTGATCACCTATCAAGTCATTGACTAATAAAGACTTATTTGGGAGGGATCTAATATTCAGTAGGCCACACTTTATTGTCTTATTTTCAGATTTTATTAGATCCATTGTTTTTATTTTTATGAGGTTTTCACAATTAACCCCAGAAGTGTTTTTGTGTTGTTTAATTCTTACTGCTGGGAAGTTGTATAAGGTCGGAATGGGGTTTTGGGTGGGCGGCGGCAGGTGGGAAGCTGCAGAAAAGTGTGTAGGACTACAATTCTGCCTCCTGGTCCCAACCCTGAGTTGTCAATTTAGCTGACTAATAAAAGAGTCCATATTGCTAGATAAGAGAGCGGCTCCATCCAATGTGGGATGGATGCCATCTCTCCTAATAAGACCAGGCTTTCCCCAAAAAGCGCTCCAATTATCTATAAAACCCACGTTGTTATCGGGACACCACCTAGACAACCAGCGGTTGAAGGATGACATGCGGCTAAACATGTCATCGCTGATTAAATTTGGCAAGGGACCAGAGAAAACTACGGAGTCCGACATGCTCTTGGCAAAGTTACACACCGAAGCAACATTAATTTTAGTGACCTCCGATTGGCGTAACCGGGTGTCGTTACCGCCGACGTGAATTACAATCTTACGGTATTTACGTTTAGCCTTAGCCAGCAGTTTCAAATACGATTCGACGCCGCCCGCTCTGGCCCCAGGAATGCATTTGACTATGGTCCCCGGTGTCTCTAGAGCCACGTTTCTGACTATGGAACTACCTATAATCAGGGTTTCTGCCTCAGCGGGTGTGTCGCCGAGCGGGGAAAATCTGTTAGAAACGTGAACAGGTCGGTGGTGGCCAGTGGGTTTTGGTTTGGGGCTACGCTTCCGCCTGACCGTCGTCCAGCCCGCCTCGGCTCCCGGCTGCGCGGGAACTGCTGAGGGACGGCTCGGGATGGCTGCCCTGGCTGGTAGCTCCGCACTGGCTAATGGGGGCTTGCTGACTAACTGCTTCTCTAACTGAGTGCGGAGCTGGGCTTCTAACTCACAGAGCCTCGCCTCCAAGGCTGCCAAGCTGCTACACTTAATACACCTACCGTTATCACTAAAGGAGGCGGAGGAGTAGCTAAACATCAGACACACCGAGCAAGAAAAGGCAGGGGACCGGGGTGTGGGAAGAGAGCTAGCAGCCATGCTAAAACCGAGTGCTTGAGCTGTTTAAGTCAGTAAACAGAAAGCCAAAGATCCCAAAAATAAATGCAATATATAGAACAGTGGTTTGGGAAGATATTGTGCGCTAAAGTGAGTGGTTGGTTAACGATAGATAGAAGTTAGAAAGAAGTTAAAGGAGCCAACACGCTTGGGAAACAGGAAATGACACAATACGTTACCGCAACGTCAGCACGTCCGATTATATACTGGTTATACTGGTTAATGGAGGTTAATGGAGCATAAATGGGTCTTTAGAGCAGTGTTTTTCAACCTTTTTTGAGCCAAGGCACACTTTATGTCATTGAAAACTCACAAGGCACACCACAAACCATTTTGTTTTGTTAAAAAAAAAAGCCCATATTATTTATATAAAGTCCATCTTGTCAATGTGGCCTTCAAAAAGGAATTTTATTATCTTTCACCTGGGCCCTGAATGAACACAGAGCTGCTTTTTAGACCAATCAGGTGAAATTGGATCAATTCTCAGGGCACAGTGGTTGAAAAACACTGATCTAGAAGGTTTATGGATCATATGTAAAGTTTGCTTGCCGACATAGAGGACATTGATCAGAAAAAAAGAAATCAGATTGAGTCTTGACTTTGTGTTAAAATGCAGGACAGATGTACTGTTGTTTTTTTTTTTTTACTTTTACTTTCAGACTAGCAGAGTTAAACTGTACTTATGGTTTCTCACACAGTCACACAATCAGCAGCTACCTTTGCCTCTGGACCATAACTGGTCACGCCGCTTTGATTCACACAGATCATCCAAACTGATAGAAAAAGTTTCCTGATTGTTTATATTCTTTAAAAAAGGTTTATGTCCATCGCCTGCTCTCACAAACTTAAATCAATGAAATAAAAGCTTCCAGAGAAGCAGCTGTTAAATCATTTCTAGCATCTTTTCCTCTTAGAAAACCTTCAGTGCTGCTCTACAAATGCTCTCTTGTCTGTTCCAACTTGTTCTTTCTCTGAAGTTTTGCTTTCAACGTCCTGCGTGTGAACAATGCTGAAGCCTGAGCAGGCAGATCCTTATCTCTGAGATTTCCCGGGAATACTGCGACATCCTACGGTAACTTTCCTCCTCTGAAACCTTTATCTTCAGCTGAAAGAGGAAGATGAAATGCTGAGATGTCCAGAAAGTTTCAGCCTTCCTGAAACACTGAGGTTTCGTGAGACCTTTGGATGAGCACAACTCGAGCTACCAAACAGCTCAGAACAAGGCTGTTTGTCGAAGTTCCTGACAAAGCCAATCTTTTAGGAATGACTTTATTCTGACAGTGATGACATAAAGAGGGATTAAAAGTATTTTATAAAGTAAACTTGATGCTCGGCTTCAGCAAGAGCTCTGTCGCTTTTCTCTAGTGAGGACTCGGAGTAAAGAGAGATATTTACACATGATTTGAAGAAATGTAGAAAACTTTCTTTTATCAGAACGGAAAATGATCAGAATTTAGGGGTTGAAGTTTATCTGCAACATTTCTCTGAAGGACAAAGCAACTTCAGTGTAGTGTTAAACTTGCAGTGATCCTGAAGCCGAGCGGATGAGATGATTGTGGCAAACATTCCTGGAATGCCCTTGTTACCCAAACCTACCGCCTGGAGCTCACGTTCCTCAAAAATCCTGGAGAGGATGAGGCGACGCAGCGGCACCGTCATGATGAGGATGAAGGGGAAGGCCAGGGAGGCCACCGAAGACTTCACAACCCACAGCGCCACGATGCATCCCAGCTGGATGATGGTGAACATGTTCATACGCCATGTCTTCACCTGAAGGGACACACAGCAGAAATGTCAAACAGCAGCTGTACAGGCAGGGTTAGGATGCATACAGAGACAAACTGCAAACACACTCAGGCCTGAAAGCTGTTCTCCTGCTGAAGGAAAATCTGACGTGACCTGAGCGCCATCTAGTGGAACGCAGAGTATCGTCCTGAAGACTGACAGGACAGGACGGATTTGTGTCATTAATAAAAACTGTGAAGTCTTGTTGGTTCTGAGGCCTGCGGTGAAAGGACTGGCTCAGTGCGGGTGAGACATTAAATACTATCTAGTTTGAGAAACAGGCCAGTGGCTTCACTGTGGACGTTTTTCATCAAAAACTACATGTGTGGAAGATAAGATTTAACTGAAATTTATTATTATATTTTTTTTAAATATAATTGAATAATGAATTTTAAACTAATTATTTCCTATTATTTATTTTTATTAAACTATATATTCATTTAGTTTTTATTTTCATATTAGCATTAAAAAGTATTAAATTAAATGACTAATTAATTAAGTGATTTCATATATATATATATATATATATATATATATATATATATATATATATATATATATATATATATATATATATATGTATATGTATATATATATATATATATATATATATATGTATATATATATATATATATATATATATATATATATATATATATATATATATATATATATATATATATATATATGTATGTATAATTTTATCATTATATGTTTTAATATTTTTTATATTTGAATTTATATTTTTGCCTTTATTTAGTAATCTTTATTGAATTGTTTATGTTTAGGTTTTCTACATAATATAAATATATTTTACTATATTTCATGAGAATATTATCACATTCATATGTTTAATACTCCTTTTTTTAAATTATTTATTTATTTATTTATTTTATTTATTTATTTATTTATTTAATTTATTTTTTTATTTTATTTTTTTTAAAAGAAAAAAATACTGCATTTTTATTGATATCTATTATTTACATGATTTATTTTTTCTTTTTATTATAACAATAATCTAAACAGGATCATATCTAATAATTATTATACAATTAACTAGTGATGTTATCCTAATTTTATTTTTTACCTCCAGGGATTAATAAAGGTTTTTTTCCTTCATTTATTTTAATTCTGTAACATCTGTGGAAGGTTTATTATGATGGAGGAAATGTGGCACTGGGACCAGGATGGGACCAGAGCTGGGACCAGAGATGGGACCAGAGATGGGACCAGAGCTGGGACCAGAGATGGGACCAGAGCTGGGACCAGAGATGGGACCAGAGCTGGGACCAGAGATGGGACCAGAGCTGGGACCAGAGATGGGACCAGAGATGGGACCAGAGCTGGGACCAGAGATGGGACCAGAGCTGGGACCAGAGATGGGACCAGAGATGGGACCAGAGCTGGGACCAGAGATGGGACCAGAGCTGGGACCAGAGATGGGACCAGAGCTGGGACCAGAGATGGGACCAGAGATGGGACCAGAGCTGGGACCAGAGCTGGGACCAGAGATGGGACCAGAGCTGGGACCAGAGATGGGACCAGAGCTGGGACCAGAGCTGGGACCAGAGACGGGACCAGAGCTGGGACCAGAGCTGGGACCAGAGATGGGACCAGAGATGGGACCAGTTCTGCACGATGAACATCTGCACTGACATAAAGTGACTGTGGGACGTCTGTGGCTCAGCAGGTGAAGTAGTAAACATGAAGATGAGATGGTTCATCACTTCTAGTTGTGTGCTCGGGTAAGGCAGTAACTGTAAACCTTGTCAGAATCAAATGCTCCAATGTACAAACAATAAAAATATTTAGCGGTGATGAGTGTTCAGTGAGAGGAGAAATGTACTGTGGAAATGCAGCCAGAGGGATGAATATGTTGGTGACCAAGTAGCCAGAAAGAAAATCATTTAATTCAGTTTCTAGTAAGTGATGAATAATAAGGTTGTTCTTCCAAAACAAAGCTGAAAACCATCCATCAGACCAGAATACTGCTGCACATGTTTCTAATAACTTGTCTTTTCTCAGGTTTCAGTTCCGTCTCGGACTCGTTGGGCTTTCTCACGTTGCTGTTCTGACTGAGTTAACTGGGTTCAGGCTTCGCTTGTTTCCCTGCTGCATTCGGTTATTCCATCTCACTGATGACAGCAGGACCAAAGGCGTGTGAGCAGAGCGGCGTGTAACATACCTTGGTGACGTAGATGTGGTCAGGGTGGTGCTTGGCTGGAGTGACCATGAGGGTTATTCGTTCATACAGCTGGATACCCGTAAGAGAGGTGACCCCCATGTACAGGAAGATACCGAAGAGAACGGCCAGAGGGATGAGGCGTAACACGTCAGTCATCACGATGGACATACCTGGTGGCAGCGATGGATTAAAGCAGAGAAAATTCACACACTGTACACCCCAAATATATTAGCAGAATCCAAAATGTCACACTTCATTTTGAGTTGTGAAATATCTGATGTGAAAAACAACCATCTTTCCAAAGTGCTGCAGAGGCTGAGTCATGCCGCTAAAGTGCCACGCAGCACCCCCCCACTTCCTTTATCCCCCTGGAATTTCCAACAATTAAAGTCAACAAAAACAAATCCTCTGCTGCTCCAAAACTAAACAGAGTAAATAGTCCAGAGCTGGCTGGTAGTTTAGCTTGATGATTCATCACCTGATGGCTAAAATGTCAGCTAAAGACCACGACTATGCTCTGCTCCGCTTTACAGCCAGATATCAGGGTACCTGTCAATCCAATGGACACGACCCCAATTCTGCTGAATTTCCAGATTAAATTACTACTGCTAAGCGGATAAGTTATAAAAATTCACCCACATTTATTTGGCAGTGAAGTGGGACTCTGGCCAGTTGCTCTGTTTTGGAGCCCCAACTCATGAAGGATGAACTGCAAATCTTTGACACTTCTGCGTAGGCTTCACTTTTGTCTGAAGGAGGTTGGATGCTGCTTTTTGCTAGCTCTAAATAGGACTTAATTAGCTTTAGCAGTAAAGAGGAGCTAGTTAGTTAGCATGCAAATGTGCACAAACCCCGCCATGGACAAATTTTCTTGTTTTTACTATGAAATAACCAGGTTTATAGAACATAAAAGCCCACAACAACCTCTGCCCTGTTGCAGACGAAGCTTCTTGTGGAGTATGAATGGATCAGATCTGGATCGTTGCTTGTCAAAGAGTATGTAACAATCTTTAGTTAGCTCTAGCATTAAGGACAAGTTATCATTGTTATTAAAGAGGATATACTTATCTCTAACATCACACAGGACTTAGTTAGCTCTATGAGTAAAGAGGGGCTTTTTAACTCGAGCAGTAAGGGGGCAATGATAAGCTAAAGGATTGAAAAGGAGTATGAAATATTTAAATGTTGGCTAATCATTACTAGAACTTAGCTTAGGCTATATGAACATAAGCAAGAACTTTTTTTTTTTTTTTTATGCACGCAGCTTTCTGGTTTTTGTTTGTGGGGAATTTGGTGTCAATATTGTTCCAGCAAGATTTAATGACATGCAGGGTAGAAAAAGCATTATTATCAGCTATTATCTGACAATGATTTGGTGTTTTATTTGCTACAATATCAATGTTTTTTTTTGTATTTTTTTTTTTAACATACATCACTACACTCTGGTTTTTGATAAGTTCACAAGCCAGATCCTGCTCTCATTACTTTTGTTTAAAAAAAGAAGAAGAAACAAGTTATATTAGTCAATGCAGAATATATCAGTAGCTTTTCGTACATGGGATTTGAATGACATTCAGTGGACACATCGTAGCCCTTTTAGTCTCTTACCAACAAGCACAGCGACAAGAAGCCCAGTCACCCTCTGCTCTTTCACCTCCTGGATCATGGGCTTTTCTCCTGGAGCTGTTGCTTTGCTCATGACCGTGAGTGCATTGACATGAGTGACAGAGCGGACAGTGGCTGCAGTGAGCCACGGCAGGCCAAAGAGAGGGCAGACGGCACCAAGGACGACAATAAGTAGGAGATCCAGATGGAAACCGGAGCCTTTAATAAGACGACGTTCCTTTTTACTGCATATTAATCTGAAGATGTAGAGGAAAAATACTTTTTCAGAAATAAACTTCACTACATATAAATTACAAATCTAGTCAGTACATATATGCAAACTCTAGTGCATCATGGATGTAAGAAATAAAGGGGAACATACGAGGTGATTTGAGTTTCCATGAAAATGAGAATGAAGACAAGGAGGGCAGGAACAAAAGATGCTCCCATCATCCAGGTGGGAAATGGCTGCTTGTCACCAAATGGACTGATGAACCAGCCTCTCTTATCAGGAGATGTGACTGAAAAGCCTGACGGGACATTGAGTTTCTGAAAAGAAAAACAATTGTGTTCAAGTACGGAAAATGTATATTTATTTATTTATTTTTTTTAGAAAGGCATAAAGTTACTGATGGTAAAGTTACCTGTGTGTAAGTGTCAGTAATGGAATAATCCACCAAGACTGAAACTAAGATTGAGATGGGGATACCAAAGTCCCCAATTATTCTTCTGGCCTGAGAAAATTAAGAAAATAAATGTTAATTCATATAAAACGTCCCAGCACCAAAGGAAGGTTTAGTTTAGAACAAGACTTAAATAAACCAGAAAAACGTTCATTATTGGGTGAATAAAAAAATGTTTGAAAAATTGAATCCCACTTCCTGTTATGCAATATTAACAAAATTCTTACAAATAAGTGAGATTATTGGTGTTAAAATACTGAATCATTGGATGATTTTGCTTGTAAAAGCTGATATTCAATATTATCTTTGAACAAGATTGATCCACGCAGGGTCTTTAAATATCCGGGATACCGTACCTTGCCACCCAAAAAACGACTGTTTCTGAATTTCCTGAGGAAGAACGCAACAAAGAAAGTGCCCATCATGAGCACCAGAGACAAGAGAGCAGTGTTGGGCTGGTTGAAGACGGGAATGTCATGATTTTGAAAACCATTTGTTTCTGTGGAGTCTGTGGGGTACATCGCCATCAGTGGATGCTCCTTGAACACCTGGAAACAAGAGCAGGTTCAACTAAACCGGCTTCTTGTATGTGTCAAGGATTCAAACAAATTCTGCATTGTTAATAAACTTATGGATTTATTTTATATCATCTGCTGTGGAGGAGTGATAGAGCTGGTTAGTGTACCTTGATGAGCTTGGAGAAAGTTTCATAGATGAAGATGAGGGAGATGAGGAAAGCAAAAATCTCTTGGGTAAAAGGTGAAATGTAGCGGACCATGAAGCTGCCCTCTGCTGCCACAATCACCAGGACGATGAAGATGAGCCAGAAACCGATCCACACTCGACCAGTTAGGTACTCAAACTCATACGCCTGACAGAACTACAGAGAAAGATATATTAGTGGCGTGACCTAGAACAACCACAAATCCCAAAAAAAGTTGAGGTAATGTGTAAAATTTGTAAACCTCATCAAGCCATATTTTATTCCCAACGGAACATAAACTAAGACATTTTAACATTTAATAGAAAATATGAGCTCGTTTTGAATCTGATGGCAGCAACATGTCTGGAAAAAGTTAGAACAGGCTGAAATGTGACTGGTCGAAATAAACCAAAACTGGGGGAGCAACTCCAAGGAATCTTCCCGAAATCGCTGTCTGTGAACACAGTTCACCATGACAACCACAAATGCAGGTTAAAGCTTCATCATGCAAAGAAGACTCCAAATGGGGACAGGATCCACAAACACCATCATCTTCTCTGGACTAAAAGCTCATTTAAAATGGTCTGAAGCAAAGTGGGAACTTGTTCTGTGGTCTGATGGATGGAAATGTGAAACATCTGGAGCTTTAAGGAAACAGAAATCCAGCAATGGAGGTCCAGGTCTGTCTAGAATCCTGCATCACACCAGAATGGGACATTTCTCTCCTAAAACTCCAGCAGCTGCTCTCCTCACTTCCCAGATGTTTCCAGACAGATGTCAGAAGAAGAGGAAATGCTAACGATGCTAAACATCATCCTGGATCTACTTTTTCCAGACTTGTTGCTGCATCAGAAATGATAAATGATAAAATGTCTCAGTTTCACCATCTGATATGGTGTTATGTTATACTGGGAATAAAATGATGAGATTTATATTTTAATAAAATGATGAGATTTATATTTTACACACTGTCCCGACTATTTATTTGGAGTTGGTGTTGTAAAAGATGACCAAGTATCTATTGTACATTCCTCTATGATAAACACCTTATAGTAGGCTTCTTCAAACACTAGTAAGGGTCCCGAAAAGCCAATGATGAGGAGGGGCTGACCAGCAAGCAGAGAGAAAATAACCCCGAGTGTTGCTGTTGAAATAATGAGCTCAGTCACTCCCATCATGCCTTCTGTTTTCTCTCCTGTGTGGGCAAAGACAAAAGAAGTCACGATGACATTGGTTAGGCCATGAAAATGACACAATATCCAGTTTCCCTAATGTTGCTGAGAGGTTTAGCCTTACCCAGCAGGCCGCCGAAGGTAATAGTGGGTGACAGTGCAGCAAAATAGATGAAAATGACCGCAGCAATGCACTGCATGTCCACGGCATCCTTCAGATCGCTGACATATTGTGGGTAACGCCGGCGGATGTCATGGATCAGGCCTCCAAAGGGGATTCCTGAGCGTTTTAAGGGGTCCACCTCCTGGTCTCCTTCTTCCTCTTCTTCTGGATTAATATCTGAGAGGTATTGTTATCAACATTTTATGATGAAACTGTACCCAATCATAACAATAAAACATCCAAAACAGTTAAGACAGCAGCAGGCAGTGTATGTTTCTTACATTGACTCAAGAAGCCCCCTTCTCCTTTAGGCTTACAGGGTCCTGTTTGGCTCCTACCTCAGAAGGTAAACCTTCTTTCTCAGAAAGAAGCTTTGGGCCAGATGAAGTAACTGAATGAGGATTTGTCAAACAACTGGCAGATGCTATCCTAAAAAACGACCTTGAATTCTTTGAGAAACAGATGTCAACTCAGTTGATGAAGTCATCCTCCAGCTGGCTGGCTGTTACACTACTCTAATGTTTCATTTAAAGAATCCCTTATAGGCATTCTTCACGTCCACATTCCCCCTCAGGGAATCCCTAAAATCCCTCAGTTTAAAATTGTAGGACAGCTAAAGGCTAAATATGCAATTCAACAGGACAAATGTGATTTAATCTCAGTATAATACTGTAAGAAAAACCATAAACATTCGACCCACTTTATGTTTTTAGGGTTGGAGGGAGCAGAGTAACACAGTTGCCGTAAACTCTTAGTGAAGCTCTAATTCTTTGACAATCTCTCTGGTTATGGATGAACAACTGCTGCAGTTCATCCCAAAGTAAGTAAATTAGCTTGCCAAAACAATTTGTAATTGATAATTGATCATAAAATGTGAGTTGAAATAACCAGTATGGGCTGCTTGGTAAAAGTAAGTATTGCAAAGTATCCTAAATAATAACAATAATATATTTTATTTCTGGGCGCCTTTCAGAAAACTCAAGGTCACCTTCCAGCAAAGATACATAGAAATGAAGTAAAATACAATAAATAACAGCACAACAACAAGAATAGTGATATAAAACAGGACTTAAGGGACTTATTATTGGAAGGCTCATAGGGAGTAGCAGAGTCTGAAAAGTCTTGAGTTTAAATCTGAAGCCTGGAAGTGAGTTGACCAGGAAAGGGACCAGAGATTAGAAACCTTTGGAAGTTCCTGAATTTAAAAGTGTGGTTTTAAAGTCTAATTAGAAAAATGCTGAAATAAAGATAAAGCCAATCAAATTTAAATGTTCGCTAAAAGATGTTGATGTTCTTTTTTTTTTTTTTTTTTTTATCAATTCATATCAGTGATTGGTCACATGGAACAGCCATTTTTTGAACCTGAAAACACAAACTTTTGAAATTGGGTCCCAAGGTAAATGATGGGGGTCATCATAAACAATATTTGAAAACATAAATCCTCAGTTGCGCTGCACACCTGAGTTGTGGTTAGCACTTGCAGCAAACAGGTCGCTGGTTCGAGCCTCGTATGGAAGGAGAGCCGAACAGTGGCCTTTCTGTGTGGAGTGTGATTTTTCTCCTTGTGTATGCGTGGGTTCTCTCCAGGTACTCCAGGTCTCTCCCATCAACCAAAGACATGTTAGGTTAACTGGTTACTCTGAATCGTCCCTGGTCACCTGTCCAGGGTAAACCCGCCTCTTGCCCAGTGATTGCTGGGATAGGCTCCAGCTTCTCTGCACCTCTTAATTGGACAAGTGGTTAAGAAAATGACTGACTGACTGAAATCCTCAGTTAAATATGAAAACAAGCTATTTGAACATCCCATCAGTTTTGGTCCATGCGCTGTAGTTTGGTGAGGTCAGCTACATAGTTGGTGCTGTTGAGTTACTGTAATGGGGCAGTTCATGTCTAACCTGGTAAATGATTTTTCCTGCATTATTTCATTAAAGAAACACGAGGAAACACCACAGTGAAAATGATTTGTTCCTTTTTTTAAAAAAACAAAAAACAAAATAAAAAGGGTATACATTATTAGTTACCTAAACTTTGGTTTTATCAAAGGACAGGATGAGTCTCAGCAAGAATGCACCGGTTTGTAGAAAGAAGCAAGCGTAAAGCAAAAGCTATGCATGGTTTCAGCATGGGGTAGCAGGGGGCACGAGTGTGTGTGTGTGTGTGGGAAACAAGGAAAACAGCTTGGGGACCAAGGTCTTGGGCCACAATCTAATAATCGATCAGCCATAAAAAAGTGTTTGCTTCTCCATTTAAATAACAAAATAGTTGAACATAATTTTCACAAAGCAGCTTCTTTGTGTTTAGATAAAGTACCTTTGTTATCCGGCTCGGCTCCGAATACGGATTGGTGCTTCTTGCCTTCTCTCTCTTTTCTCTTGCGTAACAACTGTTTCTGGAAGTCAGCCACCGTCTTCAGGAGGTCTTTGCCCTCCACGTCTGAGGGTGGAATAACAATACTGCAGTCCAAGAACTCATTGATACCATTCAGGAGGTCCTGCCTGTCGTCAGCGAAGTAGGCTACCTCATGGAAGTTCTGCAACAAAACAGAACTGGTTGAGTGACTGAGAGTGGGAATGAGAACGTTACCATCCTAATTTCATCAATTCTAACCTTCATTTGAAAACATTGGAACAATCTATCTTGTTTCATCTTTGGCTTGATCCCTTAGAGCCATTCTGGCTTCAAAGTACCTTGTCAGACATGAGAGTAGCAAAGGAACGCCCAATCTCATGATAGTCCACGCTGGACTGACTGGGGCCGAGCAGGACAAAAAGAAACCGAACGGGGACGGGGACCTCAAGCACCGACTCCAGGAGGACTGCCTCACTCAGTCTGACGAAGGCCATGGCTGGCTGTTCCAGAAATTCAACACAGCCTTAAAAGAGGAGAGAAGAAGAAAATAATATATACAAATGTTATTAAGAAATGTGAGACTTGAACCCAAAGAAGACTATTAGTGGTGAGGATGACATGATTGTGCAACATGACGATTACTCTGAGTGGTTAAAAAAACAAAGTAAAGAAAAGAAAGAATCTAACCGATCCTCAAAGTGATCTCCTTTGTCCCCGAAGCTTACCCACTAAAACAATGACAGCTTCTGCGTCTTTGGGAATCTTGGCGAGCAGTTTCATGGATC
Source organism: Telmatherina bonti (assembly GCF_933228915.1). Taxonomy (NCBI): domain Eukaryota; kingdom Metazoa; phylum Chordata; class Actinopteri; order Atheriniformes; family Telmatherinidae; genus Telmatherina; species Telmatherina bonti. Next base: position 32,032,974 of record NC_136613.1, on the reverse strand, counting down.
TGGCTGCAGCTGGATGGCCCTCAGGAGGCAGAGGGTGGAGAGATTTCTTGGAGGAAGAACAGTGCAAAGATTACCCACTTTCCTGTCATGACCAACATGATGTTACACCAGAACTGTGCGTGAGACTAATAATGTGAATTTACTGTGGGAACCGTGGGAGAGATTGTATTAACAGTCCCATCCTAACGTCCCCACGCAGTTTGTTTAAACAGCACGAATGGTTCTTAGTGTTGGAAAAGATTTGTTTTCTTTAAGGCTGGTTTAAATTTGCCAACATTTTCCACCATGGGGAACATTAAGTTTTCACAGCTAACATATCAAGAAGCTTTAACTAGAAGCACCTGCTGGCTGACTAAGAACATAATTCAACACATGTGGCAGAGGGAGGCTCGCTGTCTCCGACTTCAAGAACTACCTACACGACTTCTGACCTCATGGATGGTGTTTCAAAGAACAATGTGAGTGCCACGGGCCTTACATCAGGAGTTTTAAGTAATCATACTCAAAATCTATGCTTACTGGCGATTCTTAAATCTCCAAGCAAGCCATAAACTAGAACAAGACATTCAGTCTTTTATCTCCGTCCATTTAGAGAGCTGAGTTCAATTACCCTGGTTTGCTCTTGTCAAAACCAGTTTATCACCATCGTGGGTTTTGTCAAAACAGAAAGTGTGCCGCACTGCCTGCAGTGCTTCAACTGCATCACAACCTTTCATCACTCCAAGCCCATATTTTTAGGGTTCTGTCAGGAACCTTTCAGATTACAAAAATGAGATGCAGAATCTCCAGAGCTAATCTTCCACCACACAGAGTTTTTTAGAAGTGTAACCTTACAAAGAGGCTGACAAACACGTCCTGTTTGGGATCGTACACGCCCTCTTTAATATAATGGTGCTCTTCGGTCTCTTCAGCCACCAGTGGCAGGCTGGTGTCTTGGACGTGGTTGTGATTGAAGCTGCCGTGCAGACTGGCAGATGAGTGGTGGCGATGAAAGCGATGCTTCAGATCACTCGGATGGCTACATGAAAACCAAACAAAATACAAGCTTTAATAAGAGCACAAAGCCATCCAAGTTTTCATGTGTTTTCATGATAATAGGGCAGCATTAGCATAAATGTAAATATTAACCCTGATGGCAGCAGGTCTTAGGGCACGCTCACATCAGCCTTTTTGATTCAAAACCAAGTCTGTTTGCTTGGAAAGTCTGCTTCATTTGGGGAAATGTGAATATTATATTATATTATATTATATTGTGATGCTAAACTAAATTATATCAGACTGTGCAGAATCACACAACTTATTTTTAATTTCCTACTCCCATGTTTTAACCTTCATGACCAACTTGATGTGTATTACCTAAATGTGTATTACTATAAAGCCCTAACTGCATGGCAACTGTTTTCTATACTGTGGAAAACAGCATGAGAACCAGTTTCTGTTTGACATAAAAACTTGTTTGTGTGTTTCCTCAGAGTGTCTGGGACCAATAAAGTTTGTTGAATTGAATTGAATTGAATTGAATAGTAACTCATTGATAATAACATAATAATATTTTCTTGTGTCACAAAGCTCTCAGTTGAGCCACAGTTTTCCATATAAACATAATTAAAAACAACAAGGTTACTAACCAGGGATCAAATTTTTAAGCTTTTGTACATTTAACACCATCTCTTCTGAGACAGAAGTATTTAGTGTATTTCAGCAGTTTCATTACATCACTGTAAGTTTCAACGATGACATCCCCATGAGGTCCACATGGTCCTGTAAGCCTGAGCTACAAATTGGAAATGCTGCGAGACAAAAGAAAGAGGTGTTGCACTGAAGTCAACTGTGCTTAAAATGTCTCCAAAGATTTAATAAAAAGCTCTGAGTAAAAGATTAGATCAATTTTAGCAGCAGCTCTCTGCATTTCTTTCCACATCGTAAATTTGATCCCTCGAGCTGGTGATGACGTTAATGACAAGGTTTTGTTTTTTTCCCCAGTGGCATGCTGGGAATTTATGTGGAAAGCCAGTAAAAGATGAACGAAAGCACGATGACCAGCTGTTGAGGATGTCCGCTAGGCTGCTTCTTTACATGCATCTGTTGTGCCTCTTTGTGAGAACAATCCATCCTTTGCATGCCAGCATTTAAGTACAGCAAACTGTGCATTGAGCCAATGCACAATTCCTTTGAGTCAGGTGTTTTGAAGCAGGGATATATGGAAAACCTGCAGGACTGTGGCCCTTGAAGACCAGAGTTGGACATCCCTGTGCTAAAGGTTTGCACGTACTAAAACTCACTGCACATGCAAAAGAAAAGAAAGTACAAACTGATTCACTAACAGCGCACACCTTGAGTTGGGCTTTTCAAAGGTGCAAAATCTGCATCCAGTCAGAGTGTCTAAGTCAATGAATATGCAATATAGGGTGTTCACATGCCAGTGTGCACAGAAAATTATTAACTGCAAGTGATCTATCAAACCCGAGAGCAATTTTGTTCATGGAAACATCACCTATATTCAACACGTTTCAAAAGGATGAGCAAACAGTCTGTGTGTATAATTGTGTACATGGCTGTGGTGATTGTCACAATAAGGACACGTCGAAACAAAGCAATGAGATGCAGAGAACATGTTCATCAACCACATCTAAATATTTTTGGGATGAACCAGGAAACAATCATCAAAACACATTGCTTATCCCTTATTACCATTTTGGAGCTTATGGAAGAACTTAGGATAGATTTGAAGAGGAGTCACGCATACCTGCAAATAACATATATTGTGTGTTTTTTTTAATGTGTTTTTCAAGACTTAAATGTTATGTGTCACCAGATGGTCACGGTTGTTAGGTTTCCACACACCTGGCAGTCATTTACTAAGGCCAAACAAGTTTCTTCTTTTTTTTCAGAAGCTGGATTTCTTAGAACAATAAGGGTAAATTAAAGCTGCTAGTGGCATCCGTCAGGTCCAGGCCTCAAGCCAAAATCTACCCCTCGTCACAATGCAACGTGTTATTATGCACATTTCAGTCTAATTCATTTTAACATGCAAGTCCAGATTGGCAAGAAATAATCAAGCATTTTCACAAACTCCTTTATTCATTTTGTATTGATCCTCTCAGATCAGCCTCTGCCAGAAACAAGCGAACATAGAAAGCTCCGCCCTCTGTCCTGCCTCCGGGCTGCATCTGATTGGTCAACTGCTAGGAGTACTTATACTGAACAGTGAAGGCAAGTGTGGCTTTCTTCTCGGGAACGTACAAAACCTTGAGAAGATGGCCAATCACTGAGTCCCTCCTCTGGGGCATCACGAAAATTACAAAGTAGAAAAAACTCTCAAACCGATTGTTTCTGTCACCATAGGAACCGAACGTAGAGAGTGCTGGAAAACTCAAACATGCATTTAGGTGATAAAAAAATGGCACCACTCATATGTCTGATGAGTATTCAACACTACAGTGTTTCACTATAAAACTGTAGAAAGCTGAAAAAACTAGAAATAGCATAATAGAGCCCCTTTAAGAACCAAACAAATATGAGTTAATTTTGGTGCAGATCGCATGTATTTCTATGAAGATATGAGTAAAATCATTTCATGGCAAGTAGCCTTTTTCCAAGAGTTGCCACAGTAACATGGTTTCTTTTATAAAAAAAAAAAAAAGAAAAAAAGATTTGAACAGCATCTGGTCCCCAGCTTGTCATGAAGCTTCCTGCCGAATGTGAAGTCAATCACATGAATCCCCACGGACAAGTTTGTTTAAATACGCTCAAAGTGAAAAGTGGTAAAAAAAATGGCCGTAAATGCCAAGATGGCAGACACCCTGTTGGTGTTTGCTTGACTTTTTTGCTTGTCTTGGTGTGTTACACGTGTGTGCCGAATTTTCTTATCCTACATCAAAGGTGTTCCAGACCCAATTCATATGTTGGTTTCTGTTTAGTCTAGGGGGCGCTGTAGAGGCATTTTTGCATTGAAATGCATGCGCACCATAGAATACTAAAATGTTCACAACTTTTCATGGGAGCTAAGGAGGTCAAATTCTGTGTGAGTTGTGCTTAGAACGAGAACGAGAATAGACATTTGGATAATAATAATAATAATTGCAGGGTAATGCTAAATATCTTGGGTCAGTGTATAATTTTTTTTTTTTTAAATTTTTTAAAAGTCTTTTGTTCTCCAGTTGCAAGCTGGAGTTTTCTTTCTTTTTTCAAGATGACAGTACATATTCCCTACGCCCTCATCTTTTTTTTTTTTTATCATTGTAATCCAATTTTTCATTTCTTCACCTTATTATGTCTTCATACCTTCTTTTTACTTTATGGCCTGTTCACATTGTTTTACTGACGCATTAACCTTTTCATGAATTTGCTCCCATACAGCATTTATTTGTGAGTTAGATTTCTTGCTGTAGGTCATGTTTTCTCTCCAAACTCACCATGCTGCAAACCACGAAATATGCAAAACCCTCATTTAAATAGGGTGTCACACATGTTTGCTCTTGGCACCCATTTATGCAATCACTCTTAGTAAATCACCCACAAACTGTGGTTCCGCCCCACATGCAAAAGTCTGGATTGCACATGCAAATTAATACTCACAAATTGGGACCTTAGTACATCTGGCCCAGTATGTGAAGGGCATGGGGTTGGTAAGTGCATGTTCCTGAGTAGCTGTGCAAGCAACGATGAATACTTTTGGCTGTCCATGTATCAACACATACTACTTAAGCTCCCTTACTCCAGTCCTTGAGGGCTGGTGTCTGGCAGGTTTTTGTTGTTTCCCTGCAAATCAAATGGATCCAACAGATTCTAGTCACCAATGCATTCATTTTGGTCAGGTGTGTTGGAGCATGGAGACAACAAAAACCTGCAGGATACTGACCCTTGAGTACTAGGGTCTGATATCTGTGTGCTAAAGAATCATTCTACTACTTTTAAAGCTAGCCAATGATGCACCATGTATCTCGCCATAACTTACAGAATATGATGCGTCTCTTAAGTCATCACAAGATTGCTCATAATATTTCGTATTTGTTCAGACAAAACACAACTTCCAAATATCTGGAGAGATAAGTTTTCTCAGAGCTGAAAGACCAAATCAGGAGCGCATTCTGATCATGATTTAGTACCACAGTAGTATAGCTGTTAAAAAATAAGGCTAGTTCCTGGATGGGAGGCTCTTATTTACCCACTTGGGTCTGCCCATAGTGCCACCATCAGACCCGACCCAAACAGATCAGTCACAGGAAGCTTTGTCTCCATGGTGCATTCAGGCATCAGCAGTCATCTTGCCTTTGGCAATTCGGCGTGACAGCCAGGATTTAGTTAACTTATTTGTTGTTGTTATGTAACAAAAAAAAATCTATATCTCTCTGTGCTTCCACTCTTTTCCATTGGCCATCTGTTTTAGGTCAGCTTAGCTGTCAATGTGAATCAATAATTGTGGAGAGCATCCACATGTTTTGGCTGATTTGACTTCATTTGTAATGGAAGACAGGATTTCAACCATCATTCCCAGTGTGTTCTTTGTGAACAGTTATTGATACTTTTCTTTGTTTCTTTTTGAGAATGGGCAGCAGCTCAGATCCTGGTTTATTTTACACACATTTACACTGACCATTTGCTTCCTCAGTCAGCTGAGTTCACCATCAGATCCGATAGTTTCCACCAACTCTGTTGACCTTGACACCAGCAGCAGCTGACTCGGTCAACAGAAAACACTAGACCTAAAACATTCATTTCACTTGTTTTTAATCTCATATTAAATCAATTTAATCTAAAGAGCGACATTTTCAGCTGGTTCTAAGCTAGTCAAGTTTTACCACTGTTCTTTCTCCATGTAGATAGAAACACCCAACATTTTGTCTGAAATAAGGTTAAATCAGACAGAGGAATTTATTTTAAAGGCACCGACGTAATATCCATAACAGCTCACATGATGCAGACTAAAACTTTAGATCTATCTTTCTGGGGTTTAAGGATCAGCACAACTACAGCTTTAACATTAAGTCTTGTCAACCCAGGGGAAAGTGCACTATAACCATGACTATATAAACCTTTTTACGGTGGAAATTCCTTGCTCAGTTATCCAAAGTTAACATTTCATAAACAACCTCCAGTGGAGGATTATGATTTATGAGGAGAGCTTGGATTTCCACCATCCAGGCTCAACATGTAGATACAGCTGCATGTCTACACGGGGACTGGCAGGTCACTTAAAAGAAAGAAAATACCAGACACAAGGATAATGATTGATGAGGCAGAAGCCAAGGGGTAGTCAAGGGACTTTTTTTTTTTTACACAGAAATGGCAAAACTGCTGGAGTAATACCTCAAACAAAAACATTTCTTCCCCTGGCTTTGAGACACAGGAAGCACATAGAAAACCTTAGCTACAAATTTCTCATTAAGTTCATGATAAGCAAGTTAATCAACCAGCTGATGAAAGATTATTTAGCAAGAAACAGTTTGCAAACATATTCCGTAGATTTTTTTAAAAGAAATATGTTATGTTATGGATCTAGTGAAAATTTCATATTTTGCCTTACGTATGTTGATTATATGCTATATCAGAGGTCTCCAACTCGGTCCTAAGTGGTCCGCAATCCAGCAGGTTTCCCATGCATCTTTGCTTCAACACACAAATTAAATGGATCTAACAGCCTATCAGGTTCTGCACAAACAATCAATAATTTGAATCAGTTGCGTTGCAGAAAAGGATACATGGAAAACCTGCTGGGTTGAAGACCTCGTAGGACTGAGTTGAAGACCTCTGTGCTATACATTAATCTCACGTGTTACTTGTATGGTTATATTGAACATAAACAGTGTTTCATTACAAATCGTAGAAGGCCTCACACGACAATCAGTCCGAAGCATGACGTCAAGCAGACCTAAGTGTTTCTAAAGCAGGACGCTTTGTCTAATATAAGGGTAATCCTCCTTACTGACGTAAAGCTGTATATTTACCCATCAGGTTGTCAGTGCTTAGTTGTAAAATAGAGTGATATAGGTCATATATCTGGAAGAGGCCTATGTACTAATCATCTGCTTGTGGGCCTTTATGGAACAAGATCTTCCTTATGCTACTTCTAACTGTTTTTAGCAAATATATACAATAAATATATAATTTTATTGTATATATTTGTACTTTATTGTGTAAAACTTATAAACATTACTTATTAACACGCTCTTCTATGTAATAGTAAACTTTGTTTTGTAAACACTTTAACAACAGCTTGCTAACAGCGCTAACTCAGCAGAACATCATCTCTGTGGTCCATACGTGCATATGTATGTGCATGTTTACAGTTTCATTGTAAATTTGGTTTGTATTATTAGCTTGACATAGCATGACAGCTGCGTCTCATGATACTGCTAACCGTTTGTTTTTGGTTGTTTTTTGGGTTTTTTTTTTTTTGTGTATTATATCATACAAAAAATAAATAACCTTGAAATGTTGTTGTACTACATATATAGATATAAAGAAAGATATTTTTACATGCATATATTATTCAGGTTTCTAATCTTCAAACTCCACACTAACAAAAATCAGCTTTCCACTTGTAGTCATTTTTATGCTCTTTTCATTGTTACCAGGTTTACAGTATTTTAAGTTTTAGTTAAATATCTTTAAAATGAAATGATTGGTCAATCAAGTGTCAGTTCAACTGAACCAAACCAGTTTAACATGTGGTGAAAAGATGTTGCTGTGTCTTACTAAGCCCGGGACACTTCCTGGATTACAACCACGTAGCACCTCTGTGTCGTCTAAAAGAAGGGGAGCAGGTAAGATATATTTCAGTTGTATTGTTAGCAAACGTCCTGACCTGTGTTTGAGAAGCAGAGCACGCAGAACACTGGGTCGGTCCTCCGCTCTGATCTGGTCAGAGATAATCATTGTTTCCACAACCAGATGGGCAATGCCAGGCAGAGTGTTCTGCTCAAGGTCCAAAAGGACGGCACCTAACACAGAAATGTAAAGCAAAGCAAAGAGAAAAATAGTTGCTGAGACTGGATACTCTGTTAAAACAAAAACAAAAAAAAATAGTCCAATGGGTTCAGTGTTAATTTTGTCAGATAAGCAAACAAGCTGTCAGAAAGGAAGACAGCAAAACCATAACAGTGCTAATGAGGAGATATGTGCTGTTGCATGCATGCAGAAGTATTTCACCATGGGTAATGGTGCGACGAAGCTCCAGCAAGCTGCGGAAAGAGAGCGACGCCACATGAGGTTTGCCCCAGCGGTCCGTTTCCTCCTCCACATCCTCCTCAAACTTGATCCAGCGAGCTCGCTCTTTCCAACGCATTTCATGGTCTTTCTCCACAATCAGCTCATTGAGCTCAACAAACAACTTAACACGGAAAGGGATGGAAATAAATACAACCATTACTTATATTCTATAGGAAATGTTGATAGTTAATCATTACTTATATTCTATAGGTTTATATATATATATATATATATATATATATATATATATATATATATATATATATATATATATATATATATATATGTATATATATATATATATATATATATATATATATACATATATATATATATATATTAGCATTAGCATTATATATATATATATATATATATATATATATATATATATATATATATATATATATATATATATATATATATATTAGCATATATATATATTATATTATATATATATAATATATATATAATATTATATATATAATATATATATATATATATATATATTAGCATATATATATATATATATATATATATATATATATATATATATATATATATATATATATATATATATATATGTATATATATATGCTAATAAACCAGAAATGTTGATAGTTAAAAAACTTTTTTTTTGTCTGCTGCAAACCTCGTGGGTTTTCTTGTCAGCTGCCCTCTTTTTCTTCTTCAAGCTGGATAAAGGCGTGGAGCTGTTGCTGGCCCGTGTCATCTGACATCTGGATGACTTCTTCACTAGGTGGCGTCGTACCCCAGGGTTGTCCTCAAATCTGTGACCTAAAAAGTCACAGTCATTTCATCTCAAATGGCTGAAGGTCAGCATTGCAATGACATAATAAACTTTTCAACAAAGTGGGGCTCAGTCAGGAACAAGGAAAGCCTGGAAAGATTACATCATTCTTATAAAAAGACCCTGATGGTGTATCATGCAGTCAGGGTTGAGGTTAGGATGGTAAATTGGCAACAAGTCAGCATAATAACCTATTATAGTGAAAAATTACGGTGGAAAAAGTAAAAAATATTCACCAAATGCTCTTTTATATGAATAATTGCATTAATGCATTGTTTAAAGCTGACCATTATGTCGTCGCTTTGACCAGTGTTTAAATTGGGGCTTCTGGGGGAGTTTTTCCAAGCAGTAAATTACAGTCCGATTCATGCACACATACAATAAATTAGTGCACGGTTTTGTTATAAAATATATAGTTACTGGCAAAAAACCTCCAGTTACTACTGTATGCAGCTGATACAAGCAGAAAAACAAACAAACAGCATTGTTAACGTTATTATTCATGCCATAAAAAAATCCGATCTTGGGATTTTCTCAGTGACACATACATCCTGTGAGCATGTTGGCATTTTATCTCTGCAGTGAACTGAACCCACCAACCCAGTTTGTCCTCCTTATTTATGAAGCTTTAAATATTTTTAATGCTTACATTTAGAGGATGTCTGCAGGATGACCCATATTAAATTTGTCACTATTAGTCATCACACCTGACCTTCTGGTCCATGATCCATACCAGTGAGCTGCAATGGGATTTATCAGTACAGTAAAGGCAAGTACTTAAAAAAAAATGTGGTATTAAACCTTATGGAAAAATTAAATGTAAAGGGAACATGAACATTTTTTATAGTTTCACCTTTGAGTATCAACTCAGTGTCTTCTGTGGAGCGCCTCTGCTTTTCAGGCGAGCTGAGCTCCCCGTACCTCCCCCATGTTTAAAACCATGCAGTTGATGCAGTTTTATCAAAATCTGCTGCTCTGGTTGGAAATTCACCGTCAGATATTGTTCCTTCTCTGTTTGAAAGAAAGACGGCTTCACTTAGTTTTGAGAGTCATGCTGCTGACTATTTACATTTAAACAAATCGATCCTACAAGTCTCATCCTTTTAGGCAGAAGTGATTGATTTCATAATATGAATATTTAATTTGAGATATATTAAGTTCAAACAGGGACATCTATGTGTGGAGTTTGCATATTCTCTACCTCCCACCTTCCAGAAAGAAATGCATCTTTTGTTACAGTCACTAAATTCTTCCTAGGACAGAGTGTGAGTGGTAGCTTGTCTCTATGTTGGCCATGCGATGGACGATGGTCTGTCCAGCACTCATCCTACCCTTCACCTGCTAATTACTGGGACGGGCTCCAGCTTCCCTGCAAGCCTGTATGGGAGTAAGTGGTTTAGACAATGAATGAATGAATGATGCGGTAATGGAAAGTGCACCCTCAGTTGAAAATTAAGTGAAATTTTTTTAACAAATTTAAATGGAACATCTCAAAAGCAGGTGTCTATGATGAGGGGTGTGCTGCTGAACATGAAATAAACGACTTCTACATCTGTTAAAGACGCACTGTGTAACTTTATGACCTTAAAACTCTGCATTCCGGACTTGCTTGATGACACAGTGACATCTGTCATGTGCTTTTCAACAGTTGCTGCTACCCAGAAGCATCCTGAAGCAGAGAAACCGACACTATACAACTTTCTGAACCGGGACGCAACGTGACGTTTCGCTTCACGGTATAATAAGGAACCGGCTGTTTTGAACAGGCAATGTTGCTGATTCAGCAGATAAACATAAGAAGATTTAGCAAAAGAAAAAAACAAAACAAGAGTCATAGTAAGTTTGTGTTTTGCTGGCTGGAGAGAGCTAACAGGTCAGGTAGGATGCAAGATGGATGCCAAGTTAGTCAACGATAGGGGGAAATGGCTAAAGTTCTGTCTTTAGGACATCAGCAAACCTTATTGGCTGTAAAGCATCATATTTAGCCATCCAGATTACATCTTTTCAGGTAAAGTCTTGCTTATTTAAGCATTGAATTTAAATTTAAATAATCAGTCTTGTCTTTGCTAGGAAAACATATTTGTTTTTGCTCATGTTTTACGTGGCAGCCTAAATTCTTTGAAAACAAAGCTGTTGATCAAATCAGGGCCTGCCCTCTATCCAAATGTGCCCATGTGACACTGATCTCACGCTGCTGGATGTCGCGTGTCCGTCTCCTCCTCAGGAGAGGTGTTTCACATGACTAACTGCTTACAGACAACATGCTTATAATATTTATTGTAAGTGTTCCAGAGTGTGTCTTCTGGCTGCGTGCATGTGTGCAAGCAGCAGTTTGATGGACATTTTACTCGTCAGTCAATCATCAGCCTCTGTAAGTTTATGTGGTTGTTTCTCCCCCTCAGCCCTGAGTCAGATAAAGTCAGCTTCAGTGTGCAGAGTTAATGCTGCATGCATCTTCGGCATTAACTATTTACTGAATTTGGGTCGTGAGGAAGAGAAGGCACTCGGGGACAGCATCAAATATGTTTTCAATTTAAGTTACATATTAAACTACGGAGGAAGACAACCGTTTGGTTTTTATTTTGCAATATGGCAAAAAGATCAGCTCCAGACCAAGAAGCATGTAGATTGTGCTTTTGGACTTTGTGTTGGAGAGAGTCTATTTGATAACCACTCAGACATATGAATAAACGGGGCCAATTTTAGCTTTGGTAGTGAGTTTGTTCTATAGACATTAGATCCCAGCTCGATTTAACCGATCCAATGAATCCATTTATAATATTTTGAGGCATTTAAGCCACCACATAAGTAATCAGCGGATCAGACAAGAGCTCTGTTACAGATGGTGAATGTGTGTGGCTTTAGAAATCTTTATGTAGAGTCTCATGTACAAGGTTGCTACTGGTCTGACTGGTTTCCAATGGACCACAAATGTTTCAATAACCATACAAAACCTTGCATGAACACACCTACAGCTCCCTATCTGTCGAGTAAAACTTGGGATATCTTAAGAATGAGACCTTAGGTTTACCAAAAATGTATGACAGAAAAACTACATAAACACGAGGCCAAAGAGCAAAAATGAATACCAGGGTTGTAAATCAGTGTTTCTTGGTCCAGGTTGTTAGGACCCATTGCATGTATCTCCACTCCAACACACTTGATAAGCCTGACAAGTCTGTTAATGAGTCATTCAGCCTGCTCAGCAGGACTTTAGTTTGATGGGCACACCATGCAGACGTTTCATACCAGGATGTAAAAGATGGAATAGGTTAGAGCGACAGGGCAGGTAGCCACAACTAAAAGCTAACACGTCTGTATATTTGGTTTTAAAAATTGTATAGTAGATTTCACGTAGATGCATATTTATTATCACTTATTCCTACATGTTCTGAGTTTCGCACATTATCAAAACATTTTTAATGTACAAAATATTGCAGTAAAGTTGTTTTGCATGGAAGTTTATTGCAGTCTGCTTACTATTTGTTGTGCTACAAAGTGTTTTGGTGAAGAAAAATTCCACTGTCAAAGCACGAGGATATGGAGACCCCTTATGAAATATCACACTAAACAGACAAGTCAAAGGAAATTACCAGTTTCAGAATAATATTTGCTAACAGCAGATTTCATATTGGTAGGATGTGTACATTCAAATTATTGTGATTCAAATCTTACTTCATAACTACTCCCGGCAGTTATTTCATAGATAAAAATGAGTGACTCCTGATCAAATTCTAAATAAAACCCGAAAAAGAACAGTTCCTTCAGATCCAGCTCCTTTTAAAGAGCCATAAATTCCATCTCGAATTCATAATTGATAATTTTAGGTAAAAAAAAAAAAAAAAGTTCAGAGTGATTCTAAATTCTTTTACAGGAGCTGAAGCTTTGAAAAGAATCGGACCTTATGACTAATGAAGCATATATTTACATTTCCCATGAAATCTGCTTCATGAAACACCATAAATCCACTGCCTGTCTGCCAACGTTGGAGTATGTGGCGTCATTAATGGGCGGCACACTGAACAAAATGCAGCCGAATGAGGAGAGAAATTTAAATCAATCCTGGGCAAAGAATTTCTGAGTCGGCAGTAAGTTTAGGAATCTACCTGCCATGCTGGCTGGTAATCGAAAGTTAATGAAGAGTCCCGAGTAATACAGTGTCATCAGTTCAAGATAAATGAAACATTAGGCTACCACTGTTTCAGCTCAGTAGCTTTATATACCTTTTCAAGTGCCCCTCCCCCCCAAGCAAAAGTCTGGTTCTTTTTCACTTGTGGGTCTCACAAGTTGTCATCAGTAAATGATTTCTACATTGGAAATTTTAAACCTTTGGATTCGACAAAATGCTTCATTATGTTCTGCTACTTTACCTAAAGTAGTGCTGATACAGTATTTTTTTGTCACCGTCTCAGCGTCTTTTCAAGGGATTTTGACAAGTGGAAACCCCTATCAAACCTTGGCTGGATGACCACCACTCTGCCTGTTTACCTTCTGTTTAGGGAGGGGCCAAATTTCAAGTTTCGCCTCCTGGTGGCCAGGAGGACTAACATACCACCCTGTGATGTGTTCGCTCTCTGGTAGTGGACAGGAAATGTTTTGTTTTTGTTTTTGTTTTTTTGGAGGGGTTGGGCTAAGTGTATGAAAACAATCTGTCAACCCCCCCCCCCCCCGGAAAAAAAAAGAAAAAGAAAAACCCCGTTAAATCAGACATGTAAGGTTGAAATGAAAAGAATGATATAAAACAAGGCAAGCTAAACTGTTTTAAAGGTGAAATATCAAACCAAAAATAGACATTGACAGTCTAGACTCCATATGGTAAAGCTGCAGTGTCTCTTGGAGGAGTAGCCACCATAAAACTGTTCCATCTAAATTTTTCTGTCTTTAATTCCATATTAATAATTAGGTGGACAACTATTCCATGAAGCAGAGATAGATCAAAAGAAAACATAAGTACATGTCAATGAAATGTCTTTCCGCTCTAGCTGTTGCTCAGCCCAAAGTCAAATGGATGCCACAGGATCAATACATGAGTAGAAAATAGCAGCAGTGGAGCCCCAAGTCAATACACTCAATACTGTGGATGACTCTCTTCAGTGAATGAGCCCTTACTGATATGAAGTCATCATCGTTCACTAGAATCCAGTGAGATCCCATGTATTTTTTATCATATGTTATTTCCTCCCTGCTATGTGACTGCATCCGAACTGCGGAAACTGTTCTGTCAACAATGTGTTCATTTAAACTGGTCTCTAAACGGACATACATGAACCGCTACGCAGCGAGAGGTTCACCTACACAGGTAAAACAAAGTCAAACAACAGAACTTACGGATCGGTTCCAGTGGTGACCCCAGATGGGAATGGATCGACTCAAGCAAATCGTAATCATCAAAGTCCAAAACAAACTCTTCAAAGTCCTCAAACCCATCCAAATTTGAGAAGGAGCCTTGGCGCTGATGTTGGTGATGCCTTGGGGTTCCCAGGCCTTTCTGGACGCTGCTGCGGCGATCTGCTCCATGGTTGTCAGCCACTAACCCATCAGAAGACCCACGTCCTTGGTTTTCCTGCCCCTCAACGTCTGTCATCTCCACAGCTGCTGCCTCCTCCTATCCACCTCTCTCCAGATGGACACACTGCTCATTCAGGGCTTCCAACTCTGGGACACAGCTGCTCTCCTTGGGTCAGTGTCATGAAAATCTTTGAACTTCTGTCGTCTTTGAGCTGGTTGCAGAAGCAGCGAACTGACTTCTTCAACTTTTGTGTCGCAAACAACTTCACTGAAAGTAAGAAAAGCTGTGCGGTCCAGTAATGCTAACTTCTGAGAGAATCTCCTCACCAAAATATGAAAAAGGTTCTGGAACTGTTCAAGACAATTATCCACCTTCAAGTCCAATAAGAGACACAATCCTCGTGAAATGGTTGTTCTCACTTTATGCAAATAAAACACAAAGTTGGTGTGAAGCCCTCAGGTGGACGTTCCGCTGCTGAATGCCCGAACAGAGAAACATAAATGGTTATGCTTGCATTGGCTGTAACTTTGCAAAGAAGCCTTGATGAGGCATGGCGGGCTGTTTTGAGAGGTGCTTGTCAGATGGATGTTGGTTCCACCCTTTTTTAATGATGTCCACAGTCTATTGATCTATGCTGCAGTTGGAAAAGTAAGGTAGAGTGGAGCGGAAGTGGAAAGTTGATGCCCTTTGTTTCCATCGTCCATCCATCATGTGATGTGTCAGAGGGTAAAAGTCAGGTTCCATAGGCTGGCATATCCACTGAGTCAAAAGAAGATTACACACCACAGACAGAAACACTGAGAGCTATAGACATAAGGAACCAAAATGTAGGCCACCTGCTGAAGAGAGCAGAACAATGTTGATGTGTTCCTGCTACAGAGATAATTGTCAGCTGAAGCTGCACCATCACTGCTCCTGTGTCTCCTTGGAAACCATGCATCTCCTGAGGTTTTGTAGTTGGACTGAACAGCAGGTGCACTAAAAACATGCCTGCCGTGCTTAACTGTCGTGTGACTCACTGTTGCGTTTGTATGCGTACATACATTACATACAAAGTAGGTGTGTGTGAGAGTATTTTTTTCTAGTTCACAGACAAAAATTAGAGAATGACTGACTGAATGTGGTTAAAAAGTCTGATCATAAAACCAGTGCACCAAAAGCAGTCAATGGGGTGTCACTGGGTTGGGTCAAGGGAACTAAAAATAGTGCACAGTATTATATTTTTTTAATTTGTTGATAAACAACAAGAGAATTAAGATGCAGGTTAAAGAATAACAGCAAACAAAATCAATCACAAACTAATCAGCCAATCTAATGGCAGCATCTCAACACATTTAGTCATGTAGGCATGGTAAAGACAACTGTGTCAGACTTTTAAGTCACTCTGTTTGAAATCATCTCAGTTTAGGATTTCAGGGCAGCTGTTTCCATGGGAACTCATCTATTCTGTTCTGGAGTGTACATGCTCTCACATTTAAGCAGAACGGTCCAGTCTGACTTGTGCAGAAAGATGATTACATCACAGGATTTAAACTGATTGTCACAGTTGTTGTGGTTGTTGCAGTTCTTTCAAGCAGCAGTTTGATACTCATGCGCTCTTACTGCAAACAAAAGGAAGAGACACAAGTCGTAGAGACGCAATTTGAATTAGAAACAAACTTTCTGCTGGTGTCCAGTGAATTTGGTTGTTTGCTGCCATCTTCCCAAGTGAGAAAATGTCACTTATTGCACGTTTACATCTTGTCATAGCATGCTATAAAAATGCAACCTGACAACTTTCTGACACAATGTTTAAATGATGTCACAATTAGTTTGGGAAAATAAACATTTTACCCCATTTAATCCAATGGGAAAGTGTGTCCAAACTTTTGACTGTTTGTGTACGTGGACCATTTCCATTATATAGAGCATTCAAACCAATTGCAACTGGGATAATTGGCTCCATTTAAACTTAGGTATTACATCAGGGGGAAGCCTGGAATTAATCCAATGACCTTTCAGTTGGAAGATGACTGATCTTCCTCCTGAGTGACAGCCACCTCCATTTAAATAGCATCTGACCACACAACACGTCCAGCCTTGAAGCAGATGGTCTCCAGCAGCAGAAGACCACACCGGGTTCCCTCCTGTCAGTAAGAACAGGAAACTGAGGCTACAATTCACACAGACTCACCAGAACTGGACAATAGAAGATGGAGAAACGTTGCTGGTCTGATGAGTCTCCAGTTCAGCTCCACATTCACATGGTAGGATCAGAATCTGCTGGAAACATCATGACAACATGGATCCATCCTGTCTTGTGTCAGTGGTATAGGCTGCTGGTGGTGTCATGGTGTTGGGGTGTCCCGTCCCACTTTGGTCTCCTTAGTACCAACATGACATGGTTTAACCATCACAGCCTACCTGAGTCCTGCTGCTGACCATGTCCATCCCTTTCTGAGCACAGTGTAGCATCTTCTGATGGAAACTTCCAGCAGGATGATGCACCATGTCACAAAGCTCACATCATCTCCACCATGACGATGAGTTCACTGTCCTCCAACGGCCTCCACAGTCACCAGATCTCAGTCCAGCAGAGCAGCTTTGGGAGATTCTCATCATGATGTGCAGCAACTGTGTGATGCTTCATGTCAACATGGAGCTAAACCTCTGAGGAACGTTACAAACACCTTGTTGGATCTATGATACCAAGAACGAAGGCAGTTCTGAAGGCAGAAAGTCTCAGTTCAGGATCAATATAAATCTTCTCTTTTGTTTTATTTTCATTGTGACTACAGAAAGTATAGATGAGCCTGATATGAGGTGCATACTGTGTCAATGTGAAACACTACTGGCTACAAATCCAATGCCCCGTTTCCTGCTACCAGATGGGTCCTGAACAGTCAATGACCACTCTGCTCTGCTAACGCAGGAAAAGCCGGAGGCAGGGTCGCTTGTGAAGGGGAATTGACTGCAGCCTTTGTTAATTAATGCTGTGTGACTTGAGAAGAGAAGAGTTTACTGTGGCTTTGTAAAATATGTGCTCCATAATCTGCTTTTGCTTTTTGTTTGTAAATACTTAGCTATTTCTATATATTAGATTAGATTAGATTAGATTAGATTAGATTAGATTAGATTAGATTAGATTAGATTAGATTAGATTAGATTCAACTTTATTGTCATTACACATGTACAAGTACAATGCAACGAAACACAGCTGGCATCTAATCAGAGTGCAATAAGCAACAAGTGCAAAGTATACATTATCTGCAGTATGTACAAGTATTTTACAGCTATGGCATAAAGTGATTGTCACAGTCTACTGATTTGAGTACTATGAGCATTAAATACAGATGGGTATGGGCTTTAAATGTACATCCAGTGTTGGGAGAAGCTATTAACATAATTACAGATGGTATGTACAGGTCTTACACCTTAACAGTAGTGGAATTGGACATTAAATAGTATAGATAATAATAATAAGCAGCAGGCTAAGTAGACAGTGAAGTAAAATTCAGTGCAGAGTATTCAGTCAGTTTGGGTTTCTATACTGGTCATCCTTAAGTTTTAAATATATATTTGTTCTGGAAGATCAACATATTTGGCTTGAACTGCAAATTATTTTAGATCAAACATTTTTGGCACATATGTACCATCATGAAGTCTGTTTCCTTTAGATGAGCTAACTGTAGCTGCTATTTCCAGCACTAATTCTGCAACTTAAATAAAAATTGTGTTTATGCAATTTATGCATGAGAAAGCTAAAATCAAAGGTTTTGGTTTAAAAATGGAGCAACATGCATGCAAATCATTTGCAGGAATTATAAGTAGCAGCTGTCCTCTAACTTTTGATTTATCATGTTCTATGTTATTCTAAATGGAGTGTGTGGGGGCAATGCGCGTTGTGGGCTGGTTTCATGAGGCAGAATATGTGGGAGGCCCCACAACAGAGCCAAATCTCCAGCAGCAATGTTAGTCAATGATCCACTTCAGCAGGAATCATCTCTCCATTTAGCAAAAATGACCCAGTCTTGCTGCACTGTCCTGTATTTTCTGATTTACATGTTCCAGTGAAGTTTGCCAGCTTGATTCATGGGTTGGTCCTGTGAAAGACTTGAAACAAAAACCATTTTAAAATAGAAATGTGTCTTTGAGACTCACACAGTCACACTAGTGTCCCTGCACAAATCTGAAGTAACTTTTTCCTAATTAGCCATCCTTTCTACAGTATTCATTTTAAAACTAATGAGGGAAAACCATCTCATATTTGGTTTCAGTAATTATATGTATTCATATTTATATTCAGCTCAGTTTAGCAAAATTTTCACATTTAAACTGGAAATAAACTAAAAGATGCTCATAGACTACCTTAGTAGCCATGTTACTTGGTGTTGACTGAAGGGTCATTCATACTCTTATGTACATAAAAACAGTTTCAGGAATTCTCCATTTGGATTTAATGCTAACTCAGCTAGTTTCAAGTCTTTCAGAAGGCAGCATGCAATTCAACTTTGGCCCCGCCATTTCTGGTAGTATTGCTTTTCCGAGTAACAGTTAACTAAGCCCATTAAAAACAGGCCAAATTACACAAGTAACCAACACAGGAGATGGACCAAGCTGTCGGTCTGTGTATCCGTCTTCTGTGTCGAGCGTAAATGGGCCTTTAGCTGGAGCTATATGATGCTGTTTTATTCAAATAGAACACTAACAAGTCTGCTGGGTGATAGAAAGTCACTACAGCATGAAGATATAGAGAAATAGTCTGTAACCAGTCTGATTTTGTAGAGCTCTGACCATACAGAGCCAGTAAACCACACGCTCAGTGCCAGCAGTTTTACTGTACATGTTTGCATGAGAAGATGGTTGCTTCAGCTTTTTACAACAGATTATTTGTGTGTGACGTTGTTGGAAGCCTTTTTCACAGCAGTTTTATCAATTGGAGATACAAAGATATTTTACCACCTCTGAGGAAGAAAAATGGCCCTTTTTCATTAGTATCAGCTTGTCTCAACTTAACTTGCCTCAACTCTGTTTGTAGGGTTTTTCATTAGGCTTTTGTACCTGTTTACCGATATGTCTTTGTAACTCCTCAGCCCAGGTTCTAAGCGAGCTGAGTCGGGTTGTGTATGACGTTGCCAGACTGCATGCTGCTATTGGTCAGGGGCGCGGCCAATCAGAAGTCAGGGTCAGGGAGTGACATCAACTCGCAAGTTGTTTTCATTATGTGACAAGCAATGCCGCAACAAAAGTCTGCTCCGTGGTCCAACTCTGAGGCAGAGACATTTCTTTGCTTGGTTGCTGAGGAAAGGATACAGAGGGAACCAGATGGAGCGACATGAAATGAAAAAGTCCATCAAGAGCTTTTCGACTCAATGGCTGCGGGCACAAAAGGAGTTTTCAAGAGAAGCTGAAAAAAGTGACTATCGGCAGGTCAAGGACCACAATGGTTGGAGTGGATGGTCAGTGTGGATCAAACAGACGGGACTGGAAGTGGTTCCACCAAATGGATACGATTTATGGTCAGCGACCGGCAAGCCGCAGCCCAAGTAGCACATTGCCTCTATGTCCTGTGTGTTTATAGAGCTTGTTGTGCACAACACTGACATTACAGTGATTTCACACAAACTCCGCCCATTTTCGACCTGGTACTACATTGCAATGGAAAATAAAAGGGACCAAGCTGAGACGAGTTGAGGCGAGTTAAGTTGAGACAAGCTGATACTAATGGAAAAGAGGCAATAAAGAGGAAGAGCTGGGGGTGGAGCCACTGATCCTCTTTCACTAGGGATGTAAGGCAGGGGCATTTCGTAGACCTAGGAACATTAAAGGCTGAGCCCACAACTTCATAGAGGAATTTTGGTGAACCAACGCAATAAAAAAGGCGTCTTATATAATCTTTCTAGTCTGTCCTCTCTTCTCCATCTTGGTCTTCTGTAAGATTTGTTTTTATATTAGGTGACACAGCTCAAATTGATTGGGAACTGATCTTAGCAACATGATCAGTCTTTAAGTGTGATTTATTAGGGGATATTGCCTCAGTTATATGGTTTAATTATGGAATGTAATCAAGGAGCACTTAGTATAGCTGTATTTATTGGAAAGTTGGAGAACTTAGGCCAGTTCTTTGCAACAAACTTTATTGTATTAATTGTTTGTATTATAACATAGGTGATATTATGGGGTAGGAAGGAAGTAAAAAAGAAAACAAAAACAAAAAACAAACAAACAAAAAAAAAAACAACAACAAAAAAAGCCTGTAGCACTTCATGGAAGGATCTGCGCCCAACTGGACAGTCCCCCAACACCTTCCTACGATGTCCTCTACTGTTTGATTTCGTGCTTGTGTTGTTCTCACTCTCATATGTAAGTCGCTTTGGATAAAAGCGTCTGCTAAATGACTGGAGAATAGAATAGAATAGAATAGAATAGAATAGAATGTCTCTCTAATCCGATTGCAGCAGTGGATGTGAGTGTGTGTTGTGGCTGTGATGCAGGTGGAAGATCAGTTGCCCTCCAACCAGGAGGTCAGGGGTTTGATTCCAGGCTATATGTTCATGTACCACTGACAATAAATCCTGCACTGCCTCCCCTATTGCAGTGCCATGTATTGTAAAGTGCTCTAAGTAGTTAACATGAGTAGAAAATTACTAAGTAAGTACAAGTCCATTTACCATTTGTGTTAGAAAGAGGAACACAGTCGCTTCCTTTCTTACTATTGGGAAAACTTTTTACAGACAATAGAAGGCAGCATGCCTTCCTAACAATGAAACCAGAGCTTTTTGCTACATTTGCTCAAATAAAATGTCTGATTAAATTAGAGCAACACAAGCCTGAACCATAAAACAGACACAGATAAACCACCATAACACCATTTTAGCACGCTTCTTGTTGTCGATGCAACAGAAAATTGTTCTGTTGTCGTGTGCCTGGTAGAACGAGCGCAGAAGGTGAGAGGAAGTTTTAGCCTGTCGTGAGTCTGAATGTTCATGTGTGAAGTGAAATGTTCACGCTTGACGACCTCCACTGCTACAGAGACATTCATATCGAGGCAACCACATCAGCTGCTGTGGAAAATGTCTGACTGAAAACTGCTGGAGCACAGTTAGTAGATGATAAACGCCACACACACACACACACACACACACACAGCAGATACCCCTCCGAACAACTTTCCAGTGGCGTGGGAGAAAAGAGAAACTGAGTCATCTCAGAGGATGGACGATAGAGATGGAGGATCTCATCTCTTATTTCCTTTCGGCAAGTCATTTATTCCTCAATACCAACAGTTTCAAGAGTAATTAATAATTACGTCTGTAAAGAGCTCTGCTGATCAGGATCTGTAGGAAATTGTTCATTTTGTCAACTTTTATGCACAAAATCACCTGGAGCCTTGTTGCTGCTGCATGAAGGTGTTCAGCTGATGTTCTGTTTCTATGGTCACTAGGCTGCCGAAGACCACTGCCAACAGCTCATTGTTGTTCTGTCATCAGCGTAGGTTAGTGTTTGTGAAGCAAAAGCTACAGGTTGTCTTCCCTACACGTATGCTGCACCAGGATCGTACAGCATCACGTCAACATCCCTGCTTTGCTGACATCAAAAGACAGAACAGGTGGGTTGTGGATGTGTCTTGGAAATCTCTGCAGAGCTGTGACGTCTGCTGCTACGGCTTTTCATTCAGGCTTTTGTTTTGGAAGGATCAGTTTGGAGTCCCTCACTGGTCCAACATAGCTGACTTGGTTCAGCTGGAGGCTGAACTTCAGTGAGCTGAGCTGTATGTTCACTCCTCTGGCTCACTGGAGAGCCTGACTCATGATCTTTCACAGTTTTTCCACCAGTTTATTTACTTCACCCAGTTAAAAAGCACAAGAGACAGGTAAAAGAGAAAATTACCTTTACAAGTTAATGATGAAAAACAGGTTGTGGAGTCCCCTGCGATGGACTGGCAAGCTGTCCAGGGTGTGCCGTTGACATTGTGCTAAACAAACTGATTTTATTTTATCATCCCTTTGATTTTTTTTAGATTTAACCAAAACATTATTGACATTTGTGACAGAATGTTGATGAGAAGGAAGATTTTGTTGTGCTCTTCAGTCTCATGAACCTGTCAGGCAGATAAAACCTTTGCTAAAGTTAAATCATCAATCATGAAGCAGCACTTTTGTCAAGCTGCAGACTAGCCTGTCTCTTACTGGTTCTGTAAGAAGCCTGTCCATCGTATACCAGTCGCCCAACTATGATGCAAATATACCTGCAGCTAGCGACTACTTTTCATCCATTAGTGTAAGAAAATCTGGTTAAATTGAAACCGGTGTAGGTTCTGGATCCCTTACCATTCAATACAATTCATGCCTGTTGTGAAATGATACGTTTATATAAAGTAACAGAAAAACAAGCAGAACATCCGAACACATCATGATGTAGCATCCTCCTTACTTTTCATGTCATCCAGATCAGCACTGGCTAGCATCTGGGCCTCAGCCTCATCAGTGGGAACCTGCTGGTAGACGGCGGTCTCTAGAGCTGTCATGCTGCCGATGCAGATTCGGTCCCGCAGGTCATAGTTGCTGCGCTGGGCGGCCGGTATACGATGGTGGACGGGCTTCTTGCGGAACCAGCAGCGGCTTGTGGTTGAACTTGAGGGATCTGGTCCTGAAAGACCACTGTCAAAGTGCAAAAACACACAGAGAGAAAACTGAGACAACTCCCCTCTTACTGTCTCTTTCTATCGTCTTCTCCAAGATTCCATTTAATGAATTGATTTATTTAAAAAAAACAAAAACATGAATTTAATGTCTGTTTTGATGTACTGTAACGTTAAAAAGGACTAAATGCAACCACTTTTGTTAAAAACTGTAGTTCAGTCATTCTGCATTGGCACCAGATGACCAACAGAGGGCTTCTGAACACAGCAAGCAGCCTGGATCTCCTCAGCAAGCCTCTGAGTCATCCTGTGTTCACTCAAACACAGCAGCACAATCCTGCACATGATGCCTGTTTCTGCACTTTTATTCTGCCAGGCATTAGCGGGGACAAATACCTGAATCACCATGGAGCCCCTGACCTCCTGGCAACAAGCTCTATGCATAATTCAAAGCATCACCAAATAATTAATATTCTATTAGTTTTGCATGTTGGCCACCCAGCTGGGCCTTTTAACATGCAGGATATGATGGGAGCCATTAGTGGATCATACCTGTGACAGAACTGAATTCATTAGTTATTATTGGCCATTTGTTTTGTGTTCACATTTCTGCTGTTAGGAAGCATTTAGACGTCTGAGGATCAGCTCACTTTATCAGAAAACCCAGGCCATGAGGAAGAACTCAGAGAAGGAAATGTCCTGGAGTAAAATCTGCTCTGTGTTTTGTACCTTCAGCTTCTACTTTGCTAATTGATCCATTTTTGAAAACAAACTCAGCTTCTAAATAAAACCAACATCATCAATAATTTCCTTTTCAGTGCATAACAGAAATCAGATTCCTGACAGGTGTCTGCTACAGCTAAGGAATTGTTTCTCTTGTGAGGATTTAATCTGTCTTTGGAGAAGCTGAGGGATGATACATTGCAGGTAACCAAAGCAAAGTGAGGGATGCATCGTTATGCGTTACTAATTATATAAAATGATTATATAAAAATACCAAATATAACCCTACATAGGACTGGGATTCTCTTTAGTAGATTTTAATAAACGTTTGGGTGCCGATTCAATTAAAATTGTGATCCTCCATGTTGCCAATTTTTAGTTTGCTTTTTAAACAGCAGACCGTGTGAAAAAGCTGCACGAGTTTACAAGTTTACAGATTGTATCAGGAGCCAGTGTTCACAAAGAAAGAAATCAACTGAGTCAGTTTTTAGGATTTAGTCATTATTATCCAGCTGTTTGAACTTGTACTCTTGTTTCAAAAGGTTGAACTGCATATAAAAGTGCTGGTTTGAGTGTGTGTTAGCTAGCTGCTGCCGTACGTTTAGCTGTTAGCTTTGCTTTTACCTCAGGATGGCGTCTTGCGAGGTGGGGAGTAATGTTAGTCGTGTTACCGCAGTGCACCACATGTGCACTACAGAGTTCACAAACGGCTGTCCACATGTCCAGCTCTGCTTTTTACTTCAAAGCAAAAACTCAAAAATATGTCAGAACTTTTGACTTAAAATGTGATGGTAGAGGATTTATCTCTACACATTTCTGCAGGTTGTCCGCCATTCCGTCTTCTGTATAAGTGTTTTCCAAAACCGATATAACGTCATGCTACTAGACAGTTAAAGAGTAACACATCTCCCTCTGCTGGAGAAAAACGGTAACTTCTTCTCCATCTGGCAGCTAAACATATAAACATTGAGAAAAAAGAAAGAAATTTTTGACCTCTCTTCCCTGTCCTGTTCAACCAGTCAAGGCAGATGGTCACCCTTCCCGGTTCTGGCTCCGCGGGAGTTTTTTCCTTGTCGCCCGCCTCCATGTGCGTACAGCTCAGGATGGAGGGTTGAATCAAGGACAATATTCAGTGTAACTCCTTGGTTGTCCTTAGCTTATTCTGCCCTTAGATTTATTCTGACTGGATCAGAATGAACTGGTTTGAATTGGATTAAAGCTTTCAGTGACTGGTGAAATAGTGCAATTCATTTAAAGTTAGAGTGAACTGAAGTTATTTGAGTTTAGTAAAAATTAATTTTAGAAAGATGTGGGATTGTTCTCACAAACAAAATGTCTTTTTTTTTTTTACCATGATATGGGCAAAATAGTTGGTTAGTTAGTTAGTTAGTTAATTACTTAGTTAGTTAGTTAGTTATTTAGTTTTGATGATGACAATATGTGTATCTATATATAGAGTCCATGAAAAGGATTTTGTCTCATTGGATCAAATCAAACCTTTTGTGGGAGAATCTGTGACATCTAATTGTTAATCATTCAATCAATACATCATTGTATGAAGACTGAATGTGTAATTTAGATTAAACATTAATTCTGTGAACCAGAAAGCAAAGCGGAGTGGCAAAAATGACCAGCACATGTGAAACATATGAGCCAGGCTATAAAAACAACTTGGTAGCGTTGCATGTGGAACACCTTGGATCGGGTTTAAATCTGCACAAACCCCAGAAGGAACTCGGTCCAGGGTTAGGTTTAGGGTTAGGTTTAGGGTTAGGGTTAGCAGGATAAACTGACACACCCACCTGTTGCAAGGAGCTTCTTCTTCCACTTCTTCATTCTGCGCAGTAACAAGTATTCCTCCATTTCCAGCTGCCTCTTTTATCAAAGTGACAGCTGCTTTCTTCGACAGTGGATGCTCCTCATTTTCCATGTGGACGGTGGCGAGTGGTAGGGGTTCCTCCAAGTCCTCTTGGCTCCCAAAACTAAACTAAGAGGAAGAGGAGGGTCAGCGAGAGAGGAGAAAAAGGTGGTCCTGTGGTACATGATCATAAATCAGCCGGTTATCCGGCGGTAACGTCAGCTCCACTCTCCATCTTTACAGACTTATTTTACCTGTGGGTGGATGTCAGGTATCTCTGTGGGCGTGGAGACCACCCCCTGTCCTTCTCCCTCAGACTCCGCCTCTTCTTCATCTACTTCATGTATGGTGGGCGTGACATCAGAGGGAGGCAGTGACGTCTTTTTTTTCTTCCGCTTCTTTTTGCGGCGTCTGTCGGCGCTGTGCACCCTCTTGCGTAAACGCTGGAGCGCGGGCAGGTGGGTGGACAAAGGGTGGTGCGTGTGATGGAACGTATGTCTGTGATCTGGGTTTTAAAAGGGAAAGAAGTGGAAAGTGCGTTGTTTAAACTGGGTCTCTGTTGACAGGAACAGATGCTGTTGCACACTTTGTCACCATGAAGTCCTTTTGGGCTTTGCAAAGTATCTGACTAATATCACTGTGAACAGATGGCGCTCTGAAATTATACCTTGATTTTCAGATGAAACCAGATTGATGTCACGTTTTAAAAGTCCTGAATTCTCCTCAGGAGGACAACATCAGGGGAGGTCATTATTCTGGGTTATTTTTCACATTTCAGCTTGTCTTGTGGACTTGTCAGGGATTTTTCCCCAAGGAAAAACTGCTTTCAAACATTAACCTGTGTAAGCTTTGCCATAAAAGAGAAATACGTTGTCAGAGCATTGTGTCTTATCGTAACAACCTCTCAGGTTTAGGGTGTTAATTTGATTACATAAAACATGTCGGGGTAGACTGCACGACTCTCGAAGGAGAGGCTCTCTCCTTCTTAATCCCTGCTGAACACTTGAAAAACACAACACAAACACACAGCTTTACATTTTAATTAACATGCAACAAATGAATATCACTCAGTTTAATGAACATCAACAGAAGGCTGCTGTATCTAATCGTAGCAGAGTCATCTCCTGACAGAGCATGTGGTATCTATCTGCTCATCATTCTAACGCCAATTCCCCGTATTCTTTTACTCCGTATGTGGCTCTTTGCCCTGATTCAGATACCTGGATATGATTCCAACGGACACGGTCCGGATTAGTTATGTAAGAGCTTCATTAAATACCACAACAAATTTTATTTGGTTGGACTGTAGTTTCATTTCAGCCTTGAGATAAATATTAATGTCAACACTGGAACTTTGAAAGCTGAATAAGGGTCTGAAGTAACCCGCTACCGTGCACCATGCATGAAGTCTCTTGGTGCTTTATCTATTTGCATTTTAATCTGAAATGTGCTTTTTTTTATTCCTTCTTTATGGTCCTACTTTATGTGGATGGGTTGAACAAAGCATCCCAAATTAAACTTTGAAGTTAAGAAAATGAGGAAAACGGATGACTTGAACAAGGTTTGGGGCATGTATACGTCACACAGACGGTTCATACTGGAGCAGAACTATTCAGGTCAGCCCCAGGAGCACTGCAGTTCTGCAGCTTTCCAGTATTCCTGATCCAACACAGTTGACTGAAATGAACTAATCTCACAGCTTATTAACTTTGGGTGTGTTGGAGCAGGAAAACACTGAAAACCTGCAGAACTGCAGCCCTCGTTGTGGGAGCTAACTGAATAGCAGTGTAACTGAGCCTGATGGTAGTTGCATTTAAATAATAGTTAAGTGAACAACCACCCAAAACCTGCAATGTAACATAGTGTGAGGCCTACATTTTAGTTGTGGGAGTGATAGGGGACCTGGATAATGGTTAGAGGCAGACTGGCTCAAAAAAGGTTGCAAACCAGTGGCCCATGGTCTCAACATTAGCTGTGCTAATGTTAGAGCTTATGAGCCTGCAAACTAATCTACACTTGCATTACTCTGTTTATATCTGACTTCTCACTGCTGCACATCACCGTGTTTTTTGTGTTTCCCTTACATTGAGACTGCGTTTTTAGATGGTTTAAAAAAAACACGAAAGCAGCTCAAGTTTAAACATGTAAAATAAATAACAGCAACTGGTGAGAAATCGAGGTGTGTGTGATCTATTTATCAGGTTTTAGGTGTGCGTGAAAACGGGCTCAGTGTTGTCAGCACAAACTTGAGAAGCTGTATAATTTGACGCAGAGACACCTGGCAACATTGCTGGTTTTAGATTGGTTAACTTGGAGTTTAATTCAGTGGAAAAGCATTGAGAATCAAATGGTTGAAAGAGATCTCCTATCAGTGCTCTTTTAAATAAATGCTGCCGAATGGATTTGATTTTTGTTTATTTTCCTAGACCAGCGGTTCTCAACCTTTTTGCAACACAGTACCCCTTGTAAAATACTTGTTTTTAGCCAAGTAGCCCCTAACCACTGCAAAGTATTTTAGTTAAGAAAACACATGAAATACAGCACTTTGTCATTTGTGTTTGGTTTATGAAACTTCTGTTTGTGACAGTGACTGATGGATATGATTTGGCTCATAACAGGTGGGGTTCAATTCGAGTCGGAATGTGGGATTTTAGGAGGAATGAAATGGTGTAAATCTAAATGTAAATTCAGTTTATAAATGTGAACTTACATTTATTGAAATATAATAAATATTTATATAATATTATATTTATATTTTTTATTTAAGGATGTTTTAAAGAAAACATAAAAGATGTTTTAAAGAAATTTCAAGTACCCCCTGGAATGCCTTGAAGTACCCCCAGGGGTACATGTACCCCCATTTGAGAAACAGTGTCCCAGAACATATGTGGGAAAAACTTCCACATCCGAGTCACATATATACGTGTACAGCTGCTTTGCTTACACTCAAAGTCTTTCTCAGTATAGTGTCGGCCCATCCTGTCCCCGCCGTTGGATGCAGAGTCACCGATGATGTCCCCAAAGCGCTCCACAGACAGAGCTTTCTCCCAGTTCTCTTCTTCCTCTTCTTCCTCCTGGTCCTCCACAGATGCATCCTCATCTTCCTCCTCCACCTTCACCTGGTGATGAATGAAATATCACAGACATGCAAGGAGGAGTCAACGCGATGCCGGTGATGTAGCAGGAATAGCATGAAGTGAAGCACAGCAAATTCATAAAATACAACCCTATTAGTACTTTATTTATTTAATTACTGTGTTTGGATTGCAAAAGAAAAATCGCATTGTACTCTAATACCATCTAATACCACACTGAAGGATCAGTATGGTGTCTGTATATCCTCCACTACATGCAGGTAAATCAATACAACAAAGTGCTAAGCAGCAAAGAGCTAATGTACCAGACAGCCAGCCCCTGGAGACAGTGAAGGGCGGATGGGCGTGTCCTGCCTCAGCCATTCTGTGCCCTGATTGGTCAAATCACTGGGACACGCTGCATCTTCACTGGCATGGTAAGCACTCTGGCCACGGCTCAGTGGTTTCAGATTTCTCTGTGCCAGGGCTCCATTACTTCCTAATTACCAGAGGGATGAGGGGACAGGATGCATTTAATGATCTGTGCTATCTACAGTACACAAGGCTGAGGCAGACACAGAGAGCCTGACAGAAAAGGGAGAGTTTTAAACAGAGAGAGCAGCTAAAAGCTTTATTTTCACCAGGAGGGGCAATTTTCAGATTGAAAGTAGAGCTGTTAAAGAATACTAAAATACTAATCATTTTCAATTCAGGGCTAAAAAAAACCAAACAGCTCAAACACAAACCCGAAATGTGACACTGAAGGATTTCATCAAATGCTTCAAAGTGATGGAGGATGTGTGGCGAGCTTTTAGCACGCCGGCATGGTCATGGAGAAAGGACTGCTGGCAGCCACCACTGGCATGGGATTTTTAGAGTGGAAACAACATATTTCTCCTGCTGGCAGATCCACTTACCAGCCACTTCAATGGATCCATCTGTTCACCTGCAGCCAATCATGTGGAAGCAACTCAATGCATGTGGTCATGTAGACACGGTGAAGCTCACTGCAGTTCAAACTGAGCATCAGAATGAGGAAGATTTACGTAGCACGGTTGATTATCTGTGTGAAATAATCTGGCTCAGTTGTCCAAAAGGGAACATGGAACTTTTAAGGTGGACATTTTATTTTTCCATCCTTTAATCGGTTGTACAGTTTGAAGATGTCAGCCTGGAAACCTGTCACCTCTCTTCTTCTCTCGCAAGTTCAGAAAAAAAATAGCTGCGATTTCTTTCCCACTCACATTGCACAACACCTAAATAAAGCAAGAAAAATTCAGTAATGGAAAAACTGACATTTTGGGAAATCTTTCAAATGTCACCGAAAAGGTTTTACGGTTTCATTGGGTGGTTTTTCAGATGTGTCGATATAGAAGCATATCGCAAAAGTGTTATTAAAACACTTTTTTTGCATTTACATGTCACTGAATGGGATGTTGGGGGTCATGTGACCAGTCCATTTTAAGTAAAGATGGAATGTATGGAAGGACATTTCACTCATTTAAATTTATTGGTGGTGTATTTACTAGTAAACAAACCAGATGCAATCACTTAGAAAGCCACAAAAAAGCCAAATGAATCACATTTTTACATGAACTGGTATGAAAGTCAACATGCCTAGTGTTGCCAACAGGTGACAGATGGTCTGGAGGTAAAAATAGCTTCAGACATCAGCTTGATGAACAACACAAAGTAACATGATGTGAAGTTTGTGTTGTCTTTTTAGTTTCAGTGTTCCGTTTTAATTTGTAGCTTTCCTTGTTTAGTTACCGTCCGTTAGTTCACCTGGTTTCCATTAGTTTATTCTAAACACCTGTGTCTTGTTCTGTCTTTGTTTGTATGCGTTTACTACTGTACTTGGTTTGGTTCCTGTTTGTTGTCTGTAGCTTTTCTTCAGTTATTTAAAGACAATTTTAAGCATATCCTCTGCCTTGTCCCACCATCCTGCGTCTGGGTTACCACCACCTGTCCACTACAAAAAAATGTTGATTACAAAATATCTAGCATGTAAAACAGACCTGCAGAAACAGTGAGGCCTCCTAAAGCCAAATGGGGAAATCCCACTGACCATCTACCTGTATGTCAGCTACCTAATATAAAAACACAAATAAAGACATCCATAACTCACTTTTGTTAGTCTTGCATACAACATATGACACCATCCACGTATAGGCGTAAAACTCATGGAGCCAAAACAAAAACAGACCAGGTCAGCTGAAATATCCATATGTGGTTATCATGAACACCAGACAGTACAGCAGCATAGCCAAAGATGCTCATGGTGGAATAAAGAAGAAGGAAGAAAGATTAGATCTGTCCAGATTTCCATCAGTCTGACCCTTTTACCTTGAAGCTGATGTTCTATATCATTACTGACAACACACAACCCCACATCATCCTGATGGACCTGGCTTTCCAAGCTTTTCCTGGAATCCTTTCTACCCTCTCTATTCTCCATATTCAGCTGTTTTTCAACACACTTCAATAACTCTCTCCCTGAAGGCTTTCCCTTTCATATTTAGTAGCGTTTTCAGGTCACGGCAGTGGTGTGCAGTCAGGATAGGCGGTGCCTACGCAAGGCAGAAAGAAAGAAATGGAATCATCCCATTTTAATAAGTTTTTCTATTTCACTTTCTTTTATAATAATTATTTTTAATATAATATTTCACATGATAATTTCCTATAGCTTGTAGTACATCTCAATTTGAAACTGATGGCATTTAGTTCTTTTTATGGCTCCATAAAAACGACTCAACAGCACCTCCTCCTGGCCAGGTAGCGAAGCTGCACAACTCGTCTTTGTGCAGTACGGTTGAGGCCGTAGGAATCGTTTTGTTCTACCTTTTCCTCTCATATCATCGCAACGATGTGTGTTCACTCATGAGCCGTCCGTCTTCCCATATAAAATCATTTACATAAAAAGGCAGATTGCTACGCTGCACTGTGCAAATGGTCTACGTACATTCACAGAGAATTAGTGAATTGATGCTTCGCTCTCAAAGTTAACGGAGGGATGACGCTGACAGAGAGGCTCAAGACAATTTTCACATCTTTCTTTTGACGAAAAATACCAACATACACATCTGGTTGTCATGACATAGAGTATAAAGTTAAATAGCCTTGAGAATGCTACTGAATAATTTAGCGAGCTTTGCATGTTTTTAATGGTGTCTTACGATCTTGAATGTGTTAGTTTAAGCAGGCACTTACCTGCCTTTACATTTAAATCATTATTGTGTGTCTGGCGTAATCTGTTACAATCTCAGTCACCGATGTCCCCTCAGTGATGCTATGGATGCTGGGAAGGAACATGTTCACTTTTCCTAACCTGGAAAGAGTTACCACGATGAGGTGCCTCTTTCTGTTTACCATCCATTGTGGCTAGAAGGTTCCTGAAGTTACCAGCCACTCAGGGTTTCCACAAGCCACTGTGTTTAGGGTGGAAAATAATCCAGATTATAAACCGAATGCATTTATTTTACATCTTTCTATAAACTGTTTTTATGGAAAATCCGGCTATTTTGTGGTTTTTATTTTTATGGTATTATGGGTATTTTCAGTTATATTTATTTTTCTTTTATTGTTTATTAAACTCTTTTTTTTTTTTTTTAACTCTGCTTCGTCTCTTTTAACTGGCACAGATTCTGGATGCTGATGGGGTTTTCATACTGTAGTCTTGTTTTTATTTATGATCCATGATCAGGTCATTTTGTTCAGCACGTTTTCACTGGAGGGAGGTTTGAAATGGCAGCAAAACCAACCTTCAATTTTTTATGTTGAGTAACAATAACAAGAAGATTCTGCCAATGTTCTATCAATGTCTTCTCCAGCAAAGTATATCTCTAACCAGTCTGCTTTTTTACATCATCCAAATACCATCACTTTTTTTTTGTTCAACACATCAGTTTGTTTGCTTGTAATTCATTAACATCTGGTGTTGGAAAGATTTGGGCATTTTGGACAGGGGAGGGGGTTGTAGCAGCACCCGTGGCTCACTGAGGAGATTGAACTATACTCTTTGGAGATTGTCCAAACTCTTTAATAACAACAGAAAAATCCGCTAGAGTAACTGCTAATCGCTCTTTTGAAACAGAGTCGCTGGAGGCGTCTAAAGCTGATAGTTGAAGCAGAGTCCAACTCTCTACGGATATCTACAGGAGCTGCTTTAAGTTGTGATTTGACAAGAACATCCTCCGAGCCATCTAATGCCGGGCAGACACTGTGCAATTTTGAGGCGATTTCACCACGATTTTGCTGTCGCAGACCACGCTGCGTCATCGTGGAAACATCATAGCGTCGGGATGTCCGGTCGGGAGGTCGTGAGCCGTACAGTGTGAGAACACTCACGAGGAAGGATTAATTGCTGTTATGTTCTAACGATGATGCTGCGACCTCCCGATCAAACTTCTGGCATGTCAGAAATTTTCGCCGTCGCGCGTACAGTGTGAGTGGTGTTACGTCACGATTCTACGTTCACACCTGCGCAGAAGACACCGGTGGAGCTTTAAACAATGGCGGGAAACCCCAACTTCAGACGTGTGTGGTGGACACAGCTGCTAGAAGAGAGATTAGTAGAGCGATGGAGAGAACACGAGGTTTTCTTTTTTTATTTTGTTTCCGCGCACAAGACAGCGCACACAACTGCAACAACTTGCTGCCTGCTCACCATCTTGTTGTCAGGCATGCTGTGGTTGTCATAGGAACTAGGAACCTTTGTTTTTCGTTGTTCACACTCGAGCACGTCGTGCCGTCACAAGCCGACCGACGCCGACAAGTAGTCGTGGTTGTCAATAATGGTGGCGGACAGCAGTCGTACAGTATGAGTACACATGTCGTAGGGTCAGATAGAGTACGAGGGACAAACCCGGTCGTGCAGTGGGAGCATTTCCCCGACAGTCAGATTTCTAAAATCGCACAGTGTCCGCCCAGCATAAGCCTGTTGATGCTCCCTTACATGTGCAAACAGGGACGTCTGTTTCAAGCGTTATCATATATCATCACCCTCATACTTCCATGTGTATTTTAGGTCGCTATAGTTAAGTCAGTTCATCCACTAGTGGAGAGTGTTAAGTTTAAAGTTCACTTTCATGTTTCTACTCTGGTTGGTTGCGGTAACATGCTGTTATCATTTTTCTTACAGCTGTTCTCAACATCTTCTGTGTGTTCTTCAGGTGCTTTTTATTTGGTGGTTTGTGCATCATCTTGTTTTTGTTTCACTTCTTCTCTGGTTTGTGGACCCTGGGATCTTCTGCCGCTGGTTTTCGAGTCATTCCTAAGGTCAGAACCAAGCGGCAACCTCCGGCGGTTAAAAGTGAAGCCTATGTGGAAGTACAAAAAAATGCAGTTCCCCCTTCATCCACTAGGGCCTGCAAAACAGCGCAAATCCCCATAGACTCCCATATTAAAAAGACCAACTTCACAGCAGAAATAAACATGTTTACAGCCTGTTTCAAAAATCCATTTTCAGTTTAATAGGTCAGGTTTACCTTCATGACAACTGTGGGGGGAGTGAATTTTTTTCTAACTCATCCATTTAAAAGTAATTCAGTCTCAAATACGGCACATTTAGGGGCGTGTCCTTTTGATTGACATGCACCCGATCTCCCGCTTCAAATAAGAAGAACGTAGAACAACCGTGGTTTTTAACGGGTTAACAACGTGACTTAGCTTTAGCCCGCTTACCTACGTTAGCTGGTCATCTGCTGTTATCTCGGGGTTAGCTCGGTTAGCTCTTAGCTACAGGCAGCTCAGAGTTCGATAAATGTCAATCATCCACCATCATCCACCCCTCTCAGCTCCACCTCTTTGTCCATATTTTTATTTTCCAGGCGAGATGACACGCATGCCTCTGCCAAGATGACGATGGCAGGAACCGCCCACCGAGCTTCAATTCAGCTCTTCAGAAACCTACGGGTGACGTCATGGAGGCTTCGTCCATCTTTTTATATACAGTCTATGGTCAAGACCTGTACCCATGGGGAGGTCCCTTTTTCAACATTATGGTCCCTGTCTCTAGGACAGCCTTCCAGACAACCTCAGGACTGCCGAAAACATTCATATTTTTAAGAGCAGGCTCAAAACTCATCTTGTTAATTTGGCTTTTACTGAGTATTTATTGTCTTAGTGTGGATATTTCATTTAATTTTAACCAATCTTTTTAGGGACACTTTATTCTTTTTTTTTTATAGGAGTTACATTTTATAACTGACATTACTGCTATTTTTTTTATCTTTACTATTTTATTATTTGCATTTTTTATGTATTTTATAATTTAAGCATTTTCCCTGGTGTTCTTTAGAGGGGTTCCTCTGCACTGGGTGTCATTTTGACCACGGCGACGGGGGCACCTTTTGTGTCTTCGGTCTTTTGAGTCCTGACTGTAATGGAAACCCCTGATTCAGAGGTCTGCGATGGTGTTTCCTTACCTTACTTAACTAAAGTTTGATTTGATCTACCATGTGCATTTCGAGAGCTGCTACCCAGCAGCGTCCTGAGGCTGAGAAATCGACACTATACAACTTTTACGTTTCACCTTTATGTGACGTTTCGCTTAAAATAGGTAAAATAAGGAACTGGCTATTTTAAACACGTCTCTGATTCAGCGTAGAAATGCAAGAAGATTAAAAGAGAGAAAGAGACAAACAAGAGTCATCATAAGATCATCTTCTGCTGGCTGGAGAGAGCTAACAGGTCCGGTAGGATGCAAGATGGATGCTGAATTAGACATCAATAGGGGGCGTGTGACGGGAAAATAGCAGAAGTTCTGTAGTGTGTCTTTAAATCATACTTTATTATTATTAACACTGGCCATAATTATGTTTGGTTAAGTATTGTAAGAAAATTAAGCATGGCATTTTGTTTTTAATCTAGCAGTGTTTAAAGCTGCTTCCCACTCGCTTCATGAAAGGCCTCAAAGTTGGCATGTTTCCCAGAAA
The DNA here is from genome assembly GCF_933228915.1 of Telmatherina bonti. Lineage (NCBI taxonomy): Eukaryota > Metazoa > Chordata > Actinopteri > Atheriniformes > Telmatherinidae > Telmatherina > Telmatherina bonti. The sequence continues at coordinate 31,997,236 of NC_136613.1, read as the reverse complement.
TACAAATTACAAAAACATTTCAGCATCAGTGTTTTGCTCTTCTTCTCACAGTGCAGCTGATGTTTATGTAATTATTAGACAATGTTTTGCATTTGTAATGAATATGTATAAAGATATTTTTTGCTTCACAAACCCAATCATGTGCCTTATCCTCTAGCCAGTGAACAATAGTATTTTTGTTTGTTAGTTAATGAAAGGAATTTTAAATCCTGGATTAGCGACCTGTTCAGGGTGTGTCTGTGTCTTCCTCGTGATTGCTGGAATGGCCTCCAGCTGCCTCATAACCTTTAATTGGACCAAGCAGTTAAGAAAATAGATGGATGGATGGATGGATGGAATTTAAATCCTGCTCTATTCTGTTAAACAGCAGACTTAAAGCAATGAAGCTGCAGGTGTGATGACAGAATGCAGTCAGTGTAAAGTCAGCAATCCATCACGCACAAATATATAGTGGTAATTAAGACATAATCATAGGTGTTTTGGGGACCAGATTAATAACTGTGTCAGCTGAGTGAAAAGTAATTAACCCAATATGTGAAATATTAAAGCATATTAATTATGATTACAACACTCACTCAACACTTTATTAATTCCACCTTGCAAGTAATGATTTGGACTCCTTTCACCTTCAGAACTGTCTTAATTCATAGATCCAACAAGGTGTTTGTAACATTCCTCAGAGGTTTAGCTCCATGTTGACATGAAGCATCACACAGTTGCTGCACGTCATGATGAGAATCTCCCGTTCCACCACATCCCAAAGCTGCTCTGCTGGACTGAGATCTGGTGACTGTGGAGCCGTTGGAGGACAGTGAAGTCATCGTCATGGTGGAGATGATGTGAGCTTTGTGACATGGTGCATCATCCTGCTGGAAGTTTCCATCAGAAGATGCTACACTGTGCTCAGAAAGGGATGGACATGGTCAGCAGCAGGACTCAGGTAGGCTGTGATGGTTAAACCATGTCATGTTGGTACTAAGGAGACCAAAGTGGGACGGGACACCCCAACACCATGACACCACCAGCAGCCTATACCACTGACACAAGACAGGATGGATCCATGTTGTCATGATGTTTCCAGCAGATTCTGATCCTACCATGTGAATGTGGAGCTGAACTGGAGACTCATCAGACCAGCAACGTTTCTCCATCTTCTATTGTCCAGTTCTGGTGAGTCTGTGTGAATATTTTCTGATTTTGGGCCATTCTCTGTAAACGCTAGAGATGGTTGAGTGTGAAAATCCCAGGATATCAGCAGTTTCTGAAATGCTCAGACCAAACAATGCCATATTCAAAGTAATTTAAATCCTCTCTCTTCTTCATTTTAATGCCCAGTTTGAACAACAGCAAGTCATCTTCATCATGTCTACATGACTCAAGCTGCTGTCATGTGATTGGCTGATAAGATATTTTGTAGTCACTGGCTTCATAATCAAGTGTCCAATTAGAGTATTACCATAGTTTCATACAGACTTCATCTCCATAAAATGGTTAAAATCATGCTGGTTCACTAAAAAAATCATGAGTTGGAGGGTTTTAGTTGCTTGACTGTGCAAAAAAAGTAAGAAATCAATCATTATGGAACAATTAGTGTTTTATTTAATGGACATATTTCAATACTGCTACTTAGCGAATGATTCCTGGCCCAGTGACTGCCTTTTGCAAACCACTGGTGTGATGAACAATCTCTTTCAACATCAATCTCTTTAACATGTAGTTGACGAATAAAAAACACCAACAGACTTGGTGTGGTTTGTGTGATAACCCAGACTTATAACCTTTCTTACACATCCTCCTTACAAAAAGGGATAAAAATAAAGTCTCTCCAGGCAGCATCGTTCAGCTGTTAGAGGAAACAGTGTAGAAAGGCTGTTTTGTTACTGTGGAAGTGGGTATATAAATACAGAGATCACAAATAATTGGAGGCAGAAAATTGAGAGGTCCACTTTTGTCGCCAAGCATGTAGCCTGTTATTTCCTGCAAACCAGTGTCACAATATGCTGTGCACGCTGTGGTTGACACGGTCCCCAGTCTGCATAATGACACATCACCTACTTAGTTGGCAGAGCTGTTTTTTTCTCAGAACCCAAGATAATTAGTCCCACTTAAAGAACAGCTAGAAAATATTCTGCAGTGCAGGACGTTTTCCACAGAGCCGAGGATGACTCATCCATGTGGTGAGACTGCCGTTTGAACAAATCATTTTTAAAGGTCCCCTCCCACCACTCCAGATAATAATCATGCTGATGAGTGAAAGAATCTACAGGGATGAAGGCACAGTGAAATATGTGTTTAAAACAGCAAATTTGTGACTTTGGTCAACTCTGATATGCAAATTTATGAGAGTGATGAAACTTGAAATGAGTGATAAGATGGAGAATCTCGAACAAAGGAAGAAAAAGCCAGTGCAGCCCTTCGGCAGTGTTGGAACAATGTACTTGACATCATCAGCAATACAAAGGCCTTGCACACAAGAACTCCCAAAAATGCTGAGTTTTGTAGTTTTTTTTTTTTTTTTTTGCCTGTTGTCACACAGTTTTGGAGCAATTATTGAAATCAAATGTTTGTAAAAATGCCTTTCAGAGGGAAGATTTTTGGCTGCAGTGTTTATGTGTGGACTATAAAACTGGAGGTTTTAGCTTATGAAGTCAGATTGTGTGTTGCTGTAATTAACACCACAAACATGCCCCGATCCCTTCTTTTCATAAAGTAGTAACAGCAAAGCTACCCAAAATTATGAGATTATGTTCTCACCTAAAAGTTCAGTCACTTATACTACTAAGACACGAAACAAGAATACTTTATAGAGTAGCGGTCACATGACATAACAACACTTAAAACATGTCAACATGACTTGGCATCATTAGTTTTGGATTAAATGCAGTTGTAATTCAAGTTTTTGGGTGAATATATGTACAATATTTTCCATTCAGGGGTTTATAAAGGATGTTTTTACTAATTAATCTTGATTCAAACTTTGACAAAAATGTGGTTTTCACTCCAAAAACAAGGAAATTTGTTTGTTCAGACACCATTGTTGCATTTGACCTGGGTGCTTTGCCACTGCACTGAAGGGTACAGCATTCATTTATTTGGCAACTGGAGAAGGAAAAACTTTTCTTTGTAAAACTCTGTTTTCATATTTATAGACTGTATATAAAAGATGGGCGGAGCCACCATGACATCACTCATAGGGTTCAGAAAAGCTGAATTGAAGCTCTGGGGCGACGCCATCTTGGCACCATTATGCATGCAGTTGCTCTAGGAAATTACAAAAATGTGCAAAGATGTGGAGCAGAGAGGGGGCTGAGAGTGTGAAGACTGACATCTATCAAACTTTGATAGATGTCCATGTTGACATGAGGAATGTTTCCAACAACGTGTCTGCCTGTTGCTAGGAGCTAACTGAGCTAACCTGAAGCTCACATGAGCTAACCAGCTAACAGAGGTAGGCAGCGTAAAGCTAAGTCATGCTGTTAGCTGGCGAAAAACCACAGTTGTGTTGCACTCTGCTTTCTTGCAGCCAGATATCGGGATTTGTTCTGTTTTGGAGCCTCTAGTGGATAAGGGGAGAACTGCAATTTTTGGTATTGTACATAGGCTTCACTTTTAACCGGCAGAGTTTGCTGCTTGGCCAGTCACATTAAAAAAAAAAAAAAAAGAATGCGAAAAATGACTTTTCTCACATAAATCCCAGCAAGTTATCGTGGAGAAATACAGTAGCTGAGTCGAGATGGTAAGTTGTAGTTAGCTAGCACGTAGCAGTTAGCTCACCAATGATTTGCCAGGCAGCCTGAGACATCAAAAGACATCTTTAAGTAGCTAACATTTAAAGGGAAGAAATAATTTTGCTCATATACAACCTTGTATAAAGCCAAAGAAACTTAATATAAAACAGACATAATATTTTTTAAATGTTATATTATTTATAATAATATTGGATTTTGAGTCTGTTTTAATGATTTAACTGAATTAAATTGAATTGAATTGAACTGACTTATGTTCCTCATATAATATATAAACATCAATTCATAGTCTTTGTTTAACAACAATATCAAAAAGACCTTTAGAAAAGAACAAAAACATGGCCTTTGTTAAGCCATGATACACATGCCGTTTCAAAGGGTAGCATTTGCTGGAGGGTTTAAACAGTCATCGCATAATGCTTCTTTTTGACATACCAGATCCAAGACTTGGAAAGGCACTATTTAGGAAACAAAAAATATTATTTTTCATCCCACATGACACAGCATATAGCAGATTGTTTCCTTTTATCCTGCATTTTGTCTGACAGCATTGCTTTGATAAACAAGTAATAAACAAGCCGACTGATATGACAGTGTGAAACAAGGAGATCTTGCAGGTAAGAACAGGGTTAACGCTCAGCCAAAGTTTACTGTCAAGTATCTGAAGACTTTATTTGTCACTTCATTTTAACCCTAATGTGGCTTGAAATGACTTTTTTACAGAAATGACAAAGGTGCATCTGTTTTTTGGTGAATATATGGCAAAAAAACCTACAGCAGCTACTTTCAAACACCCCCAGCACAAACATGTTGAGTGTTTCTGTACCTGGACGTTGTTCCGGAGAAAATCCACATAAATAGGGTAATAGGAGCAGCTACTACGTATTTATGATTTTTTGAAGCAGCCAAAAACATGGCTTTTAATATCACTACAGAGGAGCTCCCATTCAGGAAATTCAAGTCCTAGCAGATTATCTTAATGGAAGAGATGAAATGTAAATACAGGGGAGAGAGATTTCAAAGTTTAAAAAGTTTAATTCAGTTCAGTGACGCTACCACCAAGTTTTTTTTTCTACCAAATATTCATCCTTCATTATAACATCTTCCTAAACTTCAATATTGTTCCCTGCATTATTAAAAAAAAAAACCACTATTGTCAATATGTACTGATGTAAAAACAATCTCTAAAATACAGTAAAGTGAGTTGCTGGGAGCATTGCTGGGAAAATATTGGTGAAAATAAATATTTTGCTGGTGCACCAAATTAACAAACAAAGTTAATAATTGCAAACAGACTAGTGTTGAGACTAGTGTTAGTTTTCAAATGATGTTAGGAAATTTGATATTGAATTGATGTATGCAGTTTTTTTTCCTGCTATATGTTTAAATCTGTAAACTGTATTTCAATATTAAATTCTTGAAGTTTGAGTATCTTTAACAATCTTCTTGTATTCCTAAATTATTGCAGGTTTGATGCTGAAGCATGTTCAAGGAGGAACCCAAGGCCAGGAGCCAAATGTAGAGGAGCAAGCAGAATTTCCTGTTTACATTCCCAACATACACCAGCAGGTATGTGGACTCTGGGACTTCTAAAGGCACAGAGGGTCCTGCCATTGGGAGACCATCAACCAGTGACACGACAGAGAACTACACGACCCCCTCCAGCTGATCCTGCACGTTGGCCAGCACACAGTTTAGATGCTGATCGGGTGGAAATTGTACGGAGCGGCCCATATAAAGTCAAGCCTGATTTGTATTTTCTAAAAGGACCTGATTCCAGATTCCATTCTTGATTGCACTGTCTGATGGCAGCAAATTGTATTAGCTCTGACCTGCTATCTTGATTTTTTCAAGTATAAACTCTTCTCACATAGATATTACCTCAAATTAGGTCTTTTTCTCTGAGGATTTCATGCCAGTTCGGAAGGTGTACTGCAAGGGAGATTTTTCTGCAAGTTTTTGGCTCTCTTAAGACTTGTTATGATGAGTCTCCATGGCAACGAAAAACTTGTTAACAATCGGGATCAACTAATTGAACTGTCCCAAATCAGGATTAACAGCGAAACAAAACATTAAATCCAGATGGAATTGAATTTCCCTTTGGGGATTAATAAAGTATGTTTCATTCATTCATTCATTAAAGAACATTTAATTTATTTAAAGTTTAAAACACTTTAAATGGAGAAAAGTTTTTTTTTTATTGTTATAGGAGTCATTGCAAAGATCTTTTATATTATAGTGGTTACAGTTTAATTCTTTCTTTATTGATTTCATGTTTAGCATTTTTAATTGAAAAGTGGCTTCTTGGTATAAAGATTTTCTTTTCTCAACAATGCTTAAAACATAAAAAAAGACAAATGCACTGGGTATTCCTTGTGTTGAATATGTGCGTGTCTGGCAGATCTAACATAAAACAATTGTTTACAAGTTTTCATTGCGTAAAAGTTGATACTTTAACACTACTGTGCATAAAATAACTGCATTTACAGACCTATAATGGGGAAACCTAAAACCTGAACATCACAGAATGTTTAATGTAACTTATTGTCCTGCAAAGCGAGGACAACAACAACAGACACATTAACCCTTTCATGCATAGTGGCCATATAGTGGACACCTATTTACAAGCTTTTTTTTTGCACATTCATGAGTGAGGATGGTATTTTTGTAAATAAACCATTTCAGTGGTGGTTAATGAGTCCTACAATACGTTTCCACTCACTGGAGAATAAATAAATAGATGATAAAATTGAACATAATGTAATTACATAAGTTTGCGTTTGCGATAAATAGGAAAAGAAAATGATGCAGCTATATTTTAAAGAAGGTTTTTGCATAATATAATTGGAATTAAATATTATTTGATAAATATTTCATAAAATACATTGAAATAAATAAAAAAATATGATAAATTCTAAATATTAATTTAAAAAAGTATCATTGCATATGTATGTAGAGGTAAAATACTGTATTTAAAAAATGTTGCGTGAAACAATCACACTGACTCTGAGTTCCTGTGTTGAACGGGGCCACAAAGCAGTTGTGCTTAGAGCCCTGAGGTGGCTAGCACCAGCCCTGGTTTCTATGGATTAAACAACAAGATAAAATGTTTTTATAAATGTAAAGTTTCCTCTGACTGAAGCCAATTTTGCTGCTTCCTCCTTCCAGTCTTCATGTTTTGTTTCCATTTTTATACTTGAAGAATCATCCCACTCAAAAACACAATTGTCTGAACTTGTGATGGCTTTCTTATCCCAAGGTAACAAATCTTCGTCACGTGGGACTGCTCTGAGGTCCAATTACACCATCTCCATCAACAGGTACAACAAATCATATCGCCACATATTTGCCACTCATCCACTTAGATTGGTCATTTAAAAAAAAAAATATGCAAAGTGAACATTTTTATTGTTGTTGTTCAGGTGACATTCAGCAAACGCCTCAGAATAATTCCTACCTGTTGTAAGTTGATCAACACATCTACGTCAGGGGCATGGCCTCCTGTAGCCATGGAGGCAAGCGAGCAGCCAGCAGGTAAACAGTAGAGCTCTGAAAAGAGCAGTGGCCTGCAGAGAAGTCAGCTGGTGGTGGTTGGAAATAAAGCCAGGTGGAGACGTTGGAGGAGCTACTGCAGGAGAGGATTTGCTGGTTGGGCGATATGATGGGATGTGACAAGAAGTGGGTGGTGACAAGGGTTGGGGTTAGGTGAGGATGTGAGAGCCAGGTAGGGTTAGTGTCATAGAAGGGGGATAAAGAGGAGGTGGGAGGAGGGGAAAGATAGGGTGCAAAGCAGCAGGAACCTGGAGGAGGACGGGGATCAGCCCTTCTCTTTAACAGCAGGGGATCCTGGAAGCCTTTGGGGTGGCATAACCTAAGGCAGAAATTATAATAAAAACAGAATTATTTATGTGATATAAGGAGTATCTAAAAAGTAACCAAGCAAACATCAAGCCCTGCAAACACAGTTCTGTTTAGCTGTAGTATGCTGAAGACATGCCCACCCACATAGTTTGCAACAGACTGAATATGTTTATAATCGATGCTGAAGTGTGAAAAATGTAGAGTGAAACTATTATAAAACCATATTCAAAACTATCCGAGTATGTTATATAACACACCCTGATACTATTATTATGACATTCCAGCACAACTTTCTGGTTTTAAAAGCAGGTTTTGATTTTGAACTGTTGGCCTTTGTAACACAGGCTGTTATGGGTGAAAGTGCTGACATAAGCCATTTTCAAAACGGTGGACTATACAGAAGTACTAAGCAGTTTTTATTTTGGATTTGATATGGATTTGTCCTGTACCACAAACCTTGGCTGAAAAGGCCTAAACAACGCTGAGAATGTTGGTGCAGGAAAGTGTGTTTATGTGTGTGTGTGTGTGTGTGTGTGTGTGTGTGTGTGTGTGTGTGCTGTTCAATTCTTATTTCAGAAAAAAAAAAAAGTTTAATTTTCTCAAGTAAAACTTTTGCTTCTGAAGACATAAAACAGCTCAAACCAAGAGATTCTGACTGAGCTATTTTATAGTGTTTTTTTTATTTTATCCAAAGCAGCTTACATATGAGAGTGAGAACACACTAAGACTCATATACTGATAGGCACATCAGGGGGCAACTTTATGTACAGTGTCAAGGTCACATCAGCACATAGTCAGGGGAAGCCTGGAATTGAAGCTACCGCCACTCTTTACACTCTTTTTCATCTTATCTGTTTACATTTAAAAACTGAATTGTGAAATCCACCTAGCCTCTTTCCTGTTACCTAGCAACCATGAGACCCAGCCCATTTCTTATATTGATGTTTTAATCTGCATGACATCACTATGATATCACAAGACAGACCAAAGGAAAGTGATGACATTACAAAATGTGATGTAATTCCACTGCATATATATAGGCCGGGGTCTCAGCTCAAATTTTGTGGGATCATCGAGTACGAAGTAGAGTTATTAGAAGCATCTGGATCGATTTTAGAATCTTTTCATGATTGTTTGGTACATAAGAACGACTTGTAGGAACGTTATCATTGGATATAATTTTGGCAAACACCTGATTTGTCAAGTTTAAGCAAAGACCTCAAAGTATCTTTGGATATCGTGTTGAGTAATATCTAACTTCTCAACTTTCTCCAAGGACTTGAAGGGATTTTTGTACATCTTGTTGGGAAATATTTAATTTCTCAACTTTTGCAGAGTTCAAAGGATCGTTGGACTTTGTGTTGGGAAATATTTAATTTCTCAACTTTTGCAGAGTTTAAAGGACCGCTGGACTTTGTGTTGGGAATTATTTAATTTCTCAACTTTTCCAAACATTCCAAAGGATCTTTGGACTTTGTTTTTAGAAACGTCAATTAGTCTGACTCCAAGAACAGCAGAAATGGAGGAAAACCAGACAAGAAGACTATGGAGTGATATGGTGGATGAGGAATTAGGGTTCCCTGAAGAAATGGATCCAGGGTCATATGTCTTCATTTTTGGTGACAATGATGAAGAAACTGAAATGAAGTCCATCACCCAACACAAGACCCAAGAAGAAGACAGTGAAAATTTCACCCTGAATGAGGAGAACCAGACTCCATCTGCAGCTGAAAAGCTGTGGAGTGATAAGGTAGATGAAGAATTGGGGCCTGTTGAGGACATGGATCCAGAGTCTTTTATCTTCACCACCAGTGAAGAAACTAAAGTGGAGCCCATCACCCAACACAAGACCCAAGAAGAAGACAGTGAAAATTTCACCCTGAATGAGGAGAACCAGACTCCATCTGCAGCTGAAAAGCTGTGGAGTGATAAGGTAGATGAAGAATTGGGGCCTGTTGAGGACATGGATCCAGAGTCTTTTATCTTCACCACCAGTGAAGAAACTAAAGTGGAGCCCATCACCCAACACAAGACCCAAGAAGAAGACAGTGAAAATTTCACCCTGAATGAGGAGAACCAGACTCCATCTGCAGCTGAAAAGCTGTGGAGTGATAAGGTAGATGAAGAATTGGGGCCTGTTGAGGACATGGATCCAGAGTCTTTTATCTTCACCACCAGTGAAGAAACTAAAGTGGAGCCCATCACCCAACACAAGACCCCAAATGGCAACACTGAATATGTTGCCCTTCCTGAGGTTGGTGACAACCTGTCCCAGGACTCTGAAACAAAGAGTTCACAGAAAGTCCAGGACTGTAGTCACTCCCAGACATGTTCGACTTCTAGTCAACATGAAGAAACGCAGGAGTTTCCACGTTTCCAGGACCCTGCTGAGAAAACTGCTCCCAGATCTGGCTATGTCCTGGAGGAGCGGTCCCATCAACAGACTCCTGGTAAGTCTGCGTATCCCCCTTCACAAGACATCAGGTATAAAGGGATACAATGCCAGACATCTGCTGACTGTGCAGCCAAAATCTCACAGAGAGAACGCAGGTTCCCGAATCCTGCAAATAATGTTCACCAGAGATCACCATCAAATTTCCACCAAACGGAGATGGACTACCTGAGAAATCAGCTGGAAGATCTCAAAGGAAGATTACAGAAGAAGAACCAGTTTCTCACTTTGGAGAAGGAGAAGAGAATAAAAGCAGAACAAGAATCTCAATCAAACCGAAACCAACTTTACCACCTGACCGATGAGGTGGAGGATCTGAGAGCCAGACTCCAGAAAAAGAACCAGCTTCTCACTCTGGAGAAGGAGAAGAGGATAAAAGCAGAGAAAGAATCTGAAAGCACCTGGAAAATGTTTGTTGATTCAGACCAGCAAAGAGAAAAAGAACGTCGTCTCAGAAAACATTATGAACAGGAGCTGCAGAAATATAAAGACATCGCCGAGGAACTGGAACAATCATCAAGAACACCAAGCCCAGAGCTCAGACAGGTAGATGCCCCAGTGGGAAACTTCGATGAGCTTGATCATTTAAAGAAACAGTTGGAAGAACAAATAAAATCCAACCAAGACCTGACATCCAGACTGAGGACTCAGGAGAAGACGATAGGAGATCTGGAGTGGAAGGTGGCAGAAATGACTGTCCAAATCAAGATGGCAACTGGCATCAATGGCCCTCAGGTACCTGATCAGGAATCTGAACCAGTCTGCCTCTTAGCAGAGTCCAAACAAGAACTGCTCTCTGAACCATCTGTGGACCGAGAATCTCAAGTCCAAGAACTACAAGCAAACTCTAAACCACAGGTGGGCTCAGAGCAAGCAGACTTGCAACCACAGAAAGTCTCTGGACCAAAGGAGGGCTTAAAACCTGACGTGGACTTTAAAAGGCCAAAGACACCATCTCAGTGGAGACGTCATACAAAATCTGAAACACCAGCACATCTCTACCAACAAAAGAGCCAAAACCACGTCCCTAAAACCAATAAAAGTCCTCCATCACAGGTCTCAGGAGAATCTTCATCACTAAGAAGAATCTCGGATCAAAGGAGACCAGATCAAAGACACTGTTACTATGAAGACACTTCAAAAGAAAAAGAATCATTCCAGCACACAAAGACCAGAAGAAAAGTATAAGTCTGGAGTGATTATATACACAACATACACAAACAAATCACAAATATCAATCCAAAGAAAAGAAACAAGAAAAAGCACATGGTCAAAATGATCATATTGACTTTCTGGGATTATGAGTATCACCTGAACATTCCAGCATCATTTAAAATCATGATGATGATGATTATTTTATGATCATGTGGCCCAGTTCTGCCATTTAAATAGCAGAATGACCACAACTTCTTAACACGGGGAAGTGGATTGGGCCAGAAAAAGCAAAAACAAAACACACACACCCCAAAAAAAGAAAATAATAATAAAATAAAAAGAAAAGCTCAATTATATGTATACAGTTGTATTGTTGTTGTTTTTTTCCTGAAAGAATTCGATTTTTTAATTATTTCTTTTAATCTATGTTATACTTTTATAAAATATTTTGTTTGGACTGATGCATGGATATTAACACAGGTGGCTCAGGTGGTAGAGCCAGGTGTTGTATGACATGAAGGTCAGTGGTTCATGTCATACTACCCTACTATGAAGCTCTCAGAGGGCTGTTCCAAATCCTAGATAAATGCAGAGGATTGTGTCAGGAGGGACAACCAGCTAAAACACCTGCCATCAATACCAGTTCGATAGTTGGAAGCCGATGACTCGCTGTGGTGACCCCTTCTGGGTGGGGAAGCCAAAGGAAAAGCAACTTGGTGACGTTAATAGGGTATTGCGTCATTGTTCTCTGATCCTTGTAGTTTTCTAAAACAGCTGACAATTAGGCTTCATTTTTACTATTTAATAGAACTATACATATCACACAGTAAAAGTATTGTTGAGGACGATAAAGCGTGATAAGAAGTCATTAATAAAGACTATTTCTCAAATTACAGTTAATATTAAGTAAAACTTAATGACAAAAGTGATTAGGAGGCACCACAGATGAATAAAAATAACAACTTACACAAATACTCCCATACCTAAGAAAGGTATGTCAATAAGCAGGCAAAATATCACAAACAAGCCCTGGAGTTCTGAAAATATATACTGCACAATTTTCTTTTTCAGCACTAGGTCAGGATAAAGTTTCAGATTGTAGAAGAAATCCTACCTTGTATTAGTATCTCTTAGGTAATAATACTTTAATGAATATTATTGTTTACTGTTCCCCCACACTTTACAAGCATCTGACAACTACAAAATGGTAGCCTTTGCCATTAGAACAGTAAGATCACAAAAGGGTCGCGGTTTCCATGAGAACAGTTAGATCACAAAATGGCTGCACTGAATACATGAGAATGGTCAGAGCAGACGCTACTTCTTAAGGAAGCTGAGATCATTTAACATCTGCACCAAGATGTTGCATATCTTCTATAAGTCTGTTGTGGAGAGTGCAGTCAGCTTTGCAGCATCTGCTGGGGTAGTAGCATCAGAACCAGAGACTTGAAGAGAATCAACAAACTGATCCAGAAAGCTGCTTCTGTGCTTGGAGTAACTCTGGAGCAACTCTGGAGCCGCTGGAGCTGATTGTCCAAAGAAGAATGCTGCACAAGCTGATGAAGATGATGGAGGATTCTTCACACCCTCTCCACAACACAGTGATGAAACAACAAAGCGTGTTCAGTGAGAGGCTTCTTCAGGTCCGATGCAAGACTGAAAGATACAGAAGATCATTCCTGCCATCAGCCACTGGAACAAGACCTCCTCAAGTTAATTATTATTTACTACAATATTAAATTTCCCTTTGGGATTAATAAAGTATTTTTCCTTTCATTTCATTTTATTGCCATGAAAACACTGATGTGACAAAATGGCCACTTTTGCCATGGGAACAATGAAGTCACAAAAGATTGCTGTTGCCATGGAAACAGTAAGGTCACAAGATGACAGTTGTTGCCATGGAACAATATTGGCTTTGTCTCAATTTAGGGTTGATGCACCATTGGATACAGTTGAGTACCTAGTCTTAGCTTAACCCAGATGCTTACCGTTCATAAAATCAGACAGCGTACCTAACCAGACCATTGTGTTCCAGCACATAAAGATGTGACTGCTGTCAAAAGTTTAATTATTAAGGCATTCCAATTAGGGTTGGGCATCGTTGGAATTTGAACAATTCTGGTTCCACTTCCTATTCTATGTTTTGATTCCGATTCCTAGCGATTCTCAATTCCAATTCTTTAAAGAGGCAGGATAAAAAAAAAACCAAACAATGAATGTTTTAGATGAGCTAGCTAATCAGACGTCTTTCTGTAAGAAAGAATCTGAACTTAATGAATTTTCATTCAATGAACTTTTTGCTTTTTATGAACTCTACTATGAATTTCTCGCAGGGCTGTTTTCAACTACTATATAAATATCAAACCTATGAAATTGAATACAAATATTTTCTTTCACAGGGTTAAAATTTTCACTCATTTTTTTATTTTTGAAAATCTAACAAAAACCCATTCACACAATTCCTAAACATGTCACTGTACTCCACTAAAGGTCTAATCCGGTACAGAATGTTAATTTAACAATAAGGAACCACTTTTACAATTCAGTACAGACTGGCAGCAGGTACAGAGTAATATCAGAAACATTTCTTGTTGAGGAAAATGATCACATCTGCCTTCGCAGGCAGTATGCATGAGTGTTCTGGACAGATAGTGTCTCCTGCAGTGGAGAACACACGTTTGCTGGGTGTAGAAGAAGCTTGAACACATAAATATGACAAAGCAAGATCTGACAGCAAAAGATAAGTCTTTCGTTGCTTCCACCACCATGCAGCAAGGTCCTCAGACAAATCGGCTGGTGGAATTTCCTGGTATAGCTGCAGATCTCTCTCCACTCGTTTTTTGATCGACATGCAGCTCTGCTGTGACATTACCTTCTGTTCTTCACCATCACCAAACAGCTCCTCCAATGGAGTCTTCCTTGTCAGTTTGCAGGGAGGTGGTTGCTAAAAAGACACAAAAGGCCCATCAGTAATATCACTACCAAAAAAAATATCGAAGAAAGACATACTTATTATTAAGAAAGAGAACCTCTAAAATATCAGCTATCATAAAACTTACATTCTCCTCCGCTTCATTTTCAGGCCCTTTCTCAAACTGAATGGTGCCCCCTCAGCTCCACAGTCATCCTTTGTTGACTACACAGAACATAACTAGCATTTAGATTTTAAATTTTAATGTCTAAAAAGTACAGTTGTTCATGAATGACATTTTACCTGTTCTATCAGCCTTTTCTGGATATGGTCTCGGACAATGTCATCATCCAATTTATTATTAGCGTGGATGCAATGCAGTGGCCACATGGAGAAAGCTCCTTATATCATCATTCTGCAAAACACATTCTTTAAATGTTTTAACAAGGCACAGGAATAAGGACATCTCTATTTGCCAATAATTTCTTTCCAGCTGTCTTATTCAGTCACTCACTGCCCAAATCTGACTTTTAAGGTTTGGATCCAAACACTGTGTCTCCCTCTTTGACAGTCGGATGAGAATGGGTAGTATCTGGCTGCACATGGAGCTCTTTTCTGAAGAAATGGACACTGTTGATGTGTAGAGAACCTTCATTAGACTGATGAAGTCTTCAGCTCTATGAAAATCCTCCTCAGTCACCCGAGCAAGCCTGAAAAAGAATTAAGAAAACATGGATTTGGGTTCGAAATAGTCTTTTTTTTTCTAAGTAAAACAGGTAACATATTCACTCCCTAGTAAAGCATTTTGTAGTCAAGACAACCAATTCACTTATGCTTTGTATTCACTCTCATACCGTTTTTTGAATTCATATATTTGTGTGTACTGGTATTTTTTTGTGTCTAAGCTCATTTATCTATCGCTTCCTGTCCATTTCCATATTTTTTCTCAGTCACTGATCCAAGCTGGCTGCTTGAACTGCAGAATACTGCTCTGTGAATGCTCCAGTATTAGATACAGAGAGTTCCAGCACGTTCTCACATCAAGGATGAGTGAGTGTCGGGACAGCTCTGATAAAAACAAGAACATTTTTAAGTCATTTAGCAGATGTTTTTCATCCAAGGAGACAAACATTAGTTGTATTTAAAGTTGGACTCCCGTACTATAGTACTAGTCAGCAGAGCTTAAAAATAAAAATATGGTCAGATCATTATGTTCATGTCAATGCCCAATGGTTAAATAAAATGAGCTTTGTGTGCCTTATGTAGAAGTTCTTGCTTCTCTTGAAGAACCACTTTTGCCATCAAGCATCTCTTCATCCACACGACAATGGTCCGGACCTTGGCTACCCACTGACTCACTGAGTTAAGGGAGTGCAGACTTTGTGCTGCAAGATTAAGTGTGTGGACAAAGCAGCAGAGTTTCACAAACTGCAGATGCTTAATAGCCTCATCCATATTGTTAGCTTTATCTACAGTGACTGCTACAGTTTTATCAGAAATGCCAAACTCTGACAAAACGTCACTGATTTCCTCTGCAACAACTCTGCCAGTCTTGGCTTTGTAGACTGCTTTTGTTTTTAGAACTGCTGATGTTAGCTGGATATTTTGAGTTAATCCACTGTTTTAATTTAAGCAAAACGTGCTAGCTGCCTAGATGTTGACATATGATGTATTTTATTGTTTTACTTACCGATTTGGACTGGTGCGAAGTGTTAGACTGAGAGTCAGAGCCGGATGAAGAGGCATAGAGGAAGGCCGGCGCAGTGCGTCAAAGACGGGCACTCTTTTATGTGTACACCATGACCCCGAAGGTGTTTGATCATGTTTGTAGAACACCCTCCTGTGCACGAAATACTGATTTTACAAGTGTTGCACTAAGCAGACTTATCACTATTTTTATTAAAGTAAAACCACACTTAAGAGTGTTGACGCACATTTTCCATGGTTTCGCAATAACGTAAACACTTCCGGTAGATTCTTCTTTGTTGGTGTTTAGTGGCTACTTCCACTCAGCGGACTGAGAAACGTCCTGGGCATCGAAAGTAGGAATCAAAATGTAAACATTTGAACAATTCCGGGAGAATTGGAAAGTCGGTCCCAATTCCAATTAATACTTAATGCCCAACCCTAATTCTAATCCTTCCTGGGATTGCCCCTCATTTTAAGGTAAGTTTTCAAGCCCAAATGGACCTGAAGGTTTTATGTTTATTCATTTCAACTTGCCAGTTCATGGAAACTGAAAACTTCTTTTTTTTTAGCTAGTAGACATTGGCAAAAATACTACATTCACCACATTTATTTAGCTTTTTGGACATGCCGGCATTTTGTGCATTTAATCACTGCGTAGTACAGTTATGTACAGTTAAATAGGTAAATATTTACACATAAATGTATGTTTACTCTTGGTTCCAGTCACCATTCATGGGCTGTCATCTTAACTAGCTAAACTCGGGGTAGGTGGCTCTGCTCCAACTTTCTGAGTCAGAATTTTCAACTTCAGGGGGCGTTCAAATTACATTTCCGATAACTCTGAAAATCCGACTTCTGAGTACTAATCTAATGTAGCATTAGCTGTAAGAAACTTCTTGCTTAGCAGTGAATGCTTTGCTATAAGCTTTAGCAACAAAAACCACACAGCTCCTTTAGATTCAGCAGACTCCTGTGTCTACACCAGACACACTGTTGCCAACTCCTTTTTTTTTATTTTGAACAGTGATTAGATCATAACTCAAACATGGATATAAAAGGACAAAGCAAACAAAGTTAAGAGGTCACACATGTGACGCAAAAAATAACATTTACAAGGGAACAATCTATATGTTTGAAAAGGAGTAGGAAGAAGTGTACAACTTATTGAATCCTACCCCTTTTTCTGATTGTCAGTGTTACACATCATATAATCACACTAACTACACAGCATAAATCCACATGTAAATACATAATTACAGCTTCAGACATCAGACCATGCATATCAGCATAGTCACCCAAATACAAGATCTCAACTCACACATAATCACCCCAGACTACATTATCCATGATCACACAATCCAAAACATAGCAACAAACAATATTCCATCATATTTGCTACAATTTACAATTATCTGTGCCTAAATACTACCACATAATCCGCCAAGCACATCCAACTTCCGAGTACCACTCCTCAGTAAAGAAAGTAGCTATTGGCTGTTCTCAAAGTCGCTAAATGTTGTCATCGCCTAATTTGCATAATTGCCCATTTGCATGTAATGTAATGGACGTTGTAGGACAGAGGAATAATGTTGTGGGAGAAAGAAAAGGTCAGAACCACCATATGTTAAGTACTGTGAATAAACTCTTTTTCTGTACATGTTTTTTTCTTTTTTATTTTGCCATTGAAATAGGCGATCACTTTGAAAAATAATATTAAACAATATTAGATCCACATTGCATAATTCAACTTTGTCCTTCATTGTTGAATGTTAAGTTTCAAATTTAACCAGAGGATTGTTATGTGGTGTATGGAATTGCAAGCTGCATGCCCAACCTTCCTCCTTTACCTGGGCTTGGGACTAGCAAAACGCCCCAAAAGAGGCACTTTGGTGGAATTACTTTTTTTTCTTTCTTTTTTTTTTTGTAGTTTTATTACTTTTAGTTTTTTATTTTTAGTTTTTTGGGGGTTTTTTTTAACTTTATTTTGCTTTTGGTTGAACTACTATAAGGCTTTGCTTTTTGGATATTTTTTTGACTTGTGTTTTTTTATTTCAGAGTTTAGCATAGAAATCAGCCTTATAATACAGGCAGAATGTCCTCGTATCGTCTCCATTAAACGACTTTAACCAGCATTTAAATTAGGGTTTGATACCCACTCCTTTCTGTACTATCTAGTATGCAGTTTAGACTGAGACGTGATGAGCGAGATAAATGTTTAGCTTGTGTCACACACAGTGGACAAGGTGAGTAAGAGGCTGTGAATCAAATTAAATGTAATTAATTATTTTATCGTAATAGGTAAAAACTTTACAATTCGCATCCCACTCTGTAATCCAGGGCGGGATCAGCGGTGGAGCTGCACCTGTGCTATTCATTTTGACTGTGTACATGGAGTCGGGCAGATGTCCTCTCTGCTCCTCTGACTAGCTGCACCTGCAGCCGGAGCCGAACGTGAGACTGGCCGCCGGGCGCTTTAGGACGGGGAGGGCTTCCCGCTATTTGTTCATGACAGCAACTGCAGAACAAAATGCACTATCAAGTCAGATGCCAAAACACAGGAAAATTCTCCATTTACTTCAGTAAAAGTTGCTAGATATGTTGCTAGTCGCTTTTAACAAAAAAAGTTTGGAAAGTTGTCAGATTTAGCGACAAAGTCGCCAAGTTGGCAACAAGTTGCAACTTCTGCTCCACTCAGCCTCCTGAGCTCGGTTTGAAGCCAGTCAGTTTAACAGCTGTTTCAGCTGTTTCTATTTAAAGACAGTGGAGGCAACATAGCAGTGCAGCATGGTTACTAAACCATCATGTTGCACCCCAAGACCAAAAATACCAAATGAAAAGAAGAATAAAAAAAAAAACAATTTATTTGGAGCTGAATATTCATGTGGGCATTTAGTTCACCTGATAAAGCAACTGCTCATTACATGTAGCCAGGTGTAAAGTATAATTCAGACATCTCCCTGAGCCACTGTCTCATCTACTGCTTAACAATAAAGGACACTAGAGCCCATAAAAGTTAAAAATATAACTACTTATACAAAAAAACACTCATCAATGCAACACAGATAGTACATAGATAACATGTTTTACAGTTTCCATGTGAATATAATATGAAATAATATATTAATAAATGTATTAATGCATCCAAGGAGACACCAGGCCCCAGGCTACATCTAGCTGCCAATCGCTGATTTAAAAGTTCAGACACAGAAACAGTCATTTATCATCAGAGATCACTAGCGCAACTTTTGGAATGGCTGAAATTAAAGATCAGGGCTAAATTTGGGGTAAAAACTTTGAAAACAATGTTGTTGGACCTCTGACACCAATCTCCGACACACAAGTGTATAATATGAGACCCTTAACCCCTCCGCAACAATGCTGCACAATACAACACAAAAGTGCAACATTCTCAGTTCAAATTATTTTCCTTTTTTCCTTTTTGTCATCAAATGCAGGTTAAAGGCTGGACTGTTAACACTCATGGGTCATTTCGATATTCTACCCTTCAAGTCATTAGCAAATAAATCCTCTCTTAAAAGATGCTATAAAACATGACATAAAAATATTTTTTTCCACTTTTTTCTAATAAAAGCATAAAAACAACAAAATCAGAATGTCACATTAAAGTTTGTATTTCTAACAGATAGCCAAATCATTTTTGTAAATGTTATTAAAATAATGTGTTAGGCTCAGAAAAGTACTTATTATTTAAAATGGTAATTATTTAACCACTGTGTCTTAAAATACAGAGTGTGAGTGGGTGATTAAATACAGCTGCCTTAATATCATTAAATTACTGTCAGGGACACAGTGTGTGAAGAGTAACCCATTAATTACAGTCTGTAGCAAATTTAATTAAATATGTGTAAATAACTTTATTATACTACACCTTTAAACAAACTATGATAGTAAAAATATGGAGAAGTTTTAAGAGGGGAAAAAAGGTTTTGCCTGATAAAGATGTTACTTTGGCACGCCATTCAGCTGGTCAGAAATAGTTTGGCCTCAGAACAAATTCAGTTGCCATTCCCTGGGTTAGGGGGTACTTTGCTGAAAACATATTCCGCTGGGGCTAAATTGATGAAAAAATCTGCAACAAACGGCTCAAGAGTCTGTAAATAAGGCTGTTAGACCACTGCAACACCTTTCTAATGCCCCTGGAAGGCAGGGTTGAACATAAAACATTCAACAGGGTAACTGCAGATGACAGATTTTCTTCCTTGCCAAAAATATGAAGTTAAAAAAATATTGAGCCTTTGCAAGAATGTACTATTTATTTGAAATGATATATTAAATAAATAGTACAATATATTATACTATTTATTTGAAACATAAATGTTTGTTTCCATAATTGTTTTTATGGAAAACATGTTTTTATGGTGTTTTATTACACAAAATGTACATTTTCTTAAAACACACAAACTGGGGTAGGTAATCTTGCTCAAAGACATTTTTTTTAACTCTGGCTGAAGTGGTTCCACGTCCTGATAGTAGTATTACTATATACATTTTGTAATCATGAACAATAAGAAATATAGTTAGACCCCTCAGTTTTATTGTAAATCTGTAAAAACTCTGACCAATCCAAACGTTCGGGCCAAACTGAAGTTGTTTCTTTCTTATATCTTGTAAGCTGCATATAAATAGCACGTTACGATGAAAATACATAGTGAAGAAGAAACTCGGAAGGCAAACATGGCTGAGAAAATGCATGAAGGATTTCCCGACCCAGCTCGGTTTATTTGTCTCCTCCCGCTAAAACACCAGAAAAAGAGAAAATCGGTGGAAAAAAGCAGTGAATTAAAAAGTACTCAGAGAGCACACCTCCGCCACGGCCTTTAAACCATTCCTGGATCCAAACGGTGATATAGTTCGCCACCAAAATTAAACCTTATTTTCCTTTTCACATTTCCAACAACTCCTAAAAAATTTAAATAAAATCTGTCCATAATTTTTTGTGTTATCTGGAACACAAACAGATAAACGTCGGTAAAAACATAACCTCCTTGGCAGAGGTAAGAAAAAAGCCTCGAATCACGAAAGGAGCAAAACCAGAGGGGGAGGAGCCAGGACAGGGTGCTACTTTCACGTCTAGCTAGCTCCCCAACATTACCTACCCCAGCTTCAAGTCTAATGGAACTTTGCTTTGCTTTGCATTATGTCAGCCGAGAAAAGTGTTTCTTTCTTTTCAACAAGTCGGGGCACATCTGACTTAGTTTGAAGTTAACTCTGGTGAAGAAAAGCCTGTTTTTAGATGTCTACACAGAAACAACTTGCAGGCATCGTGTAAAAAACTAGCTTGTTATAATTTCAGTGTCTAAAATAGCAGGACCAGTCATCCTGTTGTACGAACATGTTTCACAGCTTTTATTTCATTGCACTTTGAACTCAGGCCAACTCGCAGAAAGGATAATAAAATCAAAGCTAATCAGGTTTTGTGCATTTTTTGTCATTCCTTATTTATTTTCTGTGAAGGGAAATTTTATTTTCAAATCAAGTCACCCAGCCTTATGGTTTATTTACTGGCAAAGAAACCTGAATGTTTGCAAGCTCCTTACAGTGCGGCAACTGTCACATACACCGACATGCATGCACAGCAAAGTTATGGTATCAAAACACTTACAATTTAACTTACAGAAGAACCCATCTTTGAATGAATAAACTCATTATATTTGCTTTCAGTTGTTTCTTTTAATGTTTCATGTGAAGCACTTTTAGCTGTCTTGCACATGAAAGACGCCATATAAAAAGGCCTGCCCTGGTTTGCTGTGTGTGCCTACTGTAGATTGTAGAAAAAAGCTTTCATTTTTGAAAGTGCTAAATTAAATTCCAAAAATATCATAAAGTGTTGCATTGACAGACTGAACCTTCACTCACTCCTGTAGGGCTCCTCCATCAGCCCCATCACTGCAACAGCAATATCAAATATCCCACCCTCATTCATACTAAGAGAGTAATCAGATCGCTGTGAATGGCTCTCCGGTTGAATGTGTGCAGGAAACATTGACGAATGAATGAAAGGCTGACGGTGTTGCAGCAGGAGAAAAATGAACACAAACAACAGTAATAAGATTTATTACTTGTCAACCAGCAGAGTTTTTCCGTAGCTGTTATTTTTTCTTCTTGAAACCAGTTTTACAGCTTGCAGACAACTTTGTCTTGAGGTCCCATAATGGTGTCGTCTACTGACCAAAATCCAAAGCCTTCTCAAATTTTAGATCACATGAAGGTCAGATCGCATTCCCTTAGCCTGGACTGGATAGGAAACACTCAACATCAGCATGTGATTTGTCTTTATGATTCCTTTCTCATTTGTTCTCCACATGCTCTGGTTGCCACCAACTGGGAACAATCCAGTGCTCATCAAAGAGACTAAACAACGGTTGAAATCACAAAGAGGAATTAACAAGTTAAAATTCATGGTTACTCTGATTCAGCATTCAGCATTTGTTTGAATGACATTCATAGAAATGTTTATTGTTTCCCATTTTTACAATGTGTTCCACCTTTTTGTTAAAGTGCAAGAAAAATGCCATAGTTTTTGCCAATTGTTCTTTCAAAATCATCTTGTGCAGAAAAATCCTTTTTTTAGCCTGTCAGATTGTGTTATCTTTGGATCCATAGTAGTGGGAACCACAAAAAACTGAGAATATGTAAATTTCAACACACTGCCGATTACGAATGGCCTTAAAATCAAATTCAATGTTGTATCTTTGCTTCAAGTTTTCATTTATGTGTCAAATCAACACTGGTTCATGTTTTGAGGCAGGGGCTGCTTTAGGCTAATTTATGCTCTGTCTGCGTACATATATGATGTAGCCGTTTGAAACAATGTGAAATATCACTGCCCATATACTCCCATGTGTCCTCAATGCCGACAAAGTTTTTAGCCAATTACTCCGTTACAGCGCAGTGCAGAGTTCACCTCGGGCTCCTGACGTCAGATTCAGACAACAGCAAACATGGCAACGGTGGAGGAGATCATGAAAAAGTACATAGTGCAAAAGAAGCATAAAATGAGGCAGTAGACAATGCTGCTTTAAGAAGAAGAAATAAAAAACTTTTCTTTTTTTATTCCTTTACTGGCACCACATCAGCTATGTTGCACAATAGTGCAAAAGGAAGAGCTTTACCCTCATAAAGGCCTTAAACATCCATCTCCAGTGTTATCTGGAAACTTCTCAACTTTTAATCACTGATATATTTAATACACTAGGATTTGTTTTAATATAAGTTTTCACTTGTAGCTAAATACCCACCTGAGAAACAGCCTGCCGTTGTCCTAAACACCTTTATACAACTACTCCGAATATTTCGTCTGGATTATTCTCACGGCAAGATTAGAAATCAATGTGAATGTTCACATCAGTGACAAAATTCTGTGCGGACGTTATCAAGTCCGTCTTGAAGTGGCCATGGTTCAACTTCAGCTCCTGAATTAATTGAAACTCCCCAAGTTTTTTTTTTTAAATTTCCATAATTTATTGGCAAATTTGCATCACTTGGTGTGGATAGACAGAAACGTTGATAATTCACCTCCAAATTATTCAGTTTCATGTTGTTTTTTCGCATCAGTCCCGGTGTGTAAAGGCCTTACCGCGGAGTTTCAGAGCTTTACTTGTAAAAGAAAACAAATGAAACACTTCTGTCAGCTAGCAAATGTTGCCACTAAGGCGGTAAATTTATGATGTATGTCATTATTATCTACACACTTTTATTATGTGACCATGCCTTATGGGATAAATATATTTAGTTACCCAATCTCAAATAGATTTTCTCTTTTTTCCTCAGTTTATACTGAGTCGCCACCGGAGTATGTTGGGACACAGCTTCTTCTCATGAACAAGTTGATTAGTGACCCAGCAGTAAGCGTCTGCTCTCCAAGCACACACACTCAGATCAGGTCATAATGTGATCACTGGTGGGATGAAGGACTGCTTTCTCCTTTTTCTTGCAGGGCTGCTGACGTCAACTGAGAGGCTGTTTGGTTCAATTTAGCCATTTTTATCTATTTGGTTTTTTCTTAAAAAGCCCTTAGCAACATTTATTTGGCAACCTTTTGGAAAGGCATTTGACAGAGTTTCCATTCAGCCATCCTTCTTCCCTCCCTCATCAATCCATATCTCCCCTTAACATGTATTCATCCTCTCTTTTACTAATAGTTTCACTTCTAATAACCACAGCCAAACAGGTCACATTTTTGCCCGGTTTTATATCTGTTTGTTAGCAACTTGAGGCAAAAACTACTGGGTGAATTTTGTTTTTCTTTTATTCTGAGTCTTTGTCAATCTCCGAGTCTAATAAATTTGGGTATCGAAAAGCAATTGTGGACACAGAAATTTTTATAGGTGGAAATCATAGACCGCATATAAGATATGGACGGAACCTCCGTGACGTCACCCGTAGGTTTCTGAAGAGCTGAACCAAAGCTCATTGGGCGGTTCCTACCATCACCATCTTGGCGTTGTGTGTTGTCTCTCCCGGAAAATACAAATATGAGCAGAAAGGTGGAGCTGAGAGAGGGGCCGTCAGCGTGAGGGTGGACAACTGACATCTAGCGAACCCCGACCTGTTTTGTAGGTAAGAGCTAACCGAAATAACCCGGAGCTAACAAGAGCTAACAAGAGCTAACCAGCTAACGGAGGTAAGCAGGCTAAAACTAAGTCACATTGTTAACCAGCTGAAAACTGCTGATGTTTTACATTCCTGAAGTGGGATATCGGATACCTGTCAGTCAAAAGTACACGCCCCTCAATATGCAGAATTTCAAGATGAAATTACTTCTAAGTGGAGAGATCTAAAAAGATTCACTGCCCCCACAGTTGTCATGAAGGTAAACCTGGCCTATAAAACCTTAAATAGATTTTTTTTTTTTTTGTTACCAGGCTGTAAACATGTTTATTTCTGCTGTGAAGTTGGCCTTTTTAAAATGGGAGTCTATGAGGATGCGCTCTGTTTTGGAGCCCTAGTGAATAAAGGGGGAACTGCAGTTTTTGGTACCTCAGCAAAGGATTGGAGGTCTATACTCTCTACGTACTTTTCTATTGTTACTTAAAAGCTGTTACAGGTTTATGTTTACTGTGTTGCTTCACCCTTCCTTTTAACATTCAATAAGCATTTGGGAACTGAAACGCAAACTGTTGAAGCTTTGTAGATGGAATGCTTTTTTCTTACTTCATGTACAAATTTAGTTGCTCAACAGTTCAGGGTCTCCATTGTGGTATTTTGCTTTTCATATATGCAGCACATTTTCAATGTGAGACAGGTCTGGACTGCAGGCAGGCTAGTCTGGTACCTGCACTTTTTTTTTTACAGCAAAACCGTGCTGGTGGAACACCTGCAGAATGTGGCTTAGCTGTGTCTTGCTGAAATAATCAGGGATGTCCGTGAAAAGACGCGTGGATGCAGCATATATTACCTTTTATCATTAATGGTGTCTTTACAGATGTGCAAGTTACCTTTGGTCACTAACAGAAGAAGGAAGCAGTTCTGGGTGTTGTTGAAAACCGTCCTTAAACTGCTGGACTATTTTCTCACACAGTTGTTCACAAAGTGCTGAACCTCGCCCCATCCTTGCTTGTGAACAATTGAGACAATTTATAATTTCATGGAAAATACGAGCTCATTTAGAATCTCATAGAAGAAACGTGTCCGTTAAAAAGTTGGAACTGGAGCAACAAAGGCTGGAAAAGTAATGTTTCTCTGATCAAAAGGAACTGGAGAAGCTAAGCTGAAATGGCCCAGTTTGGAAAACATCACTAAAACTGCTCGCCTAACATCTTTCAGTTTCTGCATCTGCACAGTTACTCATCAGATCCCATACCATACCACACCATATTTATTTATAAAGCACTTTAAAAACAACAAACAGCTGACCAAAGTGCTGTACAGAAACCTCTGGATTTACAGTGTGTCTTAGGGACAGTTAAAAGCAACAGGTCTGCTGATCTAAGAGGTGTGTGGTGTGTAGCGATGAGGAAGGTCAGCCACACAAGGAGGGGCGAGGCCGTTAAGACACTTAAAAACAAATAAGAGAATCTTAAAATTGAGCCTAAACTGAACAGGAAGCCGGTGAAGGGACGCTAAAACCGGAGATATGTGCTCCTGTTTTCTTATGCCAGTTAAAAATCTGGCAGCAGCATTCTGTACCAGCTGCAGGCCAGAAAGCGCGTTTTGACTGATTCCAACGAAAACTGAGCTACAGTGATCCAGTCTTGAGGTAATAAAAGCATGGATCACTGCCTCCAGATGGCATCTGGATAAAAGGGGCTTAAGTCTAGACAGTCGTTACTTTTACAAACTCCTGGATGAATTAGCTTCCTACGTCTGATTTAAAGTTTTTATCTACTTAAAGTTATGTGGTTTTCCTTTAGGAAGAAATAACCAGTTGAATTTTCTGCTGTTTTTTGGCTAACTTTGTATAAACAGTAACTGTGACGATGTACTTTACTGTGATTAGAAATGCACGTCAACAGAAAGCTCATTGGGTTTTGAAATCAAGCTGACTGGACTGAGGATCTAAAATACTTAAATCAAAAAGAATTGGGAAAAGTTTCAGGCAGTAAAGACACCACCTGTTTGATTTGCTGTCCTGATTCTGCAGCACACACACACACACAGACTCCTCCAACCGGGTTGTTGTTGTAATTCTTATAATCTGGGAATCGTTGCAACACAGAGACACACTGAACATTAGCCTTGGCATCGTTGCAGTGACATCTTGCAGAGTTTCACAGTACGCTCTGACAAACATGGACAGGTTTTCCCACACATCGTAGAAGGAAAGTGTAAGATCGTGACTTAAAGTAAACCACAGCTTACTTGTGAAATCAAATGGATGGCCTGCTGCTCTACCAGTTGTTCTCAGCCCAGACTGCAGCCTTACATTGCTCTTTCTGCACTGAACTGATCAGAAAATCCCAAATACAGACAGCAGTCGATATTCATAGTTTTCTTCCAATAACAAGCACTCCAGGCTACATCGAGCCACTCCACAAACTGCAATGTTCTGCTCCTTCATGTATAGAACTATATTTAGAAACAAGCGAGACTGAGGGACACGGCAGCTTGTAGCTTTACAAGGCCCCAAACTTCAAAACGAGTCATAATGGAAGTGAAGAATGCATCAATCTGCTGAGCTTCAGGAGCAAAGCAAAGCTGGGAAAACAGTATATGACCTGCAGATTCAAACAGTTAACCCTGGTTAAGTCAGAAACTACTTTCTATGTCTGACTTTGAGGTGTTGCTTTATTCCTGTTTCCACACCAAACATTCATCCTGCAGAATTTAGTTAGAAGTGCACAGAGCAGAGATGGTCTCTTTCAGGTAAAACACACAAGAAATGACAGAATTATTCAACCACTCTTCAAATAAAGCCAAGACCCAAGTCAGTGTTTGGCGTTAGCTGCTAGCAGTGTCATGCACAGATACTGTTGCTTTTCCACCTAGTCTGCAGTTTTCAGAAACATTTGGGAGCACGTTTATGAGGCTTTCAGCTGCTTTTCTCTGTGGAACAGTTCTGTGTTTTCTAGTTGAGTACATAACTTGTACTAAACAACTGCTGCTGTCAAACACAACACTTGCTGGATGCTTAGCTCATCGTCTGTCAGACGGTCTCTTCAGTCATGGACTGATGGCGTTTCATGGTGGGACAGTAAACCCATCGAACTTTATTTATATTAATAATAATAGATTTATTTATAATCATAGACTATAATATAGATGGAGGGAGCCTCTGTGACGTCACCCGTGGGTTTCTGAAGAGCTCATCAGGCGGTTCCTACCATCATGCATGTCGTCTCTCCCGGAAAACACAAAATGGGCAAAGAGGTAGCGCTGAGAGGGGGGCTGTGAGCATCATGGTGGATGATTGACATCTAGTGAACTCATGTTAACTGGCTATAAACCGAAGTTGTTCTTCACTCTGCCTTCTAGCAGCGGGACATCTGATACCTGTCAATCAAATAGACATCCACCTAAATATGTCAAATTTTTAGATGAAATTGATTATGAATACAAAAAAATAGTTTTCTCCCCCCACAGTTGTCATGAAGGTAAACCTGACCTATTAAACCAAAAATGGATTTTTGAACCAGGCTGTAAACATGTTTATTTCTGCTGTGAAGTTGGTCTCTTTAACAGGGAAGTCTATGAGGATGCGGTCTGTTTGGGAGCCCCTAGTGGATGAATGTGGAACTGCAGTTTTATGCACTTCAGCATAGGATTCTCTTTTAATCAGCAGAGTTTGCTGCTTGGTTAAACTACATAAAATGTCACTTCAACTTCTGGTCTGTTCAGTCTAGGTCAAGTACATTTTCTTTTTTTTTTGCTGTTTTACACAGAAATGCAATGAAATGGATGTTTCCAGACATTAATATACCCTGAGCTTACAATATTAAGTTTTGTGTCTATTATTTGTTTTAATCATCCAAAAAAATGAAATTAAAAATTGTTGCTTTTTGTAACAAATATTGTTTTGCTATTTAAACTAAATTAATCAAGTTTCATTAATTACAAAGTCTGGATCCAATTATATAAAGTTATTTAATGGAGCCACTACACCATTTATATATTGGATTATACCAACATCTCAGGAAGGAAGGTACGTGAATGCAGCATCAGTCGGCAGCAAAAACAAGCAGATTAAAAATAAAATTAGCATTTATTTGTTTATTCCTTCTACACCTGCAGCTCTTCTTCTCAGGCTCTGTTTACATCAACATCAGCAACTAACACTTTACAACAACCATGGAAGTGTTATACTTAGACCTGGGCTCAAGTAGACACTTTCTGGCTGATATGAAGTAATTCAATCACTTCTGCACTTGGTCTGTAACATAACTCCATCCTGAGAGAAGCAGCTGCTCATTTCACCCAACAAGTACAGTAAATTAAACCTAGAATGACCACAACACACATAAAAGTAGGTCTGTATCAAGCATATTGCGTCCACTCTAAAATAAACTCAACACTTTCTATAAATGATCTAAAGTACTGCAGGTCAAATCACAACAGAAAAAAAGTTTGCATTTTTAAGAATTTAATTAAATTCTTTTAAATGCAAGAAATTTAACTTTGCATGCTATTGCAAGAACCATTTAACCCACTAGGACTGGTTCTGTTTTACATGTAAATCTAACTCTTATGTCTTAAATATGTACTTAATATATATCTATATACATACACTTTGGACAGGATAGAAATAAGTGGTTGGTTCTGCTGTCAGTTCTTTGTCCAACACTTAGTCCTATGGATCAGTGTCTGCGAGGGGGAATATGGGAGTATATTTATGGAAGGGACAGAGGTTGTCAATCAGTCTGACAGCTGTTGGGAAAGAGCTTTTCATCTTCGTGCAACTGATGCTTCTGTATCTTCCCCTACATGGGCGAGATGAGGTGGGAGGGGTGAAGTGGCTCTGAGGGTGCAGCGCTGCTCAAACAGCTCCATCAGCGAGGGGGAGTGGGGCCCCTACAATCCTGCTGGCCGGCTTCACAACTCCCCACAGCTGTTTTTCTCCCAACCAGGAGGTGAAGGCAAAGGTTAAAGAACTTTCTGCCTCTATAGAAAGTGGTGCGGTGGGTGGACAGAAGTCCAGTTTTAGTTTAGGAAGGAAGTGGAGGTGCTGCTGTGTTGGTGGTTGGGGAGAGGTGGTCATCAATGTGAATGCCTAGGTACCTCACACTGCTGCCCGGTCATTGTACAGAGGTGGGGGTGGTTGTTTGGACCTCCTGTAGTTTATCACAACCTCCTTCATCTTGTCCACTCTGAGGAACAAGTTGTGAGTCTTGTATCATGTTGTCAGATTTTGCACCTCAGCCCTGTCTCCAGCCACGTTGTTGTCCAGGATGAAGACCACTACAGTCAGGTTGTCTGCGAATTTGATGATATGGTTTGTTCCACATTATGCAGGGCAGGGATGGGCCAGCAGGCTGAGGAGCAGGGGGCGAACCAGGGTGTGTTTAAGGATGCATTCACATCAGGATAGTCCACTAGACTTAGTCTGATTGGGGCAACATTATTCTGCGCCGAGATATCATTCATGCTGCATTGGACCTTTCAAAAAATGTGTTTCAGTCTCCACCAGAGACAAGAAAATATGGAACTGCATAATTTTCTGGTGGTCTTGTTGACCAGATTTCTATCGAAACTTTTACCGAATTCTCCCACATCTAACTGTGAGCTATTTCTTCCATCCAGAGTTGCCTATCGCCCCACACACGTGTGTGTTTGTCCATGATGCCATGCGCTGAACCACAATGCACTTTATTATGTGGTCCGCTTTCTATATTTGGTCCAGCGGACCCAGTCTCCTTCTTTGATCGGAATCACATTTTGTTTGCACATCTACATTACCCCAAATGAAGCGGACTCTCCAAACTAACGGACTAGGATTCATATTAAAAACGCTGTCGTGAATTTTCCCCTGAACAAAAAGCAAACAAGGCCCCGTTCCTCTGAAATCACGCAACTGCCTTGTTGAATGATTTCTGAATGAGTTGCAGAAGTGTTCTGCAGGACCTGAGGCGGAGTCTAGGTGGAAAGACTGACTGACAGCTGTGCCTCTAAAGGGGAGCCACCAGCAAAGCAAAGGACCCCACTGCAAGCTGACATGATATCTCCCAAACATTAATACAGAGGCTACAAGCAAACTTTATTATAGTAGTTTATCTATATAGTATTCTCATTATATGTACCCTTTTTTTGTGTGTATCTGATCCATGATGGCACCGAGACAAGGTGCCATCAGGATTAAATTACTTTAAACGGGCGAGTTAGAAAGAATTTCACTCCCCCCACAATTGTCACGAAGGTAAACCTGACCTATTAAACCAAAAATGGATTTTTGAACCAGGCTGTAAACATGTTTATTTCTGCTGGGAAGTTGGTCTTTTTAACATAGGAGTCTATGTGGATTTGCTCTGTTTTGCAGCCCCTAGTGGATGAAGGGGGAACTGCAGTTTTATGCACTTCCGCATAGGCTTCACTTTTAACCGCCGGAGGTTGCCACTTGGTTCAAATGTGCTTCATATAGAAAAACAGCTGCATATAGGAATAGAAATGCAAGTCGGAAATGCTGCATGTATAGCAGAGCGCTGCAAATCCTAAAACGTAATGCAAAACAAAAACAAAAAACGCCCTGCAAATAAAGAAACGAACTGTGAATACAGAAAAGCGCTGCATAAACAAAAACCAATGTTTAATATAAAAGCTGGGACAAATAAGTTGAACAGTTTCAAATCTTCATTATCTTAAGTCATCTCATGTGCTTGTAGTAAAAACCCCGCCAGTCACAGTTACTGGGATAGTATTCATACCCCCACTCCACTCTGGAAGTCCTCATATATAAAAACAGAAACTAAAAGGTGTCAAGTTTCTTCATTGTGTCTGCTCTCCTGAACACCAGCAGCACAAGCAGCCGCTCCTCTGGTCCCTCAGTTTTCTGAATCCTTTTAGACGCCATAGTTCCCCCCTCCTCCTCCTCCTCCTCCTCCTCCTCCTCTCCAGCTGCTGAGTCATTATTCCTGCTCTAGTGACCTTACTCCAGCCTCTGCTTGAACTCATGCTCGTTAATCTAACATATGATCCATGCAGTGCACGCACTTTGTGCAGCGCAGAAGGACAGTTGCCAGCCAGCAAGCCTCCACCTGGCTCCACCTGCAGTGGAGGAGCATCATCAGCCCTCATTCCTGCAGGAATCACTCTCTCATCCACCTCCCGCTCAGCAGACACCCTCTACATCTGGACCATTACACACACACACATACGTGTCTTTGTCGAGCAACAAGGCAGCGACTCAGCTCTCTGTCTCGCGCATGCCTGCCTGATCCTACAACCCGGAGGTTGTCCTTCTTTCCCTGCGAGCTTGGCGGTGATGCGGCGCTTTCTGCGACCTACCTGCGCTTTGACAGAGCAGCCCAGCAGCAGCAGAACGGCGAGAAGCGGGAGATGCTGCGGCTACACACGGCGACAGCAGAGCTGATCCATCCTGTCAGCTGAAGGAGAGACGACGCGCGCGCGCCGCACGCTGGAGGAGGCTCCGCGCGACCACGTGACGGTGGAGGACAACCTGCCCGTCTCAAGTCCCGGTTCACCGGCTGTTTACACTGTTAGTGTCTGGAAACATTATCAGCTACACCAGGCTGTCAGACTCATTTATACAGAGGCTTAAACTTAAAATGGAAAACTTGTTCGGTATTTATTAAAAATAATTCCATAAATAACATATATGTGTGTTTAATTCTGTGTTTGTTTTATATTTCTTTCATGTGGTTTTAACTATGTATTGCTGCTATCGTTTCGTTTCCATTTTATTCTTTTTACAAATTAAAATACAGTAACACACCGATAAATGCATTGTAAAATAGAAGCTTTCTTGGCCAGGTCTTATCCTTGTAAAAGAGATTTCTGATCTCAGTGGGACTTCCTGGTTAAATAAACGGAAATGAATAAGGACGAACCTCATTTGTTGGAAAATCACACGTGAAATCAGCTCATGTGTTTCTGCTCTCCTGTGGAAATGTTTGTTTCTTCTCTGGGTACATGAGCTCAGAAATGTTTAGCATGCACTTTCACAAACACTTTCTCATTGAAGGGTTGGGC
Organism: Telmatherina bonti; assembly: GCF_933228915.1. Lineage (NCBI taxonomy): Eukaryota > Metazoa > Chordata > Actinopteri > Atheriniformes > Telmatherinidae > Telmatherina > Telmatherina bonti. The sequence continues at coordinate 31,964,820 of NC_136613.1, read as the reverse complement.
TAATTTTGCCATCTCTGCTGCAGTAGCTTGACGTTGCTATGACGACTGTCAGATGAGAAGGTCCTGATAAACCCACCAAACCACCACCAGAGCATGCTGGGCTTTGTTATACTGGCAGTACATGTGCTGTATGATACCGGTGGGCCAGCTCTAGTAGTCATTTAGTTTTGCCTCCTGGATCAAAGATAAGACTGCGGGCTAAAGTTGGTCCGCGAGCCGGAGTTGGACACCTATGATCTACACACTGTCTGATCACATCACTGCTAAATATTATGGTCTTTTCAGCAGATATTTTTATTCATTTTTATACAAATGCGAAAAGCACAATGTACTTCTTTATTGGTGTCATTCAGCAAGGTGATGGAAACCTTCCTCAGAGACAATGACATGGTGCATCATCCTGCTGAAGTTTCCATCAGAAGATGCTACACTGTGGAATACACAGGTAGGCTGTGCTGCTTAAACTAATGGGTTAGAAATCTGTCCACATCTTTAGTGTTGGTGGGTCACATTCAACCCTTAATTTATCTAAACCTAATATACTAAAAAACAATATTGTTTATCACCTTATAGTTAATTATATTATTATTTATTATATAATTTATTAGTTTTATTATGTTGATCTGGTTTCACTTTTCATCCATTCATTCAGTCTCCATGTCTGGTTCTAACTGATTAAAGAAATAAAGAAACAAAACAAAACTAGAAGGTGTTGGATCTATTGCCAGGTGGGCTTGTACTTGTTCTGAACCATTCAGAGCTTTATAGACCAGAAACTAAACTTTAAATACTATCCTGTGATGGACAAGCAGCCAGTGGAAAGACCTCAGAACTGGTCTGATGTGGTTCAATTAAGTGAAAACTCGAGATATGTTCCTTTGTCGTTCACAGCTTGCAGTAATAATATTTTTTTAGTATTAAAATATTTTGCCCATACTGTTTTTTTTTTTTGTTATTGTTTTTTTTTTTAGTATGTGACTGTATAGATTGCATATGATATTTTTAATCACATGCTATATATGTGTTTCTAGACATTTTCTTTGGACAATGTGTATTAAAAATAACCATTAAAGCATTTTCTACTGTTTTGAACTGAAATACCATTAAATGTTTTTCTAGAGACAATACCAAAGATTGTGTTTAAAATATTAATTTTGTGTCTGTTATTTGATTCAGTTGTCACTAAAATCCATTTTAACTAGAAAAGCCCCCAGAGCCCCCAAGCAGCTCATTTCCTCCCATATAGTGATTTTCAGCCTTTTCTGGTCCTGCATCATTCTATTTGATACACTATTAGATTCCTAGATATATTGACAATAAATCCACAGTGTCTCAGCTGTATTGCGATGTGTGTGTTGCATGTTTATGTCTTGCTCTGTTGCAGTGATTAAAATTCCAAAGATCCCATAAACGTATCCTGTTCTGCATGGTATTGTCCAGAATGTTGCTGGGATCCAGATCTGTCTTTGATATCTTGTGAAACCTGTTGGGAAGTTCTCCTGGGTTTTTTGGCCAAACACCCTGACCGTTTAATGTGGAGTTACATGTAGATTTACTGAAAGATATACTATCTTGCAATGACAAAGAAACTTCAAAAATAATCCTGGATCCAGATGGTGATCTGGATCACTCCCACAACATGAATGGTATCTAAGTCAGACCAAGACCCGTTTTGAGAAAAGTCTTGAAAATCCATCCAGTAATTTTTGCATGAAGTTGCTAACAGACAGATGAACGCTGGCAGAAACCTCCTTGGTGGAGGTAATAACAATAAGCAGTTACACACTTTCAGTTTCTGAGCATTTAGATATCAGGTTAAAATAAAAACTAGGAGGCTATTCTGAAAAGGGGGAGTTTAACTGGTTTAAGTGGTTATGTTAATCTGGATTCCAGCTCCGAGAGTCGAGGTTATTACAGAATCATATGAATAACATGATTTAGAATCTTATGCTGTGAACTCAGCCTGGTTGGGGGGGAAGTTTTGATCTGATTATATTATCTGCAGCGTAATGATCTGTTGTCACCACGACCGTGATCCAATCTGTCAGAACCACTTTAATTAAAATAAATACAAAGGTGGCTCTGTTTTCTCCATATATTTTTATTTTAATGGTAGTCTGTTGCTTTTTGACTGCATGCTTCATTGCTTGAAAAGAGAAGCACTGCGTTATGCAATGTCATCATTAACTGAAAGGCTGTTTATTTTGGTCTGTTTCTTTCTGGATTGTTTACCTTTATTTCCATTTCTAAGTGTTCCACATCCAGGTCCAGCTTTGTGACCTGATGCTGGGCGTGTACTTCCTCCACAATCATCTGATACACAGACGTAGCCCAAACATGTTTAGCATTTGACCAGGTTGGAAGCATTTCAGTATGCAAAAAGAGGATGGGCCCAGCTCTGTTGATGTGCAAAGCTGTGTCTGAACAAACCCCAAAATTTCTGAAACAATGTCTTCTGAACCGACCAGACCAAAGTGGAGATGTTTGGTTGCAATGAACAGCAGCCTGGTGGGAGAGAACCAAACAAAGCATATTAGACCTCTTCAAATTTGACCTTTTTCATCAAACATATACAAACTGATATTATTCCCATTCTCCAAGGTCTAAATAAACTAAATATATAATTTACTTTGATCTTGGATCTTGGCTATGCCTGCCTCATGAGCCATGTTGTTTTATTTTTGACGTTTTTAAAAAACGATGCAAAATTTGGGATATTATGTCCTTGTTTTCATTGTAGCTTCCCAGAGGTTGATGCTTCAGCACTGAAAGTTGTGCCAAATGAAAGCTAATAAAATGTTCTTGCATATGGTTGTAAACACATTAACAACAGTGTAAATTTGAACTAATTTTATTTAGGTGTCAGCAAGAGTAGTGAGCCAGTCACATTTCACTCCAAGAGCATCAAACAAAGTGAGACTCTGGGGCTACCAGGTCTGTAGCTGGAACCTCCTGTCCTTAACAGGAGGTTCATGGATAGCTGTGTCAGCAGATAGCTGCATCAGATGTGATGGTTACACAGTGGCTGGTGGAGAATAGCTTTCATTTGGTACAACTTTCAATGCAATAGCATCAGCCTCTGGGAAGCTACAATGAAAACAAGGACATAATGTCCTGAATTTTGCATTGTTTTTTAAAAACATCTACAATAAAACTACATGGCTCATGAGGCAGGCATATCCAAGGTCCAGGACCAAAATAACTGATATATTTAGTTTGTTTAGACCTTGGAGAATGGGAATAATATCAGTTTGCATATGTTTGATGAAAAAGGTCAAATCTGAAGAGGTCTAAAAGCATATCAACACAAACACCGCATGCTGGTTAGCAACAGTTAGCATGCTAACTAACCTATCACAAACACTGCATGCTGGTTAGCAACAGTTAGCATGCTAACTAACCTATCACAGACACGTCATGCTGGTTAGCAACAGTTAGCATGCTAATTAACCTATCACAGACACTGCATGCTGGTTAGCAACAATTAGCATGCTAACTATCCTATCACAGACAATTCATGCTGGTTAGCAACAGTTAGCATGCTAACTAACCTATCACAAACACTGCATGCTGGTTAGCAACAGTTAGCATGCTAACTAACCTATCACAGACACGTCATGCTGGTTAGCAACAGTTAGCATGCTAACTAACCTATCACAGACACTGCATGCTGGTTAGCAACAATTAGCATGCTAACTATCCTATCACAGACAATTCATGCTGGTTAGCAACAGTTAGCATGCTAACTAACCTATCACAGACACGTCATGCTGGTTAGCAACAGTTAGCATGCTAACTAACCTATCACAGACACTGCATGCTGGTTAGCAACAATTAGCATGCTAACTATCCTATCACAGACAATTCATGCTGGTTAGCAACAGTTATCATGCTAACTAACCGATCAAAAACACTGCATGCTGGTTAGTGATAGGTTAGTTAGCATGCTAAACGACACCACTCCTGTTTAGAAAATCTCCCTGTGTGAGAAATGGTTTTGAAAACCTGCACAATCAGTAACAACGTTATTGCTGATGTCTTTCCTCCTTGGCACTGTGTTAACACCATAGAGTGTATATAAAAAGATGGACATAGCCTCCGTGACATCACTCCGTGCCATCTTGTCAGAGGCATGCATGTCTTCTTGCCCAGAAAATACAAATATGGGCTAAGAGGTGGAGCTGAGAGGGGGGGCTGTGAGCGTCATGGTGGATGATTGACATCGAGCGAACTTCCAGCATTCTATAGCTAAGAGCTAACCGAGCTAACCTGGAGATAGCAGGAGCTAACCAGCTAACGGAGGCTAAAGCTAAGTCATGTTGTTAATTGGCTAAAAACTGCAGTTGTTCTACGTTCTTCTTACTTGAAGCGGGAGATTGGGTTCCTATCAATCAAGAGGACATGCTCCTAAATATGCCGAACTTCTAGATTAAATTACTTTTAAGCGGGCGAGTTAGAAAAAAATTCACTCCCCCCACCGTTGTCATGAAGGTAAACCTGACCTATTAAACTAAAAATGGATTTTTGAACCAGGCTGTAAACATGTTTATTTCTGCTGTGAAGTTGGTCTTTTTAACATGGGAGTCTATGGGGATTTGCTATATTTTGCAGGCCCTTGTGGATGAAGGGGGAACGGCAGTTTTATGCACTTTCACATAAACTTCCCTGTTAACCGTCAGAGGCTCCGTCCATCTTTCACATATGGTCTAAGCTTAGCACATACCTGAATCCTGCAGAGCAGAAAAGAACAAAAAAAGTTACTTTTACAGATTTATTCACACTGATTAGAATCAATCAAGTATTTCTTTATTCTTAGGAAAAGTGAAAAACATTTCTCTATTTTGTTTTAGGTTTATTTTAAAATAATGAAACTTGTTTCATAGTTTGTGAGACAGTTTGAAGTTGCATTTAATTTTAAGATCTGGAAAAGGACAGATGATATTTTTACTCTCAGTATCACCAAGTTGCAGAAAACTGCATTAAATCAGAAATAATTAGGTGAAAGTAATCATAGTTTAAAATCAAGAAAAACTGGGCTATTGAACATTTCTCAGATTAAATCAGAGATGGACATGACTGGTGTGAAACCAGCAGAAGATCTCAGCTTCTCCCACTCATTCACAACACACATTCCCTGTAAACTCGTGCCGTTATGACGGCGCACACGGCCACTTTGCACAGCATGAGCTCAGCTTTGTGCAACACACACCCTGCTCTGTGGAGCAGTGTGGATGTCCTCCACACGATGATCCCGACCAGCCACCAAATAATTCTTTCATCCAGCACAGAGAGAAAACCAAAGAAATCATCCTAAAATTACTGTACTTAACAACAGATAAACGACTCAACAGATACAGAGCAACACAGTGCAGCTTGCTGGTCTGAAACATGCACATTATTTATGATAATTCAAAAGGTAATAATGCACATTTTACAAAATATAATAAATAAATATGGTTAAATAAAGTGGTTAAACAGAAATGTATTCGTGATAAGAGCAGCTGACTGAATGTCTGCTAGTTAAAGCTTCACACACACACACACACACACTCCATTTTGTCTCATGTTACAGTGAAACAGATGTTTCACATCTGCCCCCGTGTCGTGTTTTATGATGATCGCCTGAATTTTAGTGTTTCTTTCTGTGCAAACATCAGTATGTTTTTATGTTTTTAATGTTTTTATTTGATATTAACATCTGCTGAGGAGAAATCTGCCAACAGACACTTATTTGTATAAATTTCGATTTTCATAATGTTGAATAAAAAAAGTATAAACGTTCCGACAACTGTTTGAGGAAAATCCTGTTTGTTAATGTAAAAGCATGACAGTGCAATTATATTAAACCACAAAGCTGCTTTTTAAGACGAGGAAGTACAGCGTAACACCAGATTGCATCAAGGATGTCTCTATTATTATGCATCATTCATGATTGATCAACAGTCATATAAACCATCTTCATACAGGGAAACTTAAATAAATTAAATAAATAAATAAATAAATAAATTTTTAAAAAAAATAAAATCCAACCTGTAATAAGCTTTCCCTCCACCAGAGGGCAGCATAACATTATAGATCACTGTAGTCTTCCTCTCTGGATGCCTTGCAGTATTTAACTAGTTTAAAAGTTGCTTAAAAAGTTTAAGAGCTACAAAGAACAAATGTAACAGGACACCTGATACGCTTTCTCTGGACTGGGAGACTGATTAAGTGTCGAGATATTTACTTTAAATATGTTTATTGTGTGAGGCAGATGTGTCGCACCCGAAGGATCATTTGATGGAGTCGTTTTAGGACGATGACCATCATGACTTCTGCTCTTTTTCACATAAAAAGGCTGGGAGTTGTATTTCAAGCTAACAAGAGTCAAAGGGAACATTTGTGTTTCTGAACATTTGGTTCTTTGAGCGTACAACGTGAGCAGGACCAGCAGAGGCCCTGGGTGAACTTACAGAGGATGTAATCACTCTTTTTAAGTTCTTTTCCTAACGTTACCTGAGAGGGACGTTATCGTACAGAATGGAAGGATTGTCTGGTCATGACAGGTCTCCTGAAGGGAAGGACACTTCATGACCACAAGTCATTTATTTTACACACAAAATCCATCCTTTATGAAATGTTTCATTATTAAAAGATGTTTATTCGGTTCCTGTCTTTGATATGAAATCAAAAATATTTCCAACACCTGGAATCGGATCCAGATCTGGGTTGTTCATCTTCCTCCACCCCCAGCTTGGCAGACAGAAGTTAAACTTCGTATCACTTTGTGTTCAAACTAGTTAGCTGAAAAATCTTTCAAACAGAAAAACATTTGATGGTGAGTTAATGTTGATTTAAGCATCATGAACAAACTTTGGACTCTGTATCCTCAGAAAGACTTTTTATGAACCTCGTACCAGCTGAACTACCTTCTCTAGACTCCCTGTCCAGCACCCCATAACTGTACACATCCATCCGTCCGTTTGTCCGTCCATCCGTTCGTCCCTCCGTCCATTTATCCGTCCATTCGTTCGTCCCTCCATCCATCCATCCATATATTCGTCCGTCCGTCCCTCCGTCTGTCCCTCCGTCCATTTATCCGTCCATCCATTCGTCCCTCCATCCATCCGTCCATTTATCCGTCCGTCCATCCATCCATTCATCCATCCATTGTGGACAGGTTGCCACTCCAACACTGAGAGAGAAAAAAACGTTTAGACTCACTATTGGACAAGGAAAGCACCTGTTCCCATGGCAACACAGAGATACTCCATGTGTGCCTGTTTTGTAGAATTCTTTTTTTTCTTTTTGGTTTTAGAGCCATGGCAGCATTGTTTTTCCCACTGTTCCTGAAACATCTAAGTTCAGTGACCATTAGCAGAGGAGCAACCGCATCGGCATGGGGGCTCTGCCTAACAGGGGCGTGGTGTCTCTGTAAGGTCATACATAGTGTAGCCTTAAGTTTTGTTTTGTTTCCATGGAGGCTTGACGTGCAACCACACTTGCAGTATAGTTACGTGGAAGTACTCTGTTGTAATTGGTCAGTTTGTGTCTTTCTGGATTTCAGGAGGTTATACCTGACTTTCTGCAGTAACTGGGGCAGAGAAACTTTGACAAGATGCTGTAACGCTATGCTCGAGAGTAGGAGCACCAGCATCAACTATACCAGGGGTGCCCAAGTCCAGTCCTCGAGATCTACCTTCCTGCAACCTTTAGATGCAACCCTGTCCAGCACAGCTGAGTCAAATAGCTGAATTCCTCTTCTGCATGTCATTCAGTTCTACAGAGGCCTGCTAACAAGCCACTTATTTGATTCAGGTGTGTTGGAGAAGGGTTGCACCTAAAAACAGCAGGATGGAAGATGTCCAGGACTGGACTTGGGCACCCCTGAACTATACCATTTATACCTTTCTCAGATGTCTTGCAAGTAATAAGTCCAGCTGTAATTTGAAGGGGGTGTAGTTACCAGCTGTGTGATCATCATTCGCCACTAGATGCACTCACAGAATTTTGGCCACTGATGGCCACCATCCAGGCTGTGAATGGATGGTTTAAACACAATTTGAAGTAAATTTTGTGCTCATCTTTACCACTAGATGTCAGTGCATCTCACAGACTGCACCTTTAAGTTTAGTTGTGTAGCTGTTGTTGTTGGGTTGTGTGGAGTCAGAGCAGATAGCGGGTAACAGAGTTGGGCAGAAGTGAGAGGCGGATCTGAGAGAAAACTGCATCACACAGCAAACAACTACAAAACAAAACGAATATTTTATGGATTGTGGATCAAACCAGTTTCAGCCAGCTGATAAAAAGAAACATTCTATGTTTAATATTCTATATATTTTTCCACTAGACAAATACTGATTCCACTGAAAAGTGTGTACTGATAAACGGGGTTATAGTATAAATGTGTAGTAATAAAAGTAAAGCATCAAAAATTATGTAAATGAGCCAGTCTTAATAACACATTTTATGTACCACATAGTCCAGTTAGGGTCATGGGAAAGCTGGAGCCTATCCCAGCAATCATCTGGCGAGAGGCGGGTACACGTTGACAGGTCACCAGTCCATTGCAGGGCAACACAGAGAGACCAACAACATCCACGCTCACACTCACTCCTAGTGACGTTTTTTTTAGTAACCAGTTAACCTAACATGCATGTCTTTGGATGGTGGGAGGAACCAGGAGTACCCAGCGAGAACCCACGCATACACGGGGCGAACATGCAAACTCCACACAGAAAGGCCGCTATTCGAACCTCCCTGTCAGTCCAACCATTTGGTGCATGGCAGCTTCGTAACTTGCTTTTAGAAAATGTTAAACTGCATGGATTTTTCACATGAAGTCGGGCTTATGAAGCTACAGAGATATTTCATTTTTCATGCCCAGGATATTTAATTCTAATCATTTTGACCTAATTCTTAGCATCCAACATGGTCCGTCCACCATGTTACAAGACATTCTCATCTTTACTCATAAAGTGTTCTGAATATGTAGTCATCTGTTACATTCCTGAAGACCTAAAATGCCCTTTATTGATCAGTGAACCCTTTAATTAAAGATATTGATAAATACACACAATCTTGAAAAACAAATAGATTTAACAAATTTAATTTGTAATGAAAAGAAAGTTTTACATGAAGTTTAAAAAGCTCAAGAACGATGATCTCCTCATGTGGTTGTGTCATGAAGAAACCTCTTTGGTGCTCATGATTTCACATTGTCTGCCTGTTGCTCCCGCTCACGCTTCCCTGAGTCTTTTGGAATTTAATGGAAGCTATTAATTTAATTTGAGCGCAGATTTTTGTGCCTGATAAGCAGGTCGCAGCTTGCCCCTCCACTCTCTCAACTTTCACACTGCATCTTCAAATGTTCCTGCGTGTCAGGAGAGAGTAACTGCATTCAGAGTTCATATTGAAACATGTTATTTATGTTATGGTTTGAATCTGCATTAAAAGCTAAACATTGGTTTAAACAGCCTGAACAACACTCGGACAGTTGATGCAGCAGGAAAGTGCTTGAGGGGGGACCGTTTCCACTGCTGCACCACTAAACAAGCCGCAGAGCTGCTGTGTTAGAGAAGATGTTAAGTGCTGAAAATGGATGGAGAAAGTTAAGAAAGGGAAGCTGTAGCAGACGCTGACGTCAAATATGATAAAAAAAAAAGAAGACAGATCTGAGGTCTGGATGTACTTTGGGTTTAGAAGTTTGGTTGAAGATTGAACAACTATTTACTGAACAGTATGTCGAGATAAAGTTTTCTGCACTGCCTTAGCTACAAATCTGATTTGGAGCAGCTTAGAACCTGCTTAGAACCTGTTAGAACCTGCTTAGAACCTGTTAGAACCTGCTTAGAACCTGTTAGAACCTGTTAGAACCTGCTTAGAACCTGTTAGAACCTGTTAGAACCTGCTTAGAACCTGTTAGAACCTGCTTAGAACCTGTTAGAACCTGTTAGAACCTGTTAGAACCTGCTTAGAACCTGTTAGAACCTGTTAGGACCTGCTTAGAACCTGCTCCTCACTGAGACGACTAAACAATAACTGCTTTTACGTCTGTCACCAAAAGTCTCAAAAAATGCCGGAAAAAGTCACAAAATTTCTCATTTATTACTATTTTAAAACAGAGAAGTCTGAAAAATGACTGAATATTGAGGAAAAGTTCTTAGTCGAGCTCTGACGTGTGCGTCTGTAACCGGTCTGCTTCCGCGTTGTGCTGAATAACAGATTGTAACGACACAGCGTGATCTTTGGAGGAAACCTCCGTTTAATTTTCCTCCCAAATGCTGAAGGAAACAAAATAAAACAGATCACAAATCACGTAAACGTGCCCACTCCAATTCCTCTCCAGCAGGAAGATTGTGCAAAAGGGGCGAATATGATAACAATATACAGGCATTTCACTTCCACATATCTTTACATACCTGAAGAAAACTAAATAAAATAGATCATACATCACGTGAACGTGCTCGCTCCAATTCCTAGAAGAAAGAACAGAATTTCTGCTAAGAATGACGACCCCAAACTATCTCTTTACACCATCGCTTTGCCCCAATCATCAAGGAGGGCCTTCTATCTTAAAGTGAACTGCAGTGGTTTGTAAGATCCCTTCAGGTATATTAACATTTATTCAGATTTTGTAAAATTCTAAATCAAGGTTCAACCATTCCTGGTTACACATCAACGTAATCATTGTACCAGGAAATCCTACTGGCAGACATGCTGCGTTGTTTGTTACGCAAAATACAATAAAGTGCCTTCATCTCTTTAAACATGGTACTTTCTTTGTAATTAATTAAACGTAATTAACTCGTAATGATATTGTTATATTCAACATATGAAATCATCAGCACAATCTGAAACTTCCCTACGCAGTGAGAAAGTTGCTAATAGTAATTAGGAACACATCTCTTGTGTCAGTATTGATGAAAATATACCATAAACTGATGGTATTGCTTCAATAGAGAAGATTATTAATCCAGTTTAAAGCAGCAGTGTATGTTCTTATACCAGTGTGGACACTCACCGTGCACTATATGCGTTTTCCCTGCTTATTGATACAATACCTAATCAGTCGGGGTGGGAAAATCGAATCGAAAAATCAAAAATTGGGATTTTTTGCTTCACAATTTTAAATTTGATTTTTTTTTTCTTTGTCAAAAAATAGTTAAAAAAAAAAATAAATAAATAAATAATCCATTATAAAATTTTTGTCATTTTTATTGTTTTTATTGATCTTTGTTGTTTTTATTGATTCTTTAGCAGCATAATGATGGTCTGGTTACTGTGTTGTTGTTTTTTTCCCCATTAAATTTAGAAAAATTATGAGAAAAAAAAAACGTTTTATACATTTTTTTTAATCTACAAAAATCAGCAACTTCGAAGAATTGTGAGAATCACAATTTAAATCGAATCGGCACCCAAAAAAAAATCGGAATTGAATTGAAGCTCTACTAATCAGCCAATCACACGGCAACATGTTGACACGGTGAAGACGACCTGCTGAAGTTAAAAAAGAGCATCAGAATGAGGAAAAAAGAAGATTCAGGTGATTTTAGGTCTCAGAGTTTTAGAAACTGCTGATCTACTGGGACTTGCAACCATCTCTTGCAGAAATGAGGCAGCTCTGAGGGCAAAGCGGGGTCAAACCGGCATTGGCACGATGGAGCTAATAAAGCGATGTGATGCGCTTTTCATGGAGGAAAGTGCAAAAGTCGTTAACAGTTTGTTTCATGTCTACAGCAGGTCTGCACGTCTCATATCATTCAAGTCACACATGGGATGTTTTAGTTGCTGCCCTCAAGGTTTCCATGAAAAACAGCTTTAAACTTCAGCAGTGAAATTGCTCAAACACACAACGACCACAACTCAGATATTAACAAGTCACGTGTGAGCCAGCTGGCTCGCTCTTTGGAAAAATCCTGTTTGCCTCTTCCGACATCTCAGATGTGTACGTCCCATCATGGAGCATCTGAAGCCGCTTCTTTCTTCTGCTGTCTGAACCAATCAGACAAGAATCCCAGACCCTGTTCTGGCTGTGGAGCAACAGGGAGTTTACTTCATATTCTCCTTCCATTTTCAGGCAGGAAAACCACCTTGTTTGTTGTTAGGAGCTGGATGATGCCGTCCTCCTGCCGCCTCCGTACGTCCACGCTGCATCTCTAAACTGATGGGGGCTGTTTAGCTTCTCCTGTTTACTTGACACTGTTTGTCTTTTCACTCTTTAATCTGTAACTTTTCTTTGTTTGAAACATGATGCAGCTGTTTTAAAACTCAGCGACTGCCTTCAGAAGCTTTTTTTGTTGCCAAAAAAAACCTTTAAACTGCAGCTCAGATTTCAGCTCATGGATTCTTCTGCATGGCTGAGAAGAAGTCCTTCTATCATCAGGTGAACTCAAAAAAGACCAGACTGTTAGCATATTTGTCTCCACAAGCTTAGCTAGTCCTAATTTAGAGTTAAATGTTTGGAAGTAAAGCCCAGTCCCTACCGGCTCCATCTGGTGAAGGATGGATCAGTTTACCCCCCATAAAGAAGTGTTTTACAGTCGAGTCACATTCCAGGTTGTGGGTGATGGCATGTGCTGGCTAAAAATGTTGCACTTTTCCAACATGTGTAGCAAAACTTCATTTTAGGAGCAGATGATGCATCAGTGCACTTCCTGTATTAAACCTATGACATCACAGGTCATTTTCTTCAGAGCCACATTTTTATTTTTCCACCTTCAGATTGATCTGACACTCTAAATTACTTTAGGTCATTGTTTTGAGGCTGCTGGTTTATTTTTTAGCCTTAGCGCCACATCACGCCTCAGCTGGATGGAGGCGGTCTGACAGAGTCCTCTCCGGCTGGGAGATCAGTTCTTCCTCTGCGTGCATGCGTCAGGGTTTGTGTTTATGAAGGAGCTCATACCAACGTGCCAATAAAAAGTGTAAAATGTTGCAGAAGCCTTCATTTTTGGTTCACATGTGGTGAAAAGAAAAGAAAAGGAAAAACTTGCACTCGGCATCTGTCATCAACGTTCCCTTTAATTTGTGTTCACTCATGAAATACAAAGAGGTTTGTCGTCAGGCCGGGGCGTAGCTTCATGTCCATTTCAAATCAAATTCTAGTCATGTTGCAGGAAAGTATCTGACATCAAATGTTACTGATGACAATAAATACAACTTTTATTTAAAATGTGCACATTAACACAAAAGAGATTTAGTGTGTTTTAATGTTACTGTAGCAGCTTGTTGTTATTTGTCCAGTTTTTTAATTTCTTTATTTAATACAGGGACAGTGCAGTGTAATGAACATTTCTGTCAATATGCCAGAGTTAGCTAGAAGGCTATTTTTCATCTGCAGTTGCTAAACAGATGCTAAAAGTCACCCTAAAAGAACAAGCGTAAAAATTACATAATTACATGACAGTATTACTATAGTACATTTAGTAAAAGTAACATTTAGGCTAAAAGTACAGTAGCGACAGAACACACCAACAATCAGTGAACCATGTCTTTAACTGTGTCTTAAATTAATCAGATGTTCTTAGATTTCTGGTAGTTACAGGCAGTGGTGTAGTGGTCCCTCAAGAAGTGGGTATACTCTAAATTTTTTGCCCTTTATTTAAAAAAAACAAAAAAAACAAAGAAAAAACAGACTAAAAGTAACCCAGAAAACACTGTTTCAGAAAACAATGACGTGTAGGAATACTCTACATAAATCCATCAGTATTTCTGCTCATCGTCACATCATTTCTGCTCCTCGGTTTCAGGGAGGAAGAGTTATGGAATAACTAAACCAGTACTGGCACACTGTATATCTATATCTGTACTGGTAACCTCATCTGAGCTGCTGGGCAACGTAGCTACATGTGTAGGGATGTTTGTAACTGTAAAAGCAGCATCACAGGGGGGTTTAGAAGTTGTTATACTCAATTCTGACTGAAAAAGAAGTGGGTATACTCCGTATACCCGCGTATACTCTGGACAACACCACTGGTTACGGGGGTTAGGCTCCATTCAGTAGCAGCTCGAACAGAAAAAGCAGTCTGACCAAACACACTTTTCTTAAAGGGAACGATATAATCTCCCCTCGCTGTGATCAGCTGTTTGGATGTTAACAAACTGGTGAAGAGGAAGGGATGATAAACATGAATCATTTTATACATAGAACAGAGATTTGAGTATTTGACCATGTTTTCCCAGTTCAGTAATCTATATTTTCGTAATACAGGACAATGGTGAGCAATGTTGGGTTTTTCATCCAGAATTTTGATTGTTTATTTGTACAGTGATTGCAGAGGTTTTAAAGATGTAGCACAAGCCTGTGACCACATGGGTAAACAGCAAGTGATATGTGAGAAAATCATGGAATGCATGTACATATTTGCTGCCTGTGTGGACATCCGAGGGCGAATGTATCTAAAGTTACTGTGGTTGAATGGGATTCTGTTACAGACTCTTTTTACATGCGGTTTGGATGACAGTTTTGAATCCATTATAACACCCAGATATTTGTATTCTGACCGGATCTGCGGCCTTTCTCCTGAAACAAAGACATCTGGCTCAGCCGTGGGATTACTATTAGACTTGGTGAAGAATATTGCAACTGTTTAGATGTGTTTAACTGTAAGCAGGAGTACTTCAACCAAGCTGGGATGTTAACCATGGCACTGGTGAGCTCTTCTGCCACTTGAGAAACAGTGCTGGCATGAACAGACTACAGTGTCATCAGCATATGTCTGCACAGAGACATCAGGACAAACAGACGGGAGGTCATTAATGTACAGTGAAAATAACAAGGGTCCCAAAATGGATCTTTGAGGAAGACCAGTAGGCAGACTGAGGACTGCAGATTTAAATGACTGGACTCTGACATGTTGGGAACGGTCAGTGGGGTAAGAGTCAACCTATTGAACAGCATCTGAGGAAAAATTGAACTTGCATAATTTTGACAATAAGATTTTGTGATTGACAGAGTCAAAAGCCTTTTTGAGATCAAGGAAAACGGCACCAACAACCCCCCTCGGTCCAACAAAGCCCTGATATTTTCAGTAAAGAAACAAGTAGCGGTCTTGGTGGAGTAAGATTATGTACAACAGCTGTAATAATAAATTCTAGCAGGTAAAATCTTAAATAGACTGAACATTTGATGTTAATAATAAGCACATTAGGGTTCTGAATGTGACTGTAATGTAAAGTAGAAAAGCTGTCTGAGAGCACTGACTTCCACCAAGCCGCTTATTTCCACATGATGTTCGGATCCTCAGCTCATATGTATACGTAAATATTTTATATGTATGTTATTAGATATTTGTGTTAACTAGCAGTTGAACAGGTAAAGCTGATGAAGTGGTTGCTGATCATCTGTCAGGTTGACATTAAATTTCCTTCAGTAACCTGTTTCCTTCATCTTGATTTGAAGCGTTTGTAACCCTTCTTACTATGTAATAATGGATAACAGGCGAAAAATCTTCGAGGTAAAAATCATTTTATGCATTTAATTACTCTTAAATATTTATTTAAAGGTTTCTGTTAACCTTAGTAAAGAGATGATTCTAACCCTGGTTACACGTTTCTCTCTGAATTGCGTCTTTTGACCCTGTAGAAGTGTGAGATGTGTGTATGTCTCACACAGCCCTCCGTTTGTTTCTTTTGTTTGTTTTATTTTAGTTGTTTAAGATGTTTTTTGGCTCGCTGCTTTTGGCCAGAGGGTGTGTAGTCAAGTCAAGAGAGTCAAGCTACAAACAATTCCAGTCTAAATCACTATTTCCCAAACATGCACTTTTTTATACATGCTACAAATGGTGCTGTTCTCCTGCTGCATTCAATGACAACTGGGAACTCAGACCTTCCAATGCTCATTCATTTTCTATACCTGGACGGGTCACCAGTGCATCACAGGGCAACACAGAGAGACAAACTATTCACATCCACATTTATTCCAGAGAAGAATTTAGAGTGAATAATTAATCCAACATGCACGTCTTAGATTGTGGGAGGGATCTGGAGTACCTGGAGAGAACCAGTAGAACATACACTGGGAGAACATGCAAACTCCACGCAGAAAGGCCACTTAGCCGAGGCTTGAAGCAGCAGACTGCTTGCTGTGAGACATGCTAACCATTAGGCCACCGTGGGTTTAATTATAATTCAATCCAATTTGTTGTAACCTAATTTTAATTTAATTAAACAAAATGTTATATAATTCACATTAGTCCAGTTTAGTATTTTTATCTTCTGACCTCTTAGATCTGAAGTATAAAATATAGATTTAGCTAAAAATAACGTTATGACTCTTTGACTCATCTGTTCTTTATCACTTTGTTCAACCTTCTGTAAAGAAACGACTCAAACTGCGCGACTCCTTGTTGCTTTTCATTAAGAATCCTCAGTTTCTATGAGATGGAAAGTTTCCGTACATTTTCAACACCAAGTTTTCTCCCCAAATTCATCCTGACAGATGGTATCATTGGAAACTTTGGGAATAATAAAGTTCTGTGGTTTTGAACAACAGTCGGCAGCACATGCTTGCGCGGCTGCCAGACAGTTGGTTTGCATACGACATGCACTCTTTCTTTCACCTTCTCTCACTGTGTGCATGCATGTCCTACAGAAATATGTGTTGTTGACTCATGTAGCAGCTAACATGTTGACATTTATCATGTACATTTAAACATTTAAATCTTATCGGCACACAATGCATCTTGCTAACTTCTCTCTTTTTCTTGGCTTGCAAGTCGGTACAGGATGAGGGAGAAGTAATCCATGAATAATTGGCAAGGAAAGTAAACACATCATCAATGCCCTGTAGTTAAAATTAAGTGGGGGGAAAAAAAGAAAGACACATACACACACATACAAATCACTGCAGACAGGACCGAGCAGCACTCCCTACCTGTACAAACCACATCCCGACTTGGCTGAATAAATAGCTTTTTGAAGAGCTGTCATTACTCACCTATCAGCTATTTGTTACCTTACCTGCCTGAGGTTAGCCCTGCTTCGCTATCAGTCAGCTCTACAGTGAAGGCCAGTCATTCTGCTTCCAGATCTGTATACATTAAGTGGGGTCCGCACAGGCATGCAGGACGCATGCTGCCAAGCATCCCACAGATACTGTTGTCAAAGGAGTCAAGGGAAGCTGAGGTGAAAACTTCCACTGTTTCAACAACATTCACCGGCTTTGTAGGTTGAAACTTTACGGGTAGGCTGTGGCTAAGACGCTACAAATCACACACGTTTTACTGTATCTGTGACACAAATGGAGTTTCTGTAACTTGTGCATGACTTCTCATGCACACAGATCTTTTTTTTTTTTTTTTTAAAAAGAGAGTTACACATCGTCTTTCCTCATGACTCATCGACCTCAAAGTGATAAATTACTCCGCTACATTCCTGTTCAGACTGTAGGAGACCCCCATTCACCACACACACACACACACACACACACACACACACACACACACACACAGGGGTGGTATACACATCTGTGGAAGCAACTGGAATATAAGGGCTGTGTGTTTTTTTTTCCGTTTACCCCCTCGACTGTGGAAAGAAAAGGCTGACATCCTCATAAAAGTGTGACATCACGACAGTACATGCATTAGGTTTAAACCTAGTGATTATGTCGGAGGGGTGGACGGTAACTTTCTCAAGAATGAAGACATCTTTTCTTTGACTTCAGGGAACAATGTTGTCAGGACTGCTCCGATAGGCTGAAACTATTAAAATCAAAACAGGATGTGAGCACCAAAAAGAAAGTTGTAAAAACTGTAATGTAAAACTGTAGCCTGAGGCGCTCCATAGAATTTTCCATATTCACATTCCTGGGTACGACGGAGTTCATTTGTCCTCTTCATCAGAACATTTTAAGATGAAGTGGCGTTATTACTGGAGCTCCATGAGGCCTGGAGATTTTCTGCCTTTGCTTGCAGATTCACTCCTCAGCTTGTGGTCACATGGGTTTGGATGAAATCTGCTTCTGCACTGAAGCCAAATACTTTCAATGTTCAGAGCAAAGACATGTTCGTCCCAGATCTTGATGATGGATGAAATGCCTGATGATGTGAGGTCAGCTCTGAGTTCTACTTCTTTATGGCAACGTGTGAAGATTTGTACATTTTCTATTCCCCCTTAAAGCTGCACTGCTGAACTTCGCCAATTTTCATACTTTGACAACCTCTTTTTCCTCTCTTCCTCTGAGGCAGTGGTTCCCAAACTTTTTCTGCAGCCCCCCCCCCCCCCCCCCCCCCCCCCCCGCAGACCCCCATACCCCCACCCCTCCTCCTGTCACATGAACCAATGAAAAATACCATGAAATGCATCGTTATTTTAGTGACCATGTCAGTATTATTTTCCATTCGTTTGCTATGATGTGAAACGTTTTAAACCAGGAATCTCTGGGTTTTCAGTCAGAAAGATGCTGCTTTAGTAAAACATCTAAACTTTTCTTTGTGTTCAGGATGAAAAATTCCCAAGTGGTTTGTTTGGTTTCAAACTTCATAATATCAGATTATAATATTTTGATACAAACAGCACACTGTGGTCTCTTCATTACCCACCATTGATTATTACTATTACTTGACCGTTACCTGGTCAAACAGGGGGACACATGCTTCATTGTATTTTCTTCTCTTTTTTTCAAATATTTTAAGTCTCTCCTGTTCATTCACCATCATTTCACTTTTACAAATTTGTCTAGTGCCAAAAATCCCAAGGTTTATGAAACCTAGCTGCACCCCCTCCCCCACCACCACCACTGCTCCAAGGGCCCATTCACATTTGCCTTTTTGATTCGAATCTGAGTCCGTTTGAAAGTCCGCTTTGTTTTGAGAAATGTGAACACGCCAAACAAACTCTCATTCGGATCAAAGAAGCGGACTCGGACCGCCTACAAACCAGGTCTCGGTCTGTTTCAAGCGGACTAAACACAGGAAGTGGACTACATAAAAAAGTCACTTCCTGCATGTGGCGTAGCATTGCATTGTGGGCAAATACATAACAATGGCGTTAAGAGTCCTCTGCCTCGTCTGTTCATACTGCATCCATTGTTGCAGTTTTTGGCAGTTTACTTGCATAAGACAAAAAAAACCCCAAAAAACCAGCGATAGCTACATCTCCATGTTTAACTCATCACAGAGTTTTCTTCTTCACCCAGGTCTTCTTCTCTCTTTTTCTAAATACTAGTGCAGCGCCACCCTTGGTGGGAATGGGGATATATTATTGCAAAGGTTTGGCGCATTTGACCAAAGTGCAGCGTGAACACAATCTTGGGGATACATCCCCCTACATTTGAGCCGAGTCCCAAATTGGACCGAATTAAAGCCGAGCGATGGCGACTGTTCAACAGGACGTCTCCCGTTGTCCCAGTTTTCACAAAAGAGAAATGAATGTTTTCCTCAAGGTGGCGATTAGTCTTTCATGAAAGGAACAGTGATTAACTGCGCTACAGTTTTGGACGTTATTCTTTCCACATTTGTGAATTTATGTGCACTCATCCCTGTCGATGTAATGGTGTGGAAGTGTGCAACCTTTTCTCGACACCAATGAAGGGGTCTTCATGGAAAACAGATTAGGCAGCATTGGCAAGAACAAAGACTCACAGTTCATAAATAAATAAATACGACAAACAATAGCTTCAGACTACAACCCCAGTTTTACTGAATATGAGTAAAGGTAAATAAAAACAGAAAACAATGATTTTCAAATCCTTTTTAACTTATATTCAGTTAAATATGCTACAAACACAAGACTTTCAATGTTCAAACTGAATAACTTTTGCTTTTGTGCTAATATTAACTCATGTTGAATTAGATGCCTACATCCTGCTGTTGCAGGTTCATGTTTACCACTGAGTTACATCACCGTCTGGGAACAGAGGAAGTTGAATGTTGAAGCTTTGTAGGTGGAATTCTTTCCCATTCTGGTTTGAGGTACAACTTCAGTTGCTCAACCGTCCAGGGTCTCCATTGTGGCATTTTTATGGCTCGTATTGCACCACACATTTTTATTGGGAGTCAATGGTATGCAGGTCTGGACTTCAGGCAGACCAGTCTAGAAGCCATGCTGGTAGAACACCTGCAGAACGTGGCTTAGCATTGTCTTGCTGAAATAAGCAGGGATGTCCCTGAATAAGATGTTGGATGGATGCAGTGTAGGTATTGCTGAGTCCAGCATAGGCAGGACTTTTATCATTAATGGTGACATAACACATGTGCGAGTTTCCAATGCCATAGACACTAACACCCCCCCATCACACTTAAGCTTTGCGCTGATATCTGGATCATCCTTTTCCTCTTTGGCTTGGAGGACACCACATCTATGATTTCTAAAAACAATTTGAAGCGTGAACTCGTCAGACCAAAGCACACTTTTCCACTTTGGGTCAGTCCATCTGAGATGACCTCCGGTCAGAGAAGCTGGCAGTGTTTCTACGTGTTGATGATATATGTCTTTGCATGCTTTGCATGGCAGAGTTTTAACTTGCACATAGCGACAAACTGTTTTTCTGAAGTGTTCCACTACATAATAAAATACTTAACACCTTGCTATGTTAAAGCCCATTTCCATATTACCATATCCATAATATCAAAATCCGTGATTTTGATATTATGGATTATAGATGATTTAATCCCTATATTTCCAGAACAGTATATTGGAAAATATTGCTCTTAAACTTAGACTATGTGTTCACAAAGTGATTAACCTTCTCCCATCACTTGTGAACCACTGAGCCTTTCATGGATGCTCCTTTTATACCCAATCATGATACTCAACTGAACATTCCTCAACTTTCACAGCCTTTTGTTGGCCCTTTCCCAGCAGTTTTGGAACATCCTGTTGGCATCAAATAGAAAATTGGTGACTTTATGCAAGATTATCAAGTTGATCAGCTTGAATATAAAACATCTTATCTTGTAATGTAGTGTGTGTAGTGTATTAAATCAAAAATAGGTTAAAAAGGATTTGCAAATAATTGTATTCTCTTATTTATGTTTTTTGATGTATGTTACGTAGCTTGATTAGGAGTGCGAAACGGACAGAAACCATATATGTATTCTGACACTGAAAAGATCTGTAGAAGCGCTTTGTTACAAAATAAACTCATAGACTTTTCCTAATCTGGTACTTTCACACTTATCATTGTTTGAACTCTTCCTCATCGCTAATACCCCAATACCCCTAGGACACAGCAGTGTCAAGTTAACCTCAACACTATGAAGTAAAATATTTCTTTATTTCTACAAGTCAAGTCTGAGCTCCTGTCACACATCAGCAGATATACAGCAAACACTGCCGGTTATCTAACACACTGACAGCCATGCTCCATGTCCTGAGGACACGAGTGCTTTAAGCGTGTAAAAGCTTTTTCATCTCTTACAAACATGCAAGTTCAGTCCTGTTCCTCTTACTTTCAGCAGGATGTTTTTGGAGAACTTATGATTCTGCTTAATTTATTAAGCTTAAGAGGAAATGTAAAGATGAAAGATTGGAAAGTCTCAACCTTATCTCCATGATTTATCATTTTATTATAAATTCCAAATGCTAAAGCATATGAAACAACCTCTTTTCACAGCTGGTTGCACCTTATAGATGTAGCTAACCGGAAGCTACTGTCATGGCTGACTGACAACAGCTGCTTATTGGTAAGAGTGGTGTACTTTACAATTCTGGTTCATTCTGATGCATCAACATCAGTTTGGCCTAAAGGCAAAAAAATCAACTTTGACCTCATGTTTGCTTTACATATCATGTCACATGCTAGCAAGCAGATATAAACACACCACCCGTTATTATTGCAAGAATGGTTTAGATTTGCTTAACAATTTGGTAGTCACAGTTCTTTGCCAATTCAGTGACTCATTGGAGCCACCATATGATGGAGCACCTGGGGGCTTCCACACAAAGACCCTACATTAACCGTTTGGAGAGCATTACAGAGGCCAAAAATTAGCTTCTCTCAGCTGGTGACCTACTGGTTCAGATGCTCCTTGTGCTGATTTTAGCAAAAAAAAAAATTAAAAAATAAAAATAAAAAAAGGCTGGTGTTAGCATTGAGGAGGCTAAAGAATAAACTGGATACCTAATGGATTATTGATTATTGGATTAACTATTGATTGCCTTTGCTGGGTACAAGTTTGGATCGACTGAGCAAATTCATTGCTAACAAAGCTAACAATCAGCTAAACCACATTGCTTAGGTATGCTAAACTAGCATACCTAAGCAATGTGAATTAGCTAAAGTGTTAGCACATGTTGTTTTCAATGTAGCTGCAGTGTTAGTTGCAAGTTACTGTTGACTAAGTTATTGATGCAGACCAGGGCTCAGACCATAAATAGCCATTAGCTGGTTCAAAATAAGTCTTTGACCTCACTTTGCAAAAATAAACAGAAAGTAAACTTCATCCCTTGTGTGCGTCTTAAGTGTGCGTCTTATTTATTATAAAAGTTCATAGTAAAGCCAGAACACAGACATAACCTTTCCTTTTACCACTTCAGAGAAAGTATAAATGTTTAGCATTTAACCACATATCTATGTTTTTTTACTTTGCTCAGGCTGCTCAGAACAAGCGGTCCTAATGTTTTAAAGGCACAGCTGAGCTAAGAGGTAATCATAAATTCCCCGTCTGTTGCATATTGTCTCGCTTTCAGGCACAAGGATTGTCTGACGAGCTATGATCTAATGGGAACTCTATAAACAGAGGCAAGCTGCTGAATGCAGGGGAAAATACTGAAGTATTTTTTAGACTTCTTTTAAATTGTAGTAAATGTTAAATCACAACTTTTAATAGAGACAGAAAATAATTCATGCAAAGTCACTGCTTAATTTTGTCCATTATGAAACTAGGACAAAAGGCCTTCCAGAGAAATCCTGGTGGTGACCATGTGTAGCCAGACACACTGTATCTGAGCTCCTTTTCATACATTGTGGGGCAGGAATAATCCACCCAACCATTTCCCTGTAACATTAAATTGAATTAAGATATGTTTCTGCCCACCATATTCCCATTTTAAGTGCCTCTCAGCTCCTCTGTCTGGAGAGTAAACAAATAGCTGAGTCCAGCACAGGCAGGACTTCCATCCCCCTCAAAGATAGCTGGCCAGTGAGTCATGCTCAGTGGCCTCAGTCCTCCTCATATTTTCCACAAGGTGCAAATCATTTCCCCACAACCATGTAAAACCAAATGTACATGTGGTTATGCGTTAGACCCCACTCTCTAAATTTTAAACTGTTTCCAAATGATGCATTTCCCATCAAATAGGAATGTTCTTTCCTTAAAATCACAATTACATTCAAAAGACTTGTATTATTTCTTTATGCAAGGTAATAGAAAAGTAGTACAGTACCTAAAGTAATACTGACACTGTTATGTGTCATTACTTTCCATAGATGTGCTTCTCTACTTGCACATATTCTCCTAAATAACTGAGGAAATCCCTTTCCCAGATCGTCTGCCCAGAAGAGCTGATGATAGTTTATGGTTTTTTATTCCCAACTGTCTGGTGACATTTCCATTGCTCGTTTTGTTGGAGGGAACTGGTCCCGATATGTCCTACTTATGAACACACATTCATCATTCATTATTATAAAGTCAGTTCTGTGACTGTATAAAGAAACGGAAAAATGATGGAAAACAGTGATTAATATAAGTTTTTAACCTTTTCCTGTCAACACTGCTTCCAGAACAGCTTTACATCTTTTCCCTCTTACAGCTGAGGAAGGAAACGCTGCTGTGTGCATTCAAATGGTCAGAAAACTGACCAATCTTCTCATTGCCTTAATCTCGTTGGGAAGCATTGTAGGGTTAAGGAAAGGTGGTGTGAGGGGAGGAAAAGATGAGCCAGACCACACTCTGGTGAAAGTTTGCTGCAATGATGTGATGTAGTTTCATGTGACAGAATAACTATTGGAAAAATTTTATAAAAACTAAATATGAAACAAAAAGTGCTTTAAGGGACAGAACAATGTTACGCAGATACTGGATGTCACTACTAAATTATAGCACTTTAACATGTAAAACACTGATTTATTTTCAAGATTTGTAAAATATGAAAAAAATCGCCACAGTTTCCTCATATTTATACACAACTTGCAGTTCATGCTGCTGCTTAAATATAATAAACTGCCTATTAAATGGTTTTGTTTGCAAGCAAATAGGTAATAGATTTATTCATTTGTTGCACGTCTGTCATCCAGGCTGCTGATCAGAAACTTCCAGGTTATTTCAGGGCTTAGAAGAAAAATGGACCACTAAGTAGATCAATGAGCCATTGTTTGTCCCTCATGTGTCGCTCCATTTAAGTAAAACAGCACATCTAGCCAGCAGGGAAGCAAAGGACAGGATAGGTAGGAGTGTATGCTCCTCAGTGTTACAGGAATGTGTTGTACTCATTTGTGCATTATCCTACCTTCCCAGGTGTTCCTTATTGTGCTGATGTGTGGCTGCCTCCTCCAGCCAATCAGGTCTAGGAGTGACCTCAGGATCTGCACGTCTGGGCCTTTTGGCCACATGCCATTCACACCATGTCTGTGTTACGTCAGCTTAGTGACATGGTTGGTTATATGCTGGTTAGTGTTGTTTGGTATTACACTTAGTATTTTTTTTCTAGATTGGCCTTGTAGGGGAGAGCTGCCTTTTTTTTTTGTCAAATGGGATCCTTTTCTCTATTTTAATCTCAAAGTTCGGCAAAATTAGGGGTGTGTCCTTTTGATTGACAGGTACCAATCTCCCACTTCAATCGGAAGAACGTAGAACAACCGCACGTTTTATCCGGTTAAAAACATGACTTACCTTTAGCCCGCTACCTCCGTTAGCTGGGTAGCTCCTGTTATCTCCGGGTTAGCTCGGTTAGCTCTTAGCTGCTGAAAGCTTGGAGTTCGCTCGATGTCAATCATCCACCATGACGCTCACAGCCCCCCTCTCGGCTCCACCTCTTTGCCCATATTTGTATTTTCCGGGCGAGACGACGCACATGACGCTGCCAACATGGCGACGGTAGGAACCGCCCACCGAGCTTCAATTCAGCTCTTCAGGAACCTACGGGTGACGTCACGGAGGCTCTGTCCATCTCTTTATATACAGTCTATGGTTGGCCTTGGCTCTCCATGATGCCAATTGCCTACTCTGGACAATTTTCTGTGTTTTCATCTGAGGTTGTAAACCTCGCTTCTTCAGGTGTTACTCCTTCTTAGGGACGTAAAACTGAGTTGTCAGGGGGTTTGACTGCAGTCTAACTTTTCCATGTTTTATTCTTTAGCGCAAGAAAAAGGTGTGCCTAAGCTATAAAAGCTCCTGAATAACCAGGTAAGAAAGAGCAAGACATCTGTAACACTGCACAGTTTCTCCATCACAACATTACACTGCAGTTTGTTTAGTTGGTCAACATTTAGATTTAAAACTGTATAAAATTCAACAGTTACGTTAAATTTAATACAAAAAAAGCAAATTAGAGTTTAGTGCATAAAAGTCTATGAAACACAGTTTATGTTTCTCTGTATCCATTTTTGCTTTCTCTCCATACTGCCATCCCTATCCTTTCTTTTATTTGCATCTAGGTTGCAATTATGATGTTTATTTGAAATAAACACCCCTCTCCATCGTCCATCTTCTGTTTGCCTCTTCTTATACTCCATTCTGAGAAAAGCAGAGGTATGAGTTCACGCACAGCTTACCTCATAAAGCTGTTTACTGTAGCGTTTACTTATTTTATTACTGGACGTCTGAAGAAAACACAAAGCCTTTGTCTTATGAATAATGATGACTCTTGTTGTTTGAATGCCTGAACCTAGCGGACAAGATGAAAATCATTTGTACAAAGCTCCACATTTCTCTCTACAGATGAATAGTACCTGGATACTAACTGGACAGCATTGGCCTGCAGCATTATCAGACTCCAGGAACGTCTGTCTCACGCTGACAGATCTGTCCGTCTCCTCTTCTCCTCTTCAGATCATCTTGTCATAACTTCTATGCTATTCTAAGATGTTTCAGCATGCTCGCGGTGTTGCTACATTACATATCTGTTCTTATTAAAATACCAATATTTTGACGTTTTCTAGAGCTGGTAGTGGAGGTGTCAATATTTCAGCATCATATCTGTAGTTTACACATGACAGCTGAATGAATATTAAAGTCATGACTGAAAACTCAGTGTTTTCACAGCATTGATCATAATGTATGATTTTATTCAGATTGTTCAATCAGGGTTCTAATAAATTATCTTGATCAGCTGATTGTAGATGTGTTTACATGGAGCATGTTTGATCAAGTTTGAACCAGTTGGAACACAAATGCGTCATGAAAACACTTCAGCTTTTACAACTGGCCTTGACTGGAATGAATTTTTATATCCGACTGAGATGAGTGGTTTAAAGCTTTTACAATCCGATCAACAGGAAATATCCTTGACCATGTGGGGGTTACGTGACAGCATCAGTTTCAGAATAGACTTGAAACATGGCAGCAAAATAAACAGAACTGTGGATTAGACTGCGTTTATGGTGGAAACTTATAGGCTTAAAAAAAGTTGTTTAGGGAAAAACTGAAGTAGTACCAACACAAAGCTCATGTCAAAAACATTATGGTCATTAAAGACTCACTGTGTAACTGTCTGACTTAAAAGTTCTTCAATGACACAATGACATTATATATATATATATATATATATATATATATATATATATATATATATATATATATATATATATATATATATATATATATATATATATATAAAATAATGTCATGCGCCCTCCCGATCGATGGCTAATTCATCCATCTTGCATCCTATTTGACCTGTTTTCTCTCTCTAGCCAGCAGAAGACGATCTTACGATGACTCTTGTTTTGTCGTTTCTCTCTTTTAATCTTCTTGTATTTCTCTGTTGAATCAACAATGTAGCGGGTTTTAAACAGCCAGTTTTTTGGGCTCCTTTAGAGCAGTCTTTTTGATTCAAATCCTGACCCATTAGCTCGGAAAATCCACAGGGTTAGAGTATTGAGAAATCAAAAATAAATTCTGATTAGAACCAAAGAAGCAGGTTTGCCTACAAACACAGGTCTCGGTCCACTTCAGAGGACCAAATTCAGGAAGCGGACTACAAAACAAAGTGCATTGTGGGTCAGCACATGGCATCTAGGCTAACAGCATGTGTGGGGCAATAGGTCACTGTAGATGGGAGAAATGGCTCACAGTCAGACATTGATAAATCTGGAAAAGTTCTGATGGAAAGCTGATGAACCAAAGACCGCTAGCATCTGATCAGGATCCATAATCAGCTGTTATGTACCAGAAACCAAAGTTGTTCTGCATTAACCAATAAATGAACAAGTTTTCTTCTTCCTCGCTTGTCTCATCTTCTTCTTCAGTAGTTACTACTGCAGCACGGCTTTTCATAGAGGGTGGAACGTATTATTTAAAGGTCAGATCCATTCTAGTTGTGCAGTGTGACACAGTTAGAATATAGACTACTGCACCTCCCAACTGAACCAGGTCCCCAATAGCACTGAGTCTAGTGGACTATGCTGGTGTGAATGCACCCTTTAGGGTTTGTAGTTAAAAGCATTTGGACATAAAACCACTGACTTGTAAGAATGACTCCAGGTACTTCCCTTGTTGTTAAATTTCTCTGCTTTGTCGTCGACGCAGAGCAAACTGCAGAGGCTGTAATCGTGATGCTTCACTTGCTGCTTTAGCCTGCTTCCTTCAGGATGCATCGAGAGGTTAGCAGGAAAGCTGAGGAAGCGTTTCATTTCTCTCCGTGGCAGAGTAAAGTCGATCTGAGATCAGTGCAGGATACGCTGCTCATATGTGGACTCTGAGAGGGGTGTAGGTTGCAAAGTTCCCTGCATTCAAGCCTGACGGAAATATGCTTTGTACCTTGTAAAACAGCATCCCACAGCAGTCCAGATGAGGCTCTAGACAATGACTGAAACTTGAGAGATGATGAATTTTTTTATCTTAATCAAATTAACATTTTTTTTTTTTTAGAAAGTAGATAATCAATCAAAATCTCAATCAATTAGTAATAAAAGTCTTATTACTGAAGCAGATGGCAGCAGTTCCTCAAAGAAAAACTAAAATAAAAGTTGTAGTTGGACATTTTGCACCATGTATTTTCTTCTGTTAAGGACATAAGATTTTCTTGTTTCTATCTGTCTCTTACTGTCTCTATTTTGCTGGCGTTCGATGTCTTCAGGGTTTCCAGAGGAGGGAGGAAGGGGGTGGGGGTTGGTTTGGATGACTTTAGCAGATGAGCCAAAGACCATGAAACTGCATGTTAGGAAAGAGGGGGGAAGTCATCACTGGCTTGGCAGTCCAGAGTGTGGAGGGAGGATTGTTGAAGTACAAGCAGGAGATAGCACAGGGAGGATTTTTCCACTGTAGGAAGTCGGCTCCCAGCTTACATCGCCTCTGAGAATTCTGTCAAAAGTCTCCCCCCCCCCAACCAATCAGCTGTCAGGAGTTTCACTGACAGTCCAGCTCTTTTCTCTCTTTTGACTTTGTGTAAAACCATCGTTTGAATCGATTTGTCAAAACAAAACATGACAGAATGTAAATCAACATTAGAATCTCAATCATTATCTACGACCAAAGCTGCTGCTTGCTTTCTGCCATCTTGCTGAAACTCCCCCCACTCTTTTTTATTCTTGCATCTGTTGGAAAGAACTTCCATTTACCACTGACCCCAAACACAGCAGTTGGGCTTTTATCCAGTACTGAAGGCAGGCAGCTTTCTAGCTGAATGGAGGCTTGAATTTTCCCAGTCACGTACAGTACGCTGATGTGAAATGGTCCAACTCCAGTCTACATTTTGGACAACTTAACTCCTTCCACTCAGGAATGTTCCTTTATTTCTGCCAAAATAGTGTCTCCTTGAACCTTTAAAACATTCAGGGCGTAATCAGATGTTTGTGGTCACAGCTACTAGCTGATGCAGTCTGCGTGGACAGAGATGCAAGGCCAAGCTTTTTCTTTTATTCATCAATTCAGACATCTATTCTCTCTGTGTGCATTGTCTTGTCTGGAGTTGCAGATGGACTTAAGTCCTAGATTGAAGGAAGGTATAAGTAGGTCCTGGACAACATGCGGCCACTTCAAATGGACTGATAAACTGTTTCTTTATGTCTCCCAGAACAATAAGGTATCAACATAGGTTATGGCTGCAGCAGAACATTTTAAACCTCCTGCAGACATGCAGTCCAGACAACCTGCAAAATGCAGGATTTTGTGACGTAAACTGCAAACAAAAGTGTTTTAACTTAAATGCTCTGCTTCCTAAACCTAACCAAGTCACTTTGATTCTTATGACAAAACAAGTACTTTTGATCCCCAAACCATATCCAAATTTTTATAATTTGGATATGGTTTAGGTTTAGGAATTGGATATTGTTATAGTTCCTAAACAATAACCAATTCCTAAGCCTAACCAAGTACTTTTCATTATTCATTCATAGTTAAGTTGTTTTATTCCTTCAGTTAACAAGATAGTTTCAGTGTCTAAATTTATAGAACAAATAAGAGGCCAACTCTGTAATAAAAGCTTTACATATTTACTGGCTTGCAGTTTTCACCGCAAGTTTGTGGCTTTGTGGTGCTTTAAAAAAATAATTTAGCTGTATTTTGATATCTCTCAATCATATGAAAACGTCACAACACAGATGAAATGCAGAATAAAAAATATCAAACAAAATTGCTATTTTATTTAAAAAAAAAGAAAAAAGTCAACAAAAATCCAGAAGAGTGTGTAAACAATTAGATAACTTTAGCTGTTAAATCCAGGACATCATTTGAAATTATTCTCCTCACATTCAAAGCTCTCCATGATCGAGCTTCATTGTATATCACAGATCTCTTAACTTATCTAAGCTACGTTTACATCGACCACTTGTAGTCCAATTGAATGTCCAATAAAAAAAAAATACGTCGCATTGATGTGATTGCTCAACTGGAATGAATTTTTAACCAGATTGAGGGGGGAGGTTTAAACCTTTTTCCAGTGTGCAACAATAGACTTATTCCGAACATTTTGGGGCATTTCTGCACATGCTTAAATCACGAGTAACCACGTGGGGTTACGTTATGTATTGAGTTTTCTCCAAAGACTTGACAAATGGCCACAGCGAAACAGGACAGTGGCTGATTCAGCGTATTTGTTGGAAACTGGGCATTTTGATGGCCAAAAGGCTCAAAATGAAAAAAGCCCACTTTTCCAAAACAAGCAGGTGGATGTTAAAAGCGTTACAATCATATTAAATCTGTCAATCATGTAAATAAATCACTTCGTATAGATTGCATAGCTCAGACGGATTTTATTCATCATCCTAACAGCTTAATCCGATGAAGGGTCACGGGGAAGCTGGAGCCTATCCCAGCAGTCTTTGGGCGAAAGGCAGGGTACACCCTGGACAGCTCGCCAGTCCATCGCAGGGACACACAGAGACAAACAACCACTCACGCTCACACTCACTCCTAGGGGCAATTTGGAGTAACCAGTTACCTTCATATGCATGTCTTTGGACTGTGGGAGGAAATTAAAAACATTATGTAAGCATGGCCATTGAAAACCCAGTTACCATGCAAAGAAACCAATCCTGCTTCAGTTAACTTCTCTGCGGAGCGGGAAATTCCAGAGATAAATGCAAGGTCATCTTTCCTACAATGAAGTAACGTTGTGAGGAAAGTTGAGGCTAAAATCCTCCTTAACTATACTGATAACATCAAGGAGAAAGTGTAAACATTTCAGTTAAAACTGCTAAAGTTGCTTCTTTCAGCCACTGACTGAAGGTATTTGAGTTTTCCCACAATCCTCCTGCATTTTGACTTGGGTATGATTGGTAAAGTCTATGATTCCACCTTCATTCCTCTGGACTAAAAGATGTTTATATTTTTCTTTTGCACCTGACTGAACATCGTAGCAGCCTGCATGTTAGGTTCTATGTGCTCTCCAGCTGCTTCACCATGCTAGCTCTCTGCTCCAATAGTCTCATTTTTAATAAAACAGGAGCAAAAATAATTCTATCTCAGGAATACAAATGTTACCTGAAAATCTACGTCAGATACTGCTCTACTTCATGGCTACGGGCTGCTGTTTCATTTAAGGAATGGTGAACTTACTGATGGTGTGTAAGCTGTAGTTCCAGAGTCTGTTTATTGCAATATTTTGGCAGACATAGCCATGGAGACTTAGACGTTACTAATTATTTCCATTCTCTGGTTCAGTCCTGAACTAAACCACCAAAGAATAGCCCCTCCTCATTAGTCACTACCCCCTGATGTCTGAGAAGCAACGCAGAGTGAACATCTGTTTTATTATTTGTCTGAAGCCTAATACTTTGCCTGAAATTCAACGTTTAAAACACACCTTGAGGAGCTGCAAAAACATGCTGTTTCAGGTTCTGGCTTGGCTTTGTCTCAACTGCATGTAATTCCAGACACTGTAGTGCCTGCTGTGTTTAAATAATCAACTTTTGAAGAGGAAAAAAGGAGAAGTATGCTGTGATGTACTTTGGTTCAAGTAATGTTTTATGGCAGTCATTTCCTACCGTCTCTCTCTGCTCACACCTCATGAGAAAGGTAAAAAAAAAAAAGCATAGAGCATCCTGTTAGCTTACAGTGATGTAAATATCTGTGTCATTGGATGTAGACCACTGAGTAAATCTGGGCACTTTGCTAGGCTAGCCATAGCTCAGAGCTAACATCTCCAACAAGCCACATCCCAAATCAGGTGCTTTGCAATAGTAGCACAAAATGTGCACTTTTTTTATTTTTTTCTGGTCCATTTTCCTACGAAGATGCAGGTTTGTGTTGCTGATGAGGAAATCACTGTGAATGTCTTGAGATGTAGCTGTACATGAAAACATTGTGGCTTCGCAGTAGCTTGATATTGTTGATTTGGCCAAACTTTGGCTCAACGTCAAACCCACATTCTCATTTCCTTCTGTCCGTCCTCCGTTCACTTAATGTATATTTCAGCTCATTTTCAGAAAGCTTGCAGGAGTTCAGTCAGAATCCCGGTCATGAAATAAAAATCTGAGATAAAAGATGTTTGTCCTTCTGATACCAATAAGCTCCTTTTCAAATTTCATATCTTATATTAAGAAAAATAAAGTTGTTTTTGGACATGAGAAAAGTCTCATTATAACCAAAGTTAAAAGCACATGTCCAACTCTGCACAAGTCTGCTAATTTAGTCTGATGTGTGTCAGGTGTGTTGCAGCAGGGAAACTCCCAACAGCTGCAGGACTGCGACTCACAGAGATCAGAATCGTCCCCCCCCCCCATCCTTTAGATGAATAAATACTCATGTACACTATGCTGGAAATTTACTCCAATGGTTTATTCATGGACGTTATAGTCCGATAATTCATGCTTTGTAGTGAAATGAACCTGAACAATGATTAGTCTCCATCTTTGTTAGAAAAAAAAAAATGGGGTCAGAAACTCTGCAGCCTCACTAACCTGTAATGTTGGGTTTCCTGCTCCAGTGCTGTCAGGAAAGGTCAAAAGTATTCATGACTTATTAAGTCAGGAAGCAGAGGTTGAGGCGTATCTCTGAAACCTGAATCAAAACAATTCTTCCCTTCTTTCTGTATTACCGCCCGTGATGACAGAATAATGCTGGTAAGTGATATTCGTTAATGACTATGCCGTGAATGTAAAAGAAAACCGCAAGTTTGGAACTGAACCTTCTGATGCCTGTTGGGTAGATTAGGACATCCAACAAAAGAGCAACAATATAGAGCTTCAATGTGTGTGTCAATGCGCTAATAAAGGCTGTCTGTGTGTCTTATGTTTAAAGCTTTGTAACTGTACACACAGATGTGGCTGTGTTGGGACGAATTTCATGGGATGTAACACAACATGTAATGTTCTGAATATAAATCACCATTTCCTGTCTCGTTTGATGCCACTGTGACATCTATACTGTGCATTTCTGGAGCCGTCACTGCCAAGCATCGTCCCGATGCTGAGAAACTGCACTATGCAACTTTTTCTTCTGGGACGCCGCATGAGGATGCGGCGGAGTATTGTGTGAAGGTGGCCGGGGTATGCTAAAACATAGTATATATAAAGAATATAAAAACAGGTAAAACAGGTCTTCCGAGCCACCTTGGTCCTTTTAAAATCAGGGGAAGCAGAGTCAACCACACTAAACCTTCATAGTAAAAAATGGATCCATTCACGGCCTTCTGTTCTGTGCCACCTCGAGAGTCCTAGGACCTGCAGAGAGGAACACATACGGCAGTCCACCATCCAAAGAGGGGAACCCTCCTGCCTAGCCCTCTGCACCCTAAACATAGCCATTATACTCACACTTCGTCCTGGGCCAGGAATATCTGAAGGCCCAGGACTAGCTGCGCCATAGAGTCCAGACTGGCTGCTGCACTTCAGGTTCCTGCCTTACCACCGCCAAGCCCATCGTCACTGCA
Source organism: Telmatherina bonti (assembly GCF_933228915.1). Taxonomy (NCBI): domain Eukaryota; kingdom Metazoa; phylum Chordata; class Actinopteri; order Atheriniformes; family Telmatherinidae; genus Telmatherina; species Telmatherina bonti. Next base: position 31,931,430 of record NC_136613.1, on the reverse strand, counting down.
CAAACCTTTCTAAACATGCACTGCGACTGATTTGGCAAAGAAACGCAGCAAGACATAATCAGAGCATGAGAGGAAAAGAAAAAGAGATTACAAGCTCAGTGAACGAGCAAGTAAGTCAATATTAATGGAAGAAACGGAGCCGGCCGCCACAATAAACATGAGGATATCAGCCGATTCCTGAGAAAGTTGTCCAAGACAGTGGTTAGAAGTTAGAATAGACTGGGCAGCCTCTCTGCATTGAATCCAATCAAAATGCATCCAGGCAGTCCAAAAACATGGCTTCTAATGTGCAGAAATGTGAGCAGGGGTCATAAATGACATGCATAAACCAGTCTGAGGTGCAGATCTATGCTGTCTTTCACCCCCTCCATCTCTTCCCTTTATAATCACATTAAACTGTTTTCACTAACTTCTTAAATATGAATTAAACTAGTCTACACAGGGTGGTTTTCACTGTCCCAACATGGACAGGAAGTTGTTCATTACCTGTTTTTTTAAGAGAAGTAAAGCCTGTATAATGATTACACTTTAAATAAAATCAGTAAATCTTCAGCAACCATGTCCAGCGGGACTACGTCGACCAAAATGCTTTGAAATAGAAGACGGGGAGTTAATTGTCTGCAGATTCTTTTGCTCTGGACAAAGATCATGTAGCGCTATCACCCTCACTGGTGGTGGACTCAAACTGAGCCGAAACATAAACCTGCCAGTTTCTTGACCTGTTTCAGCCCTCATCTATGCTCCGCAGCCGGCTGTGACCAGAAGAATGACCCCAGTAAGCGTCTGAGAAGTTTTACTGAATAAGCCTTCTTTAAAAATGGAAGTTGGGGCTCGTTTTGTAGTTCAAGATTAATAAATCAAATTATGATTTATTTTATCACAGCACTAATTCAAAGATAGCAAACTATCTTAAGTCCCTTAATGTCTATATTTACAAATGCAGTAAAAAAAAAAACTTGGATAAAATAAAATACAACTGAATACAATAATAAAAAATAATAATAATTAAAAATAAGATTGATAATAATAATTGAATAAAATGAAACTATAAAAAATTAAAACCAAGACATCAAGAGGTAAAAGTAGAGTCATCTTTTCTTGTAAACCAATCAGATACCAAGTACACCTTGTATACACAGCAGAAAGGGTGAAAACCTGATTCACACAAATGAATTTAACCATCTGCCCCGATGCACCGAGCCCGTCTGGTGACGTTGACAAAAACAGGAAAAGAATACGTGGGCGCTCCAACTTGGCGGCAACAAGGTGTCATCTCATGGTTATGCATTAGACCACTGACATGAGGAAACAAAATAATGAACTTGCTGTAACTCGTTAGTTAGCTGTATATTTACAGGCAATTCTATCATATTTAATTGTATTTTCTTGTTGCGATGAATTATAGAACGTATATGAACATATATGAATTATAGAACTGTCAATCAAGCTTACTGCCCTCGGTCAAACCGTTAACTTTACATCTGTCTGGAAAACCTAAAACATTTTGTACAGAGATGGTTCGTCACAATGGTGGTGATTTACAACAACCACCGGCTACAGCCTGGAGAATGAGGCGAAGCTGGATATTGGGTAAGGTTGGAAGTCCAATGGGCGTGGTTGGATGTCAAATAGGCGTGGGGTTAGGGTTAGAAATAGGGTTGGGGTTAATCCAATCAAAATGTTGATTGGATTAATAAATCCAATATCCAGCCCCGTCTGATTCTCCAGGCTGCAGCCAAGACCCTCTCATGATTCTTCACAGGATTTATCACAAGTCAGCTAGAGGTATTTGATTCGGGTGCGGAAGAAGCTCTGAAATAAAAATAACAGGCTTTCCAGACACTAAGAACTTTAGTTATATGCAGATGAGTTCATTTTCATTTGCACCAACGTCACCAGACTGGTTCGGGATACTTACTTTAGCATCACGTTCATTGCTAAAATCATTCGGAATGAGGCAGCAACGGTTTTTTCAGAGCAAATACTCTGAGCTCTGAGACGGAGTTAGCTGACATAGTTTGAGGTTGGGAACAGGAAACTATTGTCTTTCCTACCAGCTGTGTTCCTTCTCTTTCCATACACACAAACACACACTCACACCCTGTTTAATGGAAAGTCCATCAGCTGCTGCTGTTAGCAACTTATCAGGATGTCACACAGCTGTTTCCGATGTACAGTTTTATTTTTTATATCTGTTCATATCAGCAATTAAGATGACAACAGTTAAAGTGTTTCATAATTCAGGGCTTGACGTATTCTGGTGTCGGTACTGGATGTGCTCAGGACCGTGCACCTGGCTATAATGTCGCACTCCATTATGCTCCATTTAATAAGAATCAGATCTGCTTAGGTTTCAATTTACAGTATCAATACATATTTTCACTCTTTTTCACATTTCCTTTTTCAACTTAAACTTCTTTCGCGAATACCAATAAACCCCTTTTGAATTTTAACAGTATCAATTTTATTTTCATGGCAACTCCTCAATACATCACAAATTTGTGTTTAAAACACCACCAAGCAGAGTTTATCCTGCCGGAACTACAACTGCTCATCTAATGCAACAGGAAAACATTAACTTAGGACAGGGGTGCCCAGTTCCGGTCCTCAAGGGCCACCATCCTGCAGGTTTTCCATGTACCCTGTTCCAACACACCTAACTCTCACCTAACTAATCACTCATTGTGCAGAACTTCATTGGCTGTTGGATCCATTTGACGCCAGGTGTGTTAGAACAGGTATACATGGAAAACTTGCAGGACACCGGCCTCAAGGACCGACTTTGGGCACCCCTGACTTAAGATTTATGTATAGTTTCAGCTGAAATAGTGAAAAAATTCAAGAGGAGTTGTTAACATTAATGTTATGTCACGGTGTTACTTTCTTTTAACTGTGTAATTTTCCAATGCATAATGACCTTTCTGCCCTCAGGACTATTAGAGGTGATGGTCATACTTAGGTAAGTCCCTTTCCATTGGTAATGATGCATTTCTTTAGAAAGGTTGTCCATATTTCATATTAAGAAGTACTACTAAAGTAAGCTGCCTTGACAAACCATTGTCTTCCATGACATCATTGACAGGCGCTGCACACCGAGCAGATCTGACTACCTGAGGACATCTGGTACCTACACTGGCACCATACTGGATCTCTGGTGGTAATGTGGGTTAATGTAGACAGTTATCGCCAATGGTGTGAGAGGAAAGCAGCTTTTCTCTCAAACACAGAAACCAATCAGGGGTTGAGCTGGTCCTGGACCAGCTTAAATCAACACAGGAACACAGATTGATCTGATAGAGCAGAGACATTGATCAGTAGCTGCAAACATTCAATAAAACGTTAGTTTTACCGGTGGGATGGAGGGTAAATCTGTAAAGTTTGGTTACTGTTTGTTGTTCACCATTTTTCAACACAATGTCTGCTTGTCTGCTGGTAAGAGTGTGTTAACCTACATGTGCATATGCACATGTCTTTGTACCCCATGGTGGAGGAGAGTTGTGAACATGTGACCTGACCAGACCTGAAATCATGAGCATGAGCTTCATCCTTGAGCGTGGATGAAGAAATGTGACGTGAAGTTAGCCCCTGGTGTGTGATAAAAAGGCTGATTCCACTCATCTTTGGGATCTTTCTCAACATCATTTGCTGCACTGAACTGTCGAGCTGGAACACCAACATGAAGATGAAGAGTCAAGGATGAAAAAAAGGGAGGGAAATGAAGAAGATGGGAGGCAGAAAACAGTTCAGACTTTCAGACCAGTTTGCTGCCATACAACCACTGTACACTACTGGACTGCCAAAATAAAACCTAATTTATAATAAACTGATTAACTGATTGATATTGCAGAGGTGCATGGAGGTTGAAGGATGGGTGTAGCATCAACAGACAGACTGATGTAGGAATTAGCGGTTTAATGAAGATAAGGAGGATAGTTAAATAAGTAACACAATGAATAATAAGACCGGAAATCAAAGATGCAGAATGATAAGAATGGCAGAAGGGGAAGCAACAACTGGCAGGATCTGGCAAAAAAAACACAGAAGCCAAAGGGTATGTATCCTGAGGGAGGTAATGACAAGACAAAGTGCAGCTGGTGTAATTAGCTGACAGAAACCAGATGAACAGAAGGTAAACTACTCTAAAGCAACAGAGGAACAGGTTCCACTAAACATGACTGGACGATACCGAGCATTTTGGTATCAGTCCGATATCATATAAATCCAGGGCAAGTATCACTGATACCGATTTGATTCCAATAATTTTTGCTTGAAATTCCACAATCAGTTAATTATATTGTAAAATAATTATTGGTCGTAATTATGATCATAAACAACACAGTAGAAGGATTTATGTGAAAACATTTTTATTACCAAACTAAATGGCAGAACAGAGAAATTTTAAAGTAGGCTTTTATTTTATAAACAATGTACAATAAAATCAACAGGAAAATAAAATACCTCTGTTTTTCCTTTTCTGCCTCACAACTGTTTGAGAAAAATAAAGTCAACAGTGAAAATGAGCTAAATCAAATCTTTGGCTTTTATTCTAAGAATAAACTCTGGTCTTAACTTTGCTAGTCCATGGCTGGTTGGTAACAAAGTTAAGGCTCTAGAAAACCAAAGAACAGAGAATTGGACATATTCTTTCTACTTCTTGTTCAAATTTATTGTGATATTTGCATATTAGTGTAGTTTTCTCCAGTTACTGTGCTTAAAATGAAGACAGTTATTATAAATGATCTATAATGTGTTTAGATTGGAACTGTCTGTAAAATTGCTTGGTGTGAATTAGCAACATGCCAATAAAATGAAGTTAAAGTAAATAAGGCAGAAGTATTTCTTGTCCTGTTACACCATTAAACGATGGAATAACCTCTATGGAGACATATTGTTTGCTGCATATGTTTACAGTCTACACATGTGTGTAATAGATACTGGTAGTGTATGAATGTGATTCATTGTTGACCACTGACCTTCATGACCACCCACACTGACCGTCTGGGTTTACTTCTTGCTTTTATGTCTTTGTCTGTAAATTTAGCTGAAGACTAAAGACACCAGTCAGTACACAGGAGACAAATCTGCTCCGGTTTCTCTTCATAAGACTACAGTGATAAACTCTATTCTTGTATTTAATGAGCCAGTAAAAAGGGATGGGATTCTCAGCTGACTGTGAGTCCTGTTTGCTGTAAAACAACACTTTTATGATCTGCCTTAACAACAACCTAAAAAAACAAAAAGAAGAAGGAGAAAAAAAAAAAACTTAAAACAAGCGAAGTCATTCCTCTTTATCTCCTCCTGGCATCTTTTCTGAGTCAGAGCTGAATTTGGAGATAGAGAGAGAGAGAGAGAGTCACTGGAAAGTCTGAGATCTCGTGAACATGGGTGTAGTTCTCTCCCAGCCGCTAAAGCCTGTGAGGGGATGGTTATGGGAGAGGGCTGACAAAAGGGGGAGGAAAATTAGGCTCGCCAGCATTCTTCTCATTTAAAGCTGTAACTACACCAGTAAAAAAAAAAGAAAGGCACTCACGCAGTCTGGGCTGGGTCTGCTTGCTGCTGACAAGGAGCAGCTCCCCTGTATTCATGGTGCTGCAGTGATAACCTGAACACCCTTTTTTTTTTCTCCTTTTCATCCCTTTTCCCCTTTTCTTTGCACACGAGGACGGCTCATGTCTGTCTTATAGACATGATGAGCTCTGTGCATTTGAGGACTTTCCTTTTTCTGGTGGTCTCAGTTGCTCAGGTTTTGATAGTTTCATGTCAAGACGGGACGAGCGGTGAGTGAAGCTGTCTGTTTGCACATCTACATGCTGCTGGTTACAGAGTGTGAAGGCGCCTGACCTTCAAACATTAGCCGGGTCATTTTGTTTGAACTTTGACAGTCTCTTGTGTGATTTAACAAGCTTTAACTAAAGGAGAAACTGCTTAAATAACAAAGATAATGTTAGTTTTTCTTTGACTGATGGATTTAAAGTGAATTGTCTCTGTAGTTGACAGCTTTATTAGTTCAAACAGCACCTCTGGCTTGGTGATAAAGTCAGACTCGAAATGGTTATCAGAAAGCCTGTTCAGCTTAAAAACAGTTTAGTGGAGATGATAATAGCTCTAATGTGGATTGTCTGTGATTTGCAAAAGTCCTGCATGTAAGGAAACTTCTTCTGAACATCTGTCAGTGATTGCAAGTGATGTCACCCCGAAGAGGAGGAAAAGGATCACCTCTGCGGTTTCTGCTTTACTTCTGCACTGCTGTGGAACAGTCATTAAGAAGTCCTGCAGCCATTTGTTTCCCTGTTGGAATACAGCATCTGCTAAAAGAATCCGGCAGCTCGGTTCACGCACCGCTGAGGGAACACGGGCTGCACGTTAATGCCGGGCAGATGTGAGGAGACATGAGAGGCAGAGATGCTGTTGGATACTCTGAGTCACTGAGAGCGTGGGGCTGTCGGATGTCTAGGGCTGGAAAACACCCAGAGCTGGAACACCTGAGCGCTCTTGTTTTACTTGAACTGTGTTTCCACCTCTTTTTTTTTTTTCTTCTCGCTCTCTCTTTCCAGCAGGAGTGTGTTTGATCTCTGGTGTCGTCACGGGAACTGTGTTGTTTCAGGAGATGATGTCATGGGCACTGAAAAGTTCATATGATGGGCTCCTGATGGAGCGATGAGATAAAAATTGCAGACACAGCAAGTTTTCTCTCCCTCTGCAATATTTGATGTTTTTTTTTCATGATACTTCTGGACTGGGTTTTTAGGTTGAACGTAAAGCAGAGTGTGACGGTTGGATAGAGCACCACCTTGTGGAAGATGAACCTTCTCGGCTGTGAAAACTCTAAAGCCAGTCCTTACTTCTTTATATGCTGTCAGGAAAAAGGAAATTGTGAAACATGTGAAAATGTGACATTATGTAAGATAAAAGTAGAGTTGATACAATTCTAAGATGTTTAAGTTATATTTGGTTTGAGCAGAACTATTCTTCAACGCAGTCTGAACCCTCCTATACAAGCTTTCTTTCTTTAAATAGCATCAGGAACAGCTCTCTGGGTTTCATGAAGGGCTTTCTGAAGCTCCTCTTTGGATGTTTCTGTATTTTTTTCTGTTCTCTGTCCAGATGATTTCACACTTCTTCAATAATGTTGCAGTCTGAGCTCTGGGAGGGGATCGATCCCTCCATCAGACCAGCTTTCATGCAGCAGAAGTTGGCCTTTTCTCCATTTGCCTTCCTTACCAGTGACTTCTTGGTGCACATCATTCCATCCAGACCATTTCTGGTGGTGAAAACATCCTTTTAGATGCCATCTATAGGTTTTTCTTAGCTTCATTTGTCCTCCACATGTCCAGTATTCTCAAACAGTTGCTGAGATATCTCATGTTTTCCCCTAAGAGCTCTTAGGTTATCACTACACAGCAAAAACACTTTTCAGGTCTGTTAAACTCTGTTGTATTTTGGGATTTTTTTTTTTGCAGATACAGATTTAAAATACAGTCTTTTGCAAAGGTTTGTATATTCATTTTAAGTGTCTCAAACATGAATCATACATTTCAGTGAAAATAACTTGGTAAAAGGACTGAAAGGAGTGACAGGCAGAGAAGTCTGTAGAAGTGCAAGAAAGCAAAATATAAGTAAACGAGGGGCTGAATAAGACTTCTGAACAGTACTGTACGCTCAGGAACTAAGCCCACACGATGCTGATGCTGCAGTTAAACGAGACGGGCAAAACAACAGTTAAGCTCAATTTAACAGTTACGTAAACACAGAAGCAGTGTTTCTATTGGACAGAAAATACATTTGTCTCCTTTTCCTCCTGACTGCTTGGTTCTTATGAACTCCATATATGTTCACGTGAAGCAGCACTCCAACATTTCAGGGTTCTTTCCATGGAATAATGGTGGATGAGGTGACTGCGTTTCCACCAAATAAAAACAGCGGAAAGTTCAGGGTTTGCAGGCTGAGGGAAAATGTGGTTCACCAGCATCACCAGCACTTTGGGAATATGTACTTATGTGTCTGTACAAGAGATTTTAAAGAAAATAACTGTGAAAAATCGTTGGATTTTTCTATCAAATAGTGTACTAATGCCATCCTGAACCATGTGAAATCAGTCTCTCACACTGAAACTGCATTTGTTCTGTGGAATAATCACGTTTCTCCACTTGGTTGGAGCTTTTTTTTTTAAAGAAAAAAGCAAAACAGTGACTTTAAATTGTGTGTGACGGACTGCTGATGAAACTACTTAATTGTGAGCAGAAGTATTTTTAGTTCTTTGCGATTGTGAAATGAAAAACTTTTTGTTAAGGGTCACGTGAATGAGATCATGAGGATCAACATTTCCAGCACTTTCTTAAAAAGTATTTTTAAGCCAGATAACGTGTTTAAAGCAAATGTTGAAGGTTTAATTCAGGACTGTTCTGAAGCTCCAGATCAGAGTCATATGCCTGCACATGTGTAGAAAGTTTGCTTGCAGAAGAACATAAACTGGCAAATGAGATCCAGAAGCAGACTTTAAGCTCACAACTGGAAGTGGTGACGCCAGCAGAGATTACCAGGATAAAAAATGTAGCGCTAGCCGCCGACAAACCTGCAACCTTCAAGCCAATAAAGAGTAATTTTCCTATAATATTCAGAATAACAGTTAAAATGTGATCACAGAAAAGGAGGAAAAAAACTATAAAGTTTGTTCTTTTGACTCCCAGTAATAGAAAAACAGGCATCTGTGACCACAGTTTGAGCCAGAGACAGAAGGGTTGGGGTATGTGTGTGAGCGTTCCTCCCAGACGCTGACATAGCTGTAAAACATCTTCAAAGATGCCACTTTGCACCTTAAATCAGAGAGTCTCAGCAGCCAGTCTTGGTGAGAGCAGCAGCTTTGCAGAGTCACATTTTTTAAGTTACCAGGATTTTACATTCAGACTTAAACTGAAACTTTTTGCCCCAGAAAACAAATGAGCACAAAGCAAAAAAACAAACAAAACAACAAACAAACTTGGTTTTCTAAATAAACAAACCAACATGAGGTCACCCCGTCTCCCAAATTGGTTCCAGTTGTTGTTGCCACATCACTGACATTGCAACAAATGGGCTGTTTTCTACCAAAGCTGAAGTGTCCAAACATGTGAATTCAACCAGGTCCACAGACGGCTCTGATTAGAAACACATGCTGCATTTTTCAGCTATGACTTGATTACACGCCTCTTTTCTTCCAGAGCAAAGGGGGTTGGGCTTGCCAGATCGCACATTGTCTCAAGCAGCACGTTAGCGCAGCACGTTAGCGGAGGTATTTATCTGTAACTGGATGGGAAGTGTTTGGCTGTGAACCTGGGATGTTTGGGGGGGGGGCACAAACATACAGGTTTGGAGTGCAGTTTGTGAGGACCGCTCCATGGGAACTACTTATAAACCAAACTGTTGCAGTCAGCAAATGGAGGATCGGGGTGGAGGGATGACTTCCAGATGTTTTTCAAAAAGTCTCTGGCAGTTTTTTGGGAATATGTCTAAAACAAAAAGTTGCAGAGATAGTTGAGGAGGGGGATGTTAAACTGAAGCTGTAAAACAAAGTGAGTCATGGATGTAGCGCAGACTGATGTGAAACCTCAGACAGTTGCACAGGTCTTATCTTCTGTATCTTTACAGGTTCAAGTGTTTGTTCAAAGGCTGTGCAATTATAGCTCCTCCTGACAGGTTTCCTGGTGCTTGATTGGCACTTAGTCACACGTGTCCTGTGATCCTCTTCGTCTGTCCATGTGGGACGATGACAGGACAGAGCTTAAACACAGAACAGCCGACGTTTCCTGAGAGCTGTTACCATCTTAATTTAGTTCTAATGAAAAGAGCTTCAGCTGGTCCAACAGAAACAGCTTGGACACTAAATTTACATCTGCCATTGCTCAAATGAGTAAATAATTGAGGTTTGTGCAGTTTGTACTTTTCCCTTTTGCATCCAACATTCCCAATTTACCCTCAGCATCATTTCTCAATGCTCAGGGTGTCCCTTTACAGTCCTATCCAAAGCCCAGAAAGCCGATGCCTGTTTGGTGACACAAGCCATGTTTAGATGGAGACAAGTGTTTGGATTAAAAGCCTGACTGGAGTGAAAATGCTTCATGTAAACCAGGGGTGGCCAAAGTCTGTCCTCAAGGGCCGCTTTTCTGCAGGTTTTCCATCTATCCCTGTTCCAACACACTTGGCTTCCATTAAACAGATCCAACAGCCAGTGAAATTCAGCACAATGAGTGATTAGTTTGAGTCGTGTGTTGGAACAAGAATACGTGAAAAACCTGCAGGATTGCGACCCTCAAGGACCGGAGATGCACAGCCTGATGTAAACGTACCATTTGATAGAATAACATTTGTTTGTATTAAGACAGGTGGGTTATGCTGACTGGTGTTCCAGTCAGTGTGCAAGAAAACATTCTTAAATTGGGACATTATCCTTAGTGCTTAAAACCGGTATGAGGGCCACATGTCAGTATGAAGTCATTCTCTTACATTAATTACATTCAGCTTGATGTTGTTCCCTTTCAGCCTGTCCCAATGAAAGGGTTGCTACAGCAAATCATCGTATAGGAGAATCGGCACGTTTTACACCAGATGCTTTTCCTGACACAACCCTCTGCATTTATCTGGTCCCAGAACATTCGTGTCCCCGTCGGAGCTGCAGCAGCATAGGGGAGCAGGGCTCGAACAGCAGACCATCAGGTCACTAGACAAGTGGCTCTCCCACCTGAGTCGCTGTCGCCCCAATTACATTCAGCTTTATGTCTGTGAGGTAATTCACAGGATTCATGTCAAAACACTTCACAGATGTAATCAATTCAAATTGAATTCATGATAGCTGTGTTCATACAAGTTACTTTTAATTAAATCCACCATCCTGAGCATGCAGGAAGCAGAGGTCTACACACTGACTGTTACACTTATTGCAACAACAGTAGCCAACGTTACCAAAAAGTCTCAAAAACACTGATGACAGCATGTCCTCCACTACTTCCTGAAATGTTCACTCACTGCTGGGGATTTCAAAGCTATAGCAAACTGCATCGCATCTTTGGTTTGGTTACATCCAGTTCTACTCCCCTGGTGGAACTGTATCCTTACTTGGTTGCACCTTACCCGCAGCTGTAGTGTCAAGATGGCAGACTATCGCGCCGCTTTGCTACCAGCTGAATTGTACCTGTTGTATGCATAAACTAATCTAAAATTCTTCACCTCCAAGAATGTGTCGGATTATTAGTGGTGATCATAATACACCAAAGATAACATATATAAATGCCGACATTGATTTTGGCCAGTAAACAGCAGAAAATCATGCACAATGTCCCTCTAAAATTATTAAGGGGAGCTAAACTGAAATCTATAGGACTGCAAAAAATATACACACAGAGATGTTTGTTTACACTAGATATCAGCTTCTCCTTTTTCTGCTGTTTCTGGCAATGGTATGCAAGTCAAAATGAATCATGACGTCATGAGTGAAGTAATTTCCTCAGGCTCCACGTAAATAGTAAAGGTCTGATCTGAATTGTAACTTGATGAAGAAATTTTGAACTGCACTGGCACTTATTTTAAACATTGACCAGAAAATATAATTTCATGATGAGCTTTGTATTAAAAATGAAAAAAAAGAACTGGGCACAGTGTGTGAGGAGTTGGCAGTGAGAATGGGAAAACAAGTTGCTGCACTGAGCTGCTCTGCACAGGGTCCCTCCACACAGATGCAACCAGCGGAGAACTATTTGCCATGATCTCATAGTGTGTTTTTCAGAAGTTTTATTGAAGCCTTTCCATCTACCTTATGTGTTGGAAACAGTTACTTAAAGGGTCCAAACCAAGTTTCCTTATGTGGACAATTGAGAGCAAGAGCATGTTGCATGAAGGAGGTTAACATGAAGCAACAATTATTAGTTGTAATATGGGACACAAACAGAAAACATGGTGAGGTCAAAGAGAAGAGACGGGCATCTTCATTTGACTGGTGTGTTGTTGAGGAACTGTAGTTTTTTCATGCATGTTACATTAGTAATGTAGACCAGAGCTATACAACTCTGTTACATGAGGACCGCAGTCCTGGATGTTTTCAATGTTTCTCTGCTCCAACACAACTGACTTAAAGTAATGAGTCATTGTGCAGAACTTAAAAAGCTGTTCGATCTCATCAAGTTGAGTCAGGTGTGTTGGAGCAGGGATACACTGAAAACCTGTAGCACCTATCGAAGTTGAATAGCTCTGATCGAGACAATCAAAGTTCAGGTTGTTCATTTAAAACCTTAAATAAGGAAAGAAGAAAGCCACAGACTAATGTCAGTAGGTCAGACTCTAGTCTTCATCTTTGTCTAGATATAAATATGTAAGTGGAACCATAACGACCTCCGACTAACAAATGCCTAAAGCGATAATAAAGGAAGCACTGAAGCACTTATTCATATCTGTATAATCTGGAGTCATTTCACTCCATTAGGAACCGTCCTGATAAAAAGAAATGACGAAACCCCCACCTCTTGCTTGCTCTCAGCTCAAGCCAAAAAAAGATATCTTAGCTCCCTCTAAACCAGCTTTATCTTTCATTGTCCACAGCTTTCAGGAAGCGTGATACTAAACCACAATAGTACCTCTTTAATTGCTTGTAAAAATAAAGATTGTTAGTTTTTAAGCAAACATTATCTCTGTCAACAATTAAAAAGCAATCGTGTCCATCCTGAAACTCTGGGAAAACAAACATGACAACGATGAGGCTTATGAGCTGTTAGCTGGTGCGCGGTGCCGTTTGCTTCATGTTGATACAGCTGGTTGGGGTTTTTCCAGCAGATCGGGAGGGTTTTTACCCTCTGGAGCTTATCCTCACTAGGTTGGTAGGGTTCACTGTAATATAGTACTCCCTGTGAACATGTACTCTGCCCCTCCCCAATGGCTGTTTCAAAGGCTGCTGTAATTACCTCCAATCATCCCCTTTTCAGAGGTGTTATATCACATCTGGGAACATCAGTGTTTCTGAGGTGAACAGCTCAGGGCAGGGTAGTGATTCAGCAAAATCGCATTGTCTATATGTCAAGCAAGAGCAACTCTGAGTTATGCTTTAGAGGGAAACAAAAAACTAAAGAATGTTTTTTTTTTTATTTAAATAGTTTCAAATATCTCCTTTTTTTAAACATAAACATAAATTTCTAAAACTCTGCAGATACTTGCCAGCCACATACATAAGCACTGCACTTACTCTTGAGTTAACTGCCGCAAAATGGTGACAACCAGCCATAATTGCATGTTGTGGCCCAGTCGAAATTCTATGTTGTAGCTAGTTTGTGTATATTACAACTTCAGAGGGTGAACAAGTGGAGCCACATGGGTGTTGGTGGGTGACATGGGTTAGTAGTGTGGCCTGAGATATGTTTAGGGTCTTCACAAGTTGTTGGACAGCTGGCTGAATTAGCAGGGACATGCTTCTTGTATGAGCGACAGCATGCCCTGGAGGTACTTTTCAATGCAGGTGGTCCTCTTGGAGTTGACAAAGTGAAAACTATGTTGGTGATGACTTAAAGTAATGATACGCAATCCATTCTCGGTGTAAAGACGAGTCATGCCGGGTCTATCTTGAATGCTATGAATATTAACTTCTTCCTGGCTGTACAAGAATAATGCCTTGAGTTTGCAAGTGATCATGATGTTAAGTTTGCAAGCTCAGCACCAAGACTGCCGTCCTTTATTTTTTGACTGACTCAATGGCATATCCTCTGACATACAGAAGACGTAGATTGCCGTCATAAAGAAACTTAAGTTAATTATATCTTTAGCATAATTATCTGATTTGACGTTTTTCTCATGATCACTGAAATATAAATGCTTGTACAGCAGTGATTTACATAGATCATTCTATGTAAACAATTTATCTTTGGCTAGTTTTCTTATGCAAAATTTACGTTTGACAGCTACTTTAGTTGTAATAATTAAATCTTTATTTCCTAAAATCTAGACTCTAGGTCTCATTTACAGGACAAGTACAGCCTTGTCCCCTGGTCTGTGCTCCCATCAAAAAGTTTTAATTGTGAACATCAAACTAAAAAGCACCAGTTTTCAAGCTCACATCATCATCCTGTGATACTGAGACAACAAAGAGGAAAATGTCGATTAACATGTGAAAAAGCGCTTTGTGAGCATCAGATGAATAATTTCTGGCATGGCTACTCTTAACTTCTGTACTGCTGTCGGTTTTGAAAGAAAATTAACAAAAAATATTTCAATGGAGTCCTTATGCAGTCTCTGCCAGATCTCTGTACGCATTTTCTTGCAGCATCATCTATGATTAAAATTCTGTAAGTAACACTGAAACAAATGAGCTTGTTTAAGAATCACAAAAGATAAGGTTTGGCTGGACAGAGTTCTGTTGGCAGCATGAGAACTGACTTTTTTCTTCGTAAGGTTTCTAAGTGACGAACTTGAAACATGTCTGTTAGGGAAGTGAGTTATTCAGTAAAAAGAACGATGCATTCTTTGAACACAATGTGGAGTCTGTGCTGCCTGTTACCCACTGTCCACAATGTCCAGCCAAAGTTTCCGAACAGGGACGTCTCACATTGAGCCAGACCAACGAGATGTGGAAATGTCTGCTTGCAGCTGGTGACTCATGACCATTTAACCTGGATGATTTCAGCAAATGAGCAAAATTCCACTGCAGAGAATTAGCCAGAAACAGAAGGGGCTCAACAAACAAAGCTAACAGATGACATTGGAGGATGCTGTTTGTAATCCAGCTGTCTAATTGTACCCACCGTCACATAGAAAGCATCCATACTACTCAAATTTTCACCTGTTTACAGATAATTGTGGAAAGATTGTCCATTTCAATCAGAGCAGCAGAAAACCCCAAATGCTAGCACAGTAATTTATGGTCTGCGAGCTTTAAAATTATGTCCAAATGACCAACATCAAGCACTAACATTTTGAATTTTTGTAAACATGTTTAAATTTAATCCATACTGGTTTCCTTGCAAAAACAAAAGGCTCTGAATAACCTTGTAATTACTGTGATAGAGCACCATTTTTAAGCCATGCTACATCAGCTCCACACTATCATAACAAGCTTAGAGTTACACAACTTAAACTTTGTTGTGCATCATCTTAGTCTTTATTTACTTAGGACGTTGAGAAATATAAGTAGAGGCTTCAGGTACCTCAGAGTTCAGTCCAGTGTTCTGGGGGATAATCTTCAAACATGAGATCATCTTTTAAAACTACATATCTTGAGCTTTACGATAGCAAAAGTGTTGGTGCAGCTGCACAAAAAACAGGAGGAAAAAGAAGGATTAGGAGAAAACAGGACAGCGGAAAGGAGATGGATTTAATAAGAAAAGATAACTCAGTTGTAAGAAAATGAAAGGAGATGTACGAAGTGATAATAGAGTAATCCAGCAGATTGTTTCGGATCTGACTTTAAAGGGCAAATGTGTCCCTGCATGTGTGTTGCAGTGTGCTTGGTCAAACTATGTTGATGACATATTGAATAAAGTATGCAGCTGTTAATGATATTAGGGAGGAGTCTTGGTAAACAAACTGCAGCAGATGTAAAAAGTATCGCTGCTTGGCACCGACCATCTTTTAATGAGGTAATACAAAAGATTTTTTGCAAGCTGATCCAGTTTTCATGTTTTCCTACAATGTCACAAGGATTGGCGATGAAAATAGTTCCAAGTGTGGGAAAAGAAAGAATGTGTGTGTGCTTGTTTATACTACACAATGGGGACCACATAGACTGCACATCAGCTTATGGGGACTTCCTGTAGATGTGGGGACATCAGTTCAGGCACCATTGGCACGAAAGTATTATTTAGCATTAGTTTTTGGTTATAACTGTAATGGAAAAGGGGCTAGGAAATTTAGTGTCCCAAAGGAGAATTTCCATGGTAAATACAAACAAACATATTTCCATGGGTATGAAAAAATGGACAGATGGGAGGATAGATGGACACATTTGGACTTGATATCTTTCCAAACATGTAACTATGTTAGATGTCACATTCATCAAAAGCGGAAATTAAATTACTTTAGAATTTATTCGTAATTCCATTTTACATGCAAACATCTTCAAACTGACCTGATTATGACCAGAAGTCCTCCAGTTATACTCTTAGAGACAAACATTAATCCAACCCATGGTTACAGGGTGTCCTTGTCATATATGAGTGTTTCCATGCTGCAGAAGGCTGCATTCTCGAGGGTTCCCTTTAACAAGCCACAAAGTCCTCTTAAGGAAGCAGGAGAGAGGGAGAATGGTGTGGTAACAGAGTTGCCCATTAGTTCAACCTCCAGAAATGGTTTTGTTTTTTTCGTTTTTTTTCACTTCTCAGTTACGTTCACACTTCACTAAAGCTGTTTGTCTAGTTAAGTTTAAGACACAATGTTACCCTGTTGGAACTCATTTTAGTCAGGCATAAATATAATGCTTCAACTTCACCAACATCAACTGGATTGATGCCTGTTTTTATGTTTGGTGGAATGACTATGAGACATTGTAAATGCTTTGAACTTAGATATTGCCATTATTGAGTGTGTGAAAAAACCATTCATAGTAGGACAACAGTTTAGATTAAGTTGCAAACAAGTTGCAAACATAGTAGCTACCTAAGCCTCTCAGATAGACAGATGACAGAATGAGCTTCTGATCACGCACTTTTATCTAGTTTTATTCAGCCAAAACCTCTCAGGAATTAACAAAAGGGACTAAAGCAAAAATTTCAGGAATGTGAGTGAGAACCAATGAGTAACAGGTTTTCCTTTCACCTTCATTTCTCTCAAACACTTTGTGTGAAATAAAGGCAATAACAGTTATTTGACTGTTTTGTTACATTTATTATGTTGCTGTTTATGTTGTTTAAAAACAAAAAAGCTTTAATGCAAAATAAATGTTATTTATCAAATGTCTTTGTGCTGTGTTGCATCATGAGCATAACCATAATCAATAATTAAGGGCAAAATAATTAAATGAAAAGCAAAAAGCTTGGGTATCAATATTTGTATTAATGATACTTGCCCTGGATTTACCTGGTATTTGCAGTATTGCCCAACTATATTGTCCATATCATTAAATAACTTCAACAGCCTTCAGACGCCCTGATCCTCTGATAAAAATGGATTTAGTAAGCTTTAGTAATGGCAATTTTGAAGTTGGAAAAAAGAGAATAAAACCTCTTGTTCCAAGACATCAATTTTATATTCAAATCAATAACTGATATTTTCATTTGAATGGTATATAGGTATATTGCCTACCTCCCCTGATTTATATGCAATGAAGAACTCTGCTATCAGTGGAAGTTAACTTTATTCAGTACTTACATCAGGGATGCCCAGCCCCAGTCCTCAAGGGCCACAATCCTGTAGGTTTTCCATGTATCCCTGTTCCAACATACCTGACTCAAACTAATAAGTCATTTCATTGGCTGTTGGATCCGTTTAATGGAAGCCATATGTGTTGGAATTGGGATACATCGAAAACCCGCAAACATCGGCCCTTGAGGACTGACTTTGGGCACCCCTGAGTTACATTTTCTCTAAAATCTCTGAGTGAACCATGTGGCATCTCCTTTTGCCAGTGACCTCCCCAACACGCATAAGAACCCTGCCCTGACCTCATCTTATCTTCTTTGTCCGTGTCTGTCTCCAAGTATTTACACAAAAACAGGCTGCACTAAACTTCAAGGGGCTTCATTCAGCAATAAACAGAAAGTGATAAATTGTGGGTGTCCCTCTGTGCCACAGTCTTCAGTGATGTCACCACAGGCAAGGGGCCTCCACGTCTGCCTCCCCTCTAAGAGATGGTGGTGTTGACTTCCCAGCTGACCCACTGAAATGTTTATCTTTAGCCCTTAAAACTACTATCCTTTTTTTGGGTTAATATTAAAGACATGTAGAAACTCAATCCCAGTCAGCATCCAGACATTATATTTTCATGAGAAGCCTCAGTTGTAAGATATTGATGCCATAATGATGTAAAACTAATGTATCAATAGATGTAATAGATAAAGGCTAACCAAACAACAAAACAAAATTTATTACCAGCAGTACTTTGTAGAAACACAGATCAACAGTGACCAAGCCCTTTCTCCTCTGCACACCTCCCATTTTGGCTTTCAGGAAGAAATTATTGGCATGAAAGCTGGGGTAGGTAATCTTTCTCAGACATTTTGTTTTACTCTGGGTGAGGTGGTTCGTCATCCTGATGGTAGTCTGTACATTTTGTAATCATGAACAATTAGAAATATAGTTAGACCCCTCAGTTTATTGTAAATCTGTAAAAACACTGACCAATCAAAATGTTCGGGCCAAATTGAAATTGTTCATTTCTTCTCTTTTGGACACTTCTTCTCCCGGCTCTCCTCCTCCTGCAGCGTATACCTGATTGCCACACCCTGCATATGAATAGCATCTTAGGTTGAAAATACAAAGTAGTAGAGAAGAAACTCGGGAGGCAAACAAGAGAAAATACAGGAAGCATTTTCCTGACCCGGCTCGGTTTATTTGCCTCCTTACACTAAACAGCCGACAAAGAGAAAATCATTGGTGGAAAAATCTGCGAACTAGAAAAACACTCAAAGAGCGCAAACCTCGTCCAAGGCTTTTAAAATATTCCTGGATCCAAGTGGTGATCCAGATCACCACCATTATAAAATCACTTTTTCTTTTTCACATTTCCAATAACTCCTGAAAATTTCATGAAAATACGTCAATCACTTTTTGAGTTATTTTGAACACAAACAGATAGACGCTGGCAAAAACATAACTTCCTTGGCAGAAGTAAGAAATAAACCTTGGAACACACAAGGAGCAAAACCAGAGGGGGAGGAGTCAAGACGAGGTGCTACTTTCACATCTTGCTAGCTCCCTAACATTATCTACCTCAGCTTTAAAACAAACCAACAACATAAGTTATTTACATATTTACACCTTTTGCTCCTGCTGTTTGTTGCTGTTTACAGTGGTAAACATTTATACTGGTTTCAAGTTTGGCAGATCGTGGCTTCATCGTAAAAAAAACAAAAAAAACAAAAACAAAAAGGATCTTAGCAGAAAGTTAGTGACAGCAATTTTTTATGACGAAAATGTGTTAAGACATGTTATCATTGTAGACTTACCAGATTTTGCAGCTGGATTGTAAACCTCCTGGATGGGA
This sequence comes from Telmatherina bonti, assembly GCF_933228915.1. Lineage (NCBI taxonomy): Eukaryota > Metazoa > Chordata > Actinopteri > Atheriniformes > Telmatherinidae > Telmatherina > Telmatherina bonti. The sequence continues at coordinate 31,912,286 of NC_136613.1, read as the reverse complement.
TATAAATGTCAGGAAAACATTAATAAATCGCCTGAAGGGTAAGCTATCCATTACAATTCACCCCACAGAGTTACACACTGCTATTCCTGAGAAATTATTAAGCTTAAAGGATTAAATAAGAAATGACATAAGAATGAGAAGCCAACAGAGCAGTGAAACAATCCAACCCTCTATCTTTTGTTTATTAGCAGGCTTTGAAGTAAAAGAGTAAAACTCGCAGTTCACCTGGATTTAAGATCAGGGTCTTATCAGGCAAATCTTGTGGTATATTCTTTGCTGACTGTTTTTTTTTTTATCAATACGGTGTCTGCAACTGACTTTATGGTCAGTCTCCAGGATTGTGACCCAATTCTAAAATTGCATTTTTGTTAGTACAATCATGTGTCGTATCTTTCCAGCTGTGGTTTGGATGGATCCTCTTGCAGTTATCTACATTTGAAAAACTTTGTGGCTTTGAAAAATGCTCTTTATCTTTCCGTAAAAGCCTTTAGACTTTTCATAGAGGTTAGTAAGCTGCCATGGGTTTGTGGTGTACTTAAACATCCTTTGCCTGTTGGGCTTTACAAGCCAGCACTGCAGCATATTGCAGCTGTTTTATATCTTAGAGCTGTTGGAAAGACAAAATGGAGACAGAGAAAAAAAGGAAATGGGGGGGCTGTGAGAGGAAAAAGATATCAGAAGAGAAAATACAACAGGAGTTTGGAGGGAAAATCCATAAAGAAACATTGTGTTTTGATAAGGATAAGCAGAAAGAACGGGAGATTGGGAGCTTGATGGAAATATGAGAAAACACAGGCTAATGCGAAGGAAAAAGCTGGATTTAAAAAGTCGCCTCCGGCAGCCATTTGAGTTAGAGGGGAAGATGCAACGTTCCTGAACTGCTGTAGTGCTGATGTCAGACACAATGTGGAGGCAATAAATCTCTGATTCTGCCTTTGGCATTGCTTCTAAACCACTAATACGGGATGTCTCATAAAACAACTTAAACACCTGAATAATGATAATTATGCAGCATATGCATCCCATCATGTTAGCTTTTACTGGTTTGCATTGCTAGAAACACTTCATAATGAACAACATTTGTTAGCAAACGTTTAACAGTTCTAACCTGAAGAGTTGTTGGCCAATCCTGATGCAACCCCCAAAACCAGTGGAACACAAACTTATTTTTTCATATATATATATATATATATATATATATATATATATATATATATATATATATATATATATATATATAGGATACTGTGGATTCAATATCAATGTATCAAGGAATCTAATGTTGGACTAGAACAGGCTGGAAATATGATCTGGGTGGAAATTAGCTGCTTGGCGGACGTCTGCCATCTCCAAGTGCTTTCTCTACTTTATTCTTGTTTTCTGTATTTGGCCACCTTTTTTTGCTTGCCTCTTCATGTTTATTTCTGATTAGGTTATTTAATTTGCATTTCCTGTTTTTGCATTAAAAACTAAGAAGTCTTTAGTGATGTCCAGGAGGAAAATAAAATGGACTCTAAACAAAAATAATGAGAATAATTTTTAAAAAGAATCCCCATTATTTTTCAAATGGATGTTTGTAATTCTTACATTCTGTGACTTGAAGGAAATAATAATCTGTTAACCAATTATTGATATACCCTGAGCTGTCATGTTCTGGTTTATGTTTATACAGAGGTCTTTAATGGCCAAAATTAAGCAGCCTCTGGGAGAGGAAGCCTGGTCATGCTGAGGTGAGGAAGCCACAGAAGTCCTCACCTCAACATAACCACTGTGGGTATGAGTACATTCTTGAAAAGAGGAGGTTTCTATTGGTAGTAATCTGTAAACTCATGGCTAGATGGCACTCAATACAACCTGCTTCTATTGATGGAGTCTATTTTGGTTGTGCATAAAATCACATAGATGCACGTTGATACATCCAGATGAAACAGCTGGGCATCAATCAGTCTTTCATGTAAACACCTCAAAGTTGCATACAAGATACAAAATACAAGAATACTTTATTCATCCCAGAGGGAAACGTGTTTGTGTTTAAGAATTCATCCAAATTTCTGGCAAATGTGCTCATATTCTTTCATGAGGAGTGGTGAATAACAAAGAAAGAGATACATTATTTACCTTTATTGTTGATTTTACTCAGGACCTATTAAACATTATGAATTTTCAGGCTAAAAGTCCTGAATTTTTAGAAGTGCATGTCTTATTAGGCGCAGACTAACTCCCTTTACTGTTCACCACACAATTAAGGGAAGGTTGCTTGCAGCCTTGTGTAAAGATTCTGATCTCATGCAAACAAATGGACCAAAACATACAAACAAACTAACTGGATCTCATAAATAAACCATTTTGTGCCCTTGGTGTAGGAAAATGTTAGTTTAAAACCATTTAGTTTTATTTATTTAATTTAGTTCATTCTGATCCTTTGTGCAGCACAACTACGTATTTTGCAAATCATAAATGTTTATGCATTGAAGTAAGACTGTAGCTCATTGGTTTACTATGTGTAATCCTACTAACAACAATTAAGATGAGAGAGTGTGAAGTTTGGTTTTGAATCACTATGAACCCCTCCATTTCTCTGTAACCACAACACTTAGAAATATACTTCAATTAGATATGTTTAAAAATGATAACATTTATTGTTAACTCTAACCTGGGATATACTTTGATTATTGTTTGACATACTAAGATGTTTTTCTTGTTTACCTTTGCCAGACTTACAAAAGGGTATGCTACATAATTGCAGCATGCAACTGTTGGTAGCAACAAGGCAACAAAATAGATAAAGATACGGAATTAAAATTCCATTGTCTGCCAACTGATTCTAAATTTTCCCCCTTTCAACCTTGTCCACTCTTAGCAGAGTGGCCTGCTTAAAGCAAAGATATCAATATTAAAAGGGATTTATTCCAAAGCAAAGTGTGACATACATAACCAGTGTTTCAGAACTTGAAACATCACCACCTGCACTATAAAAATGCTCTTATGGCACATGCAGCATAAATGACTTTTGAATAACAATGGTGTAAATATGTTGTTGTTGTTTTTTTTTTTAAATAAATAAAAATAAGGCAGCGCTCTTTTTTTTTTTTTTTTAGATGACGGAGGATGTTAAGTTTTACAGAAACCCAGCTAAGTGTTTACAGGGCCTTAGTCTTGTGAACATGACATCAAATGCCTTTGAAATTATTTAAGAAACACTAATAATCACAAAAAATATGATACGTGACATTAGCTGAATCCAAATATTGTTAAATTGTGAAAGTTTCACTCTGTGTTCATTAAATTTAAAATTGCACAATTTGTTGAAAAAAGGAAGCAAAAAAGGTAGAAAACCCCTTTCTTATGGTTTTTTGATGTCTAATGCTATAAACTGTTAGCTACGCATTTGTTTGTGCCCATTCTGAAAGTAAAGTTGGGATGTATGAGGAGTATATGTCTTAAATGCAAGTGCCAGAATGGATATTTAACCCCAATCTAACTATTCAAACATTTACAAAGTCAACTTTGACTTGACTGTGGTATTAGCTTTTTAATGTGATGCTAACATTAGCTAAACCTTAGCTAACTGTAGGAAACTAGCTTGTTGGTACAAGATTTGAATGTGGGAATACAAGAAAGCCCATCAGAAAAATATACACATAAACACGCCTGCTTTTTGCTCTTGTTAGTTGGATATGTCCGTTTTTTCACTGTGTGTTGTTTCATTTTGCTGATATACTTCTGTCTAGAAATGCAATAATTGTATAATATAATTTAGCTACCAACTATAGTTTGCTATACACAAACATAAACTTGAATTTCTGAAGTTTCCATGCAAGAATTGTAAATGTGCAGAAAACAGTGGATGTACACATCTACAATTGAAAATGTTTGCAGTACTACACTGGTAAATTAATATGCATTTTAAATGACAAATATTGCAATTTTTAGGCACTTTCTAAAACTGAAACCACAATATTAGACAGTACTTGGTGTTCAGTTTAATTTAGAGCACAAAAAGTGAGTCATGTAACTTTCATTGAGACAAAGCTGAAATATGTTGCCAGTGTATTAGCGTTGGCCTGTGCAGCTGCAATTTGTCAAGTCAGTGAATTCTGGATGTTAAGATCCACTCAGAATTTACTGCCTGCTTATGTGAGATTTATTTATTAATAAGATAATTATCTGTCAGTTTTCCCCAAAAATCTGTATATAAATACTTCTGGTATGTGTTTGAAATACTACAAGAAAGCTCAGATATGGATAATGCATAAAACAAAAATAAACTTGTATCTTGATATTGCAATTTAAATTTTTCACTTACAAGAGTGCAAAGCTGTTAAAAGCCTCGTGTTTCTCTCTGTTTCATCAGCCAGTACGGCATCGTGTTACAGTTCCTCTGTGTGCAGACACCACTGTTTATTCCCTCACATCTGGCTGTGTGCTGAGTTGATGTGAAACACCAGGGTGCTTTGACCCCTTGTATGAGTTACCCATCTGCTCGGAAAAACTGGAACAATCTACGTCACCATTTTCCTTTGCTTTAAATAGTCAAATGTTTAATTTCAATTTATGTTTGTGACAGCTCTGATAAAAGAATGTTACAATTTAGAAGCACATAGAGTTCTCTGCTCATGTTTTGCATTAAGTGGCTCCACTGGGAAACATCCCAGAGTTTTGTTTACAGTCGCATACTCAGGCCTGATCTCCTGGTCAACTCCACGGACTCCACTCTGCTTTGTTTCATTAATGTAAAAGCACATTATAAGGGTCTTTTCATACAGGAAAGCAGAGATTAGCCTGTGGTGCAGTTCATTGTTCACATTAGTTCTAAGTGTTTTGTTTTGCTTGATCGATGTGCAACTGGAACCATCCTGAGAGAATATGACTACCACATGTTTGACAGTGCACCATGTCTTTGAGTAAAATGTGATTATAAATCAAACAGTTTTACCAGGCAGGGTCAAAGAGTCATTTTCGATGTTTTTGTACACTGTGGATTTTCCTCATCTTTTAGTCCCCTATAGTTGAATTACTGATGTGGTGTTATAATGCAAGCTAACTTGGGAGCTTCCAGTCTGTTAGCACGCACATGGTTATTAGCATGAACATGTTTCTAAAGAATCGTATCGTATTGTACTTGTACAGTATTGTATACTGTGTTTGCATAAGTTTTAAATACATTGTATAGATATCATTACATTACCTAGTGTTCTGCTGCAACAGTCCCTATGAAAGAGAGCTGAGGATTTACTATACTATAGTAGTTTTTGCATATTGTGGAGTGTATATGCAGTACATATGCAGTAGCAAAGGCGGGCTGCATGGTGGCATAGTGGTTAACCCTGTCGCCTCACAGTAAGATGGTTGCTGGTTCGCTCCTTGACAGGGGGAGGCTTTAACAGTGGCCTTTATGTGTGGGGTTTGCATGTTCTCCCAGTGTATGTGTGGATTCTCTCCAGGTACTCCAGCTTCCTCCAACTGTCCAAAGACATGCCTGTGATGTTGTTTTCTCTACATTATCCATAGGAGTGAGCGTGAGTGGTTGTTTGTCTTTGTGTTGGCCCTGCGATGGACTGACAGCCTGTTCAGGGTGTACCCCGCCTTTCGCCCAATGACTGCTGGGATAGGCTCCAGCTTCCCCTTCATTGGACTATGCAGTTTAAATAAGTACAGATTGATGTTAAACATTGATTTTGTAACTTTCTGACCTCAAAACTGCGTTCCAGACTTACTTGATGGTACATTAACATCTATCATGCATTTCTGGAGCTGCCGCTGCCCAGCACCGTTCCGAGGCTGAGGCTCTCAGGACGCTGTGCGATGTTGCAGCGGAGTTTTGCTTCATGCTAGAAAACACACTGGCTGTTTGGAGCAAGTAATGTTGCTGATTCAGCAAAGAAACACAAGAAGATTAAAAGAGACACAGTGACAAAACATGAGTCATCGTGAGAATGTCTTTTGCTGGCTGGAGAGAGCTAACAGGATGCTGAATTAGCCGTCGATAGTGGGCAGGTAACGAGGAAAAAGGGAAAAATTTTGCAGCGTCTTCATCAGTCTATCTTCCTTCTCCTCAACTGCTGAAAAAAAATTAAGTAGTGTTCTTGTGTTGAGCCAGTACTTCAAAATTATAATCAAAATAAAAACGAAACTGGTACTTATGATGATTTTTTTTAATGTTATGATAAAAAAGACAAGAAGCAGGAAGTGGACTTTATTTCCGGTAGATGTCTTATACATTATGTCCGTCGCCTGTCAAATCAAAACTCTGCCCTACCCACAGATCTTTAAATTATTAACTCTGAATTAAAAAAGGGCTGCACGGTGGTGCAGTGGTTAGCACTGTGGCCTCACAGCAAGAAGGTTGCTGGTTCGATCCTTGGCTGGTTTGGTCAGTGGCCTTTCTGTGTGGCGTTTGCATGTTCTCCCCATGTATGCATGGGTTCTCTCCAGGTACTCCAGCTTCCTCCCACCATCCAAAGACATGCATGATAGGTTAATTGGTTACTCTAAATTGCCCCTAGGAATGAGTGTGAGCATGAGTGTGGTTGTTCATCTCTCTGTGTGGCCCTGCAATGGACTGGCAAGCTGTCCAGGGTGTACCCTGCCTGTCACCCAAAGCCAGCTGGGATAGGCTCCAGCTTCCCCGCAACCCTGAATTGGAATAAGCAGTTCAGAAATGAAATGAATTAAAAAACTCATGGCCATTGTTACATCATTGAAAGAATCATGAATTTTCCGCTGCAATGAGTGAAGAAGTCTAACGAGTGAGATGTAGCATGTTTCCTTGTTATTTTGTCATATAAAACCAAAGCAACAGGCTGTCCTTGGTATAAATCTGACTGTAAGAGATGTAAATCTGTCACATTTTCTGTAAATCTTTCACTTGGACAGATTTATACCTCTTACAGAAAATGCAGAAGACATTCTGTCATCAGTTTATTTTCCTTCTGAATGATCAATAACATGTAAACAAAGTTAAAATCACTCCAGAGACGTGTCTTTACCTTCTCTGGATAGCTGTTTCCTCCGATAAAGCTGTATATGATTCCATAATCAGGTTTTTATCAGAGCAGAACATCATGTCTGTCTAATTTAATTGAAAACAGAAAAATAAATCGATGAGGTCATGTTTAGACGGGAATTTGCACTAGATTGTTTGTAGGTTAAACGTGTTAAGGTTAAAAACTTAAATCCATCTAAGACTGAAAGTGAAATATGCTGTTTAGGTAGAAATTTAAAAAACAAATCAAAGTCTGGATGTGCTGCAGAACACTGGAACATGTCTGATGTAAAGCTACAGAAGCAAACATGTTCTGAGTCGAGTTTGTGTACATTGTCTTCTCTGTGTTGAAAGCTTGTCACGTGAAGCTTTTAATGGTTGACCAGAGAAGGATTGGCCCTTCCTTAAACTCTGACCCTGACCTCAGTTACTTGACAGCCTCGGGCAGCAGAGATCCGCCATTTCCTGGCTCTGATGATTTAGTGGCTTATCGTTAAAACAGCTCATTATTCACTAATTAGTCATTTTAAAACCTCCCAGCCCTCACACAGCATATTCACAGCCTAATGAATACATACATTACTGTGAATAAAACATTAAGGTTTAATAATCCCATTTTAGGGCATTTTTTGACGATGATGGATGATGTAATCTCATGTATTATCCATCTTGCTTTCACTACACCCCCCCATTTACAGCTATTTAACTTCAGCTCCAAACTAGAAAACATATTTCAGACATTTCCTCCATCACAGATTTAGACGGGACTTTTGTGCACTGAAGTGTTTAATTTTAGACGGAGTTGGATTGAATCCAAGGCAGCAAAGAGAAGATTCAGCCAGCACAAGGTATCCAGAAAAGAAGCAGGGGAGGGGGGGGAGTATGTAGAGGAACCACAAGCCTCTCTGGGCTGAAGATTGGAAGAGAAGAGCTCATAACTGTGGCTGCCGCTTTTAAAAAAAAAAAAAAGGAAGGCCCACTGGAGACGGGGGCCTGTTGATGGAAAAGCCCAGACATGTAATCAGCAAGCTACTTATTCATTTCAACTTTCCTGGCCTGAGCTTCCTCCCCCACCCCTTAGATCCACAGCTTTGTTTGTGAAAGCCAAGCCAAAGAGCGTGTTCAAACTAGAGCGTTCTATCACATTTCAAGCCCATCGCACAACATCGCACAGCGAACCATCCAGACGCGTCTCAGTGTTAAACAGTTTGAGCCTGGACTGTTTGTGGAGCAGCTGCTTTTATGTGCAGCTTCATCACTAGACCAGGTTTTGGGGGGCTGGGCTAAAGGTTCTTTACAGAGGGAAGATTTATGTTCGGCCATGACACCAGGGGTTTTAGAGCAGGAAAGAGCAGCTGCTGCACGGTGAACAGCTGTAACTCATCTGGACGAAGAATCGGCCTGGACTGCAACTAGCCACGCTGGCAGGGGCAAGAAAAACCTCTCCTGAATGAATGCTGAGATTTTAGACATTGTGTAAATCAAGAAGCCACTGTTCTCTCCTAAAGGACATGACAGGGTGGCTGTGTTTAGTGCATCTTTGAGAGCAAAACGTTTGCAATGACTCACTGATTCCATCAGATCATTTTCTAACCCCCCCCCCCCCCCCCCCCGACTTCAGGCGGCCAAAGCTTCTCCCCAAACACAGAACATTATGAGTCTTTCCATATTAGCCAAGGAAAAATCCATAAACTATCCACCTTTTTTTGTGCCTGCTCACATCTGCCAGCTTCATCACACAAGTAGTTTCCTCCGTTATTTTCTCAGCCCGGATGATGTGTGCTGGCTTCTTTGTTATCGGGATGATGTCTCACGAGCGGCTTTAAATGAAAGCTACAGAGCAGACACATGAGTCATGCTGAGGAGCTCCAGACTCCGTGTTTTAAACCAAGGAAGGGGATCATGTGCCCACTTGGCTGACTAGTGGAAAATCCAGCTCCAGAGCGAGGAGGGCGTCCTGATTAAACTGTAAGAAACTACAGGATCTGCAACAAATTAGCATAGAGATGGAGGAGAAGTGAATGTCCGTCTCTTACTCCTCCATTGTAAGGCTTGCGGTCAGGTCCTTGGAGGGAAAAAAAAAACACCCACATTTCTCTTCCAGTAAATTTCAACCTCTCTGAACATGCAGTGTTTCAACTGCATGCTAAGCCGCACAACGCTCACCAGCTCTGCGGCTTAGCCAGACATGCTTGGTGTGACATTTTTATGTCTCAGCGCTGAAAAGCAAAGTTTTAGTTGCACACCACCCACAGACATGAATGAGATCTCATCAGAAGCTCGTTTGAGGCAATGAAATCAATAAAAAGACGGATTCATAAGAAACTGGAAGCACCCAACGTCTTGCTAGGAAAGCAGCTAAGCTAGCTCCTATGAAACACACCAGATATTAATCTGGAGCAAGCGAGATGACGCAGAATCGTACTGTCATGCCTCTACTCTGTTGGTCTTTCCTTCAGACGGCTCAGTGTGGACTGTGGAAACTTTTCTGGCTGTTAAGTGTCAGGAAAATGTCATCGCTGACCGATTTGGTGTTTGTGTTGTCGTCAAATGCTGTGTGGTTGACGGAGCAAGGCCGGCTGAGAAAACACACCTCCAGGATGTATTTAGCCGTCAGGCTGCAGAGAAAGACGCAGCTGGAGAAGATGAAGCGTGAAGACAGAGACGATGGACGCTGAGGGTGCATTTACAGATGTGAGCTTTGCGTTTCAGTTCTGCGTAGCAATGCTAAGTGTTGCCTGAGCAAACAGTTTGGATTGACGAACTTTTATCTCTGTCGCCTTAAAAATCATTTACATTTTCATTCACATCAGACCCGCTTTGTATCTGACGTTATTATTGAATTTCCCTTTGGGGATTAATAAAGTATTTTTCATTTCATTCATTTCACTTTATCACTTCTAGCTATAATGCCAATATTTTCAAAGCAACAAACTAATGAAGGTGTGAGAGATTTAAATATTTTCATGTGTATCTGCCATCCATCAGATTCATCAGGAAACCATGTCATTTGTGATGGGATCAATATGCCAAATTGCAGATTTACTGAGAATAAATAATAAGGCTCTTGGAAAGAAAGGAGGATTCAGCTGCTCTTTCTGTTTCTGGTTCTGTCAGAGGTTTTTCTTCCTGTTTGATAGAAGTTTATTCCTCCCTGCTGTCACCCTGAGCAGCTCACGATGGAGGACTGGATCCAAGAGAAGGTTTGATGCAATCTGCTGGTTTCTGTAAGGCAAGGCAAGGCAAGTTTATTTGTATTGCACCTTTCATGTACAAGACAATTCAAAGTGATTTACATAAAACATTAAAATCATTACAGAAAAAAGCATAAAAGAAAATACAAATAACAAAATCATAAATTACATTAAAATAATGAAAGCAAAATTAAGTAAAAGTTACTGTGCAGATGTCATGCATAGACGCATGAGAAAAGAAATGTTTTTAACCTGGATTTAAAAGTTTCTACATTTGGTGAAAGTTTAATCTCCACTGGCAGATTATTCCACATGTTTGCAGCGTAACGGCTAAATGTTTAGTCTGGACTCTGGTCTGGACTCTGGTCTGGTCTCTGGTCTGGTCTCTGGTCTGGACTCTGGTCTGGACTCTGGTCTGGTCTCTGGTCTGGACTCTGGTCTGGACTCTGGTCTGGTCTCTGGTGTGGTCTCTGGTCTGGACTCTGGTCTGGTCTCTGGTCTGGACTCTGGTCTGGACTCTGGTCTGGACTCTGGTCTGGTCTCTGGTCTGGACTCTGGTCTGGTCTCTGGTCTGGACTCTGGTCTGGTCTCTGGTCTGGACTCTGGTCTGGTCTCTGGTGTGGTCTCTGGTCTGGACTCTGGTCTGGTCTCTGGTCTGGACTCTGGTCTGGACTCTGGTCTGGACTCTGGTCTGGTCTCTGGTCTGGACTCTGGTCTGGACTCTGGTCTGGACTCTGGTCTGGACTCTGGTCTGGACTCTGGTCTGGTCTCTGGTCTGGACTCTGGTCTGGACTCTGGTCTGGTCTCTGGTCTGGACTCTGGTCTGGTCTCTGGTCTGGACTCTGGTCTGGTCTCTGGTCTGGACTAGTTGACCAGAGTCTTTGGATCGAAGAGCTCTGCTTGGTTTATATTCTCTGAACATATCACAGATATGTATTCTGGTCCTATTTCTGTAGCTCATTGCTTTCATGAACTGGTTTATATGAACACAGGTTTTGTAAACTGGACTAATGTGGATCATATAATGGATTTGTTTAAATTGCATCACAACTGGACGTCAGTGAACTGGACTGACTCGGACTGTCTGTGAAAAGTGTCTTAAGAGGACTTTGTTGTGACTTGAAGCTGTTTAGATAATGAACTGAACCTGACTACATTCTAGCATGAAATAAGTCCAATAAGTCCTTATATCATTAACATATCCATACTTATTAGATGTTTTCAGTCTTCCACTGGGTAGAAAATATCAGATGTTAAGTCCGAGACACCGCTCTGCAACATCTAATGACATTAAATAGGATTTTACGAATGTTACTTCCAAGAGTTTTTCTAAGTTATACAGTTTTTTTACAATGAAAACTGAAAATTTCTTCGTCTCATTTTTAATAAAGCTCTTTGAGGTTTGATATGATTGAAAACTAATAAACTGAGGTGAGATTTAATCAGTTCATTTTAATAATGTTGAACATAAAATGTTTTGTTTGACTGATGAAAACAAATTATTTTTATCTGAACAACCATCTAAAACATCTCAACTCCAAAATACTGCTATATTTAATCAGACATTGGATCATTGTACTGCAGACATGAGGTCTGTGTAAATTTTATTCATCTTTGTGCACATAACATGTTTACTAATGCTCAAATCTGATTGGCTGAGAACACAGGGGCCTGAACCGTTCAGTCATGTGACTCAGCTTTCACCAGACTGTGTGAAATGACTGAGTTTAAACACCCAGTGTGGTATATATGGAGTAGAGTTTGAGACTGTTTGCATGACTATATGGTAAAAACTGCTGAAAGAATCAGATAATTATCTTCATAATGAAGAATTCCTGGATCCAGGAGGTGATATCGATCACCCCTAAAATCTTATCACTTGTTTTCTTATTCCAGTTCTGAGATTTCCTGAAAAATGCCATAAAATTTGTACATAACTTTAAAAATTATGTTGCAGACAGACATACAGACAGTCAGACATAAAGACAGTCAGACAACAGACAGGCAAGCAGACAGACAGGTAAACAGAAAGAAAGACAGACAAACAGACACCACAAAATGCTGATAATTGTCTGAACATGTAGAACTATATTCTAGTTCTCAGTCTGTAAAGTGTTGTTACTTAACATCTTCAGGTTCAGAGTTCAGAAACTTTATGGCTTATTAGAAAAGTGTGGGGAAAAGTTATTTATGACTTTATTTGGCTCTTTAACAAACTATAACAAAAAGATTAACTGGTCCTTTGTGGATATTTACTATGCGATGTGTCAGAGCTGTTGTTCTTCTGCTTCCTGGTATCTGTGGGAAGATAGGGATCATTTTGCTATCAGAGCTTCTAACTCAATGAGAAACACTTGGTGGAGGTCTGCGCTCTGAGGGCTTCTAGTTTTTTATGGAAAAGGAAGAATTAGGGAGAAATGGGGAGAACAGAACAGCAGTAATTACGTGTGAAAGGAGTCCAAGTCCAAATCACTGCTCTCCACAGTGGAGGGATATGTCAGGAGCTCCGCGGTGTTTGTTTATATGATGCATGAAGCCAAAAGAATGTAAAAATCCCCTTCTTGTTAAGGAGTGTATACTACGTGTTTGTTACCATTGTTGCCTGTTGGAAAGAGCATTTCACTCGTCCCCTCATTGTGACATGCTATCCTGAGATTTATTTGTCTTATTAAAAGTCCTGAACTTAAATAAACTGCAGTTATGGATGTAAACTTATTACATTGCGCAACATAATTCATTATCATCTTTAAATCAGTTACAGACATGTTAACACTTCCTAAGGTTTCATTTTCTAGTGGATATGCACACTGAAGTTTGTCTCTACTTCTTATCTGTGCATGGCCTCTGATGTTAACTCTGTCCTTCTTCTCCACATGGTCCTAAATCTAAACGTGAGCCATGTTTAGTCTTTCTAGTTGCAAAACAAGACTACTTTCCTTCCAACCTTGTTTGGACAGTTTGAAGCTTCACAAAATGTTGATTGAGGCGTAAAACGTTGGTCCAGTCTTTAAAGTTGCTTCTTTAGGACACAATCCCATGATTTCTGCACCGACCTCGGGATGATCTGACTCACCTGCTGTGTGAAGCTGCCACCTGCTGTTTACACCAGGAACAGGTAAAGGATTCAGAGCCTCGTCTGCAGACCTGGCAGACATGGAGTCAGGTTACAGATCATGTAGGAAACATAGTGCACCCTACAGCAGGTGCTGACCTCCATTCCCTTCCTGTATTTCCAGAGGTAAGGGCCATGACTGCATGGAGGTGGTCGAGGTGGTTGAGGTGGTCGAGGTGGCATGGTGTCGGATAAGTTCACCGTTTATCTATGAAGTAACGTGTTGCTGAGACAGAACGTGGCTTCATAGGTGGCTGCAGGTTTTCTCTTTTAAACATGAGTCAGGTTTGTGGAGGAAATGATCTCATGTCTAACCACTGGAGACTTCACGTTTTCCAGACCCCCCCCCACCCCCCCCCCCCCCCCCTCTCTTTGTGCAGCACATGGTGGAAACCTGTGCTTCACATTAGCTGCTCTCTGTTCGAGCTTTCTCTGTATGTTTGCTTCTCCTGGATGAGGCCTCTTGACTCAGTTTGTCCCGATTTGCAAAGATAAAAATCTGAGTTTTGAGTCTGCCTGAACCCCCCCCCCCCCCCCATGACATGATGGGTTTGTGGTTGCTGCTGTTTTCTTGGACTGTTTTTCTATGAGGATAAAATGGGGAAGAGAAGATGGTGGTTTTGGTGAAATGGTTTGAAAGCTCATAATTACATGCAATCTTTACCTCATCAAACAAATGTTCATGCTAACTTCAACAAAGGTCCGTCTGTGTGAGTTACCGATCGTTTTCTCTAAATGCTCCTCTTTAAGAAGAGGTCATGACTTTGTGTTCAGTGCTAAACAAACTGTCCTTCTCTGTTGCTCCAGGAGATGACTTGAGCTGCACCGCCGACGGACAGGTTTACACCAACAGGGACATCTGGAAACCAGAGCCATGCCGGATCTGCGTCTGTGACAACGGTCAGGTGCTCTGCGATGAAATCCAGTGTGAGGAGACCAACTGTGAGAAGGTGATGATCCCGGAGGGCGAGTGCTGCCCCATCTGTAAGACGGATTCCTCCACCAGCGGCGGGACGGACACCTACAGTGAGGAAACGGCAGCTTTGTGTGTCGGCAGGAAGAAATCAGTCTGAATAACAACCTCGGTCCAGAAGTGTTGTGTAAATAGAGACAACACATGCTGGACCTGGAAACTGAGACATTTTATCATTTTATGGAAAATATGAGCTTATTTTGAATCGGATGGCAGCAACACGTCTCAACAAAACTCTGGAAAAGTGATTAGCACAAAGCAAAACAACCAAAACAACCATTTTTCTTTCAACACTTTCATGATCCCACCATCGACAGCGTATCATGAAAACTATGACGAATCAGAAGGAATCTCTGTGTGCACAGGACAAGGATGGCGATAAAAAAGTTGTTGCTGGTGATCTTAGGTCTCACCTATGGTACCACTGCATTAAAAACCAGACATGATTCTCTACTGGAACTCACTGCCGCTCCCATCCAGACAATGTCTCTTCCAGGGAAGACCTTGCAGATTCCACCATGCTGAACCACATCCTGATGGTGGAACAGAAGAACTGGTCTGCTGCAGTCCAGTTTCACCAGTACAAAACATCTGGAGCATCATGGAAGCAGCTGGAATCCTGCATCAGACCAGAACGGGACGACATTCCTCTCCTGAAACTCCAGCAGCTGCTCTCCTCACTTCCCAGATGTTTCCAGATGTTAGAAGAAGAGGAGATGCTAACGATGCTAAACATCATCCTGGAACGACTTTTTACAGACGTGTTGCTGCTTCAGATTCACAATCAGCTCATATTTTACATCAAACAATAAAATGTTGTTTATCTTTACTGGGAATAAGATTTGTATACATCTTTATTTTGTATTTATTGACAATATCCCGACTGTTTTCCAGTTTGAACAAATATTACAAACATCATTAGGCGGCTTAGTTTTGACAGGCAGTGTAAACGCCGCCGCTCCGCATCACTTCGCTCTCTCATCAGATTAACTGTTGATCGACTGCTTCGGTTTGCCTCCGCTGACCTGCATAACGATGAGTAATGAAAACTTCACGCCGTCAGCACACTGACATGTCTCTCTTGTGTTTCCCTCCCTGTAGGTGGCAGAGTTTATAAGGTAAGCAGCTGTTCGGTGGTGACAGCTTCTTTACCTTTACTCCATGGTGTGCTGTGAGTTTAAAGCTTCTGGTCATTTCTCTCTTTATTCAGGGTCAGAAGGGAGAACCTGGAGATGTCCCGTTTGTGAGTTTTTCCTTTTCTTTTCCTTTTTTTTTCCTCCATATGAAACTGTTAAACCTTTAAATAAAAGCAGAAGTTGAGCATTTAACGGATGTTTTTGTTGACTTCCCTGCAGGTGACGGGGATCAGAGGCCGTCCTGGAGCCATGGTGAGTGATGCCACCTCCGTCCTCGGCTGTGTGTGGATATTCATCCACCTCAGCTGACACTAGATGGCACAAGAAGACACTTCCGTCCTGCATGACTTTACCTTACAAGGCCATCTGCACATCTGCATGAGCTGTCCTCAAGTCTTCATGTTTGTTTCTGCGGTGGGACTTTAACACCATCTTTTCTTAAAATAATTTTCATATTTTTGTACAACAGGGGCCTCCCGGCTCGCCAGGAGACCGAGGACCTCGTGGACACAAAGGAAGGCCTGTACGTCACATCCACACTCCTAAAACAGACCCAGAGTCTGCAGATTCAGTTTTATTGGTCTCTGTGTGATGCCACATTGTTGCACCCATTCCTGTTATTAAGAATCATGGAAATATGAGAGCATACGATGCAATAACGTGATTTATCGCCGTATACACCCCCACAATGCTTTACTGCCACACTTAGACTCAAGTGAGAGCTTTGTGTTTGCCTGACCTCAATCCTCCATCTGCAGACGGATATATCATGAGTTCTTACATCACACATGGCATCTGGATGCTTTTATCACGGGGGGGGCGGGGGGTGAGAGCACCTCAAGCTAGTGCTCAAACCAAATGAAAGCTGTTTGGTTCACAGACGACAGACTCACCGTCGAGCTTCAGCCTGGAGAGCGGACGTAAACGCTGCTCAGCGAGCAGAACGGTAGACGCTGGTGAATGTTGGTGGAGACAACAGCAACATTTCACTGCTGATCTATAAGCAGGGCTTTTCTACCCGTCCACATTTTACAGCTCACAGTTCATGGAGGAAGAAAATTCCACTTTATAGCTGCAGGGGGAGCCGAATGATGCGTTCCACTGCAAATCTGAGCTTTTTGTTTTCATAATAAAAAGCAAAACACAGCAAAACTGGCGAAGCAGCATAAAACAGCATAACGCTAAGCAGATGACTGAAATCTGTCTCTTTCAGGGACTGCGGGGCCCTCCGGGTTATGATGGAGAGCCTGGTGTACCAGGCCAGCCCGGTGAACCAGGACCTCCTGGCCATCCGTCACACCCAGGGGTGAGTCAGCAGCCGACGTTTCCCCTGACAGACTCGTCTCAAGTCCAGCTAAGCTGACATGTTTCACCTGCAGGGGCTGGGATCCCAGATGGCCCAAGGGTTGGATGGAAAACAAGGACCCCAGGCCATGCTGAGTGGCTCCAGTGTAAGACGTCTCACACATACTCAACTGATGTTTTTTTTTTTTTTCTGCAGCTGATTTTCTTAATCAACATTTCTCCAGTTATCATTATTTTTTACCCACAATGTGTTTTGATGAGCAAAGACATCCACAAAGATCAGTCGGCGGTTTCTGCAGAAGCAGCTGCTTCCAATGCAGGAACCAGCCCCCAAATGTGCGCAACATCTTCTATGTAGAAGTATGAATTATGAGAGTGAGAGAGTTAACAGGCTGCTGACTTCAGATTTAATCAGTTTTAAATAAACAAATGAGGCACTGGCAGAGATAACCAACATGCAGCTGGTCCTTTGACTCCTGCATGTTGGAGGCGCTGACGCTCCAGATGTGAGGAAGAGGAGGTCAGTCAGGACGTCCTGACTTAACGTCGTTCTCCCTCCACTAGTTCCTCGTTTTGCACAGCCAGTTGTTCCAACTTTACATCCTCTAAAACAACGTCTTCCTCCTCCTCCTCACGCTCACGGTGCAGCCCACCATCTTCGCCGTTTTAAAGACGCCCACACCGAACTCTACAGCCACGACCACCTGGCCCTTGTCAACGTCGCTCAGCTCGTCATTCTCCTCCATTTCCCTGCAAACCTGAGAACTCCTGTCCACCTTAGAACCACAGACTGTATGGTTAGAACAGCAGAGATGGACGTGATGAGTGACTCACTCATCACGTGACACACGGTACCCAGAAAACACTGGTCTACAGTTATTCAGCCACGTAAAAAACATTAAACTTATGAAATAATATTTATATATGGACACATTTATTCCTTCTTCATCTGAGTTTAATGGGAGTAGCATTCTTGCCTCTTTTTTTTTTTATTGAAACAAAAAAAGAGACCGACAGATCAGACATTTTGATATAATAAAAAACTGAGCTTAATAGCCATCCAAAAAAAAAAAAAAAAAACAGCTTAGGTTTGAAAATAATGCATAAATTGAATCAATAAACATTATAAGGACAAAGACTTAAAACATGTTTACAGCCTGGTTCAAAAATCCATTTTAGGTTTAATAGGTCAGGTTTACCTTCATGACAACTGTGGGGGAAGTGAATTTTTTTTCTAACTCATCCATTTAAAAGTATTTTAATCTTGAAGTTCTGCATATTTAGCGGCGTGTCCTTTTGATTGACAGGTACCCGATCTCCCGCTTCAAGTCAGAAGAACGTAGCCGGTTAACAACGTGACTTAGCTTTAGCCTGCTTACTAGCCTTATTAGCTCGTGTTATCTGCAGGTTAGCTTGGTTAGCTCTTAGCTACAGAAAGCTCGGCGTTCGCTTGATGTCAATCATCCATCATCACAGCCGCCCTCTCAGCTCCACCTCTTTACCATATTTGTATTTTCCGGGCGAGACGGCACGCATGTCCCTGCAAAGATTGCGATGGTAGGAACCGCCCACCGAGCTTCAATTCAGCTCTTCAGAAACCTACGGGCAAGACTGGATTATCCAATGGGCATTATGGGCAGAGGCCCAGGGGCCCACTTCCACTTGGGGCCCATGTGGAGCCTACGTAGGGCAAACACCAGCAGTTTGGACATGAAACAAAATGTACATAAAAGCTAGATAGTTGCACCACAGTGTCTAGTGTATTGCTATTGGTACCATTGGCTGAGAGATGTCAGAAATGTCGTTTCACAATGTATCATTTACAATTTTCACAATGTTGAGTGGGGAAGGGGGCCCCTGGAACATTCTGGGCCCAGGGGCTTGTGCACTTTTAATCCGGCCCTGCCTACGAGTGACATCACTGAGGCTACGTCCATCTCTTTATATACAGTCTATGGTTGCAACTGAACAGAGTCATTCTGCAAGTTATTTAACATCCATGCTAATATCAAAGTCTCCCTTCAAGGCAATGACAAACATAACCAACATGCTGCTGGTCCTCCCACCCACGAAGACATGAGCAGTCCTTTGAGTCCTCTTAGCTGCATGTTGGAGGCGCTGCTGCTCCTCCAACATGCAGGAGGAAGAGGAAGAGGAGGTCAGTCAGGACGTCCTGAACTCAGTGTCCTGGCCCAGAGGTCTTGAGGAGCATCACTCTCCCTCCACAGGCTCTTCTTTCACATTAGGCTCTGCTGTTTGGACTTCTTCAGAAGCAGCAGCACCTCCTTCCCCACTGGGAGCTTCCTCTCCCTCTTTCTCCAACTGGTCCATGAGTACTTGCGGGTCTATGAGTCTGGGGCGCCCCGCGCGGAGCCTCTGCCCCTCCTCGTGCCACTCCCGGTATGTCTTCACCACCGCAGCCCGCGTGCAGCCCACCATCTGCGCCGTTTCGGAGACGCTTTTACCGACCTCTATGGCAATGACGACCTGGCCCTTGTCGAAGTCGCTCAGTTCTTCATACTCCTCCATCTCCCCAGCATTAAACATCCACATCAACACAACATGGACAATAAAAAGCCTTGTTTTGATAATTCAGCCCAGTCTGCTGACATGTCTGAACGTGGCCAGACTTCCTTCCTGGTCACGTGACGCACATTTGAGAGGCGGGGAACTCTTATAGTATTCCAGCGCAAAGATCTCCTCACAAACTTTGACAGAAATCTTCTCATCACTAGAGCCATAGTCGTTTAGTCCCTCTTCTTCCGCAGAGTTTAAAAACAACAAGATTTCCACTTAGGAGGCGAATCTGTCCTCTGATATGAGCCTGTCGGAATCATTTCTGCGCATGCGCTGCAGGCTGGATGGAGAAGACTGCCTCTGCTGCTCCTTTTCCCTTCACCAGTTTAAACAAATACACCTAAACCAACTGCAGAATTAAACAATAAGCATCTAATTATGTGTTAACCAGCTGTGCACTATTTACTGCCTACATGTAATACACAATGTTAAGGTTTTCTGCAATCTCTTCAGAAACTAAATGGGAATATGTATATATATATATTTATAAACAAAATAAATGTATAAAACTTTTTATTTTTGCATGTAATTTTTCTTGTTTTCAATTAGGAAAAAACAACACAGTAGCCAGACCATCATTCTGCTGCTATAATGCCCAAGAAGACAAGTAAAAAGATCAATAAAAACAATAAAAATGACAAAGATTTTATCATGAATTATTTTATTTGTTTAAAAAAAATGGATTTTTTTTAACAAAAGAATCGATTTTAAAATTTTGAAGCCAAAAAATCCAGATTTTTGATTTTTCGATTAGATTTTCCCACCCCTAATATATATATATATATATATATATGTATATATATATATGTATATGTATATGTATATATAATGTATGTATATTGTATATTATACATCGTTTACTAAGTATTTTACCTGATCTGATGTGGTGCGTTGTAGGGAGAGGCTGGAGCAAGAGGACCTCCAGGACCAAATGGAGCACCTGTAAGTTCAAAACTCACAGCATCTTCTAATATTATTGTGCTCCCATGTTTGTCATTGTTGTTTTGTTTGTTTGTTTTTAAATGTTATAACTGTCCTTTAAAGGGTCAAGCAGGACCACAAGGATCTGCTGGAGATGTTGGTGATCCCGGACAGATGGTATAACATCACTCTTGTAATTTTCTGAATTTGGTCAAATTATCCATGAACACTGTGGTTCTGCATGTGATTACCATCATTTTTAATTATGTGTGTCAGCAGAATACTTTATCAGTTTACAAATATACTTCCAGAATGTACACAGGAGTATTTTCTTACTATAGTGACTGTGTTTGTCAGGGTCCACCAGGGCAAAGAGGACCAGAGGGCCCCGCAGGAAAACTGGGTGAAGATGTGAGTCAGCAGTGTTTTGTCTTTATGCTCAGCTTTAGAGCAAGAAAAATAATGTACCGTAAGCAAAACAGTAGTAATATCTATCTTGACTTAGCAAGATGTGAGTCAGCAATTTCTTTATCTTCAGGGATAGTTTCAGAGTGGGAAACATTTGCATAATTAATTTGAATTTAGAAGTCATAACATCAATTCGTTCAGTAGGAAAAATGAATCAGAGCAGCTCCGGAAGTTGTATTTCTGACTTGGAAAGTCAGAACAACCATACTATACCAGATCTCAAAATCCAACATGGCTGCCATGGTCAACATAATAGAGATAAATAAATTAAAAAGGTGATATCTACAGTCATAAACAATTTATTGAAACCTTTATCATTTTATCTCATTAAACCCGTCTGTCACATAGTTCTGTACAATTTCTATCAGTATTTTGCAATGTTATTATTAGAAGTTAATGGTGTAATAGCTAACTTGACTGGAAAATAAACAGTGACTAACAACTGGAATACAGTCCACCGAGCTGTGACATTATTTTCCAGTTATGAGTTTGGACTTTGGAGCATCGGTTTCATTAAATTTAACATTTGTGCCACATGATTCTCATAATCACCCAAAACTGTAATGAGTTGGAAAGCTAAATAAGCGACAGCATTGAGTAGCTTCATAAATTTCCTACAGTTCAATAACTCTGGTTGCTTTCAGAGCGTTCCCTGGAGTAGAATCAGGATTTGACAACACAACTATTTTATGTTTTAACTACCGTAAATAATCTGTAAATTCTTGCTCCTTCCACAGGGCGAATCAGGCAAAGCAGGAAATACTGGAGAAGTTGGATTCCCTGGATCACCAGTAAGCTTCTCCAGCTCCATACCGCACAGAGACAGAATCTCTTTTTCTTTATTGTGGAAATCCATGAGTTATAACTAATAACACTTTTTCCACGCACCATATTTCAGGGGTCTAGAGGATTTCCTGGTACGCCTGGGCCTCCTGGTCTGAAGGGTCACAGAGTGAGTGTAAAACATTGCAGGAAAAGGTCTAAAGCTGGCATCAAGCCTTAAGAAATTAAGCTTATTCTCTCTGATCATGGTTCCTCCCGTTCATGCTAACTGTGTCTAAACAGTGAACCACACAGCTGATTTTGTTTTCTCCTCTAATATGAACAGGGTCATGCTGGACCACTGGGCCAAAAAGGTGAAACTGGAGCAGTTGGATCCAAGGTACAGAATAAATGTGGAATTACGATACCCTTATCAGTCTCAGTGGGTCGAGTGGTTTGTTTGATTGGTTGATTATGGGGACCTGGTGAAATATTATGTGGTGAATAGATGAATGTGTTTTTCAGGGTGCTACAGGGCCCTCTGGACCAATGGGAGCACCCGGTCCTATGGTAAGTCAACTGTTTTTGCTGAGATTATTGACAGACTCTATGATCTTGTTTTGCTCTTTGCTTTTTTCTTGAATGGTTTAATGTGAATATCAATCTGAAAGGATCTAAATTTGTCTGTGGTCAACAGGGTCCTGCTGGGATGCCTGGAGAGAGGGGGCGTCCTGGACCCGGTGGTATTGCAGTAAGAAAACCGTCTTTGTCTGAAAGTTGACCAGAATGTAGAAATAATGGTTAAACTTTACATATACAACTATTTCATTGGCAGAAGTTCATTCATTTGTAGAAGTAAATACACACATGAAAATGTCTGCTATCTAGTGACAAGGTTTATCCCATAGGGTAAGCGGGGTCCACCTGGTAACATCGGGAAACCTGGTCCTATGGTAAGCCACTATTGTATTTTGAAATATAAACACTAATGTAAAGATGGATCTGAGTGGAACAGATTTAGTTTACCAACCATGAATTGTTTAAACTCTTGTAGTGTTTGAGTTGAAATCCTCAGCGTTTAGTGTTTGAAGTTCACAGCAAACCTTGACTTTTTTCTCCTTTTCATTCTTTATTCTTCATTCTAAAACTCTGCAATGCAGACGCCTTTCTCAGTTTTCCTCTCAAAAACAGAAATTCTGTTTCTTTACCGTCTCATCTCTGTTTAGATTCAGCCAGATCAGCTGGAATAACTTGGCAAACAGCCACATGAGCTTGTTTTCATGTGGCAACTAGTTTGTTTTTCTCATTATCCTGAGAGTTTTTACCAGTTTGTAAGAACATGCCATATCTTCAGAAAACAGTGTCCATATGAAAGTTCAGGGCTCTTCTTCTTTTGCTGTTGATGTCCACTTATTTATTCTACTAGATTATGTTGTGCGGTTTAGTTTATTCACTTCAAATCAGTCAGTAGAGACACATCTTTTTCATGACAGCCTCCGATTTGCTTGACCAGCAAATAAAAACCTGATTACAAACAGAGCTGCCAAGGCTGCCATAATCTGCTGCTTCTGTTCCACCACTATTTTATCCCATTTGCTTCATGAATGCATGTTTCTGGGGTTATAATTTTAAATTCATTTTGTCTTAAATGTGTCTTTTGGTTAACAGGGGCCCTTGGGTCTCAGTGGCCCACCTGGATATCCAGGAACTCCAGGCATGAAGGTAAGAGGAACAACACATCTCACAGAGAGAGAAATTCTTTTTATACCTGGATACCTCAGTGATGAACAGTTTGGATGTTTACAATGCTGTCAAAATCAAACGTATCACATGTAATTGGCATTTAATGTACTTGGTGATTAACTTCCACAGGGACAACCTGGCCCCACAGGCGTCCGAGGCCCGGAAGGCCCACAGGGGCAGAGAGGAGAGACAGGTCATCAGGGTAGACCTGGACCAGTTGGCATCAGGGTTAATATCTTATTATATATTTCATTATATGTGACACAAAACACATTTACAAGAGAGTGATTTCATTGGCATAGATAACATAAGACTATTTGTTTTTAAAGGGATCCATGGGTACAGATGGAGGTCCAGGTACCAAAGGACCTGTGGTGTGTACACTGTTATTCAATTTACGCAAAATCTCTTTTAATTAAACGAATAAACAGAATTTTCAGTGAAAAGAACTCACTCTTTACAGGGTAATATTGGTCCACAAGGTCCAGGTGGGAATCTTGGACCCCATGGTCCACCAGGTCCTCAGGGTAGCACTGGTCAGCCTGGTATCAAAGGACAGCTGGTATGACTTCTTTTAGTTTGAACTGAATTCGTCCTCTAAGTTAGATGACTCTAAACACTGCTGTTTACTTTTATAATCATGTTTCTGTGTCAAAGGGAGATGTTGGTGTCCCTGGTTTCAAAGGCGAGGCTGGACCCAAAGGAGAGCCTGTAAGATTCAAATAAAAACATGAATGAATGAGTAAAAGTAATACTTATGTTTTACATATGGGAAATCGTCATGCATGCACAAAAACAACCGACACATGTGAATTCTGGCTTGTGTGTCTATATATTAGGGTCCTCCAGGCTCTCAGGGAGTGATTGGACCTCAGGGTGAAGAAGGAAAGCGAGGGACACGTGGAGACCCTGGCTCTGTTGGCCCTCCTGGACCTGTTGGTGAAAGAGTGAGTCGGCACTCTTCCTCCCTCTGTGAAATGCATTCATAACAGTCATATAATGAGGTTTAGCTCAATAATCAATTACATTGAAAAGAGAGAGAATTTTTTTTTTCCCTAAATCATGGTAAATAATGTCACCTCTATAATACAGTAAGTTTTACCCGCATCCACCAGATGTGACCAAAATCTGTATTTGCCATAACTTATAACAGACCAGTTACTGATCTCTGGTCTTGTCTGGCCTGCAGCACACATGATGGTGTCATAACTGAACCATACTGAGCCAAAATGAGTCCGCTATCTGGGTCTTTGTGGTTCCTGCTGACAACAGTAGCTATAGGAGAGCCGGAGAGTGACACTAAAAGACTAGCTGTTGCTCCTTATTCCTGCAGTTAGAAACATGGATGTGCTTATAATCTGCTTTATCTGTTTTTCAGGGTTCTCCTGGGAACAGAGGGTTTCCCGGTGCTGATGGCTTGCCAGGACCAAAGGTGGAGTTATTGTGTTTTCTGGTTCTGCAAATCAGTCTTTTTAAAATATAGATCAGTGATGATGAAATTGTTAAATGAATATTTTGTCTTGTCATATTATTAAAATTTTAAGTTTTAAGGACAGGCTTTCATAGTATCTTTTTTAAAAAAAAGGGTGCTCAAGGAGATCGTGGCATTTCTGGTCCATCAGGGCCAAAAGGTTCACTAGGAGACCCAGGGCGTCCAGGAGAGCCTGGTCTTCCTGGTGCAAGGGTAACAAAAGAGCTTGACTTTTTACCTTTGAGCTACATTTTAACATATTGAAAACTTGAGAGTAGTTTTCTAAGCAAATACTGATGACTTATTTTTGTAGGGTCTTACTGGTACCCCTGGAGTCCAAGGAGCAGAGGGCAAGCCTGGACCACTGGTAGGTTACAGTGCTTAATCATGCTATAAACATAGGATTTAGTGACATCTAGTGACACAAATAGCAAACTGCAACCAACCAGATGACTGGCATCGATCATCAACACATTACAGAATAAAGTTAAGTCTGGTTTCTTATGTAGGGTGCTCCAGGTGAAGATGGTCGTCCTGGCCCAGCAGGATCTATTGGAAACAGAGGCCCTGCAGGAACCATGGGGGTACCTGGTCCAAAAGGCTTTAACGTAAGTCTGGACTCTTAGTCCAACCAGTGTGTCAGATCAATGCATTAATGCATGGTTCCGTTTTCTCCGTTCCATTCATGTTGTTAATAATGTCTTACTCTCAAAGGGGGATCCAGGAAAGACAGGTGAACAAGGATCTCCAGGAGTGCCCGGTCAAAGGGTAAGTCCTGTAAATAAATATGAAGGAGGACATGAAAACCTTATCTGTTTAAGTCATCTTCTTGTATCACAAACATCTTTAGTTAATTATGGATATGTAACAGGTGGTTTTGCCACTTTTTCAACAGGGTCCTCCAGGAAAAGACGGAGAGGTGGGCCCCGCAGGCCCCCCTGGTCCACCTGTAAGTATACGTTTTCTTCTGCAACACAAAAACTACTGGTAGCCTTTCCTGGCTGGTGCAAAATGACACAAATGATTGTCCCTTTTCAAAGGGGGTTGCAGGAGAGAGAGGAGAACAGGGACCACCGGGCGTAAATGGCTTCCAGGTGAGGCACTGGTTTTGGCTGATTCATTACATGTCATGGAGTTGTGACATGTGAAGTGATGTAATCTAACACTCACACTTTCTCCTCTGTAGGGCTTGCCTGGAAATCAAGGCCCTCCTGGAGAATCTGGTAAACCAGGAGACCAAGTGAGTCCAATAGTGATGGAATACTGTTTGGAATGTTTTTACATTGTTTGGGCTTAACATGTAAAATCAAATCGGGTCTCTTTTAGGGGATTCCTGGAGAACTGGGTCCTGTAGGTCAAATCGGACCAAGGGTAGGTGTACCACAGCTTATTCATTTCGTTAAGCCTGCCACAGACAGTGATGCTAATCACTTTATGGTATCCATTCTTTAGGGGGAGCGTGGAATTCCTGGGGAGAGAGGAGAACTGGGTCCAACGGGTCTGCAGGGGCCTAAAGGTATCCCTGGTGCACCTGGTTCAGATGGACCAAAGGTACTATTACCTATGCTGAAATGGGAATACAAAGAAAATTTGGAGTGATTCAGGCTGGTTAACATTAACCCTGAAGTTTGTCTCTGCAGGGCAGCCCAGGTCCAACTGGTGCTCTGGGTGATGTGGGTCCTCCTGGTCTCCAGGGAATGCCAGGAGAAAGAGGCATCTCTGGCCCTCCTGGGCCTAAGGGTGACAGAGTAAGTTTGCCATATTCTTTGAAAACATCCTAAACTGGTATTTGTTAATCATTGGAAGTTAATGAGTTGTAAACCAAGACTCAGATTTCTGCGTCTGGAGTCTTTCTCTACATGTCCTTGTTGTCTCTGTTCAGGGAGCTATTGGTGAGAAAGGATCGGAGGGGACACCTGGGAATGACGGTGCAAGAGTAAGCTGAACATCTTTCCTTCCTTGCCAACATTTTTCCTCTTGGCTCAGTCTCAAACAAAGAAGCTTTATTTCAATGATGATGGACTTAGGCAAGCACTAGGCTTGTCCCAGCTTGTCTCTGCTAACAGAATTCTCTGTGTTCGTATCAGCTATAAACAATAAGCAGAGTCCCAAATTCCCTTCTTTTCTACTGTCTGCAGGGAGCCCCTGGTCCTGTTGGCCCTCTAGGACCTGCTGGGCCTAGTGGTGAGAAGGTAAATCCTTTCTTAAAAATCTTGTAGAAGACTTCTCTTTACAAACATGACATATATAGATTAAGACAGCAGGGAGTTCAGGGATGAACTCTTCTGAGGACTGTCAGTAAACATAGAACATCTTTACAGGGAGAACCTGGATCCAAAGGACCAGCTGGACCTCCAGGATCAAGAGGAGTGCCTGTGCGTAGACTTGACCAGTGTTTCTAAATCGTTTTGACTTTGCTGATTTACTTTTTATCAAGTCTGAGTTCTTACGATTCCAGGGAGCAAGAGGTGATCCTGGCCCAATAGGTGCTGTTGGATTCCCTGGACCCCCTGTGAGTTGACTGGATACATACTGTACATTTTTAGTTTATAGTAACACACAGGTGGGGAACTTTTTCATGTTAAAAATGCTTTACAGGGTCCTGATGGTCAACCTGGAGTCAAGGGAGAGCCTGGAGAGCAAGGCCAAAAAGGAGACGCTGGGTCTCCAGGACCTCAGGGCTTAGCTGGTGCTCATGGACCTCCTGTAAGTCACAAGAATAAAGACATTACATGATTTCAGAGGTGCTAAAGTTTCTTGCTGATGTTGGGAAATTATTGAAAGTGTTGGTTTATCTTGTTTTTAGGGTCCAGTTGGTGTTGCTGGACCAAAAGGTGGAAGAGGAACTCAAGGTGCACCGGTGAGAAGTTTGGCTTACTTTTGGTCAAATTCACGGAGAGTTTGCTGTGCGATGTGATTGATGATAATGTTTGTGTTGTTTATTCAGGGTCCTACTGGTTTCCCTGGATCTGCAGGAAGAGTTGGACCTCCAGGCCCACCTGTAAGTATGGCCCTGAGCTTGTGTGAGCACACAGGCTAAAAGTAAGATGTCTTCTTCAGTTCATGCTAGGATGATGTTCAGGGATCATCTATAAATAACTATGTATTTTATTGTGTCATCTATGAATTCAAACTAAGTCAAAATACAATTCAAATAATACAAATCTGTTTTATGAGTCACATTAGTCTGATTTTCAAAAACCTTTTATATAAACTAGTTCTCTTAGCTAAGGAAACCAGTGAGTTGGGACAAATCTTTTCGTTTCAATCCACCATCCTGAGCCGCTTGAGGACCTGGAGAAGAAAAGCTACCTTTTAACAGGAAGCAAAACTTGAATCAGAACCAAAACTAAGAAGGACAGCCATTAACTTTGAGCAGTAGGGGTTGAAAGGGAAGGAAGGAGGAGTCAGTAAGCACCATAACACTTAGCCAGGGATACCTGCTTCGAACCACAAAAGGAAACAATTTAATGACAACAAAAGTGTCAAATGTACATGTAAGGAAATAAAAGTGGATGGAAGGGTTCATTGCACCATGGGAGGTCCCAAGCTGCCTCAGCATGTCGCAGCATTATTTCCACCGAGGGGTTCGGCTTGGTACTGGAAGGTTTGGATTTTTTTGCATTTTCACAGGTAAAAACTGTGAACTTTCCATTAGGGTCCCATTCTTACTGATCTGTCTCAATAGAGTGACGCTTGACACAGTGATAGTGAAGCGGCAAGAGGACAGAACGCACACTGGTGGTTATCCGGGCTTGTGTGTGTTCTAGCGCTTCCAACATTCATCAGGAAGCGCTATAGTTGGCTGTGGAATCATAGCAGGGGTAAGGGTCTACTGAACCAAACTACACCAAACTGGCCCGTATCGAGCTGCATGCTTTGGTGAAAACACGCCTTAAAGGTCACAGGGTCAGTCCTACCTGTACGCTTTATTAAAAAGGAAAATTTTAAGTCTAATTTTAAAGGTAGGGAGGGTGTTTGCTGCCTGAAGCCAAACTGGGAGCCTCTAGGAACCCCAAATAACCTGCAGTTCAGAGGGTGCAATTTTTTGTGGCAGAACAGTAAAGAGGAAAAGCGTCAGTCCGGGCTTTGCTCAGTATTATTTTTTATTAACTGGCTTGTGTGGATGCTGATTGGATCACAATGAACTGCTTTGAATTGATTTGTCCGTAAGTGCCCTGAAATAATATTGTTGTGAATTTATTGTTTACTAATAAGGCTGAGTTGTAGTGAATATTGAAATAACAAAAGCATGGACTCGGTTTTTTGCCTCGTTCTGGGACAAGATCTTCCTTAATTTGGGAAAAATAACAACAATAAAACACTTTACGTCTGCAATGTCTCCCATCAGGGTCCAGTTGGACAACCTGGACCTCTGGGCCCACCAGGAAAAGAAGGTCCCCCTGGACTTCGTGGAGATTATGGACCCCCTGGGCGACAAGGGGAACGTGGACCTGCAGGACCACCAGGGAGCCCAGGAGACAAAGGGGACTCAGGAGAGGATGGTCCTACGGTAAACTGATGTCGCATCATGAAGTCTGGATGGATTTTCTTCTTTGTGGTTTTTGAAGGAACCAAATGTAAAAGTTCTGTACGTTTACTGGTTTCAGGGTCCTGATGGACCTCCAGGCCCAGCTGGAACTACAGGACAGAGAGGCATTGTGGGCCTTCCCGGTCAGAGAGGAGAGCGTGGGATGCCTGGTCTTCCAGGACCAGCGGTTGGTATCACTGAAGTCCATTTTCAGGTTCTCTGCTGTAGTTGATACCTTGGTGTGTTTTTAAGCCTCCGGTTTTCATCTTGCAGGGTCCACCAGGAAAACAGGGATCTCCAGGATCACCTGGAGATAAAGGCCCCTCAGGTCCTGTTGGTGTTCCCGGTGCTAAAGGACCGCGTGGTGATCCTGGTCCTGATGTAAGTACTTGTTTTAAACTGGTTGCCAGGTTGCAACTCTGAAGCTGTTTAATGGTGAATTTGTCTGGTCCTCAGGGTCCTGCAGGCTCTGACGGACCACCTGGAAAGGATGGTGTTCTTGGACAAAGGGTGAGATGAAAGAATCAGAACTTCTTTGGTCCTTTTTTCATGTCACAAATGACTGACAGGAACTAAATTTCAGGGAGACCGAGGAGATTCTGGTCCAGAAGGTTTGATTGGTCCTCAAGGACTTCCTGGACCTCCTGGTCCTGTTGGTGCAACGGGTGATTCAGGAAAAAGAGGAGAGGCGGTGGGTGGTTTTTTTACTTCCTCTGAGGGCATTTTGTCAGAAACTTTCTGTTCTGATCCAAACCTATTTTAGGGATTAGGATGATTCTCTAATTTTCCTCTTTGACCCTGAAGTCCTCATCATTTTTCTGATCTGCAGGGTTCAAGAGGACCTCAAGGTCCACCTGGATCAGCTGGAAAGAGAGGATTAGTGGTGAGTCTTCATTACACTGACGTCATGAATTCTTTTGCTTAAGTTGTGTTAAACACAAGAAAATAAGTCTAACTAGTTTTAAGATAATGAATCATTTTAACTTCAGGGACCCCAAGGACCAAGAGGAGATAAGGGTGACCTGGGTGACCATGGTGAGAGAGGTCAAAAGGGGCACCGAGGCTTCACTGGTCTGCAGGGTCTTCCTGGACCTCCAGTAAGTTAACTGTTGCTGTGTCTGGTTCGTATCAGAGACTTTCTCCTCCTACCAGCTGCGGTGCAAAACATCTATGTAACGTCTAAAAAAAAACTGAAAAATTATGACAAAAGGTTCCTGCTGCATTCAGGGAATGTTAACTGGCCTTATGAGCCTCTGAGACAACATTTGGAATGATCATAAATTATGTTTCCCATTAATGGAGGCACATATGGTGGATAATTGTTTATGGTAGGATGGAAAGAATGATAAAAGCCATTTTTAATGTAATCTATAAAACAGAAAAATATATTGATACATTAATAATGAAAATAATAAAAATGAAAATAAATTGAAAATGAAAGGAAATTAAAAGTACTCAATGGTCAAATGGTGGCCTTTCTATGTGGAGTGTGAATGTGTATGCGTGGGTTCTCAGGTACTCCGGCTTCCTCCCACCGTCCAAAGACATGCATGTTAGGTTAATTGGTTACTCTAAATTGTCCCTAGGAGTGAGGGTGTGTGTGTGTTGTGTGTGGTTGCTTGTGTCTCTATGTTGGCCCAGTGATGGACTGGTGACCTGTCCACTGTGTACCTGCCTCTCGCCTAAAGATCACTGGGATAGACTCCAGCTTCCTGTGATCTTTAAGCAGACTAACCGGTATGGAAAATGAATGAATGAAATGAAAAGCTCAAATCTGTATCAGGATTGTTTTAAGATCTTATTTGAAATGTACACATTTGTTAAATTAAATAAAAATACATTAATTAATAATACATAAGCAAATTAATTATGATAAAATTGATTAAATGAAAATAGATTAAATGAAGCATAAAGGAGATATGCAACATTGCAACTTGCCCTGTCCTACATAACATGCATGTCTTTGGAAAGTGGGGGAAAACAGTCCACCTGAAACTGAGGAAAACATTCCCAAAGCTCCACTCGGATTGCAACTTGGGGATAAATTTGTGTTGTTATTTTTTTTTCTTACTTAATCTGTAAAAATTGAGACTGATAGTAAAACCAAACCAACTGAGGAATCAAACCGTTTCACATGGTTTCCTGCTTCAGTGTTATACGTTGGCTCCTTGGCAAAATGTGAGCCAGAGAGACAAATTAACATTTTTTCCTTACTTTCAGGGTACAACTGGTGAGCAGGGAGCGCCAGGAATTGTTGGACCAAGCGGCCCGAGGGTAAATTATACGTTCACGTCAGAATCTGCAGCTGGATTCATGCAGAACAATAAATTAACAAACAAAAGTTTTATTTACAAACATTTTTAAAATTCATTTCCAAATGTAGACGTTATAGAATAACGACTTTCTGCTGGAATGTGATTCAGGGGCCTCCGGGACCTGTTGGACCTTCTGGAAAGGAAGGATACATCGGTCAACCGGGACCAATGGGACCTCCGGGAACCCGTGGACTCAGTGGAGAAATTGGACCAGAGGTACAGTCTCATTATCCAGATCAGAGAGCGTGCAGGACTGCTGCAAACAGCTGGATAAGCAGGTCGTTAAAGAGATGAACATCTTTTAAACAGATGTTTGTAAGCAGGAAACAAAAAAACTCTTCTTCTCAGCTGTGCAGAGTTCAGACTTTTAATCAAACTTTGAACATTCTACCAAATGCACAGGGCCCCCCTGGAGAACCTGGACCCCCAGGCCCACCTGGCCCTCCAGGACCTCCCATGGCAGCGATGGATGATTTGTTTGGAGGCCCGCAGGATTACGATTCGGGACCCCCTCCTCCTCCTGAATTCAGTGAAGACGAGGCCTTGCCCAACAGCAACTCCTCCACCATAGTGCCCATCGACCCCGGCGTGCAGGCCACCCTGAAGGCCCTCAGCAGCCAGATCGACAGCATGAAGAGCCCAGACGGGAGCAGGAAACACCCTGCCAGGACCTGTGATGACCTGAAGCGATGCTACCCCATGAAGAAGAGCGGTGAGTGTCTCAAGGACGTGGGACAAATGGGTTTCAGAATAACATGGATGTTGTTCTCCATCCTAATGGTTTCCATGTGCAGGTGAGTACTGGGTGGATCCAAACCAAGGCAGTGCAGAGGACGCCATCAAGGTTCACTGCAACATGGACACTGGAGAGACCTGCATCGCTGCCAGCCCGTCCAGCATACCTCGTAAAGTGTGGTGGAGCTCCTCCAGAAACAAACCCGTGTGGTTTGGAGCCGACATCAACGGCGGAACACACGTGAGCGGCTTCTTTTGGATTATCAACGACAAGAAGCTGCTGAGAGTTGCTGAAAGCATGAACATGCCGTTCTTCTCTTTCTAGTTCACATACGGCAACAGAGACCAGCCAGCGAACTCTGTCACGGTGCAGATGACGTTCATCCGCCTGCTCTCCAAAGAGGCTGCGCAGACCATCACCTACCACTGCAAGAACTCTGTCGGCTACAAGGACGGCAAGACCGGCGATCTGAAGAAAGCTGTGATCCTGAAAGGCACCAATGACCTGGAGCTGAAAGCGGAAGGAAACAGCCGCTTCAGATACGCGGTGGTGGAGGACTCCTGCTCAGTAAGTTCCTCTGATTTCCCCAAACTCCGCTCCACTGCAGACCGCTGCCTGATTTATTCCTACATTTCCCCCCAAAACAAGAAGCGCCTTAAACAACATGAGATGCAGGAAAATGCATTGAGTTTATTATAAAAATATTATTTAAGCCAAGCTTAAGACATTTTTTCCTAAAAGAAGATGATATTTCTGCTGCCTTATGGCTGTCAGACCACACTGACAGAACCCTCAGGCTAACAGAGCCAACTAGGCTGAGGTCCTCTGAAGCACATTAAACCACTAAGATTCCTGTAAACTTCCAGTTGTTTATGGAGCAGACAGGTCTGCAGTTTTTATGCCAGTATCCTGAGATTCCTTGTTGATTTTTCCATTTTCACATCAGAGAGCTTGTTTCATGTGATAAAATGTGATAAAAAACTGGCCCTTTGTTTAACAAGATGACCCCCTACTGTACTGTTATCTCAAGGCAACGAGCTTTTATTTGCATGAGATTATTAGATGATCACGATGCGTTTGTTAATGAGCGATTAGCACCTGCTCAGCATCTATTTTAGCAAGTTAATCAAGCATTTGCTGGTTTGCTTGATACCTGGCAAAAACATACATTTATCATACTTTTTTAAAACTAAATAAGTTTGTGTCTTGTTGAAGATGTTTCAAACTTTTTCAAACTTTCATATGAAAATGATTTAATGAAGAAGTAATTTAGTAAGTTTTATTTCTATAACACATTTAAACACAGTACATACTGACCGAAGTGCTTTACAGAGTTAAGAGTACCATAAAAGGGAAAAAGAAGTTATTTTCTTCTTGTGGAAACACTGAGCCCCAAAACTCTGGAGTCAGCAGATAATTCAGGCCTTCATGCAGACTAAAAAATCTGATTTGCTTGATCAGACTGTTATGTAATTATGATAAATCGGATTAAGTTTTCTCTCCAAAACTCCTGTAAAAACCACATAAGACTCAGTCTCACTGTGAGGGCAGCATTAGAGAAAAACATGATGACTTCCAGCAGCAGGAAGAAATCAAAGTAGAAACCAAGTCAATCATTCACACGTCTGTTTTAGCTCTTTAGCTCCCACATTAGCAGCTAACGCTAAGACCATGGGCGCCGCCATGTCCAACAAAGACCAGAAGTTTTGAAAATCTCCAGAAAGTGTTGTGAAAAGCTTTTTTTCTTGGCTTATTTATCTGACCCCCCCCCCCCATTCCACATTAATTGTTCTGTGAGATTGTTAGCTTAATGCTAATATCCGTAGAGTCTAACAGTGACCCTCAGAGTGGGCTCTACAACATCTCTAATGGGCATACTTTTCTTTTGTCAATATTTCTCAGCATTTAAAGTTCTGCTAAATCATTTCAAGCCGAGCTAGCTAACCTTGTAGTTTTCTATGTGCCGAGTCAAATTCTGCGTCATTATGGAAAAGCATTGTGACCAAAGCTTGTCACAGAGCAGGTTCTTGTGGCTCCAGCTCATAGTTTTAATGGCTTTTACCCCTTGTGTGAATTTCAGTTTACTTCCTTTCAGGTCGTTAGTAAAAAAAAAAAAAAAAAAAAAAAAAACGCTATAAAACCTTTACATATTAATATCTTTTCCACGTTTTTCTAGAATTTTTCAGTGCAATCACATTACTGTAACCCTTTCAATGCCAATTCAATCTGATGCATTGTTGGTGTTTGTGCAGAGCCAGGTCTAAAATGTACAAGTTTTTAGAGGATCAAAATGTCTCAGAGGAAACCGAAACAATTAAGCCTTTAGAGTATTTACGGCTGATCTTAAAGAAAACTAATGTAGGGTATGGAAAAAACTAATTTCATATGTATTTATTGATTCAAAACTTGGTCATCCTGTGATAAAATGTCATTTAAATGGATGAAATAATTGAATAAATACATATTTATACTCATTTTTTTAAGTTGACTGAGACAACTGAGCAAAAAAGTGAAGAAAATATTCATCTGTAATGTCTTAAAAGCAGTTTTTAGGAAAATAATTTTCTCTAAATTTATTCTGGATGTCCCGTTCATGTTGACAAAACTATTCTCCCACATGGGTGACACAGCAAAAAAATGTCTGAAACTTCAGGGAAAAATGACCTGAGTGCAGAGGTGGCAATTCCTGGTCCAGAAAGTAAAAGTCCTGCCATGTTTTTGGATCTGCCTGTACATTTAGAACAGGTGTTTTCACTAACAGGCTCGTTTACCTGGGAAATAAACTCTGCTCATTAAATTCAGCTGGTTTGGTGACTGGTCGGAACAGCTGCCAGACTGGACTTTTACTTTCTGGACCAGGAATTACCACCTTTGCCTGAAAGGACAAAAAGTCCTGAAAAAACAGAGTTTAACGCTGTTATAAATTCTGTTTTATCTCTCATGACTGACCTGTTTTCTCTCTTTCACAGCAAGCAAATGGCAACTGGGGAAAGACAGTGTTTGAGTACAGGACACAGAAAACTGCAAGACTTCCCATTGTGGATATGGCCCCTGTGGACATTGGTGGCCCAGATCAGGAGTTCGGCATTGAAATAGGGCCGGTGTGCTTCTTATAAAGTGGTCAGCGGGGACGGAGTGAGGGAGATTCCTGAGACTGTTGAACTGACAGCTGACACGATCAGCCACGTTGTACATACCAGTACTGAGGACTATTCTGGCCCAGTGGCAAGATATTTATTATGCCTTTCAACTCAGTTTGAAACATCGAAGATCTGTAAGTTACTATGAATGTTTGAAATTTCCAGACAAACAGCTGGCAAACATCTGAATCATTCCTTTGTCGTCTTGTGTATGTTTGACTTTCAGCTTCAGACGTTGTGAAGATCCAAAGATCTTTAAATTAATTTCACAAATCGCTGCCAAAGAATCTAAAAGATTGACTTAAAACTGCTGTTTATAAGCCCAGAACAGTTCCCGTGAAGCTGCGTCCAACGTCCCGTCATACTATTCTCTCTTTTGTTTTTTTTTTTTAACACATTTTCACATTGGTAGTATTTTTAAATAGAACGAATTGTGGTGCTATTGATAAGAAACATCTGCTTAGCGGTGTATTGATCTGATGTCTGTTCCCAGTCATTCTGACCGCGAGGTCGATTAGATCTGTTCATAACTCAGTGTTGCTACCTCGTCACCGAACTGAGAAAAAGATGACACTACATGTAAATCTTTGTCATTCCAAGGTGCTGTTTTGTAAGTTGTGTGATCCTTGTGCACTTCTTCCGGTCCCGTGGTACAGGACAGGGTTCGGGGATGCAAATAAAGACCTTTTTGTCAACGATGGAGGGAGGAGTGAGATGGTGTGGTGATTGGTGACATTTTTTGCTTTCATCGTCAGTATGGTCAGCTAGCACAAAATATCCTTTTTTTAATGCATGTCAGTTCCCCCTATGCAGTATCCTGGACTTATATGCTCTTGAAACCCTTCGTATAATCAGTTTTTATAGAACAAGATGGCTTTGAGTGGCTGTTTGCTTTGTATTTCTTGCTATGCAACAAATTAAACTAAATGCTTGATTATCCCCCAAAACTCTTGTCAAATTACTTCAGCTGTAGTTTTGGTTAGTAGCTCCTTCTGCACACAAACTCCTTTTTCATAGTTAAGAAACTGCAATTTATTAAATTTGTAGTGTTTTTCCATGCAACTTTGTGGTTTAAATTTGATATTTATTATAGATTTATGAGGAAAACAAGCAATATTTTATTCCCAGTGAGACATAAACATCATGTCGGACGGTGAAACTGAGACATTTTATTATTTCATGGAAAATCTGAGCTGATTGTGAATCTGATGCAGCAACACGTCTGTAAAAAGTAATTCCAGGATGATGTTAGCGTTGTTAGCATCTCCTCTTCTTCTAACATCTGTCTGGAAATATCTGGGAAGTGAGGAGACCAGTTTTAGAAGAGGAATGTTGTCCCATTCTGGGACAGCTCCTCTATAGGACTTCTGCTGATGTTTGGTACTGGTGGAACTGGACTGCAGCAGACCAGTTCTCCTGTTCCACCATCAGGATGTGGTTCAGCTGGACCAGTTCTCCTGTTCCACCATCAGGATGTGGTTCAGCATGGTGAAATCTGCAAGGTCTTCCCTGAAACAGACGTTGTCTGGATGGGAGCAGATGTTTCAGCATTGATGGAGCTTCCCAGATGTGGAAGCTGCCCACGCCATCGGCACTAATGCAACCCCATCCCATCAGAGATGCAGGCTGATAACAAGCTGGATGCTCCCTCTCCTCTTTAGTCTGCAGGACACGCCGTCCATGCTGTCCACAAACAATTCCACATGCACAACCATCAGACCACAGAACAGTTTTACACTTTGCTTCAGAACATTTTAAATGAGCTTTTTGTCCAGAGAAGATCGTGGTGTTAGTGGATCCTCTTCACATATGGCTTCTTCTTTCCATGATGGAGCTTTAACCTGCATTTGTAGAATTCAGGATGAACGTTGCTCATCAGTTCGGGAAGTATTCCTGAGTCCAAGCAGTGATTTCCTAAAGAAAATGTTTTTTTAATACAGCGCTGTCTGAGTCCCTATGATAACCTGCATCCAGTTTTGACATCAAACCTTGTCTCATGTGCACGTCTCATTCTGATTATCTGATTGTTGAATGAAATTACAAATTGAATGAGTAACTGTTTTTTATTAAATGGTAAAATGTCTCAGTTTCAGCATCTGATATGTTGTTTTGTTCTGCTGGGAATAAAATATGGGTCTCTAAGATTTGCAAGACATTCTTTTTATTCACATTTATACAGTCTCAGCTTCTTTGGATTTAGGGTTATAGAGAGAAAAGGAGGGACTTTGCAGGCAGAAAGCAGAGGCATGTTTATCAATTCACGTCATACATGCAATAAGTGTGGTTTTTGTTTGAGGTGAATATAAATTTCTGCAGATTATCCAGACTCATTTCAGCTTCCTGTGTTCATGTTTAATGTCATATGACATAAACACAGTGTAGGGAGCATGCAGGCAACCTGTAAACAAAGGAAGTAACTGGGTCACCAACCAATTTAATTTAGAAGCCTTAGTTGGTCACAATGAGCAACTTCAGATGCTCCAGATCAACTGAGTGGAGCAGTGCGCCCCCTGGTGGAATTTAAATTTAAAGACAATTACATAGACAATGAAATTAGTTGGTTAAAGGTTAAGTACAAATATATTCCTAAATAACTGGGCAATAATATTACATGTTAAGTAAAAGGAAGTATAGACACTTTTTTTGCATCAAGTGATAAAAGTACAATATGCTTCTGCAATTAGCATGACATTTTGCAGCAACTGCCAATCAGGGTCTTCCCAGATCACTGCAATGTAGGTTTGCCA
The DNA here is from genome assembly GCF_933228915.1 of Telmatherina bonti. Lineage (NCBI taxonomy): Eukaryota > Metazoa > Chordata > Actinopteri > Atheriniformes > Telmatherinidae > Telmatherina > Telmatherina bonti. The sequence continues at coordinate 31,874,170 of NC_136613.1, read as the reverse complement.
ACTTTCTCTTAGACAAATAAGCAACTTTTTTGCATTTTGAAAAATAATGATAGAAAACAAAATAATCAACACAATGTTAAAAGGGTCTTAGATTTTTTTGTCTAGATGTGCTGTTTGCATTGACACATTGATACGGTATACTGGGGAGACTGTTTCAAATATTCAAACTTATGTCTACATTTCAACAACAGTTGGTAGCAAATTGTATCTTCATACACATGAAACTTCACATATATGAATAAACCTAAAAAAAATGATTACATTTATGGCAATTAACAGGCAGAGTGCAAATGACTCCATATGTTTACTTTTTCCAGAGATACTTTTTGTTGCTCTTTACTGACTCAAGCACTCATTTGTCATTTTGCACAGCCAGAGAAAAGTCCTTGTATGACATGTCAGAGTTCACAGTTATTTGGAGTTCATTTTTGATCAGTTCAGTGCTCCGTCTGTTTCTGAAATCTAACCATTTATTGTCCAATAGAAAGAAAATCCTCTCAACAAAAGCATTTGAGCCTGGCACACTGAGGACAAATGAGACGATCTTAAACATGTTGATCTGGTTGGCTTTGCCTTTGTTTTGAAAAACTGCCATCCACTTCTCGCTGGTGGTTTTTACTGTATCCTGGCTTGCCTTCTGAATTTTCTCCCGGCAAGCTAAAAACTCCTCATAGAGTTGATCCATGTTGATGGTCTCTCTCATTTTCAGGCCAGTCACCACCTGCTCTAGACTCACAATCAATCCAACTGTCAACATAAGCAATGACAGTATCATAGAACTTCATCAAGTCCTGTTGTTGCTTTAATTTCATCCATCCATCCATTTTCTGCCGCTTATCTGGGGTCGGGTCGCGGGGGCAGCAGCCCAACCAACTCTGCAGAGGGGATTCCAAGGCGTTGATCCCAAGGCGTTGATCCCAAGGCGTTGATCCCAAGGCGTTGATCCCAAGGCGTTGATCCCAAGGCGTTCCCAGGCCAGCTGAGAGATATAACACCTCCAGCATGTCTTGGGTCTTCCACGGGATCTACTCCTGGAGGGACATGCCCCGGAACACCTCACCAGGGAGGCGTTCAGTAGGCTTCCTGACCAGATGCCCGAATCACCTCAACTGGTTCCTCTCAATGCGGTGGAGCAGGGACTCTACTCTGAGCCCCTCCCAGATGACCGAGCTCCTCACCCTATCTCTAAGGAAGAGCCCGGCCACCCTGCAGAGGAAACTCATTTCAGCCGCCTGTATACGAGATCTCGTTCTTTCGGTCACGACCCACAGCTCATGACCATAGGTGAGGGTAGGAACGTAGATCGACTGCCCACATTGTGAAGAAGCACAGGTTGCATGTGTTCTCTTCATCCTCAAAACACTTAAAACATAGGACAGTTCTCCCCAAGTGACTTGAAGTATGAGATGAGAGCATGCCAGCTTTGCAGGAAGTGGCCAACAGCTCGGTGAAGAGAAAGCCATCTCGTGCAATAATGACGCAGAATTTTGTGTCGCTCAACGTCCACAAAGTAAAAGAATCTTCGCAGTTCCTCTCTTCGTGAAGCAGATGCTGAAAAGTGGCTGTGTATCTTAAGGACAGCTGTCTCAATGTCCACAGACAGCTGGTCACATGCATGCTTGCAGGTGTATTGTGCAATGTGAGCAAGGCAGTTTGCTTTCAGGATGCGATTGTTAGCACTGCTCAACAGTTGGTCAACAGAATGATGTTTACCAATATTAACACTGGTGTTATCAGCTGCATTGGCTGAGATGTGACTGATATTTAGATCACACTTTTCCAGAGAGTTCATAAGACGTTGACCCTACTGTGATGAGACTCAACATTTACTGTCAGCTGGGTTCCTGATGATTAAAGCCCAAAGGATAAAATACTGAGAACTAAATTAAAGTTGAAAGACTACGATTTAAGCTGTGAAAATACTGCAAGTGTCATTTTATTTCATTCATCGGTCGGTCATTACAACAAACTAAGTTAACTCCCTCTTTCTGAAGGGCAAGTGGTATTTTCCTATTGCAAACTGCTGCAGAAACTTGCACATGTAATGCACGTTGTTCCTTTTGCTTTATGCTTGGTATGAACACACTACTAGACCAAACTGAAGGATATGATGCACGGAAACATGGAATAAATTCAGATAACGTTTCAGAAGCACATGCTTCAGGCAATTTTTGACTGTTTCTCATTTGACAGAGGAAAAATTCCTTATTAGTCCTTATCAGTTTTCTATCGTACTCAGGGCTATGGGGGGCTTCAGGTGAGAGGTAGAGAACACCAAAATGTTTCCTGTTGATACGGCACCATTAGTTTATGCTATTTTTCCATTGATACTGATATTGACATCGACACTTTTGCTGCTTAAAACAAAATTACAATTGTACAGTGTGCTTTAACGTCTGTATTGCCAGGCCCATACGGAATATAAATAAAACTCAGGAACTTCAAATGCTTTTAATACCATAACAAGTTAAATGAGTAAATTAAACAAAAATATGTAAACATAATTTTTTTTTTAAATTGACAAAATAATTAAGCTGCAGATTAATATAAGAATATTTAAATTTAATACATGAAAAACTGATAAAATATTATTAAAAGTAATATGAACATAATGAAGCAATATGGAAAAACCTGCATTAATAAAGTAAAATATCCAAACAAAATGTACACAAGCAACATCCCATATTTTAACTGGCATATATTGATTCACAAGTTAAGAGTTAATTGTTAAAGCCATCCCTACGTTGCAGTCGCATTTGGTCCCCTTGCAAATGAGATGCTACATCTCCAGGGGTTTTCCAGAATTAAATTTCCGTTCCCTACATCGCAGTCACCTTACTATAAAACTGGCCAATCAGACTTCCAAACAATGTATAATGTAACACCAACTGGTGTTATTAAAGGGGAGAAATAATCAAACCAAACATAAACTCCTTTACTTTTTGTGCTTAAGTTTCAAATTGTTGTGTTATCTTCAAAAAGCTTGAGATAGTGACATTTTTGTGTTCTGTCTCTCTATTTTACTCACATAAGCCACAAATATAAAGCACTTTTATATTTTATGGAGCACTTTTATAGTTTATTGTTTAAACATGAAGTTAATATTGTTGACTTCTGTGTAACCCATAGATAGTTTATAAAAGACTGATGGAGCCTGATGTCACCTGTAGGTTTCTGAAGAGCTGAATTGAAACTCATCGTGCGGGGCCTACCATCACCATCGTGGCAGCATCCCACATGTCGTCTCTCCCGGAAAATACAAAAATGGGCAAAGAGGTGGAGCTGAGAGAGGGGGGGTGGAAGATTCACATCTCTCAAACTCTGATCTGCCTATAGCTAAGAGCTAACCAAGCTAATGCGGAGCTAACCAGCTAACAAGGGAGATGGGCTACATTTAAGTCATGCTTTTAACTGGCTAAAAACCGCGGTTGTTTTACACTTGTACGAGCGGGATGTTGAGTACTTGTCGATCAAAAAGACATGCCCCTAGCTATGCTGAATTTTGAGATGAAATTACTTCTAAACAGATGAAAACTGTTTATTTCTGCTGGGAAGTTGGTCTTTTTAATATGAGAGTCGATGGGGATTTGCTTTGTTTGCAGTCTCTAGTAGATGAGGGGGGAAATGCAATTTTGGCACTTCCGCATTGGCTTCACTTTTAACCACCTGAGGTTGCCACTTGGTGTAGCCTGCTGTATCCATGGCAACACATCTTCTGTTTCCTGATATAGTTCCATCTCCCATATTTCACCATCCCCCTGAATGTGGCGTGTAAACCAAGTCACCGCGCGGCTAATTCTGCCATTAGAATCAGTTTTCTGTTTTCTGCTGTGATCAAACAGAACAGAAATCAATATAAATAACGTCACACATGAAGAGTAAATGTTTCTTTTTTTCTCCAGGAAGAGTTTCTTTAATAACTGTAACAGTGAAGTCAATGCAAACAAAAGATGACCAGTTATGGAAAAGTTGCACATGGATGGAGAATGAAATGAAAAAGAAGGTAAATACAGAAATAACAACGCAAACATGTCAGATGGGATAAAAAAAAACAAAACAACAACATTAAAAATAGAAAATATTAGAAAAAAATCAGTCAAATGTCTGGAAAAAGTCAGGATTAATGAAGCAAATAAAGTTGAATTAATGTGGAGTAAAAACAAAGGTCAGTGAAGTTAGAGGAAAGTTAATGATACAGGTTCCGTTTATTTTCTTGCCGCCTTGTTTCTGGCGTACAAACAGGAATGTGTCAACAATACAGAATTCAACAGGTGCACGTACACGTATGAAAAGTCTGCCACAGAGTGTACCATCGGACATACTCCACTATTTACATCTTGCCCGTGCAAGCAAAGGTACTCAAAACTACCCCCTCTGTAAGTATTCTCTTCTCTTTTTACAAAAATATCTCTTTTCTATCATGGATCTGAGTTTACTTTGAAATATTGAAAACCAATCTAAATGCAAATGCATATAAACCCCAAGATGAAAAGTGTGACATCTTGACTCGACCGTGGAGTGGATTTTGGCACTTCTTCATACAAACGAGTTAAAAGTCTGCCTCAAAGCGGGATCCTCTTGGCATCAGCAGCGGCTGTCCAGCGGGTCCAGGGAGAACACGGTGCCCTCCAAGGTTAGTCCCATTTTGAACCCCTCCTGGAAGGACAAGCAGGATGACAGCTGGGTTCAGTGACGCTACAGGCCTGAGACTCTAAAGCTTCAGCTTTACTGATAAGCAGGATTGCTGAGTGATGTCTACATTAGAGGAAGTTGGTGATCGGTGCACCTTTGAGGTGAAGAGGCAGAGAACAACATGCTGGGTCGTCATGCAGGATCACAAACACCTCCACATGCATCGGGATGTGAAAGGAGCTGATGAAACCTCATGTTTTAACAACATTTATCATCATATAATGGCTCAAGTTACAAAAAAAAAAGATTCATTTAATGTGTGAAATGACATGTTTTAAACATAAAATGTGTGTGTGTGTGTGCTCACACACAAAGTAGTGAAAGAGGAGCGTGGAGCAGGATTTATAGCATGCAGGACAAAAACACAACACACAGGAGAGAGAGAGAAAAAAAGAGTACAAACCATCTCTGACGCTACAAGAGGAAAAGGACAAGACATTCAGCTGTTAATCAGAGGAAGAGGAGAACATGCAGAGCAACGTCGCCTCCTGCTGGCGGCTTCCTGCACTACAGCAACATTCCCACCAGAGAACGACATGATGGACAGAATCAGCACCATCCGATGTCCGCTCAGCTGCCTCTGAGATTTAGACAAACCTCCAGGCTGGTCAGCAGTGACTGGACTGTACTGGTGTATAATGGGACGTTTATAGCTCTGCAGATTTTAGGGGACACTGATGTGACGAAAGAAATTTGCTCTGAAGCCTGAGAACATTTTTACGTGAGACGGAGCATTAAAATGAAGCTTGAAAAGACTATTTTTAATCATTTCAGTTTGTGTATAATATGTCAGCGCCGTCTTTTACTGAACAAATCGGGTCTAAATAAAGAAGTAAAGCTTTCCTGTCATCTGCAGAGCTCAGTCTGCCTAAACATAAGCAGGTTTATGGGGTTGGTATCCTGTTAATTGAGAAACTGGGCTTGTGAAAAACGAGTCAGGACGATGTGGAAAATCTGCATCAAATGCAGATATTTTTATATGTAATGGAAAATATTAGCTCATGTTGAATCTGATGGAGGCAGTGTGGCTCTAAAAGATGTGGGACAGCTCCATGTTCACCACCGAGTAGACATCACCCGCCTTTACGTTCACTAACCCTGTTGTACGTCTACAAACACACACACTTCAATACACCTGCTTATTAAAGTGACACTGTGAAACATTTTCTGTTATTTACTGGCCAAAACCAATGTCTGCATTTGTATCTGTGTATCTTGAATCTACAGCTGCTGGCGAGCTTAACGTGGAATAATCAGAATTAGAATCAGAATAACTTTTATTTATCCCAGAGGAACAACTAGGATGGCTAAGATGGCGTCATGATAAGTAACAGATACAGATAAGAAAAGCAAAAAAACCCAAAGACAATGTAATATTCCACATAAATGGAATGTTATTCAGAAAGTTAACGTTCTTTGTAGACGTTTAAAGTTCAGGAGAACAGCCTTGTGGACAAAGGTTGCTCCCTTCTCTGGCTCCCCAGTAGTCTGGCCCAGTCCAGCACACTGGACAACCTGGTCAGCTGTCAGCAAAATGCAGCAGGAGCAGCGCAGGAACCGTCTTCATCATCGCCCAGAAAGAGAGAAAAGGACTTCAAAGGCAGCGTGACTGGAGCGTCCCGGCGTAGGACCAACATGGCGCTGGCCTTCTTCAGGCGGGAGGAGCGCTAGAATTCACCAGCCTCGCTGCTACAGACGTGTTCTTGTCACAGTAAATGCAGCTTATAAAGCCTTCCCACTGGTTTTCAGTCTGGCTTTACTGGGACCATGAAAGCTACTGAAACCATGTAAACACACAGTTCCACCACTGTATGCGTAGCATCTGTCTTACATGTGAACTTACTGGACAGCAGAGGTTGGAATTATGTTTTCATCAAGCCGTGAATTCCTTCTGAACTAAACCAGTGCTTCCAGTCAGCAGAGGGAATCAACCTGCTGAACCAGTGAGCAGAACAAACACACAGCATGGAGACAACTTGTTGAAGTGTAGTTGAGGCTTTTTGGCACATGCTGGCCACCGTTGCTGCAGCAGGTGTTGGAAAGGACGAGGAACTAGAACCTGTTATTATGTGCTACAGGATTTCAGCGTTAGGAGGGAGTAATTCTTACACAATGTCCCTTTAACACAAATATCTAAGCAGCCAATCACATGGAAGCTCAAAGTGGGGAGTGAGCACACACACGACCTTCCCTAAAAGTGCTGACATGGAGCTGATGTCCTAAATGCTTGAAATATCTTCCAGTTTTGATGAATGTTGCCAGTTTTTATGATCATGGTTGTGTTTGAACTGCTGACAGGTTGATGCTGCTTCTCTTTAGTCTTCCAGGAAAATGTCGCTTTTCGTTTTGTCTCACTGCAGAACCCCCAGATAAGACTGGATCCTGGTCACATGCTGCTTCTCTTCATGATGGAGCTTTTAACCACTGATGGATTTCAGGGTGAATTGTGCTCACAGACAGTGATTCCTGGAAGTCTTCTTGAGTCCATGCAGTGGTTTCCAGTAGAGAACCATGTCTGGTTTTAATGCAGTTCTACTTGAGGACTCCAGGATCAACAGCATCCAGTTTTGGCCTTCAGCTGTGTCCCTCATGCATGGAGTTGTGTGCAGATTCTCAGGATCTTTGCTTTTGTTTGGTAAACTCTACAAGTTGAGAAACATTTTCTGAAATTGCTCTGTGGACAGTTTTACTGCTTTAGCTCCGGGAGACTCTGCCTCTCTGAGGTGCTCGTTTTACTCCGGAGCCGCTGCAAACTAAGTTATATAACTGCAACGTGTTCCTCCTGCTGCAGCTTTCCTTGTTCCAGCCTTCTGCCACCGCTCACACTTCTCTGACACCTGCCATCAAACTCAAGATGAGCTGAAAAGCTTGGATGTGATTTTTATGTTTTACTGCAAATACATTTATGAGATGTGCCAATGGTCACACTGGTTTTATTTACATTTTACACAACATTTTGGAGTTTTTGTCTTTTAAAAACATTTGTGGTGAGAGCAAAGAGCATGACTACGAAGTTATCTTCAACGATTTAGAAAATATCTGGTCAGGTTTGTGTTGATGAGCAGCAGCAGGCCTCAGACAGAAGCTCACCTGCATCTCATCCAGCTTCGACTGAATGTCTGGAGGGAAGTCAGCTGCTCCGCAGGTGAACGGATCAAACGGCTCTGCGCCAAACAAATCTTTCCCTGCAGACACAGACAGAGGATAAACATCCCTCATTTGATGTCCTTCTTCAAATATTAAACAGGAAACAATCTGATTAAATCCTGCGAACGTCTTTCCCGCAGCGGAAAACCTTCACTCACGAATGTCCGGCGGGAGCGTGGTTGGTGGAGGAGGTGGGCAGCCGTTGCTGGCCGGCGTCGGAACCAGCGGCGTCACAGGGGAGAAGGGAACCATGTCGAAAATGTCTGTCGACTGCGGCTTGGTGGAGATGCTCCCAGCCTGCACACCGACACACACCTTTAAGCCTCGGGCAGAGATCTGTGTTCTTACATCAACTACACACTGTTTCTGCAGCAGAAGGCAGAGGAGGAGGACAGAAAAGCAAGAACACAGAAGTTCCAGAAACAGCATCAAAGCACGAGAAGAAGAAAAGCGTAGGGTGTTTACGCGAGGCCGCGGGATGCTGCACCCCTCGGTAGCTTTAGGAGGAGGGAGAGCGGGTTTGGCAGGAGGAGGAGTTAATAGCCCTGCAGACAAGTTGGACTCCGGCGAGCTCATAGGGGTGAGCGTGACGGAGGAGATTTCCAGACAGGAGAGCGACGTGATGCTGTGACACCAGAAGAGAGAGGAGGGCCTCTGCAGCATGTACGCCTCATTAGCTGCATCTATGTGCAGCTGCTGAGAAAAGATGGCAGAAAGATGGCAGAAAGTGACCGAAGGGGGGACAATATTATCCAGCCCCGCAGAGCAGCACAGGTGCAGGTAATTGCATCACATCAGTATCAACCACTGGCATGCACCCTAATTACATGGAGGATGCACCGCATCCTTCATCAGACCAATCAGGTGGGTAAATCGCTTCGCTTGAGTCATGGCTGGAAAACCACGAGCTTCGGGCCAACCTCTACATTTCCAGCCGCTTCTTGCCGACTCAAGACATCAAAACGGATGTTTTACAGTTTAGATTTAGTTTGTGGTGCAGAAGTGGTAAAACATGAGCAGTTAAAAGCTGCCAGAGGTCGGCTCTGGTTAGTAGACACTTTGCAGACACGCTCTCGGAGCGTCGTGCTCTTACTGGTGGCACATGTGCAATCATTAGCTGCTCTTCCAGGTCTTGCAGCTGCTTCTTCAGCTCAGAGTTTTCTGTCTCCAGTTCCTGAATCTGCAGAAAACAAACAGAAAACAGAAGCAAATTCAGGCTGTAAACATAACCTGGAGCTCGACCTTGCAGAGTTATACGTTAAAACTTGCAGAAATTTGCATGTAGCCTAGCTAACGATGTGAGTAAACGTTAGTCAGGAGCTTTGCAGCAACATTCTGTGTTACAGATTTCTAATTGAGGCAAAGGATTTATCTCAGCTATACTTTTGATTAGATAGGAGCTAAATGTGGGCCAGAGAGGAGAAGCCAGCTGGCTGATGAACCAAAAGTTAAATCCAGTGACACAAAAGGCAGCGAAGAACAACAAATAAACAAAACTAAATGGATATGTATGATAAACACCTCTTAAACTCACGATTCACCTACAGTTAATTTTAGAAAGCAGTAAGTCATAACTCAACCATCGTTCCAGAGAGCCTTCTTTTATAGCCAATAGTGGCACCCTTGCCTGACCCCAGTTAAACTGCTGCTATATAACCTCATCCATACCATTACTAAACTCCTTGTGTTGATGTGTGGACTCTGATGGTGAGTGTGCGGCGTGGTTAACGTCCACCACGTGGAGTCTAGACGACATATTTCCTCTGCCAAGAAATGTCGGTTTCAAACACTAATTCCTGGTGTTTTATCCAAAACACTCAAATTCATACAAATGACTTAATAAGTGACAATTTCTCCAAACCCAGTGGGGCGTTGAACCCTGCATTAACATCGCAGCAGTCTGTCATTAATATTCTGTTTTCTGCACAGCTTCGCCGTCTACGTTTGAGATGATCAGCAGTAAAGAGCTGAACGTGAGCGAAACGTGAGCATGAGCCAGCTGGACGCCAGACGTACCCGTTTCTGCAAGCCTCCGATCTGCTTCCTGGTCTCCACGTCTTTGCCTCCAGACTCCAAGAACTTCTTGTAGGCCAAGTCGAAGGCCTGGCCGATGGTTAGAGTGATCTCCTCTGCCTGAAGTATCAAAGCAACAGAGACTGTTTATCTAGTGGTTTACACCTTAAAGTTGACAACAACACACACCAGTTTCACCGTGTGTGTACTTATATGTCTGCTTTCAGGCAAACTTACACATTTTTCACTGTCGAACACGTAGCAGAGGTGTTTGTTGGACTCCGAGTCTTTGCAGATAAAAGTAAATATCCTCTTATCGGTTTTGTCATCCGCACAGAAAGATATCCTGTGCAGCTGACAGTTATGCTGCACGTCCTGGAAAACAAAGACTTTATTTATTACCGAGGCGCTGAATGTAGACCATCTGTGATTCTACAAGCTGTTTATTCCGACAACAACCTCACGTGGCACGTGGGGAATTAATGCGCCTTTCAGACAACATGACTCACTTTCGTTTTGGGATCCAGTATCTTCACTCCGTAGATGGAGATCTGCAGCTCCACTTTGGGGACCTTCTGGCCCTCTGACTTCTTAATGTGCCTCTGAAACTGTCAGGTGGGGAGAGCAGAGATGTGTTCAGGCAACAATATGAATAACACAGACAGGAAAGTATAAAAAAAAAAAGTTATGTTTTTGTCTTTAAAATGGGATTTTTAACCTTCATGGTGAAACAGGAGAAGTTGAAAACATTTTATTAGTTTATAAATAAGCTGACGGATTCATTTCCAGTCATTCATATGTTCACTTTGTTTTCATCTCCCACCAAACCAGAGACAAACATGTCTCTGTAGGCGGGAAATGTCTGATTACATTAATTAGCTGGCAGCTGCCTGCTGATTGGTGCTCTGCAGTTATTTCATGTTAAATAGATATATTTGTTTTGTTTTTTTTCATTTCGAACTTTAAAATGAGCTAGAAGATGAAAACTGGATAAACTCAGCATTTAATCCTGTTTACAATTGTTGATGATACTCAGTCATTAAATGTAGTTTAACTAGATTTATTTATTTATTTATTTATTTACAAAAACAACATCAATTCAGCAAAACCTGAAGCTACAGCTTGAAGTAAAAACATTTCAGTAGTTGAACCTCAATGGAGGCTTTTAGGTTGAATTTGTTTAGGGTTTACAGTTGTGCTCATATTTATTCATCCCCTTTCATTAAAGAAGGAAAAAAAACAGCTGCCTGTAAAATAGGCTGAAATTGAAATTGAAATTGAAGTAATAATAAATAAAAAATTTATGAAAATCATCACTTTTTCTTAAAAAAAATTTTGGTTCAATAGAAATATTTTTTTTAAAAAAGTAAACAAATAAGATAATGTATTACATATTCCATCAGTCATAAACTAATATTTAGTTGAAAAATCCTTTAATGTTTCCGCTCCAGTCAGGTGTTTTCTGTTCCTCTCAGTCAGACTTCTGCACCTGTTGACAGGTATTTTGTCCCACTGTTCAACAGAAAAGTCTCTAATTTGTCCAGGACCAATTTGTTTGTTTTTTTTTCTTTCTTCAACTCAATTAAATGAAAAAACTGTGTCTAATATTACTAAATTATATTTTTGCACATTTTTAGTTATTGTTCCTTTTTAAAGTCTCCAGTTATTTGAGTGACTGTTGTAAATTCAGCCTTTTCTTTAATGAAAGGGGATGAAGACATATGAGCACAACTGTATGTTACATTTTCCATAGGAAGTAAGAACTTTGTTCTCGCTCTCGAGGCTGCAGGAGCGAGAACAAACAAGCTTCATCTGCAAAGGAGATGTCTGTTTTTATTTCACGTTACTGGCTTCATGTCTTTAAAGGCAGAGTATGTAAGATTTCAAGGCGATTCTTTGAAACACCAGGTCGTGAGCAAAACCACAAAACTGCTACCTCCACAAACCACCACAGGTTGGCAGTAATGAGCAAAACTCACCCCTCACCCCTCCTCCTTGCCAGCTCCAATGAGGGCAGGAATCGCTTGTGAGCTGTAGCTCAGAGCCGCTTTGCAATAAATGGGCTTATACTCCCCCTACTGGTGGAAAAAAGTACTTTTTTTTTTACTGGTCAGAAAACATTCAAGAAGGGTCTTTGTTATTAATTAAACTTGTAATTTAATAACGCATCAAATATGGACAGACTGGAACCTACATGTTTAAAAAGCTATCTAATTATGATTGTAGTTATTTCTTTAGCTTATTTATTTTAAAAATATTGAAAATCTTACATACTCTACCTTTAAATGCCATGTGTTATAAATATATTTGTACTTTCTCACCGCCTCGATCAGCTGTTTGATTAAAACTATCCACCCAACCTGAACGGGATGCGGAAGCTGCAACTTCCTGCTGCTCTGTGTTAACCACTTCCAGCTCGAATGTCCAACCAATCACACTTTAATGAGTCGGTGTTGATGCAAATTTAAAAACAGTCCTTAAGTTGATATCCAGCTGCTGGTGTGTGACGCGGTGAACATCATGTGACGTTCCAAGCAGGAAGACAAAGTTGGGAGCTGTGATTGGTCGGCCTCAAGGCGCTGCAGAACAGCTGCAGCTCCAGAACTGTACATAATGAACGCTGTAGTACCACAGCGGTTGGTAAACGATAGAGGCAAATGATGTGAAACACAGCGTCAGAACTTAAGACACTGCTGTCACATGAACCATGACGTGGAGGATGTGGTGAGCTGGACTGAGGAAAAGAACAATGTAGAGAAGAGAAAAGAACTTATTTGGGTTTTAGGAGGACGTGTCACATTCATCTCCCTGCTTGTCAGCTGTGGAAATGGTTCCCAGTCTGAAATATCTGGGTGTCCACGTCTCCAGCAACCTGAACTGGGATCTGAACACCACCAGCAGGATAAAGACTTTTATAGGTATGTGGTGGAGAACACGTTCTCATTCTTCATCAGCAGCTGGTGTGTTAAAATACACAGCTGACAGGGGGGCGTAGCAGAGGGGACAATACGCAGCTGACAGGGGGGCGTAGCAGAGGGGAACATACGCAGCTGACAGGGGGGCGTAGCAGAGGGGAACATACGCAGCTGACAGGGGGGGCGTAGCAGAGGGAACATACGCAGCTGACGGGGGCGTAGCAGAGGGAACATACGCAGCTGACGGGGGCGTAGCAGAGGGGAACATACGCAGCTGACAGGGGGCGTAGCAGAGGGGAACATACGCAGCTGACAGGGGGCGTAGCAGAGGGGACCATACGCAGCTGACGGGGGCGTAGCAGAGGGGACCATACGCAGCTGACAGGGGGGCGTAGCAGAGGGGAACATACGCAGCTGACAGGGGGCGTAGCAGAGGGGAACATACGCAGCTGACAGGGGGCGTAGCAGAGGGGACCATACGCAGCTGACGGGGGCGTAGCAGAGGGGACCATACGCAGCTGACAGGGGGGCGTAGCAGAGGGGAACATACGCAGCTGACAGGGGGGGCGTAGCAGAGGGAACATACGCAGCTGACAGGGGGGCGTAGCAGAGGGGAACATACGCAGCTGACAGGGGGGCGTAGCAGAGGGGAACATACGCAGCTGACAGGGGGTGTAGCAGAGGGGAACATACGCAGCTGACAGGGGGGCGTAGCAGAGGGGACCATACGTCGCTGACAGGGGGGCGTCGCAGAGTGGAACATACGCAGCTGACAGGGGGGCGTAGCAGAGGGGAACATACGCAGCTGACAGGGGGCGTAGCAGAGGGGAACATACGCAGCTGACAGGGGGGCGTAGCAGAGGGGACCATACGCAGCTGACAGGGGGGCGTAGCAGAGGGGAACATACGCAGCTGACAGGGGGCGTAGCAGAGGGGAACATACGCAGCTGACAGGGGGGCGTAGCAGAGGGGACCATACGCAGCTGACAGGGGGGCGTAGCAGAGGGGAACATACGCAGCTGACAGGGGGCGTAGCAGAGGGGACCATACGCAGCTGACAGGGGGGCGTAGCAGAGGGGAACATACGCAGCTGACAGGGGGGGTGTAGCGGAGGCTGGTGGTGCAAGAGTGTTATGAAGGACCCATCCAACTCCATTTGACCTGCTGCCCTCAAAAGCAGGAGGCTGCGGAGGACTAACACCATGGCAACCAGACTCAAACCAGTCTAACCAGAGATGGTTTGACTGGTTAATTCCACACAAAGTCCACTTTGATCAATGCTGCTGTGTCTTTGGGCTTTTTATAGCAAGTTAAGCATTTTAGTATGATGTGATTCTTTGTTTTGTTTATTTGTCATGATTTGCTCCTGGCAGTGGTGTTCTTCTCCTGGGGTTTAGCTTGGGCTGAGCGGGCTTCCCGGAGGCTCAGGGTGGAGTCTGGAGTGCTGATGGAACACACCTGCAGCTCAACTGGCACTGGTTGCAGTCCAGTCTCTGCCAGACTATCCCACATTATCTGTGGTAAATCTGGCTCCTTTGGGAATTCTGTGCTCTCCAAGTGATTGAGCTCACGATTGTCTACTGCATTTATTCCTTTTTGCAACACCTTGTCTCACCTGGATCCGCTGGACCAGTTACATAACAATCTCCAGCTAATCGACCTGCCATCTTGCTCACCACTCCTGGAATCTTAAACCACCCTCTCCAGCGTATCAACCACCTCTGGACACAGTAAGCCATATTTCCCAAAACCATTTCCTCAGTCAAGGACTGTTTGGACTTCGCTAATTTTCTCCTTCTCCTACAGAGATACTTCCTGGACAGAACAAGCAATTTGTACACCAAACTCAAGCATTCATTCATGCATTCATCCTAACAGCTTAGTCCAATGAAGGGTCGCGGGGAAGCTGGAGCCTATCCCAGCAGTGTTTGGGCGAAAGGCAGGGTACACCCTGGACAGCTCGCCAGTACATCGCAGGGCCCAAACCAAGCGGCAACCTCCGGCGGTTAAAAGTGAAGCCTATGCGGAAGTGCATAAAACTGCAGTTCCCCCTTCATCCACTACGAGCTGTCTCCAAAACAGAGCAAATCCCCATAGACTCTCATGTGAAAAAGACCAACTTCACGGCAGAAATAAACATGTTTACAGCCCATTTCAAAAATCCATTTTCGGTTTATAGGTTAGGTTTACCTTCATAACAACTGTGGGGGAAGGGAATGTTTTTCTAGCTCGCCCTCAAAGTTCGGCAAATTTAGGGGTGTGTCCTTTTGATTGACAGGTACCAATCTCCGGCTTCAAGTGAGTAGAACGTAGAACAACTGCGGTTTTTAGCTGGTTAACAATGTGACTTAGCTTTAGCCCGCTTACCTCCGTTAGCTGGTTATCTCCCGTTATCTCGTGGTTAGCTCGGTTAGCTCTTAGCTACAGAAAGCTCGGAGTTCGCTCGATGTCAATCATCCACCATGACACTCACAGCCCCCCTCTCAGCTCCACCTCTTTGTCCATATGTGTATTTTCCGGGCGAGACGACGCACATGACGCTGCCAACATGGCGACGGTAGGAACCACCCACCGAGATTCAATTCAGCTCTTCAGAAACCTATGGGTGACGTCACGGAGGCTCCGTCTATCTCTTTATATACAGTCTATGGCCCAAACTCAAACAATAAATTCTAATTCATTCTTACACTCTGTCTATAGTTTGGGTCCCACCTAGTGTGGCACTGAAGACCATTCCCTGAAGACCATTTGTATCATGGACATCCATGGTTCTGAGGACACATTTCGTTTGCATGTTACAAATGAATGACAAATAAGAAGTGAAGAATTTTTTTGTTGATCATAAATTTTTCCTATTAAAATGTCAGAACAAACAAAGCAGGTGAAACAAACAAGAAACCAGAAAGCACAACAGAAAATCAGAGGAAAGGTAAAAATGGCTCCATCTGCATAAAAACCCTGACTACATGTTTCAGATGCGTCTGAATTTCATTCTGTAGCTTGTCGACGGCCTCAACGAACTTCCTATAACAAAAACTAATGAAAAGAACAAAATGGTACGCTCCCCACGGAGCCTCTATCTCATCAGCATCACCGTTTCACAATCCTGAATCCACAGAAGAACCGTGGCAGCTTCTCCAGGATGCTTGCAGGAGAAACCGCGAAGCAAAATAAACTCTGCTGCAACCATAACAAAACCTGCAACAGGCAGCGCTGTGGTGATTTCACAGCCTCCAACATGGCAGCACACTGACAGAATCAATCAGACTTCTGTCTCAACTTCTGCTTTTCTGATGACATTTACCTCCTTCAGACACAGACTGACCCGAACCGGACGTCAACAGGGAGATTGATTTTGGCCATGTGGGAGCAGAGGCTCTTTTCTTTTTCATTAAACCGTGGACAGATGCGTGCACGTCTTTACACATTCAGCTGAATGTTTTCCCTGCCTGTGATCTTTGGAAGCATAGCGAGGCTGCTCCGTATCTGGGAGAGTAACAATGGAGCCTCAGTCAGAAACAGGCCTCTAAGATCAAATGGATTGGAACAATAGAGGTATGGGTTTGGGAAAACAAGCTTCCCCCACAAGTGGCCCCACAGATTCAGTTCTTGGCAGGAGGAGACAGCAGGAAGGCCAGCAGGCGGAGGACAGCCGTGTTAGCTGAGAGCGCTGCGGCGAGTTCCCAGGACTGACGGGCAGGAATAAAGCCGGGTTGAGTGTCATTGACTGGACCGCTTCAGAGGAACTTTGTCCTAAACCTCCTTCACTGTCATAATAATAATAATTCTATCATTAAAGTTGCCCTCCTGGTATTTTTTCTTTTTGTGTAAGATCTATTTTCCTTTTGAATCTGCAGTCTGGAAAGATTTGGGTGAAATTTTATCTTGAAAAAACACGATAAAACTTGAAATTTTATCTACGCAACACTCCGTCACATCATCCCACAACATTGTTCCATGTTTGATTCGATCCCATTTTTGTCTGTTAATTTTATCCCCTTATTTATTTCTCTCTCTCCTTTACATCACAGCGTTTTTACTTACAGCCATGTTGCATTCAGATCTTTCCTGTCTGATTTTTACGGTACACTTATATCTCCTGGCCTGTAAATGCTGTTGGTTTCTTCTTTTTGTTTTATTTTAGCACTAATAAAGTCACATCTGATTCTGAAATTGTTTGTTAGAAAAAAAGTTGTAAAAAATTGAAAGTAAAAACTCTTTCAGGGGAGTTTCCACTGTGTGTGTGTGTGTGTGTGTGTGTGTGTGTGTGTGTGCTTTCCCTCGGCACATCCAGCCACTTGAATATTTCCTCACACTGCTCCGTCTCTACGCTGGACGGCTTCGGCTGGAGTTCGTCAAACACTACGTCATGCTACGGAGGTCCGAGCTTTGACCTTCCAACATGTCCAGACTTTCTTCCACTGAAGGCTGACAGTGTCTTACTGGAAGAGAAGCTCCATCCCAGTCCAACATCTCCAGAAGACTGAAACAATCTATGCATCTCCATTCATCACTTCTCTCCTGGCCTGTTTCCCGCTCCCTACAAATGGAAAACATCCCCTCGGAATGATGCCCCCCCCACCGTGTTTCACCTTGGCGACGCTGTTTTTATGGTTGTAAGAGGTTGAATTTAGTCTTATATGACCAGAATACGTTCTTCTAAATATCTCCAGAGTCCATTGTAGGCATTTTTGTGAAATTTTCTGTAGCTGTTTGATACCCTGGATACTGAAGCCCAGTCCGGTGGGGTGAAAAGACACATCCCAGCAGTCTTCTCCGTGGAGCTTTCAGCTCCTTCAGGGACACATTTGGTCTCTTTGTTGTCTCTCTGATTGATGTCCTGCTCGCCTGGTCTGTCCGTTTTGGTGGACGCTCCTATCTTGGCAGGTTGGTTAGGGTGCCATTGTCTTCGCATTGTGTGAAGATGGATTTAACGGAGCTCGTTGGAAATGTCAAAGTCTTATTGTCCAAACCTGATTTATGCTTCTTCATAACTGCGCAGCGTCTCGTGCTCGGTGGCGTCTCCAATTCTAGGTCATTTCTGATCACGTCTACTGAGATCATGTGACTCTTTAACTGCAAACATGCAGATTATTTAACTAATGATGTGACTTCTGAAGGTTGATAGTGGCACCGTTTGACTTTAGTTGCTTTTCAGGGTAAACTGCTTGGAGGGAGGGGAGGGGGGGGGGATTAAATCTATCAGCTGAGGATTGGATTGTGAGAGTTTTTTATTTGCTGGATAAATTTTGCCTCTAACTGAGGTTTACATCTGCCTGGAGAGCAAACTGCTTATGCAGCACTTCCAGTCATCCACGCTCAGGAGCTGAAAAACTCCAAGGGCACCTTGCAGGACTGGACGAGGGAGGGGAGTAGCTGTCACTCAGTCCCACCTCCCCCAGCACCGAGCCCTCAGGTCCGGTCTGCCCACTCGACAGTGTCGTGCTGTCCCGGAGCCCACAGCTTATTCAGAGCATCGAGTTTACCTTCAGCTTCCTCACGGCGTCCTTCACCACTTCTGTGCCCTTTGGTGCTTCCACCTCTGTGTTTCCAAGGAACTGGAGAGAAAATAGAAGTTATTAAACAGCAGCGAGATTAAAACACACACACAAACACACATAAATATATACATAAAAGATGATGACGGATTCGTTCAGATTTAGTGTTCTGAGCTCTGCAAACATTCTACATTTCTCCAACAGATGGTGCCATTGTTGCCTGAAAGTGGTGACATCCATCCAGCTGCGGGGGTCGTTGCTGCTCCAGTCACCCCCCCCCCCCCAGCTTAATGTGTGCAGCCTGTTCCAATATGAGACTTCATAAAGAGGAGTGTCAAGCCCTTAAAGGTTGAGAAAAACACAATAACAGCATCTCCCCTTGGAGCTCAAACAGCTCAGACGGGCTCGGACTGTCTCCATGAGGCGGGGAAAGGTGTGTGAAGCCTGACTGTGTTAATGCTCGTCTGACTCTGCAGACTTCTGTCTCTGTAATAACGTGCAGCGATGCCATAGCAGCTTTTTCCTGCCGTGCACATCTGTTAGCTCTGGAAAAGAGGCCCTTTTGTTTTACTGCCATTCAGACCTGGACTAACATTTCGAAGTTTCAATGGTTCCAGTAAACTGTTGCTGTTGCTATGATGGTTCCTTCTACGGAGCTACGACAGGGACTTCATTCTTATGACTTGTATCTCTACAAGTAACAATCAAATCTACAATTACAATATTTTTATTATAGACATGGAAATACTTTTCTCACCTTTTCTCCCTCTCTTCGTCTCTATATTAGCTGGTATTTATTCCTTTTTGCACGTTCTGCTCTCTTGTCTATGCAACGTATTAAATCATTTTGAGCCTTATGATGATCTGACGATGTACTCTAACTTCTCTGTTTTACATGTAGTGCTATTCTTGTTTTCTATCTCTTGTTTTGTATTCTGTTTTTCTGAGTGAATAAAAAACATTTAATCTTTTTTATCTTTTATTCAAAAGTTTCAGAAATATAACTTATAAAGAAAATCTGCAAGTAATCTTCAATAAAATATAGAAAATACAGGTAATGTTTACATGCCTACTCAACAACCAATCAGACGTCTGTAAAACTTGTTACATAATCTGTAAGAAGGAAGAACTTTATTCATGTTCTCAAGGCTGCAACAATAATGATAAAAAAAAAACAAACCTGTTTATTAGTCTGATCTTACTCGACGATGCCGAGATAACTGACCTGACCAGCTCCTTCTATACCTAACAAGAAACTTGCTCCACATCCAGGCAGGGCTGTGTTGTATCTGTGTCTCTATATATATAAATATTCGTATTAATTATGTTGTATTAATGTCGAACTTTCTTACCACCTTGATTATTTGTTAATTAAAACTAATCTTGCATCAGAGGAAACATTTTGCTGCACGCCCACCTCAAACATCTGACCAATCACATCGTACTTCTTGAGAAAGAAGATCTGCTTGGCTGATGCATTGAAAACAAGCCGCAGCATGTTCCTCACCATGTCCACGCCATGTAAACACCTAATTCTGAATGAAAAAGCCGATTCGGAATTAAACTGAATTCGGAGTAAGTGCGTGGTTTATTTGCATTTTAAATCCGAACCGAATAATTTCTCTGTTATGTCAACGCTAATTCCAATCGTTCCATGCAAGCTCGTAGCTATATCCCATCCCGATGACGCACATATTCTGCCGAGCATTCTGCCTTTTATCTTCAGTGGTCGATCTTCCTTCTCCTTCTGCTTCTGGAGAAAGTGACGAGTTGCTTGTGTCGAGTTGTTGCTTCAAAATTATAATCAAAATAAGCACAAAACTGGTTCTTATCATGTAGTTTTCTGTTACGACCCAAAGACGAAAAGCAGGAAGCAAACTTTGTTCACTTCTGATAGATGGAAGTCATGTCTGCCTTCTGTCCAATCTGAACTCTTCCCAACCGGCCGATCTAAAGCAGAATGTTTCATGTAAACCCTAAATCAGAATTACTATTTCCACGTAAACCCTTAGGAAAATAATGCTATTCAGATTTATTTATTTCCAAACGATTAATTTCAAATAAAAGACATGAAGTAACGTACCCTGTGTGAAAGGGTTAATTCCAAAACAATCTCAAGACCCATGTGACCGCCATGGTTCCCTCCAGGCAGATGGAGATAGAAACGTATCTATCTGCAAAATCTACAGTTCTGCAAAGGGTTCCGACACGTTTTATTTATCCATGAATGAACTTGCTTTCAAACAGCTATGACGGTTGTCCAGGCCTTGATCAGCTCTCTCCAGACTGGGAAGATTGAGCAGATGTAAAGTTTGACTGTGGACACAGAGGATCTCAGACCTCCTCTCTCCATGACTGGTAAGGCATTAGAGAAATCTGATTGGCTGTTGAGTAGGTGTGTGAAATGTTGAATTAATTCTGCAGGTCTGTCATGTTGCAAGTACAAAACATTTGTCCATTAATTCATGAGCGTAAGTCCCTACCCTGGCTCCGTACGCTTCATGCAGGAGACGAACTTGTGTCGTCATTTCTGAAAGCATGCAGACAGAAAGAAGCAGCGGCGAGCTGCTGCTGCTGCTAAACAGTCCGAAAACAGATCGAAGCTCTCTGCACAAGTGTCAGAATCCTGCAGCATTGTGACAAATGAACTCGCCACACACTCGCAGTCATGTCGGATGTATATGTGTGTGTATGTGGGGGGGGGGGGGGGGGGGGGGGTGTTGCTGGCAGATGACCAGAACGGAATGGAGCGGCACATGTTCCTGAGGCAGCGGCTGGGGAGGTTTCACGAGGTAAATCAAGCTTGGAGGTTCATCCATCAAGCGGCAGAGGCTGTTGAAAACAAGCCGCCCCTGCCTCTCATTCCCCAATCTGAGCATTTGCACAGAGTGCGAGGTTTCAACCTCGTGGCGGGCCTGAAAAGTTCATTGCGATGACACATTGAGAGCTGAGATCTACTTGGCTACGTGTGGAGCGCCCCTTCCTCCCGCCTGACAGGCTCAGTTAAAGGGCAGGCTGTGATGGCTCCAACCCCTGACAGTGATTTCTTTCTTCCTGCAGCCCTCAGGTCTGAAGCTGCACCCAAACCTCCCAACCTAATAAGTACTATTTGGATGTGTGCATCAATCAAAAGGGTAAGGATATCAGAGAACAAAGAGGTGGGGGGAGAACACTGAAACAGAAGCTGATTTCAGACTTGGCAGTCACCTTATAAAGAGGCAAATGTTCTGACAAAGCTGCTGCCAGACTCAAATCTCCGCCGGCTTGCTGTGGAACATAAACCCTGGTGTCCATTTGCCATTTTTTGTATTTCTAACTTCATTTTTTCCACTTTAAAATCCCATATCTGAGCAAATAAAGGGTCAGGTTGGTCCTGTCCTGCTGTGGTGGGTCCAGATAAAGAGGTGCTGGTGTGTCAGTCAAAACTGTAAACACTGCAGGGTGTCCAGACTCCGAGACGCTGGAGACATGAGATGCACATTCAGAAATGCACCCTGAGGTGAGACGAGCTTTCACAGTTCAACTTGTCAACGGCTTCAATGTGTTCCGTGCAGCTGTGATGAAACCTTTAAACTCTTCTGTCTTCTGGTCTCTGGATGTTTCTCTGTGAGATTCAGTTTTCTTTACCTGCATAAAGCACCTGAGAACTGATGATGATGATGATCATCAGTGTGTGCATCTGGTAAAGCAGAGGTTCTGGTGGAGCATTCAGGTTTGTGTTGAGTTTTCAGCGAGTTTTTTGCTTTTTATTTGCCCTTTAATCTAGGAAAGATTGTAGTCAAACAATCAGGAGTCCATCTCCTAACAGAGGAAGAGTTTATCCCCAAGCGTAAGACATTCGAGACAGCTGCCAATCCTCCCATGAGGGGGTGTAGCAGCAAGTTCAGCCCAACATCAGACTGGAACGATCAAATAACGCTGCGTCCGTACGAAGCACCAGACTTCTGGAACAATCCTGCACAATGTGATGCTTGCTATGTTGTATTACTATGTTGTGTTCCATGCCGTGTTTGGTTAAAATCACTACATCCACATCAAGCAGTTTGTAAAGCACGGTGGCGGAGGGTTCATGATGTGGGCTTGTTCTGCAGCACACCTTGCAGGCATTGAGATGATAATGAAGTTCTCTGGATACCAAAGGATGGATCCAAATGTCAGGTTATCTGTCTGAAGAATAAAGACGAGCTGAGCGTGTATCATGAAACAGGACACACACACACACACACACACACACACACACACACACACACACACACACACACACACACAGCAGCAGCAGCAGATCTACAACAGAATGTCTGGAAAAGAGCAGAATGAAGATGTTGACATGATCCACATCAACCTGATTGAGAAGCCGCTGTGTGACGTTCACATCAGACTTCTGAATCAGTTCCCAGTTCATTTGGAAGAAAAGTTGGGTTTGTTGGGGACGTGTGAATGTGCAACTGAACTGGTCTGACTGGAAACGTAAATCTAAATGAACCACGTGCCAACAGCAAGCTGAAGACTCAGCTCTTCAAGGAGCATTTAGTTTAACTTTGTCAGAGGAGTTGGAGAACTTTGCTCTCTGCAGCAAATATTATGGGATTCATTCTTTGCATTTTGCATAGAATAGAAGTTCTGCAGGGAAACTAAAACTGCATTGACTAACAGACGATCAGTATTTCCTTGATGACTACGCGTGTCTTGCCTTCTTTAATAACTCCTGATGGATCACCCCCCCCAAGAGGCCCCAAAGTGTCACGCTAAAGCAAAACGGAGAGGGTAAACCACTCAGGAAATCTGAATCCAAACAGGATTTAAGCATGGAGGAAGAAAAGAAAATGAAAATGTAAAAAGTAAATTAGAAGCAGCATATGAGTGTGAATTTACAAATCACCGTGTTAAATAATGAATTCATCCAGTTTGATTTCTTCTTCATTCTACTGAAGCCGCTTAATCCGAGTAAGGTACACGGGGGAGCCGGAGTCTATCCCAGCAGCCTTCGGGTCATCAAACCAGTGGCCTTCTTGCTGTGAGGTCGCAGTGCTAACCACCACGCCACTACGCAGCCCTTCAAACTTAATTTCTTTTTGTATGAATTAATTAAGGAATTTGAAATCACATTTATCAATCTATAGTTTTATTTTACAATTAATTACTCATCATGACAATGCTGGCTGGACCCTCCTGGTCTTCCAAACGGTGGTTCTGGTTGTCCAACAGACTAAAAAGGACCTGATCGAGCTTTGCAGAAATGATCGCCCTCAAACCTCTGTGAGACTGACGAGGTCGTACAGTCACACAGGAGCTGCTCCAGTGGTCTGCAAGCTGCTGAGTCATGGGCTGGATGTGGTTCCCCACACACTGCTTCAGCATTTTGCTTTAGATTTGATCTAAAAAGTGATGATGCAGTAACATGTAGCGTGTCGCTGATTCTCAGAGCCTGTATTTCCCTCGTGCTGGCGAGGGCCAGAGGAGTTTTTCTGATGAAGTCGTGTCTCATTACACACTAAGAGGTTTTGTCATTTCTTTTTCACTCACTGTTAATATGCAGATTTGTTTTTATTTAAAGCTAAAACATTCAGAAATCCCATTTTATTAGACGGACAGTCCAAACCAGCTGGCTGGTATCGGTGAAGATCCGAGCTGTGACCTGGACCGAGCCGTGCAGGGGTCATGTCAGCGCAGGAGGTTTTGTGTACTGTGTGTTTTCACTGAGTTGTCCTCAGAATGAGGTTGCTCTTTTAAGGAAAATGTGGTTCAGGAACTCCAACAGGAAGTGGGTTGTTTATTTATAGAATCTCTGCAGCATCTGAAGCTGAGCTTAAAATCTGCAACAAACGGATTTGATCTTTTCTGTCATATTTGAGGTGTGCAGATCTGTAAAGCTTTTCAGGTTTGATTTTCAGAGATTTCATCACTTTGAACCGTCAGTCTCACCAGTCCGTTGTTGTCAGGATGTCATCCTGGTCCCAGACCAGATTACAGTAAACAGGAGGAAGGTTTACACCACATCCTGCTTTAATGTCTGCAAAAAGAGATTATTTCCCTTCCTTTTACATGATGTGAACACTTTACAGCTCAGCATACAGAATGTGCTACACTTGCTTTTCATCTAACCCTTGGCGGTCTGTTTTAACTTTTTGTACCACATAAACATGTTTTGGTTTATTATATGATCCACGATAAACCAGACTGAACTGGACTGAATCTGTAAAAGCACCTTCAGTTGACTTTGTTGTGAATTAGCAGCTCATTTCCACCCACATAGTGATTTCCAGCCTCTTCCAGACCCACATTCTTTTTTTATGGACGCTATCATTCCTAGATACACTGATAATGGATCCACCGTGTCTTGACTGTATTACGGTGTTTGTTACATGTTTTTATATCTTAATTTGTTCTCTTATAGTGATGAAAGTTCCTACAACCCTCTGTTTTTACTGTTCTGGATGGCAGCACCCAGAATCCTCCTGGATCCAGACGGTGATCTGGACCACTCCCAGGATTTAAGGGCACATTCACATCAGCTTTTTTTTTATTCGAATCCGAGTCCGTTTGCTCGGAAAGTCCACTTTGTTTGGGGAAATGTGAACGCGCCAAACGGATTTTGATTCAGTGTAAAGAAGCGGACTCAGTTCTCCAAAAAACGTAGATCTCGGTCTGTTTCAAGTGAACCAACTACAGGAAGCCAATGACAAAAAAAAGTCACTTTCTGCATTTAACGTAGCATTGCATTATGGGTAAATACATAGTGATGGCGTTAAGAATCCTCTGCCTTGTCTGGTGTTCATACTGCGTCCATTGTTGCAGTGTATCTCTGCAGGATACTTGCATAAGACACAATAAAAACCTAAAACAGCCATAGTTTGGTCTCCATTTCGTCTCCAGTTTCGTTTCCGCAGGTGGAGGAAACAGTTTTCTTCTTCATGCCCGTCTTGTACTCTTTGCTAAATACTAGCGCAGCGCCATCTATGGTGGGAATGGGGAACAAATGGTTTGGCTCGTTTGACCAAAGTGCAGCATGAAGATCTCGGTTGGCATGGATACACGCCTCTACAACTGAGTCCCCAATCGGACCAACTCTAGCGGACTATTGTGATGTGAATGCACCCTAAGACCAAGATCCATTCTCAGAAAAAACATTACAAAAATCCCTCAAATTGCCCCCTAAACCCCAGAAAACATGACCCCCGTGTTCTCATTAGCAGCTGCATTTTGTGATTTCTTGTTCAGCACAACTTAAAAAAAAAAAAAAAAAAGGTGGAGGAAATGTAACCCAGGCAGTTCTGAGGCTCCATCATGCCCGGATGATTGAAGTTTCACAAGATTTGACGTCTACAATGAATCCATGCATGAAAAAAAGGAGAGAGAAAGATCTCTCTCTCTCTCAGCTGTAACCAGATAAGAGCTTCAGCTGTGAACTGAGTTTATGTTTCAGCAGTCCGGGGTCCTTTCAACCCAGGAAACGTACATCCTCATTACTTTGGCTGTCCAACTGCCTCCGACTCCTTCAGCTGTGAGATTTTACTCAGATCTCAGCAAATTTAAGCAGTCAGGGAGCTCATCAGTGGCAGCTGATGATCTGCTTTGATTTTAAAAAGGTGTCTCCTGCCAGTTCAGCCTCCTTTTGTGCCTCTTACACAAAAGCCAGCTGGGGAGGGGGGTGTGGTAGTTCCACCTCCGCTCCAGCATTACATTACCGAAGCACAGGATGCAGGAAGACAGTCTTTGCCCCACAAGAGAGAAAAACTTGAAGTGGAAAAGCAGCGTTATGGGGACGTGCTGGCAGGGAGAGAGGCGAGCTCGGGATGCGCGAAGACACCATGTGGTGTTGCGTTAAAGACCAGGACTCCAGTCAATATGGCGGACTTCTTCATGCTCCCATCAGAAACATTCTCATTAAAACTCAATAAATAAAGGAGTAAACTTTGAGGGGAAGGTTTTTCATTGCGACACCAGGGAAACAGCTGCTGCACATGATTAATACAGCAGGGGAATATTTCTGACAGCTCGGTGTTTACCACCATAGAAATATCCACATTATTATTAAAATGAACATTTAAATGGGGGGTTGGATGAGCGTTGACCTGATAAAACCCGAAACAAGCTGTCCTCAGTATGACCCCAGCTGACTGGATCAGGAGAAACGGTATGTTCCGGTCCCGTCACACAGCTGTAACAAGTGTCTGCTGGGACCCTACCTTGGCATTGTAGGGTATGTAGTGCTTGGCCAGGGCCTCCGGGGTGTGCATCCAGGATTTATCTGAAACGATACAAACAGCTGAGTCAGCGCAGCTTTGTCATCAGGCCAGAGGCAGAATCACCAACATGTGTGTTAAAACACGGCAAGAAGCGCGTCAACGGCGACGGCAACGAACGAGCCGAGCTGCTGGACTGGGTTCAAAACGTGGCAGCAAAGACCCAGCAAACATCCTCCCTCATCCCTCCATCCTCATCCATCCATCCATTCATCATCATCCCTCCATCCTCATCCATCCATCCATTCATCATCATCCCTCCATCCTCATCCATCCATCCATTCATCATCATCCCTCCATCCTCATCCATCCATCCATTCATCATCCCTCCATCCTCATCCATCATCCATCTATCCTCATCCATCATCCCTCCATCCTCATCCATCCATGTATCCATCCTCCCTCATCCCTCCATCCTCATCCATCCATCCATCTATCCTCATCCCTCTATCCTCATCCATCCATCCATGTATCCATCCTCCCTCATCCCTCCATCCTCATCCATCCATCCATCTATCCTCATCCCTCCATCCTCATCCATCCATCCATCTATCCTCATCCCTCCATCCTCATCCATCCATCCATCCATCCTCCCTCATCCCTTCAACCTCATCCATCCATTCATTCATCATCATCCCTGCATCATCATCCCTCCATCCATTTATCCTCATCCATCCATCCATCCTCATCCCTCCACCCATCTATCCTCATCCCTCCACCCTCATCCATCCATCAATCATCATCCCAAGATCCATCTATCCTCATCCATCTATCCATCCTCCCTCATCCCTCCATCCATCCATCCATCCATCCATCCATCCTCCCTCATCCCTTCAACCTCATCCATCCATCCATTCATCATCATCCCTGCATCATCATCCCTCCATCCATCTATCCTCATCCCTCCATCCATCCATCCATCCTTCCTCATCCCTCCATCCCCATCTATTCTCATCCATCCATCCTCCCTCATCCCTCCATTCTCATCCCTCCATCATCATCCCTCCATCCATCCATCCATCCTCCCTCATCCCTCCATCCCATTCATCCTCATCCATCCATCCTCCCTCATTCCTCCATCCTCATCCATCCATCCATCTATCCTCATCCATCCATCCATTCATCATCATCCCTCCATCCTCATCCATCTATCCTCATCCCTCCATCCTCATCCATCCATCAATCATCATCCCTAGATCCATCTATCCTCATCCATCCATCCATCTATCCATCCTCCCTCTTCCCTCCATCCTCATCCATCCATCCATCTTCATCCCTCCATCCATCCATCCATCCTTCCTCCCTCATCCCTCCATCCATCCATCCATCCTCCCTCATCCCTTCAACCTCATCCACCCATCCATTCATCATCATCCCTCCATCATCATCCCTCCATCCATCTATCCTCATCCATCCATCCATCCTCCCTCATCCCTTCAACCTCATCCCTCCATCCCATCCATCCTCATCCATCCATCCTCCCTCATCCCTCCATCCATACTCATCCATCCCTCCATCCTCATCCCTCCATCCATACTCATCCATCCATCCTTCCTCATCCATCTGTCCATCCCAATCCATCCATTCACCCATCCTCATCCATCCATCCATCAATCCATCCTTGTCCTTCCACCCATCCTCATTGATCCTCCTTCATCCAAGGGAAAGATGGATCCCCATCCATCCATCCACCCACCATCCTCATCCATCCATCTTTATTCATCCATCCTCATCTATTCATCCTCCTTTATCATCAATCCTTGTCCATCCATCCCTTATCCATCCATCCTCCCTTCTCCATCATCCCTTATCCATCCATCCTCCCTTCTCCATCATCCCTTATCCATCCATCCTTCCTCATCCATCCATCCTCCTACATCAGTCCTCCCTCATCCATCCACCCATCCTCATCTATCCATCCTCCCTCATCCATCCATCCATCCATCCTCATCTATCCATCCTCCCTCATCCATCCATCTATCCTCCTTCATCCATCCATCCATCTATCCTGATCCATCCATCCTCCCTCCCTCATCCATCCACCCTTATCCCTAATCCATCCTCATCCATCCATCCATCAATCCATCATCCCTCATCCATCCATCCACCCATCCTCATGCCTCCATCCTCCCTCACCTATCCATCAATCCTCCTTCATCCATCCATCTATCCTGATCCATCCATCCATCCATCCTCATCCCTCCATCCTCCCTCATCCATCCATCAATCCTCCTTCACCAATCCATCCATCTATCCTGATCCATCCATCCATCCTCCCTCATTCATCCATCCCTCCATCATCTAACTATTCTCCTTCATCCATCGTTCCTCATCCATTCATGCTGTCATCCATCTTTGCCTCCTCTATCCATCTTTTCTTATGCATTTATCCTCCCTCATCAATCCTTCCTCATCCACCCATCCTTCTTTTATTCATCCCTCCCTTCTTCATTCATCCTTCCCTTTTTGATCCTCCCTCATTTGTCTGTCCTCCCACTGTCATCCTCATCCATCCATCCATCCTCACTTCATCCATTCATCCAGCCATCCATACTTCATCCTTTCCTAAGCTTTTCATCTATAATTGCATATCTTATTAACTTATTCACTTATTCTTTTCTCTCTCATCCACCCATTCCTTCCTCATCAATCATTCCTCCATCCCTTCCATCATCATCATCATCATAATCTATAAATCTATCCTTCTCTCTCTTATCTTTTCATCCATCATTTCATTTCCTCTCTCATTCATCCATCTCTCCCTTCTATCACCCACCTTTTCCTAATCCATTCATCAATCTATTCATCCATCCATCTATTTCTTCTCATCTGTTCATTCATTCATCCTTCCCTTCCTACACTGTTCATCTACTCATCCTTTACTCTGCTCTCATTTTCTCAACCATCTTCTCCTTTTTTCTCGTTCATTAATTTTTATCATCCATCCATCGTTACTTTACAATCCATCCATCAATTCATACTTCCCTTCTTTGCCTGTCATGCATCCATTCATCTGTTCATCCATCCATCCTTCCCTTCAATTATTCATCCATTCGTCCATCCTCCTCTTCATCTTTTAGCCCGTCTCAGCTCTTTCTTTCCCTTCTTCATGTCATTAATCTGTTTCTCTTTGTCAGGTGCCATCTGGAGCTCCTAAGTCAGTTTGGGTCTCAGACATCCTGCTTTGTATTTTTATTAAACCAGTAAAGCCACACAGAGGTGGAGGGTTTTCATGTCTAACCGACACTGAAACACATCAACACGTCCTGAAGGAGCGTTTCAGAAACATCTGTCACATTTTAATTAACATCAACCTGCAGCAGGAAGACGTTTCATCTTTCTTTCATCTCTGCTGTGAAAAGCTGCCTGAGCAGTAGCGTGGTCGGCTAACAGGAAGTTACGATGGATGTTTGACATAAAGTCAAAGCTCTCCTATTAGAATTTGACAAATTATTTCTATTTCATTCACTAAACAGCTTCTGGGTCTGAACAGAAGACGGTTCTTTATCGTTACAGGTCACCGACATCCAAAACACACCATTAAGCTGCTTCCAGTGTTTTTGTTTCATTCCTCATTTCCTGCTCATCATCGACTTATCACCGCGCTAATGAATCTTGTGACAAAAGATGCATGACTGCGACCTCGGGGACCTCAGCTTGTTTAAGATGCTTGTGTTCATCCAGATGCTGCAACGTCTCACCGCAGAGTCGACTTGACGGCGCCCTCTGCATGAGAATGTTAATGACTTTGTTTACAGTATTATTGTCGGCCGTGAAGCCGGACTAATTTAAAGTCTGTTCTGATTAGTGTTCATCTGGAGCCGCATTTGCTTAATTTTAATTGGTTTTATGGGCAATTTTCAGCAGAAGATGTGATGATGTTGATGCTAAAAGGTTCAGCTTCAGGTAAATCTGTTCAAATGCTTCGTCAACATGTTTGGGGAGTCTGCCTGATGCCTTAATTGTGTTTTATTTAAGCAGTTGCATTTAACTGGAACTCATTTCATTAAATCCAGCTTGGTGGAGCGTTCAGCTTGCAGTGGTTTTATGGAAAGCTCTGCAGCTCCTTCAGGGTTGCATCTGGCTTTTTTGTCACTCCTCACTTTAACCCTCTTCACCTATCAGATTAGATTTTATTGGCAGGTTGGTTGTGGTTGCACATTCTTTATGTGTTTAATAATAAGTATATTGGTTCTGAACTCATGTAACGAGATTCAAAGAAAGTTGTGACGTTGTGTAAAATGTGAATAAAACAGGATGCAGGCAGCAACACGTCTGTAAAAAGTTGTTCCAGGATGATGTTAGCATCGTTAGCATCTCCTCTTCTTCTAACATCTGCAAACATCTGGGAAGTGAGGAGAAGAATGTCATCCTGTTCTGGTCTGATGCAGGATTCCAGCTGCTTCCATGGTGCTCCAGATGTTTGGCACTGGTGAAACTGGACTGCAGCAGGCCAGTTCTCCTGTTCCACCATGCTGCTGTGATGATGCAGGATGTGGTCCAGCATGGTGGAACCTGCAAGGTCTTCCCTGAAAGAGACGTTGTCTGGATGGGAGCAGATGTTTCAGCATTGATGGAGCTTCCTAGATGTGGAAGCTGCCCACGCCATCGGCACTAATGCAACCCCATCCCATCAGAGATGCAGGCTGATAACAAGCTGGATGCTCCCTCTCCTCTTTAGTCTGCAGGACACGCCGTCCATGCTGTCCACAAACAATCCCACATCTTCATCCAGGTTTCCACTCAGAACATATTAGATGAGTTTAAGTCCAGAAAAAAATGACAATGTTTACGGATCCTTTTCACATTCTGCCTCTTCTTGGCATGACGGAGCTTCAACCTGCACTTGTGGAGTTCAGGATGAACTCTGTTCATGCAGTGAGTTCCAGTAAAGAATCATGTCTGTGTTGATGCAGTGTTGCCTGAGAAGCCCAAAATCACCAGCACCATGTTTTCACCTTTATTCTTGTCCCAGCACACAGAGATGATATTATATCCAGTAGATGGTGGGATCTTCACAGCCTTACATTGAGAAACATTTTTTTGAAATTGTGTCCATCTTTACATCTAAGAGACTCTGCCTCTCTGAGGTGCTCCTTTTATACCTAGTAATGTTACCAGTTAACTTGCTACTAGTTTTTTTTTTAATTTTTTTATTTCTACCAGTTTTTCCAGTCTTTTACTGACCCTGTTCCAACTTTTTCCAGATGTGTTGCTGCCATCAGATTCAAAGTGAGCTCATATTTTCCCTGAAACTGTAAAATAAAACTAAAATCATATAATATATTAATATAAAGTAATGATGTAATATAATATAAAATATGAATTTATGAGATGTGTAGCTGCAAGTCTTGTGATTTCTAACAGTACAAGATAAAAATATTGTGCTTCAAAGCAAAGATGGTGAGCACAGACACACTCTAACAGTATTATAAGTACATTACATAATATTTTTAAGGCTTCTCTATTTAAATTCAGAAGCTTAAGGAAGTGTTGTCAAAGATGCTGAATATTCCTGCGGTTGTCTACACGGACGTGAAGGTCTCTGCAAGTTTCTGTGGACTTTTTAAACACTTCCCTGACAGCTTGGAGCGCTTCTTTGACTTAAAGTGTCCTTCTCCTTGGTTTACTTAACAGCTGTGCAATGAGATTAAACCTGATTGCACCTTGCAAAAGGTCTCCTCCAAAGGTAAATCCACTTCTCATGGGAACCTGGAATGAAAGCTGATGGTGGGGGCTGGGGGTGGGGGCTCACACATCACCTCCTCCTCTTTTACAACTTGGGAGGCCAGGAAACTAAATTGCAAGACAGAGTAAAGACAGAGTAAAGGCAGGAAGAGAAGCGTTGAGAGCTGACAGCAGCATGGCAGCCTGGCTGACACCCTTTAAAGTCCGCGCACGCTGCGTTCTGCTTAAAGCGGCAGAACAGGAACATGGCCTCTCTTCTCTGTTTGCAGCAGAAAATGGTAAAATCATGGACAGAAAACCAAAGACTTCCAACATATTGATTATTTTTCAGTCTACAAATAAGGAATGTTATAAACACACTAAAATTATGCGTGTTGGCTTTGGTATGAAGAAAGCAAAATGTCTTTCATTTAGGTTTATGTATGAGAACATAAAAATCTGGTTCTTATTGGATCTTAAATGAAGGCAAAAACATCCTACGGTAACAAATAAGACAGGAAATATTACACTGTGTTGAAGAAACTGAACCAACACACAGATGTGTGAGAAAGCTTGTTCAGTCTCACTGCTTCCAGCTTCGCGCCAATCAATGACACTTGAGTAATTGATCTTCGTCAGCTTAAGGACCTCCATAAAAGCAGACTCTGAATGTACTCCAGAGGAGCAGAAAAAAAACAGAAAGGCAATGAGGAGACAAAGGTAATGATCTTAGAGTAGAGATTGTTGCTGCCCATCAGTCTGGGAGGGTTTTACGTCCATTTCCCAACAATCCCGAGTCCTTCTGTCACTGAATGAGATTATAATCACAACCAAAATGGTCAAGAAGCTGCAAATCTTCCCTGAAATGGGCATCCCAGGACGTTCACACCAACGTCAGACTGTTTAATGCTCAAAAAAAACAAAATTAAAAGAACAAAAGTTACCTTTCAGACTGCCTAGGCCTCAGATTGCATGTTAATGTTAAACTGGACTTCTGGAATATCAGACAGATGTGACCAAAGTGGAGACGTTTGGTCCTAAAGTACATCCAGTAAAAACTAACATGCAGCTGATGAGCAGGAACAGCTTCACGCTGACTGCTGAGCCTGGTGGTGGAGAGCTGATGAGATGCTTCTGCACTCTAAAAAATATTTTGGGTTTAAATGATCTCAATGTTTTTATACATGACACAGCTTTTTGTGGTTAGTGATAACAACTTGTTGTTTTAATTACCTAATCAAGATCATTCTGACTCAGTTATAACAAGTTTCCATTTGTAACAAGTAACTATATGAAGCTTTCCCAAGTTAAATCTTATTTATAACAGTTTGTACCACATAGGACCAAACAGACTCATGGGAAATGCATATTCAGCAGGAATTTGACCATTTACAAACTTTAGTTGTGTGCTTCACTGCTGGTTCTGTTTACATTTGGACAATGTTGCTGTAAAGTTAACATTGTGTAACATTTTCTGTTGTTTACTTGCCAAAATACATTTTTGCATTTGTATCTGTGTTATAATAATAACAATAATAACAACAACAACAATAACAATAATAATAATGATATTAAAAATAATAATAATAATAATAATAATAATAATCTTGCAGGCAAATAATTTTTGATTTATTCATGTATACGATGGGTATGCCAGTAGTCTGCCCTCTTGAAACCACGGCCGCCGGTAAGGGACAAACAGCGCTGATGCAGAATGAAAGTGTGTTTTCCCTGCGAGCCAGCACAAAGTGATTGAGACACTGGAGAGGAAGATCAGAAAGCTGCTAAATCGGTTCTGCTGTCATTTACAAAAATGCAGGAGCCGTTTTCATGGTTTCACCATTGCCAAGAAAGAGAAAAAGGCCCTTAAAGGCAACATGACTGGAGCACCCAAATGGAGGATCAACATCGAGCTAACCTTCCCCCGGTGGATGCAGCTTAAGAAGCAGAAAGGTTTTAAAAGGGACGCTGAAGTTACAGTTTTTTGCACTAAAAGCAGGTCCACCGTTCAGTCTAAATCAGCCTAAAGCTTATTTTCATCAGGTTTTGTTCACCAGGGCTGCTTGTTGCCATAGGCATCATAAGAGTAGATCCTGCTAACATATATCAGCCTCTTTGGTACAGAAGTGGAGTTTTTATGGTTTCAGAAGCTTTCAAAATTGTGGTGAATGCAAACTTTTTCTCACAGTAAATGCAGCTTATAACACACACCCCCATGAGTGTGTGTGAGCCATTCCCACAGCAGAATTGATGCTGATGACTGATATCTGATGTAGACTGCATTAATGTAGTCCCATTAAAAAAGTATAGCATGGAAGTAATATTTCATTTGGACATTTAATGAAAATGAGTCAGTGATTCAGATCTTTATTTAAAAAAAACCAAAACTAAATACTACTACAAACTATCAATTTAACTCTTTTTAGCCTCAAAACATGGGGATAAAACCCCTGATTTTTGATAAACAGCCTTCTGTTCTCCAAGTTGAGGTCAGTTTTCAGACAGCTGGCTTGTAGATGGGTCAGTTCATTAAATCACTACTAAAAAATAAATGACGCCTGTATGAGACTGTAATATTTATCCAAGTATCTTTCTTTTTGCAAGGCGCCAGTACATAAACCCTTATTTTCACAAGTTGTCGATTCTCATGTCCTATATACGTCTTTTTAATTCATCACCTGTTTGCACTGTTTTACCAACAGCATGAACTTTTTCATAACTTTGCTCCCATCCAGCATTTCTTTGTGTAGCAGTCAGATTTCCTTTGCTCTAGGTCATGTTTTCTCTCCAAACCCACCACAAAATGCCCCAAACCCTCACTTTAGAGTCTCAAACATGTTTGCACCTGCTGCTGACTTACACAGTCACTCTTAGTAAATCACGTGCAAATTGTAGTTTAGCCTAACGTGCAAATTTCTGGATTACACATGCAAATTACTGCTCACATATTGGGATATTAGTAGATGTAGTCCTGTATGTACTACTAATAGACATACATCATTAAAAGGTAGAGCTGGTTCAACTATTCTCTACTTAGTGTCCAGCCACAGGACCTGGACACATCACAGTCATCGAGCACGAAGACTTCTGTAAACCCAAAGTGTTTCAGGATCAAATGTGACGCCATCTGTCTGACAGCTAAGCCTTGACTAAAGCTAAATTATGAGATTGGACAATGTCCCCGAACAAAGAGCAGCAAGACTGAAAAAGAAAAGAATCAAAGTGATCCAAAGCCAAAACCCTGATATGATGAATGAGTAACCAAAATGATTCAACTCTGTGAGGCATTAAAACAATTACTACAAGTTATTGCTCATTTAGGTGGATTTACAAGTTGCCAAATCATGGGATGAACTTCGTTTTTCACGCACTGCTTCTGCATAATAATTTCCACTTGATCCAATAGTTACAACTTTTGTTGCACAAGGGTTACTTTTCTAAAACTGGACCCTGTAGAAAATCCTGCTTGATGTATTGACTATCTGTGGTGTGGTGTCTAACATCCAGTCCCTGGATGCCTGCTCCAACTACCAGAGCAGACAGATATAAATGGTTAATGATTTGGCTTGAGTAAAGAAAAGAAGTCCAGAGTAGCTCCTGGTGACAATGGAAGTACATTCCTTACCGATGCAGACTGCACATGAGACAAATGCTGGAACAAAAAAAGGCAAAGTTCACAAGGTTTTTCAGATGACTCACAGAGAGAATTTCAGTACTGGAAGAACAAGAAATCATCCTGCGCAAAACACTCGGCTTGCACGACTGAAGTCCCGCACTTGTCTTCTTATGAATCACTAAAGCTAAACTCACTAAAAGTTATTTTTACCAACAAAACAACTCGGAGGAGTCCCAGAAAAACTGTTTTTTACTCTCTGAGTAACTCTCACTTCCTTGCAGCCTGAGTATTGCACAGTTAGCGCACAACTTTTTCCACAGAGCCTCCAGGAAAGTGTGCACCCAAGAGCCTAATTCACTGCAGCGCTCAATCAATGACACAGGAAGAATTTGCTGGCTTGGCACAATTCTCCATCATGTACGGGACAACTTCAAATGGACTCCAAGCAGAACGGACCGAAGCCGCAATTCAACCCAAGGAGTCGTAGGAGAGTGTTAGTTTGAGATAAAGAATGGCAGCGTTTAAATGGCGCCGCTGTCTGGGAACAAAAAAATACTTTCAGCCATAAATGATGTAAGGCTGAGTAGAGTGGAAAGAAAAGACTCTACAAAATGTTGCAATCACATAGAAATAGTGACAGACCTTCTACTGAGAGACTTTCCTTTTCATTTCTGCTACATTTGGGAGAAAAAGTCCTTAGTTCCCAGCTGTTCAATGCAAAAAAATAAACTGCGTAAAACACAGGAGAAATGGCTCCACAGTGGTTTGTTATTACAGAGCTGGAGTCGGTCAGACTGCTTCTGCTTTCCTAACATCATACAATGCTGTTCCTCCGCGCTGGAGAAAAGCCGCCGAAATGCTTCATTCACTCTGAGGTGAGAGAAATTAAACAAGTGCTGCTTCTGAGGAGAAATTCGAGGTTTATTCATGGCTAATATGGATTAGACCACCCACTCCTCCCCCCTTCACCCCACCAACAAAGCCAGGAAAGGCTTATGAATTACACACACACACGGCTTTCTGAACAAGATGTTCAACATCACATGTGCTGCAATGTAAAGACAGACTCTCCTCTCTAATCGTGTCTTTTCAGTAGAATCTGGGGTCCTTTAGGCGACGTCTCCTGAAGTGCCTGTACTAAAACCTTCCTGATGAGGAAGCAGAACAGCTGATTCGACCAGATATGGCCTCTGCCGATACTGTATGATGATCCGATGGAGGTTTAGAGCTACAGCTATTTTATTCTTTTACGAAATATACTGTTTTCATCCTGATTTATCACAGCAGCACACAGGGCTTGACATAAAAGCACACACCTGATCCTATTTGGTGCCATGTTTGCTAAAACACACACCCAACATGCATTCACACCCCACTCCCCACCTTTCTCTTCTCTTCAGCTGAACTATTACAGAAACAAACATCTGGCCTGATGCTGCTGTGAAGAAATTTATGTCTTGGGAATCCGTTCATACCAGGAGCCAGCCCAATCAAGACAAGGTGTTGCAGGACAGGCAGTGGTCCTGCAACACCGCCATAAGGCTGCGCTGCAGGACCCCCGCCACGCAGACGAGGGTGATCCCCATGGTAACGACTGTACAGATAGATTCCAGTAAGGATTTCCATGAGGAAAACATGCTTTAACAGTAACACACAAACATGTTACACATCATAACAGATGTCCCATCAGCATGACTCCAGACGTACTGACACAGACGTGAACTCATTTTCATCACGGAGAGGCCATTTTTCAGCAGAGGCCTAAAAACTCATCACAGGGATTGACGTCTTGGTCACCTTTAGTTGTCAGGAAGTCTCCAACAAGGCTTCAAAACATACATCGTTTAATCCCTTTTTTTTAATAAAAGGCATCTTGTTCATGAATACTACAGATGTTTAACTACTCCGTGTTATCTTTGGGCCAAAGTGAATATTTTCACCAAATCAGAGAGAAATTTCTGTCAAGTTTCACACAGAAATATCATTTAAAGTTTCGACTGTAATATCTCTCATTGGACTCCAGCTCTATTCAGCGTTTTTACATTTAAATGAGCCAATTAAAATTATACAAAGACATTTTTCCATGTTGTCTTATGAAATGCTGCAGTTTTCCTCAACTCAAACCTGATAAAAAAAAAAAAAAAAGAAGAATAATAATAAGCCGTTGCAGATAAAGTACTGAATATTAGCTGCAAGAAATGGCACCAAACTTTGTATGAGTTAAAACTAATTAAATGCCTTTTTAATTTACTTGTTTATCAGTTTTTCTCTGGCTAGCTGCAGTACCAATAATACTTATTGGCATGGCCAGCAAAATCAGAAACGTTTCAGCTCTCATCAGCTGTCAAGTCATGAAAACCTGGATGAACGCGGCTCACAGCTAACATTCTGAAATATTAAAGTCCAACACTTTGGTGCAAGTCACGTATAAGAGCAGGGTAATAAACACAGGAGATAAAAATGATCAAGAGCCCTGCTGGCATTACCTGCTGGATGTCATCTACCCCACAAAACACTGACAGACACTGAGATAAAGGGACAGCTAAATCAGCTGTTGGACCCGGCGTCCGCTCTCCGAGCCAAAAGCAGCGAAGGCAGCCAGGAGCAGAAAATCTGAGCAGCAGGTGGACATTTACACACACACACCTGTTTGTGTGTTGACTCATTATTTCAGCTAAATCTGTTCATAGGAAACAGAAGAAACAAACAAGCTGCACCCGTCTGCATCTCTCTGGAAAAAAATATACCGAACGTAGAAGCGATAATTGTCTCTAATGTGAAAGAACCTGCAAACCAGCCTTTGTTTAGGTCCGGTGGGAGGGCGTCAGCTGCAGAGGAGGCATTGCATATCTACGTTTTGCAGCCATTCCGTGTCTATACCTGCATCCCGAATCAATGGGAGGCTGAGAAGAAAAGATGTTTTCACGGAAATCAAAAGGTTTCAAATCTTCTTATCTTCCTCATCAAAGTTGTTCGTAAGATTTTTGAGGATAAACACGAAGAGGCGTTAAATCTGCTTATTAAAATTCAGACTGCTTTGTAACAGAAACATCAAGGTCCACTGAGAGCAAATGTAAACAGCAAATGAGTGTAGAGCACGCACAAACAAGAGTCTCCTGATATGTTTGAAGATTAAAATTCAAGCTTTGAATTAAAAACCTCCTGCCTTTCTCCGTGTGTGGGTTTGTGTGTGTTTGATATGACCTTTAGCTACAGATTGACAGCAGTGAGTGTTGCAGAGAAGGGGTAGAAAGTCGCTGAAGGTTCAGGCATCTGTTGATTTAGCAGTCTGGAAGACGGACGGTGAAAAGGTTTCCGCACACCGATGGTGAGTGCATACATGTTTATAAAGAAACGGTGGCGGAGTGTGTCGGCTTGTCTGTGGGCTTCTTGTTTCCCATCTGGATAACTGGCTCCCCTTTTAACAGCAGCCCTCATTACCTTCCTGCTGCCAAGGCAAATTCTCCCACTGCGCCTTCTCACAGCTATAATTCTGTGTTTTCAACATGTCTGCAAATCTGTGCAACACGCATGCATCTGCAGAGATGCAGAGGAGTAAAATAAACCCAGCTTTTCCTTTTTAAATGGAAAATAATGGTGAAATGAGTAAAAAAAAGGTTAACATAATCTCCTCCAAAAAAAAAAAATGAATGAAAGCCAAATTTCATGAAGGCCTGAAGCCCCACCTGGGTGCTGGCCCTTTTCCTCTGTGCTGTCCAAGGCTTGCAGGTCTGCTGATTCACACCAGTGGGAGTGGGACAGATGGTGGTAAACACATCAAGCTGCAGGCTCTGCGCTTAGGCAGGGTCACCTCGAGACTCTGCAGTGTTGCACAAACCACTTAAGAGTCCAAACTTCAGGCAAAAAGGCAGAGCAGGTTGTGTTTGTTGCCATGGTGGTCTGTAAAGGATTACGTGTGTGTTCTGGATGTTCAGTTCCTGACTGGCTTGAAGAGACGGTCGTTAAAATGGAAGGTAAAAATGTTCTCCTGAAAATCTTCCGAAATATCAAGAACACATGTTTTTTTTTCCTTTCAGACAGAGCTGTAAGGTGTGAAGGTTTTACGGTGGTCCAAAGTTACCAGACGATGCAATATCAGCTTTTTCACCACCAATAAACTCAACAAAAACATACGCTGTATAATCCTGTAGACACTCACTTCTGCTTATAACCTAATTTATATTTCCATTTTAAGACATAAACACACTTAGTTGATTAGTCATTTGCATTTACAAATATTGTTTTCAGCAAAACGAAATATTTGTAAGACACGGCTTTCGTGAACGAACAGCTTAGAAACTCATCAGCAAAGTACATAAAAGGAAATTATTTTTTTCTGGTCGCTTCAATTCCGGAATAACAAACAGGAAAAGTTACTGGAAGAAAGGAAATTTCTGTATAGAGTTGAAGCCAATAAGCTTGCAGAGGCAGAAATGTTGTGAAGAGGTGAAATGTACATCAGTTAGCGCTGCAACAGCAATGAGACTGCAGGGGAAGGAGGATGAGTCCTCGTCAGCCATAGTTAAACATTCAGACTGTTACCATCAGAATATGAGACCATCAGGGGGAAGAAAGATACTGATCAACTTTGTTTTCTTCAAATCAAAAGCAACAAACAAGCCGGTCATCTTCCAGAAAACGCTGAAGGCGTGAAAGTAGCATGAAAGAAAGAGCCTGTTTGTCAAAACCTTATATTTTAATGTTTTGACAAAAATACATTTAAAGTTTTATCAATATTTGAGGTTTTCCATCAGAACGTCCAGATTGGTGGGATGATGTCACACATTACATTCATAGAAACTTCTCTCAGGCCCACAGGTTACGTTATGCATTTAGAAATAATACACCGAAACGTAGACATTTTAATCTTCTTTCACCCCATGTGACCATCAGAGTGGTAAACTTTCTGGTTTTCTATGAAATGCCCTCTGAGCACAGAGTGCTCCCACCTCAGCTCCCATTGATTCCAGTATGTTTGAGCCCACAGTTTTACACTTTAACCCAGCAGGTTCGGGGTCTTTTCCAGGTACAGTAAAAACTACGAAGCCGACTGTGGGATGATAAAAATGTCATCCGTGTGTTGAGTAAACATTTCTGCCATTGATGGATCAAGAATTGTTTTAATAAGACTTACAGTTCTCACTCAGTGTAGGGGAATTTTCTGAGTTTTTAATTCATCCAGGATGCCCCCCCCCCCAGGACCTGCTCCGCCACCATGGTAACCGGTTACACATCGGCTCCTACTTTCTTACCTTAGATTTCATCTTGGCTGCCGTCAGTAGATGTCTAATGGCAACCATGACAGTTCTCTCAATTATTTTAACTGTGTTATACTGGAAAGTTTCCATTAAGGCTGCACTGGGCCTGTATCATTTAGTTCCTGTTTTGCTTTTATCCGTTAGTCTTCCTATTGAGCAACTGGTTTGTTCGTCTTCCATCATAGCCCATCCACCATGCAAGGCGGCACCATTACGTTGTGACGTACACGAGTCAGGAAAGAATTACGATCTATGTTACGATTACTGCAACAGAAATTATAATCGTTGTAGAAAAATAGAAAGCTTTATGTAAATCTCTGTTGCATGTTTTGTCATTTCTACTTTGTTCAATAAGGCTTCAGCTGCTCAACGCGAGAATGCAGGCGCTGAAGAATGTGTGGACATCATTTGCCTGAAAGGAAAAAGGCGTTTTGATGTCTGTAAGTTATTTATGAATCTGTTTGGTTGGATTCTTCTGGGTAAAGAAAAGCACATTTCTTACTAAAATGATTTATTGTCGCTTCATAACCACGTCTGCTTTCACAAGTACTGTCCTTCACAGTCAGAGCAGCAAATATTGTTTTCTGTGGACGGAAATTTTTGGAACGTCTCAAACCATCAGTCACCATCATCTTCGATTCTTTTGTTTTACTTCTTTTACTTCCTCCTCTTAGCACAAGCACTTATTCCGAACGGCTCTTCATCACCGTATTCACCATCAGATATTTTCTTTTGTCAGATATTTTCTTTCGACGGTAAATTTTTAGCCAAATACTGAGCACATTGAAAATTATACACATTTTCATAGAAAAAGGAAAATCCATCTCCACTGTAGGGCCGGGCAATTAATCAGATTTTAATCTCAGTTAAGATCTGGATTTTCAACAATCATAAAAATAAAAGGGTGCGATTATTTTTCTCTTTGCAGTTCTGCAGTTACTGTAAGGAAGGAGCGGCGGGAGCCTCTCCCGTCCTAAAGCACTCCCAGGCGGCCAGTCTCAGTCGGCTCTGGCTGCAGGTCCATGTAGAATAACTGCAGTAGGTTGTGGAAGTTCACCTAAACATAGTTTATACCATTGTCAGTGACAACTGGCTGCATTATTTTCCTATACATAGTTTGGCGAGTTAAACACTGTAATATCCCTCCGTTACGGGGCGTTACCATAGCAACGCGTTAACCAGCTGGTTCAGATCAGCCGTCTTTTAACAGGTGAATGAGAGAAACGCGCTGCAGCCTGACAGCGGTTGTTTGGTATAAAACGTACATCCAGGCCAACGTTAAATAGTTCCTATACAAGCGGTAAAAGTGGATAAAACAACTAAGAACCGTCCATTAGACGGTTATAATGCACGACACGGAGTCTAGAACACCACGACGCGCAGCATTGTTTATAAATACTGGATAATTGTGTTAAATAATCAAGATCTCAATTTCAGTCAAAATAATCGTGATTATATTTTTTTGTCATAATCAAGCAGCCCTACTCCACTGGTGAACAAAAAAAATAAAAAGTCCATTAGAACGAGCATTATTTATTGATTATCATGTGTTTTCTACCATCT
Source organism: Telmatherina bonti (assembly GCF_933228915.1). NCBI lineage: Eukaryota > Metazoa > Chordata > Actinopteri > Atheriniformes > Telmatherinidae > Telmatherina > Telmatherina bonti. Next base: position 31,831,558 of record NC_136613.1, on the reverse strand, counting down.
GCTAATTAAAACTACTTTAAACCTTCAGGAATGAGAAAAAAAAAACAAAGTAAACACCAAAAACGCTCTTTGTATCATTCAGAACCCACTGACATTCGTGTGTCAGGACACACAGTGGAAGTTTGGAAATAATCATCCCAGCTAACAGGCCCAGATGATGTGAACAACACCAGTCTTGTCTCAGACCTTTGAGGGAAGCTGCCTGTCCTGCGGTGGTGCTAAAACAGGCATACCTCATTTCCAGAAGCTAATCCTGTAAGTTGGTTGCATCTGCTCACCTTTTTTCCTGTTGAAGGCGCGGTTCATAGTGGAAAATGTGCGTCGGCGAGGTCCCTCCTGACTGTCTGCCAATCTTCCACCTGAAAACGCAGCGGGGGGAAGGGAGTTAAAAACAGTTCCAAGCTCCAATCCTCACGAAAAGGCAGCAGAACGTCTAAAAACAGTCTACTTAAAAGAAAAAAAAAAAGAAAAAAAACCATTCCCACCCTCTGAGAAAGAGGCAAGATTTACAGCAGCTGTCAGAAAGTGTTCAAATTAAAGTTCCAGTACCTTCTGCATTGTATTTATTTACCACAGTCACATCGCACTGAGTGCCGAGTGGTTTTAACCTTGTGAGGCTGATAAAGCAGGACTCAGCGTCCTGATTTCTATCACAGGAGCTCTAACAATGTTGCGAAGGAAAAAGTAAAAACATCATTTATCATGTTCCTCAGTGGCATTGATGCTTTAATCGCTTCAACAGAACAAAGTGTTCCTTCTGTCAAGTCATTTCAGCTGCACGCGGGAAAACAAGCATGACAAATATTCCCGACGTTCGCTCATCACAAGAGACGTCAGTGTTAAATTTAAGTGTGTTGCTACGAATAATTTCTACATTTCTATGTGACAGACACAACTTCTCCTCTCACACTGACCCCGTCTGGAGTAAAAAAAAAAGCGGGAATATTTGTTGTGTCTTCTTGTTTTCTGAATCTTCTCAGGCGGGGGTGAAAGCCGGATGCGACCTGACACACATCTGGGTTGCAGAGCGCTGACACTGTGCCACCTTCCAGAAAATGGAACAATTTCTTTTGCAAATGAAAAACGTCCAACACGGCAGCGACTCCGAACACGACACCGCTCTGACTGCCATTGCATCAATTCCCCACCGCGTTCAGCAATCTGCACGACTGCAAGGACAAACTGTGCAGGACGGGGCAGCTGTCAGGGAGCTCCTCAATCAGTATTCTTTCTGCAGTTGGGAAAATATGCAAGTTAGCCCCCTACCCCACCTCTGAAGAGTTATTCCAATCCCTGCCTTTGCAAACACATTAACTTGTGGTGGGCAATTTAGAAAATGAATGAAATTTTCCCCTGTCGGACGTTTTCCATTTATCAGGGGAAATGTGAGTGATTATCCGTTCTTAGTGGATGGAACGATAAATCATTCTCATGTCACAGCGACAAAGTGCCAACATGTTGTACCTCATGATAAACTACCCCCCCGATAAGGTCTCCTTACATGAAGAAACTTAAAGGTTCATTTAAATGACTGTTTACTTTTTCTCTAACAACATAAAACTTCATTTTGAGGAGAGTTGTGAATAGAAAATAAATGTCATTAATTTATTTGTTCCAACATTTATTTGAATGACACATGTCCTGACTTAAGAATTACTGTTTAGGGTGCCAAGATTGGGTATAAAAACAGAATCTACTGAGTGTTGCAAGCATGTCTGGAACAAAGTTGACTTACTTCTGATGCACCTCTGAGCCGACAACAGATGTCATATCAGAGCGCGGCATGAATTAGTGCATGATTACACATGCTGGGTTGCAATCATTTAACATCCACTTTAAACAACAGTTTTATTGTTAATATTGTGATAAGACTAAGGACGTCTGGGGAAACCAAAATGTGTCAAGGCAAAGGCAGGAAACCTCTGTTGGCTATGTTTCGCTACAAGCTTTAATGAGTAGAAGTTATTTTGCCACAGTGTCAAATATAGACACAATGACGCACTGACTTTTTACAATTTTCATTTTTGACATGACCTGACAAGGACGAACCAAAGAAAATGGTGTGAGAGGGCAGGAGAGGAGAAGTCAGTGAAGACAGAAAGCAGCAACAACAACTTCACAACTGAAACAGAGAAACCAGGAAACAAGATGCTAAAACTGTAAAGAAATGTCACAGAAAACATCAAACGGCACTGTGAGAAAACAAAGCAGACAACCATCAGGAGCACTTTTAAAATCAATGAAAAAATTCTTCTCAGTTGATGTATCTACATGCATGTTGATTTGATAACACCCCTCAAAGAATCAGAAGATTGAGGACCCAAAGAGCAGCGACACAACAAACAGGAGACAATGACAACGTTAAAAACACTTTAGCTCGGCAGAGTCCACCGTTACATGCAGGAATGTATCACAAAAGTTAAATTTACAAATTAGCTTTTCCTGAAAGACCCTCAAAAACCACGCTGTCCTGTTAGCACGTTCTTCAAAAAGAGGCCTTTCATTGAGACCAGACTGACATCTAAAGCCGTGAAGAGTTTTTATAGTCTTGGTTCTGGGATTTCTGGACCCTAAATCAAGTCTCATTGTAAAATTATTTAGTTGAAATATTTAATGATCCGGTCATTTCTTGTTACGAAGCAACTTCTCTATGTTTTGTTCATATTTTCATCCTACTGGTTTAACACATTCTGTTTCAACATAATCAATCTTTTCATTTCATTTCCAAGATTAAGTCATTACAAAGCAGCTAATTAATTAGATACATTTTTTTAATTGAGTCCCACCCCTGGTTTTTATTGTATTACAAGTACAGTTCTATAACTATCATAATGTGAGAATTTTGGAGATACATCCAGATCATATCTTGTTGCAGAGGGTCCTTGTGCTTTCAGCAAGATAACGCCAAATCACAATTTACAACAATAGTGTGTGTGAGCATCACTGCCATCCAGGTCGATGTCTGACTGAAAATGTGTTTTGCGTAGTGAAGACAAGAATCCGACAACATCTTGCACTGTTTAGCTGCAGAAACCTTTTCTGTAACTAATTAAAAGTACGACTAAAACTGAGACAATCCCTGGCTTGTTTCAGGCTGTTGCATCAAACTGGGTATTTGTTCAAACTTTCTTAATGAACCCAAAGTTGCTCTGTGAGGAAACTGAAGCTATTTTTGTTTTTTTTTCTGTTTTTAAGAACATAAAGCAACCTCATCTGTAGAGAAACGAAAAGCAGCTGCAGCCTGAAGAAAGCTGGACGGAAAGAAGAGAGAAAACAGCAACTGGCAAACAAAGCATAAATTGTGAACGAGCCGCATCTATGACAGAGTTTTATGTGCGGATGTATAATTGAGGGACATCTGAATACAATGCATGTGGGTTCCTTACTGTAACAAGATGTTTGACTTTACCAGAGGCCCTGGTAAGGGCTGCTAAAAGCTGAGCTGAGACCAGCTCTGGGTGGAGACTGGGAAATTCCTTCATCTCTCAAGGCAGAATATCTTTGTCTGTTCAGATAAACAACTTGTGTTTCGTATTTAAAGATCAAACAGGTCGCTGCTGAAAGCAGGGTCGGGGCAGACTGGTAAGGATGGAGGAGGTGTTTAAATTTCCCTTCAAACAGAGTTCTGCAGACCTCTGCATCAAACCGCTCTGCAGTAACAAAGAGCTTGGCAGGGGCGACCTCGGTGCTTCGCCTCTGTGTTTCAGACAACCAGCTCGCCTCGCTTTCATCTTTACTGCTCGTGTTCTGCAGCAAAATAAGACCATGATAAGTAAATACAGCCTCTCTTCCATGGTTTCTGATATTTCCATTCTATAATACTGTTTTTAATCAGTGCAGGAGAGAACAGAGGGGAAGTGAGGAGCTAAGAGAAAGGAATTTGGCCTCTTTTCATCAACAACATCCGCACCTTTTGGAAAAGTGAATATAACAATGTTGTGCAAAAATAATGTTATGCAATTTTTCTGTCTCGCAATGGTAAAAACTCCTGTGTCCACACTTCCTTCCAGATCACTCCCAAAATGTTACATAAGCCAAGCAAGACCAAGACCCACTCCCAGAAAAACGAAAAAAAAAATCTGCTTGGTTGTTTTTGTATAAAGTTGCTAACAAACAGACAAACAGGTAGATAAACGAAGACACAAACAAAACCTCCTTGGAGGAGCCAGTTCACCCAGCAGAGGTGATGTTGTCATATCTGTCTGATCATAGATCCATAAGGGTTAAATAACAGGGAGTAAAGGTTGAAGTCTGCCAAATGGAAAAGACTGATTTCATAACAAGAGGGATGAGGAGCTGAAACCATCCAGGCGAAAAGCAACGACAACAGCAATAAAACCACTATTGTCAAGCAGAGATCAGCTTGTTCCAAATCCACATAGGACAACTTTTACATGGAATTGTCTCATTATTAGCATCCAGGCACACATCTGCTTTTCATACCATAAGCAACAAAGATGTCTGAAAGACGTACAAGTCATTTACAACCAGGAAGATGAATCCCAAAAAGCTAAGAGGTAAAAATGTTGATAATCTCAACACTGTGTTCCCTAGGACAACCAATGAGAAAAAACTGAACAAGAGGGCAACAACAGAAGGAGTGACTGGTCTGAAAGAAAACCAAACAACATCCAGAAGGTAGACAGCATGTGGAAGCAAGGCTCTTCAGATACAAGAGTCAATTCAGCAATGTGACAGGGACAAAAGCCGCCAACTTCCCAAAAAAAGCTTTAAAAAATTCTTTACAAAGTTCGGAAAACTATTCCTTTAGGAAGGGACCGAAAGTGTGTCTCTGAGGATTCAAGATGGATGTAGAATGAACATGACCAAATCAAATGTTCATTTTCCAGCTTGTGAAATTTGTACAAACTCTGTTTTTACTTTTCTGGTTTATTCTTTTATTTATATTTGCAGCTATTTCCTGTTTTCTTGTCAACATACACTCATCAGCCTGTCGTTTCAGCTTCTGCAAGGTCACAAGCTTTATTTCCAACTGGTCCATTTTTCACCCAGGTCTTACTGAACAACTCCATCTCCAGCACTCCCCCTAAAGATTTGCCATGGGATTCAGGTCTGGATTCTGTGGTGGCCAGTCCTTGTGTAAAAATGATGTCCCCTGTTCCTCCGAACCACTCTTTCACAATCTGAGCCTCATGAATCCTGGTGCTGTCCTCTTGGAAAATGGCCATACTATCATGGAAGATGGAATCACCTACTCATTCAGCATATTCCGATATCAGCTGATCTCATTCTTTGGGCACATAATGCAGCTGAACCTAGACCTGAATGTAGACCTGACCCACTTCAGTAACCACAGATCCTAGACATGATGGCTGCATCTCTTCTTACCTTGATGCTCTCATCAGTCTGAACAGGGTCAGTGTGAACTCATAGACCACATGACCTTCTTCCAGGGTCATGTGGTCCTTGGAACCTTTTCCGGACCTTGCCCCAGAGTCCAGTCTTTCTGCTCTCAAGCAAACTGATTTTTTTTTTCCTGATTTTCCTGACTGATCCATGGTTTTCTTAAAGCTACACAGCATTTCAACTCCAATCCTAAGCTTCTATGACTTCTATGCGGTTTATTATCTGATTTTTCCTTCCCTTTAAACAATCACCATCTTTCAGGATTTGTTTTTCTGACCACATTTCCTTCTGGAAGACAAAGGTTCCCCACAAAGCTTCAAGTTTTTAACAATGTGTTGGGCAGTACTTAACCCAGTTTTAGTAGTTTCTGCATCCCATTAGATCAGAGATCTTAAACTCTCGTCTTTGAGGGCTACAATCGCCAGGTTTTTGTTGTTTCCCTGGTCCAACACACTTGAATCAAACTGAATCAAATCAAATGGATCAAACGGCTTCTTGTAAACATCTTCACATTCATTTAAGTCAGGTGTGTTGGACCAGGGAAACAACAAAAGCCTGCTGGATTGCAGCTCTTGAGGACTGCAGTTTGAGACCACTGCCTTACATGTTTTCTCTGTTTGATGCCAATGATTTGACTCTTGAAGATGGTTGTTTAAAAAAAATTAAAAGCTACTCATTGCATCAGTTGAGGTTAAAAAAAACAAAACAAACATTATCAAGGCTGGATTATCCAATGGACATTATGGGCACAGGCCCAGGGGCCCACACCCCCCTGGGGCCCATGTGGGGGCCCAAGTAGCGCATACACCAGCAGTTTGGACATGACCCAAAATGTAAATAAAAGCCACATAGTTACACCACAGTGTCTAGTGTATTGTTATTGGTACCACTAGCTTAGGGATGTTAGAAATGTCGTTTCACAGTGTATCATTCACAATTTTTACAATTTTGTTGCGATGGGGAAGGAGGCCCCTGGAACACTCTGGACCCAGGGACCTGTGCACTTTTAATCCGGCCCTGAACATTATAATCTATGCAGTAATTATCCAATAAATGGCTCTCATCTGCTTGGTTAAATCCAGGTGGGAACATTATCTGGATGGGCAGCGTTTTAAAGAATCAGGGCTTCAAGTCTTATTACTTTGTCCTGTATTTTAATTCTATCAGTAATATATGTTGCCACCAACAAAGACCTGGAACATGATCTAGTTTTTGATGATATTCTATGTTTTTGATAATTTGATGCCTCATCATTTGAAAAAACCCCAAGCAGTTGGCATTCTCAAGTAATCCCTAAAAAGTTACATACTTTAAGCCTTTAAAACAAAGATTGAGGATAAACTATCAGGAAAACATCATCAGCAGACAAAACCAGATTGCCTCTGTGTTTGTTTGCGACATACTTGCATGTGATGCAACGCTTTGCTTGGCAGATGACTGTTCTGTCTCTTTGTGACTGACAGCTGCCCTGTTGGGCTCGCTTTAATAGCTTCCTGTCTGGTGATTCAACAGAATCCCTGTGGGAGAACTGCTGACCCCAAAGACATGCACACACACACATGCACACACACACACACACAGATTTAACACTGGACTGCAAATGTCCTCAAGTCTCCCTGCAATGTTTACCAGCTGCAGCAATGGGTTAGATGTGCTGAAATCTTCAGCACAACACCGTGTAGCAGAGCAGCAACACTGCACCCATTTACCCATTAAAGATTCTGACATTGTAAGGTCTAATTAGACACAAAACGGCAACGTTGTGCAGGACTGAACGCTAATTTAAACCACAGAAAGCTTCTAAAGTGTAGTAGTGGTAAACATTTAAGGCAGTGAGTGGAAAAAATGAGCCACCAGTTCAGTTCATTGCATTAAAAGAGAGAGAGAGAGAGAGAGAGAGAAAGCATGTTCAGCTCGATGATTCACCTCCACTGACTCAAACATCTGGAATTTAGGTTGAGAAAGAGTATTTCTGGAAGCAAGCACAAGCCCTCAAAACGACCTAAAAATGAATCCAAGTGCTCAAAGATAACAAACATTCCTGTTTAAAAAGACTAGAAATGATGGAAACAAAGCAAAGTTATTGTGGCGTTTCTAAATTCCTCGCAGCAACTTGCTAATCTGACCCATACGCATGGAAAAGCCAGCGGGATTTTAACACTGGACAGAAGCAAAGCATACATTGTGGTATCAACATAATGCTTCAAAGAGGAAAATCAACAAAGATCCTTTGTTTTCTTCACTTTGCTCTCTACACCCCCCATCTCTGGACGCTTGCCGGCTAAGCGCAACACATGAAACGCTCCAATCTGTTTATGAATTTCGTCCCAGAATTCCTGAGTTGAATCAACCGCGGTGTTTTGCTGTCTAATCTAAAATCCAGGCTTGCTCTATCACAGTCCGCCACCCGCATCAAATGCAGCACGCTGACAATGTTTATCAAAGAAAAGCACATCTTACCCTTCACAAGGAGAAGAGGGAAAAACATTTAGGAGAGAAAGATGCAAACAGCAACAGAATGGAGATAAAAGCCACTTACTTGCCTTGAAACTGCTGTGGAGTAGTAAAGAGGAAGTTCCAGCGGGTCTTAATAGTTTTCAGCTGTGGACCAGATGGTGCTAAACTAAGGACAGCAGTAAGGAGAGATGATGGGGCTCACTAAACTCAACCAGAGGCATTTGCCTCGACAGGAGATACTTGACATCCAAACCCAACTTCCTCCGCCCAGTTTGTCCACAAGGAGCTTTCCATGTGTGAAAAAAGGAGACCCCTTTCGACCAGGACGATCGCACTGAGATGTACGGAGGCATACCAGACTCGACCTACAAAAGCCGCCATGCTAGAGGTTGCAGTTTGACCCTTTCACAGCACAGTGCGATTCATCATCGCACTATGTGCGCTGGCAGCAGCCTGAACTCTCCATCTTGGCATCAATCACAACAGCAGCCAAAACATTATGACGCAGAAGTCACAATACTTCTTTATCTTGGAGCACTCCCCCGATGTTAATCAGTAAGTTCTGCTGGAATCCAGAAATATCTCAGGGATGCAGTCATGTCAACAGCTCAGTACTCCCCTTTCATTGTAAGGCTTTATATGTCATCACATCATCAGCATAATAGTGAAATAAATTAGCTAAGTACAGCCTCACATAAACATGTGATGTTTCACAAAACTACATAAAAAAAAGCAGATTAAATTAAATAAATGAGCACAGACCACGATTTAGTGGCTTGCAGAAGCTGGTTAGGCAGCCATAACTTCAAGTACTTGTTTTGTGTGTTGACCTCTCACATTGTTGTTGAGGAATTCTAACTTTTTTTCATTGATGTTTGTCGACTTTTGTTTATCAACATCTTTGTTTTGGTCCCACCACATCGAACTTGTTTTCATATCGAACTTAGCGGACCAAACAACGTCCACAACGTCATGCAGAAACAACAACTTCACACCAGGGGAGATATTGTCTGAACCAACCGCTAACCAGGAAGAAAAAGACGAGGAAGAAGAAGAAAAATGTGGGTCATCCATTGGCCAGGACTAAAAAAACATCTCATTCATCTAAACCAGAGGTTTTGGGCTTAAGTTCCTGTAAGAAAAGCTGATTTCAGGTGTTTAAAGTCTTCTTTCTTTCTCTGTACCTGTTCATATTTCCTTTAGTCATCAGCAGGACCAGGGAGGACCTGCCCCTGCAGCCACAACAGAAAACCTTTCTAATGTTTTAAAGAAACTTTTGACATTTTCCCGTCCAGCGCCCGCTATCGACGGCTAATTCAGCATCCATCTTGCATCCTACCTGACCAGTTAGCTCTCCAGCAAGCAAAAAGACGATCTTACAATGACTCGTGTTTTGTCTCTTTTCTCTTTGAATCTTCTTCTGTGTCGTTGCTAAAACAGCGACGTTGCGTGTCCAAAACAGCCAGTTCTTTATTATACTGCAACCTGAAACGTCACGTCCCAATGTAAGAGTTGGATCGTGTCGGTTTCTCAGCCTGCTGGATAGCAGCGGCTGTAGAAATGCACGATAGATGTCACTCTGTCATCCAACAAGGCCAGGATGTGAAGTTTTAAGGTCAAAAAGTTACATAATGTGTCTTTAAGGCAGCGTGGTCCATTGACAACAGTTTAACTGAAAATGAGAGGAGATGCTGGGGAAAATGCTGTTTCATATCCTCACTCAGATGGAGAACTGAAGTATTCAAATATTTTTGGTAAATAGTTATATCATAATTATAGAGTCAATTTTAAAGACCTTGAAGACTTTTTGTTGTAGTATTTTCTCATGAATGTGCGTCTTCAACCAGTCTGACACTCTGACTTAATCTAGAACCCCACTGGCCACAAACCTGCAGGTTTTCACTGTTTCCATGTTCCAACACATCTAACTCCATTAAATGAGTCATAGAGCAGAAATTCTATAGGCTGTTGGATCCATTAAATTCAGTGGGAGCTCAGAGAAGAGACAGGAAGCAAGAGGACAACTGGGATATTGTTGGTAACATGACCATGAGCTTCTGTATGATGTTACCTGATTTAAAGACCAGGAGCCTCATTTATGAAGCTGTCCCACGTACAAAACCTGGCGTACGCCAATTATAGTCAACTTTTGGGATTTATAAAAACACGACTTGGTGTTAAAACGTCCCTACCTCCACGCCAACTCCTGGCGTACGCACAAAGTCTAGAGAAACGGCGACACCAAAGGCAGAAAATAAAACCAAAGAAACGTTGTGAAGTTTGAGACATTTGTTCAAAATCAAATATAAACTTCACACAGAATTTTGTACATTAACAGCATTTGCAAAAACTGAGGAAATACATGTTTGATATTCTTACTCCACCACGTAAAACGTCAACCATTAATATGTGTTCTGAAACGAAGCAGTTCTACATGTTATAAAAGCCATTTCACACAGTAAGTCGTACAGAAGCTGCCATACTAATAAAGGTCTAAATGAATACTTGCAATTAAAATAACATGGTCTCTCACCAAAATTGTCCATCATTAGGCTGTTCAGGGTGTTTCTCCACCTGCAGATGTACTGAACATGAAGTAGTTGGACATAAAATGCTCCCCACTGTATAAAGGCACACAGTGGCTTATCTGTCCCTGCTGGTGAACATGGTGCATGGAGACTGGAGTCGAGCCGGCACCTTCCAAAGGGAAGAAGTGACTAACGGACAGGACTGATCACTGCTTTTCCCAACCCAGAGCACAGAGTAACAGAACTGTGTGCACAGCCAGACACGCCGTGGTGTAGCGGCCATTGGGCAGATGAAGTGCAGGTGGAGGCGCCTCGATGTCCAGCCGGAAACCTGTTGTACAGCTGCAGATGTGTGCAGATAGTGGAGGTGCTACATAACATGGAAACGTGTCACGTTCACCTGCGACAAGCACTGTTGTAAAAAAATAAAACTTTTTTTCAAGCCGTTAAAGCTGTGCTTGACCTCTTTATACCATGATGCCAACTGTTGCGTTCACTCAGGAGACTCCATGTTCAGGAAACGATGGAGAAGGCAGGAAGTGAAACTACAGCTTTGCATTTTTTAATGTGAACACGTGAAATCTTCATTAATTAGGAAGTCTGGAAATGTACGGCTTTCAGAGTATCTAACCTACAAACAGCCAACATGTAATTCCCAAAGACTGCTGAGAGCAGAACAGGCAACATCTCGCATGTTTTTAGGTATCAGTATCAGACTGAGCGCGGTCAGGGCCTCGGGTGGCGGCGTGTTTTTTCTGGCCGGCAGAACTTTGCTTTCTGCATGAGAAAGCATTTAAAACAGGGAGGGTCTCGGTATTTGGGTGGTTCTGTTCACACTTTATTTTTCTAGGGCTTTTCATTCCTCTGGCCTGTATCATTTCATGTCTGCATCTTGTATGAACAGCTGTGGGGGGGTTGGAAGGGGTATGGCGGGGGGGGGTTGGTGGGGGAAGTGGCTTACTAAGACTTTTTCTAAAGAAGTGAAGCCCTTTAGGCTAAAACTGGGAAAACAACACAACATCTTTCCAGTTTGGTGAAGAAACTTTTCTTGTCTTAAGTTTAAAACATGGAAGAAGAAAAACATCCTTTTGCACATTTTAGTAACCAATAAAGAAACAAATCAGCAGCTTTCAGTTGTCCTGGTCCTGCTGCTAGTCTTCATAGTTTATCAGGATTAACACACACTCCCAATAACTACTTCAGTCTTTTTTACTGAGATGTGGCTGTTTGTGGGAGTGGGTGGAAAAGCAGGAATGTGAATCTCAATGAGAAGCTTCTCAGTAGATTTTCATTGAAACTTGCAGCCTCTGCATGATTTGTGTTCCATTTAAGCAGCAAAGTATCACAAAGTAGAGATGTGATAGAAGAGTCATATAAGAGTTCATCCCAAATCAAAATCACTCTGATGACTGAAAGGCACGAAAACGTGGAACTGAAGGGATTTCCAGCAGCCTGCCTCGTCTCTAAGCAGACAGAACAGCAGCTAAGACTCCTGATGTTTTCATTCATACAGGAACGTTTTCATGATGAAATCACACATGTGGGACTCAGCTTCATGTCACGTCACATGTTGTGTGTTTTCATAACAAGCCCTGAGCTCGATGTCTGGACGAGTTAATCAGCAACTGGCAGCATCAACAAGGAGCCGATGCGTCAGCTGGTGAGTTCAACACGCCGCCACTGCTGCTCAGCAGGTGGGAACTCATCATCACTCATCATCATCAGAAACTTAATTGTTTATTTACAATGTTTTGCAAGAAATTTTACACTGTTGTGTTGGTGTCGTCACTTTAAATAAAAACAGATGGAAAAACTGCTTCAGTAGACCACAAACAAACATAGTTACAATAAACTCACAATATATTTATTGTACACATTGTAAAAATTGTTTATCTTGTCTGATCTTATCTTATCTTATCTTCCAAAGAATGTAACGTCATCATTAAACCTTTTAGAGAAGAAAAATATAAATGCGTATGTAACGCTGAAATGGTGGAAATGACTGAATGGACTCTGTGTGGGAAACATTTGTGGACGCATCATGGAGCTCTAGTCCACGATGCGTCCACAAATGCAGGTGAAAAAGAAAAGAAAGAAAGAAAGAAAGAAGATCAATGGACTGTACGGAGAGGAAAACTGCCCCGTTGTCCTGTTTTATTGCTTTAACCCTGTTATGTTCGGATGCACGGCAGGTACGTGGCCAGCTTTAAAGGCAGAGTATGTAAGATTTCAAGGCGATTCTTTCCACCACCTGGTGGTAAACACCAGGTCGTGAGCAAAACCACAAAACTGCTACCTCCACAAACGATTACAGGTTGGCAGTAATGAGCAAAACTCGCCCCTCACCCCTCCTCCTTGCCAGCTCCAATGAGGGCAAGAATCGCTTGTGAGCTGTAGCTCAGAGCCGCTCTGCAATAAATGGGCTTATACTCCCCCTACTGGTGGAAAAAAAGTACTTTTTTTTTTTTTTTTACTGGTCAGAAAACATTCAAGAAAGGTCTTTGTCATTAATTAAACTTCATCAAATAGGGACAGACTGGAACCTACATGTTTAAAAGACTATCTAATTATGATTGTAGTAATTTTTTTAGTTAATTGTCTAGTTTGAAAATATTGAAAATCTTACATACTCTACCTTTAAGCGTGATGTTAACAGATGTCGTTAAAACAGCAGCGCAGGACGTCTCGGCTGAACGGATTCATGAAAAAGCCTGACGATGAAACAAGGACTTCCTGCATCGTCATGACTAAGCTGTAAAAATATCCTGAAGAAGGTTTATACCATATCCTGATCTCACATCTACAAGTAGAAACAAAAGAAATAAAATGATATTTTAATCATTTTGTTGTTTTTTGCTGTGGATAAGCCATCTAAGGTATCGTTTTACGGGGATTTCTGGTTCCTGCATAAAACCAAAATGATATCATGGCAAAATTGTGAAAATAATTGAAACATTAAATTATTTGCAACTAAATCGACTGAATGTCAGTTTGTTCTGTCAAACAGAAGGAAAAACATGTCTGAAATATAACACTGATGTTTTATTTTCTTTACTTTTTCCTTACATGTTAATAAAGACAATCCTTATCTAAAATACAGACGATTATGTATAATTTCAGTCCCATCATACAAGCCGGTCTAACACAACGGGCTCAGCGCTCTCTGCCTCGAATCCCACAGTACATCAATATTCCCTTTTTAATAATAAAACCACATCAAAGTGAAATCAGTTTGCCTCCAGGCTGGAAACTCAATAGGTCATGAAGTGGCCTTTTTTGCTGATTCCACACTGGAAAGCTAATTAAAGCCGACAAGTGGTGCAGTATCATGAGGTGAGAGCGGGATGGTGTGTCCTAACGCCTCCTGCTCAGAAGGTCACGCAGCTGCCGTGCTGGAGGATCGATTAGAATAAATTAACACGTTTTCAACTGTTTTCTTAATCAATCTTCAGTCACTGCTGCATAATTCTGGAGGAAGACGAGATCTGTTCCCCGCTCACGTCGCAGTCGGAGCTCAATCTGAACCCTGTCTGACAGCAATCCGTCCTGAAAAGACCACTTTAAAACCGGACCGCGCCGCTTCCTGTCGTCAGTAACTCAACTCGTAGACAAAACCCAGTTTGTGTGTCAAAGAGTTTTGTCTGCGCTACCTTTGTGACGGTTTCGGACTGGAGATGTTCAGCAGTGTGTTAGCTGCTACAGTTAGCTGGACGCCAACATGGCGTCACCATCCTCGTGTGTGTTCATACAAGAAAGGTGAAATTCACAAGAGTCACTCAAGTAATTGGTATCTGAAAAGTAATAATACATTAAAAATTTCTTAACTTATAATGTTATGAAGAGAGGCACGGCTCAGGTGGTAGAGCTGCTTGGTTTGCACCCTGACAGTCGGCGGTTTGAGTCCTGCTCCCTTAAGTTTGTTCTAACCTCCACGAGAAGCAAGAACTGAGATCTTGTTCTCGAGGCTGCGAGAACAAGAAAAAACCTCTCGTTCGTCAGGTCCATCCATCCTCCAGGAGGAGCAGTGGGGAGGGATCACTGCGGGGGGGGGGGGTTGTTACCTCTGCCACGGAGGTTAAGTTTTTCCCGCCGTCTTTGTGTTCAAGATAACTCAAAAGGTTACGGACGGATTTTTATAAAACTTTCAAGAGTTGTTGTAAATGTGAAAATGAAGAACTGATTAAATTCTGGTGGTGATCCGGATCACCGTTTGGCTCCAGGAATAATTTAAAAGGATTCTTTAACATCGTGCTCGGCGAAGGTTTCCGCTCTCCGAGTGCTTTTCAGCACGTGTCGTGCATGCGGCAGGGCGGGTTGTGCACGCTGCTGGGTCAGAGTGTTTTAATGCTACATGTAAAAATATTGGTTCTTTCTCACCACCTCCATCAGCTGTTTTAACAAAACAAACCGTTTTACCTGCAACAGCAAACACACGGAAGCAGTAACTCCGCTTCATGCTTTCTCCGTGTTAACCACGCCCACCTCAAATGTCCGACCAATCGCACAATACTCCTCGCAGCCCCGCAAGAAAAAAGTTCTGTCAGCCCGATGTGTCAAGAACTGTCTTCAAACGTGTCCATGAGAACAAAATGACGTCATTTTCTTCTCTGGACCTCGAGAACAAGAATTAAAGTTCTCGCGTCTCGTGGAGGATGGAACAAGCTTCACGCTGCTGCAGCCCTGAGGGATACATGGTTGTTCCCTGAGAACCGGTCCCAAGCCCGGATAAATGCAGAAAGTTCTGAGGATCTGGTGTGAAACATGCACCAGCTCTACAGGCTGCTGCATCCATTTCATTGGAGTAAGGTGTGCTTGAAAAGGCATAAAACCTGCAGGGCCTCCAGGACAGGGATGGGACACTCCAGTCCTGGAGGGCCACGGTCCTGAATGTGTCAGGAACTTTCCTGCTGCACCAGTCTGTTAACTAGGTCTGATGTGTGTCAGGTGTGTTACAGCAGGGAAACTCCTACCAAGTGCAGGACTCGAGGACCGGCGTTCCCCACACCCGCTCTAGGACCCACATGGACACCCCCGCTGAAGGCTGTAATTTGACCAATAAACAATTTCACATTTCCACTGATAAAGGAATTATATCCCGTCATTTAGCATGAACTTCAACAACTTCCTGCTTGTGAGATTCAGGCATGTTGCAACAACCTGGTTCTGTCTTCAGACCGTGGTCGGGCCCCTCTAACCCTCCGGGGCAGAAAGTAATATTACTCTTTTTTTTTTCCTTTATATTTCACCTTTACTACAGTTTACTTTGGCTGGTTTGGTATTTGTTTCTGCACAGCCTCACTTGTGTTATTTTCTGTGTGAACACAGTGAGCCTAAAATCTCACAAAATTTTTTTATATTGAGATTAGTGTGAAAACCAAAAACATGTTTTATGAAACCATGTTATCAAACCATTGCGATGCAAATATAAATAGCTGATGTGATGAATACATGAATGATGAAACAATTATAATAATATGCCGGACAATAATTATACGGAAATAATATAATATGATGAAAGATGAATAGCTGATTTTAAAAACTAACATACTTTTTTTAAAACTTGATTACTAGGGGAGGAAAATTGTATCAAAAAATTGAAAGTTGGTATTTTTTGCTTCACAATTTTAATTTTTTGTTAAAAAATTCACTTTTTTTCTTTTCAAATAAATAAAAAATAATTAATTGTAAAATTTTTGTCATTTTAATTGTTTTTATTGATCTTTTTACTTGTCTTCTAGGGCATTATAGCAGCAGAATGATGGTCTGGCTAATGGGGTGTTTTTTCCTCATTGAAATCAAGAAAAAAATCTACAAAAATCAGCAATATGAAATAATCATGAGAATCGCAATTTAAATCAAATTGGCACCCAAAAAAATCTAAATCGAATCAAATCGGGACAAATGCATGTCGTCACAGCCTTACTGCTTACTACGTTTTTTCCTAAGAATTGGCCATTCCCAGTGTATTGTCCTGCATCAAACATGATGGATATATATACTCGGTAAAAGTATGCTGAGCATTTTTTCCTTTTGCTGGTTTTCCTTGATTTGCCAATACAATTTAAAAACTGATAATTACTTGAAGGTACTATTGTCAGACAACTGTTGCATGTTGCCGCTACGTCATCCTAAATCAGATCTGTAAATTGAATGTGTGTCTGTTAACATCTCAGGATTAATGCGAGCGATTTTGTTTGATTAGCCTGCTAATTCTGACATATTTCACACTTTAATTGGGTTTGTCTTGCTTTCACACGGCGGTGTACTCATGTGGACCAACCGCCTGGATGTCATGTAGCTACGATAACTGCTCACTAGGGGGCGAGATTCTCCAAAATGAGCTCTGACCATTCGGTTGGATCACTGCTAAGGCTTTTACCAGAATCTGTCCAGTATGGTCAGTAGAAGAGGCAGCAGGATATCCAGCACGATGCGTTCTACGTCACTTCGTTTGTTTCAACGACCTACCTGGACCATTCATCTTGTTTACCATTAACATCTGCTGTGTTGGCTTCACAGTCGGCTTTGGGATGTTTTACATTTAATGTCATGTTTTACAGGCGATGTTAAAACTCGGAGGCAGAGCGATGTTACAGTAAGGTTCCCGGATCACCGGAGTTTATTGATGATGTGAAAGAAGGCAGAAACAGTCGGGTGAAGTCCCATAAGAGGGAGCATACTGACACAGATGGCCAGTGACCCAAAGCAGACTGTGAAACCAACACAGCAGATGGTAAAGGTAAACAAGATTAATGTTTTTCAGCGACTGAGATCAACTTGTGAAGCTGAAAAACTGATTACGCAAACAGTAAACTGAAGAAATAAACAACTACAGTAAAGCAGCTGGACTCGATGCGATTGTTAAGATCAGCAGTGATACCAACGCCTGACAGCATCACAGAGAAGTTTTCAGCACATGGTGCCATTTCAAAACCGCAAAATGTGAAAAAAAATGACTTCTTTAAAAAGAATGTTTTAACTTACAGCAACCTAGTCAACATAAAAGTATGTTTTCTAGGAGAAAACAAAAAACATGAGGACACCTTCTTATTGTTCAAATATATTTACAAAAGAAATAAAGTAAAAAAAATAAATAAATAAAAACAAACACAAGATGCAAAAAAATGAAACCTGGAATAAATTGAAATGAAATTAATATGTAATAAATGATTAACAATACATGTTAATAACAATACTGAACATTCTTGTCATCACTGGGAACCACTGGGTTAACAGCTCAAGTTTTTAACTAACCTCCGTTACTCCATGTTTAAATAAATCATAGTAAATCTGCTTACTCTACTGGGGTCCACAGAGGCCGTTTCCTGACTCCGACATATTTGTTTGGCATGTTGGTTCCAATCACGCACAAGCAGCAGACTGTTTATAGGTCGTTTTAAGTGAGAAAAAAATCCCAAAGTTTCCTCTTTAAATCCATCTTGGATGAACAGTTTTAACATGTAAACAGGTACAATTACAAAAACTGGACCAGTGTTGAAACATGTCCATGTGTGACGTGAGGTCAACTGGAGCAGAGGGTTGTGTTGAGATTTGGATTCTTAAAGAAACCAGGCGGGGAACTTGAAGAAAAATCACAAAGTATAATCCCATTACGGCATCACTGCGATAAAGCTTCTTTCAGTGGTGTGTTTCCCATTTCCAAAGAATTCCAAGCCCACCAATAAGAACACAGACTGTAATGCCAAACCTTAATGTTTCTTGGAAAGCGCTGTGGGCGGCAAGAACGCCGACATTTCAGTCATTTTTCCTCTGACACACTACATCAAAACTACAATTTATGCACGTCTTGCTTTTGAAGCATTTGGTATTTCCCTTATTATATTTGTGAGAAAAACTCATTTACTGCTCAAAACTATAAACATTTTAATCCACAGAGTAAGGTTTTTATCTTTGTTGTACATGTGCTGCGTAAATCTCAATGTTAGAGGCGTTGGTGGACACATTTCTTCACTTTCTTCAGCTCCTGCAACAGTCGTTTGTCTACCGTCTTGTCAGCCGTCAGCGCAGGATGGTTTCATTTCCAAACCAGTGCATTAGTGTTCTGGCTTTAGGACTCATCATTAGTGTCAGCTCTCTAGTTTGAGCTCTGATGGAGCTTCCCGAATGGAGCGAGCGTGTGGATTCCTGAGAAAAGGGAGCAGCTGAGCACAGCATGGCAGCTTCTCCTAAGACTTTGGATAAAGACTGTACAGATTCTTCCACGGCTCGTGTCCAGAAAAATGATGAATTGATGCTTACTCTGCCTTGCAGAGTAACTATGCTCACTGTCTTTTTAAATCCAGTGTTGACAAGAAAAATGTTATTTTATCACTTTCTTCTGTTTTCATTTTTCTTTTTTTTTGTTTGTTTTCTACCTTAAGACCTGTGGAAACCTTTTCAACAGGGTAGAATTTCTCCTCTGTAAAACAGGTGAGTGTTAAACTTTCACTTTCCAAAATGTTTCAGACATTTTTCATCTTTCATTCAAAGCTTGTAAATCTTAAAGCAGCATCTGACCCGTCCCGTTATTGAGCTGATCTTTCACATAATCGACACTCTCTACTCTAAGATGAATTTTCCCCAATCCCAACATGACATCTGGCCAAATCCACACATTTGGGCCTGATCCAGGCTACTGCTTCCTGGCTCAGTTACAACACTGTCATGACCCGGCCTGTATTTAAGATAAGGCAAGTGCGTTGTGGGCAGCATTTTGTGGCGATGTGGCTGAGTTTCCACATCTTCACTTGCATCATATCGATGCCACAAGTCAAGGTCAAATATGAGCCAAAGCAAAAGTGCAGATGTGGGCCAAACATAGTTTTACTATCTGGGAAGTCATTCATGCAAGGCCATATTTTTCTGTTGGAAACTGATTGAAATGGTCCGCCTGCACTGCAGAGTTTGGCATGCTCTGTTTGTTCATCATAGGGTTGTGCAAGTCATGTTTATTCTCATGTACACTCCAAATGAATAACAAGTCTGAGTGGAAAGAGGATGCCTGGGTAAGGCAACAGGCCAAAGAGGTCTGGCTGGGATGTAAGAGGGGCTATTAGACACATAACCCGTCGTTTAAATGACAAAAAATGGTGATACAGAAGAAAAAAATCCTTTTCTCCATCTTACCTGCCTGCAAATATACACGTTAAAACTTCTAGTAGTAAAACTGTGAGGTTGATGGTCTTAGATGACTTTTAACAGCTTAAACTGATGATAGCAGCTCACGGTAGCTGGTTGTCACTGCAATGCACCATGTTGTGAGAGGGAGAGATGGGAAGCTTTGTCACCATAAATAGAGTTAATACGTCTCATCACAGTCTGAGCTGACAAAACCACAGAAGACAGAAGAGTTCCTTTGCTATTTTTTCTTTAAAAGATAAAAATCTTAGTTTAGTACGTCTAATCAGAGCAGTACTTTCTTAATTACCATTTGTTTAAGGCAAATCTGCACAGAAAAAAGACAGAGGACTTGATATATTTGACATAAAAGTGACACAACCACATTTGTTGAACAACACCACCAATGCTCAAAGTGCAAAGCCAGCTGCATGAAGGCCCTCTGAAGAGAGTTAAAGTGCCAGTTTGTGTGAGTGAACACAGTTTCCAGAGCTTTAAATAAAATATCTGTCATGCTTTGGTCAAAATATTACAAACAGTACAACCTGATATGTTCATAGCAGCCTGTTTTGCAGAATTAAACCCCTAAACTCCATTCCACCCATTTCTTACAAGGTCTGTGGCTTTTTTAGGATCATTTTTATAATTGAGTAGTTTTAAATAGGGTTTTGGATGCAACATGGCACTGAAACAACACCACTGAGGCTCTAATGGCAGCAGATGATGTCTGCAGTCAGCCTTGGTGCTTCTACATCTCAGTGCTGCTTTTGACACCAGTAATCACGACAAAGGTGCTAGCTGAGCTTTCAGGAAATGTTTCAAAGGTTTTTCATGCTTTTTTACTCATAGAATATGTTGTATTTCAGCAACTTTATGTCCTTTTTCTCCTATAAAGAGTGGCATCCCCCGGAGATCAAACCCGAGACCATTTTCTTTGCACCGCTTGATTCTGATAACACAGCTGTATTGACATTGGGAAGTAAAATACATTATATGACTGATGGAAGCTAAACAACGGATTTCTGAAAAGTTCCTTTTTAAACTCCACAAAGACCAAACTGGATGTTTTAATTGGATCCCAGCAGATGGTGGTGTGAGTTCTACCATTAAGCTCCTGCTCGGAGCTTTAGCATCTGGTTTGACAACAAGCCAAAACTTTGACCATCATACGATCAAACTTGCTGAGTCATGTTTTTATTGTCCAAGAAACATTTCAATAATAGTTTTTAACTTTCAAAGTAACTGCAGTAGACGGAGGCCAGTGAGAGGAGATTAAGTCAAGCGACCACCAATAACAGCCAAGTCAAGACGACAGTCTACAGCTTCAACCTGGGAGTAAGTCGTATCAGTTTATCACATTTATTTTGGGATGCAGTCGCACATCCCTCTAGAGTACAATTGGTCAGCTACGACTGATATTGAAAATATATCTGCTCACCTATAAAAGCCTTCCTTGGCGTGGAAAGCCTAGAGCAGGGGTCACCAACTCCGGTCCTGAAGGGCTACCACCCTGTAGGTTTTAGTGTTTTCCAGGTACAACACACCTGACCCAAACCAATGGCTCATTAACAGGCAGGTGCAGAAGATGACAACAAGTTCTTGGAGAACCTTTTTACTTGGATCAAATGTGTTGTACAAGGGAAACACTAAAACCTGCAGGATGGTAGCCCTCGAGGACTGGAGTTGGTGACCCCTGGCCTAGAGGGTGAAGACGAGTCTTGTACACAGTGTCTTGCTTTGTATCCATAAAAAGATGTTTATATATTTCTTTTCAGATCTAAAAATCCTTTTCTGTGTATTCACAAACTGGAATTTCTCTGGCAGGTTATTTCTACAGGATAACAAAACTTGATTTACAATTACACATTATACATCTGCAAAATGTAAATAGCTTTAATTGAGCCCATTGGTAACTGGACTTGTACTTATTTAGCTCTTTTCCAGACATGTTGACCACGTAAAGCGCTTTACACTACATGGTACATTCACACACAACCACACACATGAGCAGTGTGGGACTGAGCTGTTTCTATCCACAGCTTCTTTATTGTTTTTACCCATTGCAAAACACTTTGTTTACCAATCACAAATGTTACAAAGATTATTATTAATATATGGTTTTCCATCCATCCGGCTTCACATTGTGGTTTCTTCACATATTTCTGTGGGATTAGGTTGGAAAACATAAAGATTAGTCTTTTCTGCTTCATATAAAGACCATATGAGGGATTATCCTGACACGATCAAGACTCACAGTCATCAAAGCTGAAGAAAAAGCGGAAGAAAAAGTTTTTTATGATGTTGAGTTCATGCCCTGTACCACGGTGTCAGATTATATGTGACCAAAACAAAACCAGCTGCTGCGCAAAAGCGAGATAGGCGCGATTCAGCGCTCCGATCTGCAACAGTCAATCTGACCTTTCATTCTTTACAGAATATGACATCTTGTGAATCCAGTGCTTATTTCTCACAACACAGTTTACACTCAATAAGCCTTCGAGCCTATCATAAGTGTGTGAGAGAGCATACAGTTCATAGCTAAGAGTTCACACTGCAGCAAATGCAGCTCACACCACCACACACCCACTTTAAAGCTGTGATCAATCACAAATCCTCAATGTCTCCAACTTTCAGCTGAAAAAAAAGCAAAAATAAAGAACAGAAAGTAGAATTCTGGTTTAGTAATCTGAATACATGAATGCATGGAGACCATTATAAAGTAATCACTTCTACAGCTAGAGCTTGAAGATAAAGGCTGCTGATATCGTCTCTGTCTGCCGTCTCCTGCGTGACACTAAACTAGCATTTTATTTATTCTTTAGACAGCGATCATAGCTACATATTGCCAGTTTTAAAGACTGAAGCGTGAGCATGAGTCTGAGTCATAACACCACCAGGGGAACATTAAAACGCTGCGGTTGCTCCTCTACAAGCGTCCTCTCAGTTAGCATCCTGCTGTCTTCTCACTTTGCTGCGCTCCTTTTGAATGATGATGCTGTTCTTTTAAAATAAAGTGTGCTTCAAAATCTCCACTTAATGAGGAAAATAAAATGTGGAATCAGCAGATAAAAGTCATGCAGTTTATTTGGCAAATGCATGGAAAAGTAAGAGTGTTTCATAAAGCCAAAAAGTTCACAAAAATAACTAGTTTTACCATTTATTATTATATTCAGTTTGGAGCTCAGTGGTAATGTAACCTAAATTGGTCTAAATCTAACATTGCATTCCTTTTGTATTCCACTGCATTGCATTCAAAGCCATTTCTATACCTGTCATAATCAGAAAATAAATTGTTAAATATGCATGATTTATTTCATTTTTGACTATCTTTTTTTCTTTTTATACTATTGTATATCCAATTTTTATCTTTGTTTTAGCCACATTATTTTTATTTATATATATATTTATATTTTTCATTCCCATATTTACATTTATTTCCACAGTAATGTTTATTTTTACACTTCCTTTTTATGTTTTTGTTTTATTTCCACATTATATTTTTCCATGTTCATTTTGTTTAATTCCACATCTATTAAACCTGAGGTAGGTACAGTTGGGGAGCCAGCAAGATGTGAAAGTGGCGCCGTGTCTTGGCTCCTCCCCTCTGGTCTTGCTCCTTGCGTGATCCAAGGCTTTCTTTTTACCTCCACCAAGGAGGTTATGTTTTTACCGGTGTTTATCTGTTTGTGTTCAAGATAACTCATAAGGTTATGGATGGATTTTATTGAAATTTTCAGGAGTTGTTGGAAATGTGCAAAGGAAAAACTGATTTAAATTTGGTGGTGATCCGGATCACTGTTTGGATCCAGGAATTTTTTAAAGGCCTTGATGGAGGTCTACAATGGAGTGCCTTTCTAGTTCGCAGCTTTTTCCACCAACGATTTTCTCTTTCTCAGCTGTTTAGCGGGAGGAGGCAAATAAACGGAGCGCGGTCGGGGAATCCTTCCTGCATTTTCTCAGCAGTGAAGAAGCTTGCAAAATATAAGAAATGAACAACTGCAATTCAGTCCAAACGTTTGGATTGGTCAGAGTTTTTACAGATTTACAGTAAACTGAGGGGTCTAACTATATTTCTTATTATTCATGATTATAAAATGTATAGACTACTATCAGGACGAGGAACCACTTCACGCAGAGTAAAAAATATGTCTCTCAGCAAGATTACCGACCCCAGCTTTAATTTTATTTTCACCTTTACTTATTAATGTATTTATTTTGACCTTTCCACCTTTCCATCTTCCAAAGAACACTCATATTCTTCCCCTTACTTTTTCTCATCATATTGCACATCCCCTAAAGTGTGATTGTTCAGCTATGAGAATCAGTGTCAACCAATCAGCTCTTAGGTCCTGTTGTGTCACAGAGTATACTTGAGTGCTGAAACAAGCTAACTTTGCTACGTGAGATATGAGATCCAATACACACACAGCTGACAATGACTGTTGTCAAGAAGGTCAGGCTACTAGACCAAGAGGGTTAGCCTAGCAACGCACGTCGACAACCTTGTTCATGTTTCTTCTGCCTGGCGGTGGAGGAAAATTATTTCACAATTCTGGAAAGTCCAGCCATGCATTGCATGGATTAGATGCATGTCCATGCACACCTCCAGTGCAGATGTTGGTGTCTGCCCTTCTCCAGCGTGGCAGCCATGCTTCTGCTCTTGTGGCTGCTGACATCTGTCCCTTCTTGTGAAAGGGACATGCCTGTCTCACCTCGACTGCAACGTCACATTGGTAATCACCAATCACCACGTTGAGATACCACCTGCTACATCTGCTCTTTGACTCCATATGCCATACCTGAATTTCGGCTCCTGAGACCGTAGCAAATGCACCAGGGTATCTTGAACTGTTATGCAAAGGGAGATGCTTTTAATTATTTATTTCCTCATATATGTAAAATTATTTGATTCCTCATATATGTATATTTATTATTACCTCATACGGTAGGCTTGGACCTCCATATTTTTTTTCCCAACGTTGCATAAAAATACAACTGAATATCTTCCTGGGTCTTGGTATGAATTTGAAATTCAAGTATCATGCCAACCCGAGCTAGGAGTGTGTCATAACATTAACCTGAACATCTGTTCCAGTGGTGAGCAACTCCAGTCATCGGGGGCCGCGGTCCTGCAGGTGCATTTCCCTGCTGCAACACACCTGACTAAAAGCAATGGCTGATTAACAGACTAGTGGAGAATTTTTGGGCAAGCTCTGCACCAGTCTGCTAATTAAGTCTGATGTGTATCAATTGTGTTGGAGCAGGGAAACCAGAGTTGCCCATCCCTAATCTGTACAATAAAAAAAAAAAGGATGTTGGATTGTTGCAGCTGCAAATCACCAGACACAAAAACCTAAATAAGTATTTTTTTGCCTTTTAAACAGATGATTTAGGAGAAATATTTTCCTTCAAAAAAAAAAAAATTCTCTGTATCGAGAGGCATTTATGCTGTCCTATTCTTTACAACAAAAGTTTTTCCTTTATATTAAAGGGTCTCTATTATGCTATTTTACGCTTTCTGAGTTTTTTTTTTTTTAGGTGTTGTAGTGTTAAATACTCACCAGACAAGTGAGCAGCACGTTTTTTTGTTTGTTTTGTTTAATTACATGAACATCCGACGTCTAAGTTTTCCAGCACTTCTCTGCATTCAGTTTCCATTGCTCTTAAAACTATTGGTTTTAAAGAGTTTTTTCTCGTTCAATATTTTAGTCAAGTCCTGGGGGCGAATTCAATGATTATCAAGTAGCCAATTAAAAGGACGATTAAAAGTGAAGCCTATGCGGAAGTGCCAAAAAGTGCAGTTCCCCCTCATCCACCATGGGCTCCAAAACAGAGCAAATCCCCATAGACCAGGCTGTCTATAAAAGTATTTAAGTTTAATAACTCGAAATGTAGTATGGGGCGTGTCCTTTTGATTGACAGGTACCCAATTTCCCGCTTCAAGAGAGAGGAATGTAAAACAAACGCGGTTATGAGCCGGTTCACAGTCTGACTCAACTCTAGCCTGCTTACACCCATTAGCTGGTTAGCTATATAGCTAGTTAGTCAATCAACCACCCCCCTACACTCACAGCTGCCCTCTTAGTTCCACCTCTTAGCCTATTTATGTATTTTCCAAGAGAGACGGCACGCGTGACGCTGCCAGGATGGTGATGGTAGGAATTGTAGGAATGCAGCTCTTCAGAGACCTGCGGGTGATGTTGTGGAGTCTCTGCCCATCTTTTACTTCCAGTCATGGTGATTGATCATCTTCTCTAGGTTGTGCATGTTCAGGAGAAGAAAGTCACACCAACCTTCACTGCTCAGTGTATGACAGAAGAGGCTAAAACTTTAGTTTTAGTGTTAACATGTCACACAACAAGTCTTCTTTGGCTGTGAGGGAAACAAAAACTAGACAGCAAAGGATGCAGTTTTTTTGGAAGCCAGCCACAGCATTGAAACAACATTATTATTTGTGACCGGCCCTTCACAGAAGACTGGGGATAAACAAGGACCAGCATGACAGGGATTTGGTACCAAGCTTTTGCTAAAAGGAGGGTCTGTTCCTATAATCAAGGCTGTGTTTCCTATCCAGAGTCACAAGCTGGAAGTAAAACCAAATTACCCAAAAAATGCAGTTGGTTTTACTTTGATCAGGCTAAAAACATCCAAGTGATAAATAAGTTAAGTAAAACAATAGATGTAGATGTAGATGGTATTGTGGTTCATTTGGTACATGTACACATATTAACAGGTACATTTACAATCAAGCGTGGTTATTTCTGACTATCGCTGGGAAGCGAGTATTTACTAGATACATCCTGCTGCATATGTTGCTGCAGGTTGCTGAGTTGTTCACTCTCATTTTCAGGGTCCGATTCAGCCTCGAACATGTACAACTGTATGTTTGATGTTGACATTATTTCCAGAGTAACTACTTTGGTTTATTTACTATTTCTGCCAGTATTTATACCAAGAAAACAGCTGATGTGAAACCTCCTGGCAAATATTTCTAGCAGTTGGCCAATCAGACGCCGCCCACAGGCGGGGCTCAGGGCGGAGCTTTCTCTTTGTGCTCGTTTCTGGCAGAAGCCGATCTGAGAGGATCGATAGAAAACAAATGAAGGGATTTGTGAAAAATGCTTGGTTATTTCCTACCCCTTCTTTATTTAGATATTAAAATAAATAGCCTGAAATGTGCATAATAGAGCCACTTTAACTGTAATGAAGCAGACTTGACAGGGATCAGTGACAACAAAAGCTCCCAGACAAGATTGCATTGAGGAGAAAGGATTGATTTCATCAGCAAGAGATTTAATTTGTTTAATTTGTTTTATAGCTGGATTTGCCTTTTACAGCTTCTGGTTTCTTCACAGGTAATTATCGCTACATTTTTATACTGTAGGATGTTTCCAGTTAATTATTAGTGAGCTGTTTCATGTTAACAGGTCAACTGTGTACCACATTTTAATCTCATTCCCTCCTATCTGTCTGCTGAAGACGAATCCCAGAAGAAATTTTTAGACAGAACCAGACATTAACACTACTCTTTGGTCTCCTAAAAGGGAAAAAACATCCAATATATATCAAGTTTCTTATCATGGTGAGAGTATTTCATTTCTGACACATTTACATACCAGTGTTATCAAGTGTTTTCTTCTTTATCCTACAATAAACAAGCTTTTTTAATCTTCAAATTTGTCAGCTTCACAATCTGAATTATGCAGAACAGTGCCCCATGTCCACCTACTGAACTAAACATCTGGCTGATTGTAAAATATATATGAATAAGACTGACATCAAGCGTGCGAGTGGCTGACCTGAGAGCTAGCAAGATGTGCTTGTCGCTAGAGTGCACAGGACTGCCATAACCAGCATGGACATGAGAGGACGCTCTAACGGTCATTCCTTAAAAAGATAAGACATCTTCCTGGCATCTGTTGAGAGGGAAACGACCCTGCAGGTCACATTGTATTTCATCTGGCTCAAGGACGTCTGCGGTGTCGTATAAACGCTCGCAGTACAGACGGTTGTGATAAAGAGGATTTTATAGGTCAGTAATGTGGATTACCTGAAATCCAGCGCTGCGTCTGGTGGGTGTCAGGCTACATTATTTAAAAACAGGGAGAGTGAAATAGAAGAGGGAGGTGATGTCACATTTAAAGGTTTTCTTTTAACCTTCAGAGTTTCTATTAATCCTTTGTTGACTAACACCTTATAACATCTACTTTAAAGGACATAAAAAGCATCCAGTACAATTTTAAATGACTCCACAGAAGTCACAAGAATCAATCACTTATCATGAATCTATCACCTCCAATCAGCATTGATGGAAACACAACCACAAGCACATACTCATTCCCACCCATGGTGCTGCACTCCAGGCTGCAGGAGTAACAACACATTCAATATTTCATTACAGAAACACATTAACAGATGAAGCTCTCCACATGGATGTAAAGACTTTGCTTAGCAGCAGACAAATTAAAGAAAAGAAGTTAATCGGATTAGCCATGTTGTGATTTTTAGAAAAACAGTAGCGAGCTGTGATTCTGTAGAAGAGTCGACTCCTGCTGGACAAGTCGAACCTCTACAAGGGGTGAAAACACCATGTGACCAGTTACATACGTGCATCTAAATGTAAGGATAACCTGGAGAATGGGGTGGGGCTGGATATCGGCGAACCAACCACGCCCAATATCCAGCCTCGCCTCATTCTCCATGCTGCAGCCAAGACCCTCTCAAATGTAGTGGTGTGTGTAGGGAATAGTGAAGGAACCAGTGAATATAAAAAAGGGTGCCTTTATTTCCATCAGAATGGACTGATCATTAGACTGACCTGGGTTTCTACACAAAGTGCTTGACTTCAAACAGCTCAGAAAAACACAGATCTCTCTACAATGTCAAAAATAATGTCAGATATTGTTTGCAAAGCTTGGCAATGGTGTTTAACGTCCACAACAGTTTGGCCCTTAGGGATGGGGAACAGCCAAATGTTGTGCAGAGGCAGACTTTAGCTGATGCTACTGCTGAACTTGTCACACTGCCCGATGCCGGCTGCTGGGTACCTTCACCTGACGACCCAGACATAAACACAGAAGGAGTTTGCTGCTCGGCTTTAAGGCAGCAATGTGCTTTGCCGATTGCTCAAAACCTTAATCGTTCCCAGTTTTATGTTCTTCTTGCACAAGGAGCATGGAGTTTCAGGTTAACCAGACAGAAAATGAGTCCGGCCATGTAATGTTAAATTAGAATTGTTCAATTTAACTCACCAAATTTGAGTCAGTTCGGTTGCTTTCTTTTGCATGTAGATAAAAGGCTTTGTATGTGTTGGGTTAAATGTTTCCTAAAAATGTCTCACTGTGAAGTCAGTGAATATTGCTTCCTTATTGGAATATAATTGAAATTGGAATAATATATGTTATTGGAACTTATTGGAACTGGATAGAATTTGTTCGCTACCATCTATGTCCTTTATTAAGCTTCCTCTTCTGTCTGTACTTCCTGCAGGTAAGAGCACAGTTCAAGTATCCCGTACAGCTAAAACATATATTATTTTAATTCAAAAAGCTAATTAGACTACAAAAAAACAAAATCTACACAGTGAAACTAAATGAAGCTGACCGCCTGGGAGCGGAAAGAGCCAACGCTTGCAGGGGGAGTGAGCCAAAAGAGCCAGATCTTTGGAAAGACTTGGACCTCTATCGCTACATGACAGCCTGGAATATGCTTTGTGATGGCATTTCTTCATGGCGCATTGGTTACATGCGTGTCTGAAGAAAAAAATCTTCCACATTTTAGTTTAATGTTTACTGCTGTACTGTGTGACCCAAAAGCTGACTTTGACTAGCTCGTCTTGTGCAGGGGTGCTCAGCTCCGGTCTTTGAGGGCCAGAATCCTGCAGATTTTTCCATGTATCCCTGTTCCAACACACCTGAACACCTGCAGAACCTCATTGGCTGTTGGATCCAATTAATGAAAGCCAGATGTGTTGGAACAGATTTGCATGGTAAACCTGCCGGACAGCAGCTATTGAAGACTAACTTTGGGAACCCCTAGTCTTTTGGCTCACACTAAAGGACCCACCCAGTAGTGGGCAGTGTGCAATCGGGCCACCACAACTGACCAATCAGAGCAAATTGGCTTCTAAAGTCTAGAGATACAAGTAGCACTATGCTGTTTTCTGGGTACTTTAAGGTATTTATGCAGGATATTTTCATACTGCTGCATTTTCAGTTACATTCACATGTAAAATAAAAACTCTGGGAGAAAATTAGATGAAACAGAAGCAACAGTCCTCATCTGGGTGACAAATCTTGAAGATGTTTGTACATGTGAACCTCAGCAGTGCAGTCAGCAGAATGTGCTGCTCTTTACTGTAACTACAGAGCCGAGGTATGTCTGCACAGAGACAGAAAGACCAAGCAGACTCAGAAAATAGTCACTGTTCTGGGGGAAAAAAGAGTTGCAAACATTCTTATATTGGCAGCAGAGCATGTGTGCGTGTGTACGAGCTTTACAAAGAGACAGTGCGGCAGCATGATGAATGGATTTTCTGGAGTGATATTTCCACAGAGTGGGTTGTGTCTCTGATAGAAAAAAACCAGAAATGTCACAGCTAAGTTCATATATTTTCAATGCTGATGTATGAACACTTACAGTATGGCATCAAAATGTCACCACACTCATCTCCAGGTTTATTACAAAGCAAAGTAACCCTAGTGAGAATCTGCACAGCTGCCTAACGTGTCAGGATGGGATGTGTGATTGCTGCCACATGCCCTCTCCTGTCTTTTAATCCCTCACTCCCACTGACATCCACCATTCAGAACAATAAGTACATACACAGGCAGGATTTGAAGCAGACTGTATAATGATATAATGATAATGACATTTAATTATATCTCCCGAGCTCTGAAGATGGCGGATAAGGAGCCTTACCGTTATTGTGGGCTGCTGATGTTCAGGTTTTGTGGTTGTGCTTCACTCATCTAAACGTTGACGGGTGCTCATTAGTGCTGCATCGTCTGTGGCCAGAAAGACACAAGAACAAAGTGCGTGAGAGATGATCCGTCTCTGGTCTGAGTACACTGCTGTATTAATTACAGTAAGCCACTGGAAAAGAAAGAAATGCGTGCAGAAATCCATCATCTTAACAGTCATGGAATTGAACTTGTTTCTGTTGCCATTACAGATGTAGCCTGCGTGTTTACAAGGTCCAATAGTTGCCACTCTTACTACTACTTACCGACAGGTGGGGGAAGATGAGGTCATGCTTACAAAGCTACGGTGGCTCAGAAGTTGTACAGCAATACATGGCCATATCATTCAACAATTAGCCACAAAACAGCACAGTTAACAACGCTACACAAACAGCTACCACGACGCGCCGGGTGTTCCACTGCAAGGTCATGTATCTACACCTCTTCTTGACATCCTCATCATCCCATCTTTGTTCATCCTTTGGAGGGGATCCTTGAGTTTGATCACCAAACCATATCTTTTTTAAGTAGCTGTTAAATACATTTCTTCTGAAATCTTGATCAATACTTTATTTATTTTTTTTTTTTAATCAATTTTTAGTCCAATCTTCCTATTCAATGCACTAAGCCCCTACAGACGGACGTTTCTCCATCACAGCTGGACAGAAGTTCATTAGTCCAAGATACTAAGATCAGATGGCTCAAAAGTCGACGCTACACACCGGTGGAATGGCGATTGCTCAAAGCATTACATTAAGCTTATTACTGCTTTTATAACATGAAAGACAAGGACGAGCAATAAAAACCTGGTGAAAAACAATGACGACAGCTGAATGTGACCAACAAGGGCAGAAACACAACTAAAATCAGCAAAGAGCTGTTTGTTCCAAATATTACTGTCTCATAGCGTTGTTTACACATACACAACACAGACCCACTTTTCAGCTGTGTTGTACAAGCACTCTGTGGGAAAGGCACAAATTATGTTTCATTTGTTTAGTCTTTGGATCTTTACTTGATAGGCATCAAACATGTTTGCACCAATATGTTAATTCCCAAAGAGATATTAATCAAAACCAGGCATATTTCTCAGCATGGTGTTAAAAATGTTTAAAAACTAGACAATTAAGAGGAAAAAATTAACACCAGGGCCAAAACAAGAACTATCTACACCAGGAGTACAGTTTCCTACCGGGATTTCCTAAAGAAATAGGAATGGATTCTGCAAAGACCAGACACAGGACCTGAGAGATACATCTGGACCTTCAGCCTATCCATCTGTTGGCTGGAGCCTCATCAGAAATGGTCTCCATGGGAACCAGAAACAGGGAGAAAAGGAGGATAAATAACTGGCCTAATGGAAGGATGGATCCTCTTCAGAACCCCGATCTCAACATTATTGAAACAAAGTGGGATCATGTGGACAGAGAACTGAACAAAATACAACCAACATCCAAAGAAGAGCTCTGGACAGCCCTTCAAGAAGTCCAGAGACCTGTTCCCGAAGATTGCATCCGACTGCATTCAGATTTACAAGCTAGTTAGCACTGCACTTTAAAAACTGTAATTCTATTTATGTTCACAGCAAATTACTTCACCTTTGTTCCTGACATAATGTAAAAATGAAAAAAGCTTCAATACACTCACACGGTGCTGGTAGGTGTGTTGTGATGACCAAATATCGGGCTTGATTCTCTCCATAGAAAAATGTTGCCATTCAAGTCAGTGAACACAAGGAGAAACCATGAGTTTCTCCTTGTGTTCAATTTCCCAGAAGATTTTTATTCATATAAATATTATATTGTTTTATATATTTATTAATATATAATGGTTCAGAGAAAAGAAACATATTGATCAATCACTCAAAAGACTGAAATCAATGGCATGCCTCTGTGGCAGATCTAAACCCAGCAACTAGAAGACAACTGAATGCACCAGAATGCTCGTCTCTGTGCTTCAGCTTTTTGTTTTTTAATTGGGTTTCATATCTGAGCGTGTCCAACTTCAGATTGGTACTTTAAAAAAGGACATACTCAAGATTAAAGCAGCCTGTCTGAGCGCTTGATAAATGAGGGACAAACTTTTCTGTTACGTGTTACCTTGTGCTGTTGCATATAATTGCTACAGCACCTGAGGAGTTTAGGGATGGGTGGGGAGTTAGGGGCATAGAGCCACAGACATCGTTACAGGTATTTTGAGTATTTATTTGTACATCTGCAGATGTAACTTACCATTCTAACAGCAGCATTTCTAGAAACACAAATCCCAAATGATACTTCAGTCATTGTGAAGTTTTCACTCTGTGAAACACCCTCAGCAGGAATCTGGTATCCACCCAGAAGCAGGACTTTCCATGCTTCGATGAGAAAATTTTTTCACTTTTAAATTCTAAACGGTAACACAGAACTAAACTGTTATTACTTAGTGTTACATATTTTTTTTTTCCATTGCCATTTCTGGGCCAACAAAGGTGACATGATCAAATTTATCCCATCTGTAGCTGCAAGAATAATAGATTTTCTTTTCACCGTTACCGGGGCTCGCCTTTTGGCCTCCAGTGGTGAATATTATACTGAATAATAGAGGAGAAAAAAAAGTAAGCAACTCTCATTTTCATCTACCCTGAAGCAATGGTGGAAAACAGGAATCACGTGTTTAGGTTTTGTTTTGTTGTGTGAAATAGACTGAAATTACATTTTCAGGTATTCAACAAGTCCATTACTTATATTAAATGTGGCAAAATTACTGGAGACAAAAAGAGAAGGAAATATAGTAAAATGAAAAGAAGCAAAACAGTCACAGAGAAGCACTAAGCTGATATGGGTTCATGCTGTTTTTTCACATTACAGGAAGTCAATCACCCAGAATGGTTGAAGTCCGAAGACCAGGCGGAGGGAGCGTACTAGATTAATCCTCCATGATAAATGTTGACAGCCAGGCAGAAAGCTGACAACTTAAAGAAACAAACCTTGATCTAGAATTCCATGTCAAGTTTATTTTCTTTGGTCGCATTTCAAATGATTCACCAGTCCAAAACATGATCACAGAGCAAAACACTTCCACATAAATGATTCAATTCTGACCAAGTCAACCAAAACTTAAACTTATGGAGACTTCAGAAAAGTGGGATTTAGCGTTGTGATGTAAAATCTCACACTTAAAAAATAGACTGTGCAACACAAATACTAAAGTCCCAACACTACACAATTAGCTACAACACTTTGAATTAGCCACATCACTCCAAAATTAGCTACAACACTCCACAATTAGCTAGTACACTCCACAATTAGCTATTACACTCCACAATTAGCTATTACACTCCACAATTAGCTACAATACTTTACAGATAGCCACATAAACCCTTACAGATAGCAACATAACTCCACAAGTAGCTACAACACCCCACAATTAGCCACATCACTCGAAAATTAGCTACAACACCACACAATTGGCCACATTACTCCAGTATTAGCTACAACACTTTACAGATAGCCACATAACCCACAATTAGCTACAACACCCCACAATTAGCCACATCACTCACCAATTAGCTACAACA
Organism: Telmatherina bonti; assembly: GCF_933228915.1. Classification (NCBI taxonomy): domain Eukaryota; kingdom Metazoa; phylum Chordata; class Actinopteri; order Atheriniformes; family Telmatherinidae; genus Telmatherina; species Telmatherina bonti. Next base: position 31,797,569 of record NC_136613.1, on the reverse strand, counting down.
CCTCACAATTGGCCACATTACTCCAGTATTAGCTACAACACTTTACAGATAGCCACATAACCCGCAATTAGCTACAACACTCCACAATTAGACACAACCTTTTACAGATAGCCACATAAACCCACAATTAGCTACAATACTCCACAATTAGCTGCAACACTCCACAATTAGACACAACACTCCACAATTAGCTACATTGCTCCACAATTAGCTGCAACACTCAACAATTAGCTACAACACTCCACACTTAGACACAACACTCCACAATAAGCCATATCAGTCCACTATTAGCCAGATCACTGCACAATTAGCTACAACACTTTTCAAATAGCTACATCACTCCACAATTAAACATAACACTCCATAATTAGACACATCACTCCGCAATTAGCTACAACACCTCACAATTGGCCACATTACTCCAGTATTAGCTACAACACTTTACAGATAGCCACATAACCCACAATTAGCTACAACACTCCACAATTAGACACAACCTTTTACAGATAGCCACATAAACCCACAATTAGCTACAATACTCCACAATTAGCTGCAACACTCCACAATTAGACACAACACTCCACAATTAGCTACATTGCTCCACAATTAGCTGCAACACTCAACAATTAGCTACAACACTCCACACTTAGACACAACACTCCACAATAAGCCATATCAGTCCACTATTAGCCAGATCACTGCACAATTAGCTACAACACTTTTCAAATAGCTACATCACTCCACAATTAAACATAACACTCCATAATTAGACACATCACTCCGCAATTAGCTACAACAGTTTACATATAGCTACATAACTCTGTACCCAACTACAACATTATATCTAGCCACACTACAAAAGCTGCAAGAGAAGCTACGCCAGCCACCATTTTTTCTTTCTTCACACTTTACACAACACAGGAATGAAAAGCAAGATGTTTTTGGAAAAGGCTGGATAAGTGAGTAAAACACTAATAGTAAATGATGCTTATGAAATCCTTTATAATGAATGTTGTTATGTGTGATGTGTAAAGCTTGTCATATACTCAACAAGAAGCGAAAACTTTGTTCTTGTTCTCGAAGTAAGACCAAGGAAAAAAGTTTCTTTTGGTCTGGCAAAGTTATGCTCCATTAAAAGAACACAACAATTATTGTGTTTGGTTTTTTCTGAAGAGAACAACTGAACAACCTTTTTCACATGGCACCACAGGGCTGTGTACACAGTATATATTTACATACTTTCTCACCACCTTGATTAGCTGCTAATCAAAACTGTCATTCAGCCTTGCTTCGGCAGTGGTGACAACTTTCCACTTCACGCTTTTCCTCGTTTCCTCGCAAGCTTCAATGAAAAGTTACTGACTGGTATAGATAGTAATTTTTGGTGCAGCTCACTTCGTGTCACAACGTTCGCGATTACCCACTTCATGCGGTGTCAATTCCAATTTACTTTTCTTGCAGCTTTTGTGCTGTGAATTGTGAAGTGTTTACTATTCCTAAAGGGGAATGTCTCTGAACATTAAGTCCTAACAAAATCTAAGCAATTCTTTAACAAACAAAAATACAATATTTACCTAGAATAGCCCAACAGTTCATTTCAATAGAGTCCTACTGCACAGTGTGCTCATTATCTCTGTTCGTGGAAAAGTGAAACACTGGCTCCATGTCTGCATCCATGGCAACCACATCGTTCTCCTTGAGTTTACATTACATAACTTTTACATTCATGAACTGCTTTTCAGTCATGTTTTAAATTCTTTTCAGGATACTCTTTAGCTTATTATCAAGCCACAACCCAATTTCTTGGGAGCTTCATTTTCTTCATGTCTTTAACCCGACTGCTCCTGTTTTGTTTACAATCTAAGAATCTGCAAATCATTCCGTTCTGGTTACACAGAACGGTACCAGAGAGCCGACTGTTACAAGCCAGCAAGAGGATTATTATAGTTCTGATACTAATGGAGTAAAGCCAATAGAGTTCAAGGGTCCAAGAAATATGCTCACTGATTTAATGAGATGAATACCTGTTACCAGCCCTCCACACTGTTCCAGAGACAGGTCGGAGAGATAAGCCGTCAGAAACAAGAATCAATAAGCAAACAGCTCTGGAGGATGAGCGACTTCATGTTTGGAGGTCATGGTGGGAAGGGCTTAACATGATACTCCCACATAATAAACCTGAACTTTTCTAAAGATCTGAAACCTTGTTCTTCCCTCTGAGCTGGTGTGAGTATGTCTCCTGATTACAAAACACCGTCATGTGGGCAGCAGCACCGATCCAGAACCAAACATGCTGGACGAGGAAGATAAGAAGCAGGGGATGTAGAAAATGCACCAGGCTGGCTCTGGCTCATCTCCCTTCCTGTGGGGAAGAAGTGTGCCTGCGCCGGGCAGATGTCAGGCGCTTGTACTGAAGGTACACGTTGTCATGTGCATCTTAAAACCTCTGCAGCTCCCTGACCTACAGAGAGAGGCTGCTCGCAGTGGAAATGCAGAAACTTTCAGGAAACATTTCAGAGAACAGGTTGTTAAAGAAACAAGTAACCTTAGCAGCTCATCCTTCATGATACATTAGAGCTTTAACTGACACCGTCATTAGATACAGGACATCTTTCTGCAGAAATTTTAGCTCAGTAATAAAAACTTGAAGACACTGTCCAATAGTTTTTGAGTAAAGTTGCTGAAAAACAAACAGACACACTGACTTCTGTAACTCCACCACCTCCTTGGCGGGGCTGAGCAGAGCAGAAAGACATCTTCAGCCTTTTGGTGTAGCTTAAACCCTGAATCACATTAACAGCTATACGGACGAGCTTTTATTTTGTATAAAAAAGTTTACTTCTATTGTTTTGCAACTTTTAAAACTTGTCAGATGCTTTTAAACATGTGTGAGGTGTGTAGTTTCTTTCTGTCATTGTATTTTAGCTTTTCAATTTATTAGACTATATTTCAGTACATTTTAGTCTGACAGCATATTCTGGTTCTCTATTTTTGTCTTAATTTCTTTTAGGTGCACTTTAGACTTTTACTTTTTAGTCTAATTTAGGTTTTCTTGTCTTGTCATTGTCACAACCTGCTCTGCTGCTCAGCCACACCTCTTATCAGCTCAGCTGCCTTCCCATGCTGCTGTCACCTGAGCATCTCCAATTAAGCCAGTATATACGCAGCTTCCCATCAAGGAAGGGCATCTGGCGTAAAACTGTGTGAATTCTGTACTGGTTTGGTAGCTGGAAGTCGATGATTCACTGTGACGACCCCTTCAGGAGTGAAAAGCCAAAAAGAAAATGATGACATGCAGCTTCACATCCTTGCTTCCTTGCCTTCATGCCTGATTCTCCAGCACTTAGTCCTGGACTGCTCTCCTTCTTATAGACCTGACCTGCCTCTGAACAGCACTTTCGTGTCGCCACCGATCTAAATCTGAACTTAGCGCTCATCTTAACCACTGCCTGGATGGAGAATTGCCATCAGCAGTAAGTTTGTGGTTCTGTGTCTCTTGTCTGCCCTGTTGGTCCTGTGGCTCGTGTGACACACAGGAAACCTGGGTTCCAATCTGACTATAGTTATTCTGCAACTTGTTACTTAACATTTGTTTACCTGCCAGGATCATTTGTTTGGGTCCACTCCACGCTCATTAGATTCATGTCTTCAGATGTGCAGAATCTCAGTATGTGTGCGCTCTCTCTGTTTTGTGTGTTATTTAAACAAAGTGGATTGGACTCGATGACAACACAAACACAACATGAACTTATTCAGACTGACAACTAAACCATAAAGACTATGTCTCATGTGATATGGAAAACTTCTGTAGAACAGCTGGAACACTAATTACAAGATAAATATTAGTCCATAAATGATCCACAACATCTAACTGATGTATTTTGATGCTTCTCGGCGTGCCTACAGCCACACATCGCTACATTTTCACTAATAATAATACACACTCATTTCAGCCGGAATTATTGAGCGCTGACAAGATTAAAAGAGCTGCAGCTTCTCACAATCACTGTCAGGTTTAATGACACACAACATCACAGCAACTGGCCGTTGAGCAAAGCGCTGGAAGTTCAGAAAAAAGGGAATTAAAGCATCATAAATGTTGAGCTAAACATTTCATCATGTAAAAAATGAATGCATGAAAAAAGCAAAAACCCCACAAAGGCCTTGTCTCCTGTGTGCACCAAGCCCAACTTCAGAACAGCTAAAAGCAAACTATGACAAGTATGAATCTTGAAAATATGAAAGAAACCAGCTGCAGCCGTGAAATAGTGACCTGACCAGTTGCAGTTAGACCACATGAAATGGGATGAAAGCAAGAAAAAGCCCCCTCCCTGAGCCGTCACCTTATCGTGGTGGAGGGGTTTGTGTGTCCCAAAGATCCTAGCAGCTATGTTGTCTGGGGCTTCATGCCCCTAGTAGGGTCACCCATGGCAAACAGGTGTCTAGGGGAGGGACCAGACCAAGTACGGCTCACAAGACCCCTATGATGTACACAAACTCGGGCCGAAATGTTCCCTTGCCCGGATGTGGGTTGCCGGGACCCCCCTCCAGAGCCAGGCCCGGAGGTGCGTGGGCGGGCGTCTGGTGGCCGGGCCTTTGCCCATGGGGCCCGGTCGGGCTCAGCCCGAAAGGGTTACATGGGCCCCACCTCCCGTGGGCTCACCATGTGCGGGAGGAGCCGTAGGGGTCGGGTGCAGTGTGAGCTGGGCGGCAGCAAGAGGCGGGGACCCTGGCGGTCCGATCCCCGGCTGCAGAAGCTGGCTCTAGGGACGTGGAACGTCACCTCTCTGGTGGGGAAGGAGCCTGAGCTTGTGCGCGAGGTTGAGCGGTTCCGGCTAGATGTAGTTGGACTCACCTCGACGCATGGCTTGGGCTCTGGAACCAGTACCCTCGAAAGGGGCTGGACTTTCTTCCACTCTGGAGTTGCTCATGGTGAGAGGTGCCGAGCAGGTGTGGGCATTCTCATCAGCCCCCAGCTTGATGCCTGCACGTTGGGGTTTACCCCGGTGGATGAAAGGGTAGTTTCCCTCCGCCTCCGGGCGGGGGGACGGGTCCTGACTGTTGTCTGTGCTTATGCGCCGAACAGCAGTTCAGAGTACCCACCCTTTCTGGAGTCCTTGGAGGGAGTGCTGGAGGGTGCTCCTTCTGGGGACTGCATTGTTCTGCTGGGGGACTTCAATGCTCACGTGGGCAATGACAGTTAGACCTGGAGGGGAGTGATTGGGAGGCATGGTCTCCCCCCTCTGAACCTAAATGGTGTTTTGTTATTGGACTTCTGTGCTCGTCATGGATTGTCCATAACGAACACCATGTTCCAGCATAAGAGTGTCCATATGTACACCTGGCATCAGGATTCCCTGGGCCGCAGTTCCATGATCGATTTTGTAGTCGTATCGTCGGACCTGCGGCCACATGCCTTGGACACTCGGGTGAAGAGGGGGGCGGAGCTGTCAGCTGATCACCACCTGGTGGTGAGTTGGCTCAGATGGTGGGGGAGGAAGCCGGTCAGATCTGGCAGGCCCAAACGTGTTGTGAGGGTCTGCTGGGAACGTCTGGTTGAGTCCCCTGTCAGAGCGAGCTTCAACTCCCACCTTCAGCAGAGCTTCGAACATGTCCCGAGTGAGGCAGGGGATATTGAGTCCGAATGGGCTGTGTTCTGTGCCTCTATTGCTGAGGCGGCCAGCCGGAGCTGTGGCTGTAAGGTCGTTGGTGCCTGTCCTGGCGGTAATCCCAGGACTCGTTGGTGGACACCAGCAGTGAGGGATGCCGTCAAGCTGAAGGAGTCCTATCGGGCCTTCTTGGCCTGTGGGACTCTGGAGGCAGCTGATGGGTACCAACAGGCTAAGCGGCATGCGGCTTCGGCTATTGCCGAGGCAAAAACTCGGGCATGGGAGGAGTTTGGCGAGGCCATGGAGAAAGACTTCCAGACAGCTTCGAGGAGATTCTGGTCCACCATCCGGCAGCTCAGGAGGGGGAAGCAGTGCTCCATCAATACTGTGCACAGTGGAGGTGGGGAGCTGCTGACCTCAACTCGGGACATTGTGGGTCGGTGGAAGGAATACTTTGAAGACCTCCTCAATCCTACCAACACGTCTTCCGATGAGGAAGCAGAGCTGGTGGACTCAGGGGTGGACTCTCCTATTTCTGGGGCTGAAGTCGCTGAGGTGGTCAAAAAGCTCCTTGGCGGCAAGGCCCCGGGGGTGGATGAGATCCGCCCAGAGTTCCTTAAGGCTCTGGATGCTTTGGGGCTGTCCTGGCTGACACGTCTCTGCAGCATCGTGTGGACATCGGGGGCAGTACCGTTGGATTGGCAGACTGGGGTGGTGGTCCTCCTTTTTAAAAGGGGGACGGGAGGGTGTGTTCCAATTACAGGGGAATCACACTCCTCAGCCTCCCTGGTAAGGTCTATTCAGGGGTCATAGAGAGGAGGGTCCGCGGATAGTCAAATCCCGGATTGAGGAGGAGCAGTGTGGTTTTCGTCCTGGTCACGGAACAGTGGACCAGCTCTATACCCTCTTTGGGGTCCTGGAGGGGTCCTGGAAGTTTGCCCAACCAGTCTACATGTGCTTTGTGGACCTGGAGAAGATTTTCGACCGTGTCCCCCGGGGGGTGGGGAAGACCCCCCTGTGGGGGGTACCCCCGGGAGTATGGGGTACCGGACCCCCTTGTACGAGCTGTCCGGTCCCTGTACGACAGGTGTCAGAGCTTGGTCCGCATTGCCAGTAGTTAGTCGGATTCGTTTCCGGTGAGGGTTGGACTCCGCCAAGGCTGCCCTTTATCACTGATTCTGTTCATAACTTATATGGACAGAATTTCTAGGCGCAGCCGAGGTGTTGAGGGGATCAGACTTGGTGGCCTCAGGATTGGGTCCCTGCTTTTTGCAGATGACGTGGTCCTGTTGGCTTCATCTGGTCGTGATCTCCAGCTCTTGCTTAAGCGATTCGCAGCCGAGTGTGAAGCGGCTGGGATGAGAATCAGCACCTCCAAATCTGAGACCATGGTCCTCAGCCGGAATAGGGTGGATTGCCCTCTCCGAGTCGGGAGTGAGGTCCTGCCTCAAGTGGAGGAGTTTAAAAATCTCGGGGTCTTGTTCACGAGTGAGGGAAGGATGGAGCGCGAGATCGACAGACGGATCGGTGCGGCGTCTGCAGTAATGCGGACTCTGCGCCGGTCTGTCGTGGTGAAGAAGGAGCTGAGCCAGAAGGCGAAGATCTCCATTTACCAGTTGATCTACGTTCCTACCCTCACCTATGGTCATGAGCTGTGGGTCGTGACCGAAAGAACGAGATCTCGTATATAGGCGGCTGAAATGAGTTTCCTCCGCAGGGTGGCTGGGCTCACCCTTAGAGATAGGGTGAGGAGCTCGGTCATCCGGGAGGGGCTCAGAGTAGAGCCGCTGCTCCTCCGCATCGAGAGGAACCAGTTCAGGTGGCTCGGGCATCTGGTCAGGATGCCTCCTGGACGCCTCCCTGGTGAGGTGTTCCAGGCACGTCCCTCTGGGAGGAGACCCCGGGGAAGACCCAGGACACGCTGGAGGGATTATATCTCTCGGCTGGCCTGGGAACGCCTCGGGATCCCCCCGCAGAGTTGGCAAATGTGGCTGGGGAGAGGGAAGTCTGGGCTTCCCTGCTTAGGCTGCTGCCCCCGGATAAGCGGCAGAAGATGAAGACGAAGATGAAGATGAAGCAAGAAAAAGCTTTTCAAAATCATCAAACATTAAAAAGCTTTTAGTTTACAAAGCTGCCTCAGTTTAAAGAAACTATTTTTGACCACTGAATTGTCTCACTGACCCACTTCAGTCATGTACGAGTTAAACGGAAGCGTACAAATCGTCATGCTGCTCAACAAGCGTTCACTTGAAGCGACACAAGAAAGCTGGAAAATGTTCAACTTTTGTTGCTGTCGTATGGCGCCATAGTCAGCAATAGCTTCTTTCGCTGATCAGGTAGAACCTGAATTTATCTGGAGCAACATGGATATCCACCACACTGGTTCCCTGTTTGTAAATCAGGAAGAACCCAGGGTTGTCTTTTCATTTTGTACAGCAGAGTCAACAGCAAGATTTCTGTCCATTCAAGCAAAATCTCTTGATTTTGTGGTTTACAATATAAGAATGCGCAGCACAACAGAGTGCTAAACGACTCTGTGCTATACAAGAGCACGACGGCTGCTGTTTGTGTGCTGGGTTTAATCTGAGTGGTGAAAATTACCTGTTGCTGTTGTTTCACGCCTGCTTTGTGACGAGCCCATTAAAATGAAGAAATTTCCTTTATTTAGTACAAAAAGACTGAAGCTCTTTCTGTCGTGTCATGTGAAGCCAAGTAAGCCCTCTGCAGCTGTTCTGAATGAACGCAGTCAAATGTTTCCATCTCAGTCACAAACATGAGGAACACTAATAGATGCAATAATGGCTCTACCCAGAAGAGAACCCGGTCCATAAACATTTTTGGTTACAGCATGTACTCACCAATGTGGTGGACTTTCTCCAAAAAACAAGAAATATTCCAGCATTTGGATTCTGCCACATGTTCACTTCAAGTTTGTGTACTAATATCCATTCAAGTATCTGCTTGTAACACACAAGATGCATCAACTAGAACTCTGTAGGTGTCACAATCATTCAGCCACATGGATTTACAGAAGTGTTTACATGGGTTCTGTATTCCTTATGGGTCTGAGATGCAGTTTTACTCCAAATGCAATCCCAAAACAGGAAAAAATCTTCAGATATGAGATTTTGGAGAAAGTATTAAATGTATATGAACTCTTCACACCTTGGTAAGGGGTTGGAAGGCTTGTATTCTTCACTGCATGGAAACCTAAAGGAGGAGAAAATTGAGCCGAGCATCAGATGAAGAAAATGGAAAAAGATGCAAACAGTGTTTTGATTAAATATCAAATACTGTATCTCAAAAGAGTATAAACCCTGACAGCAAGACACACACACACACACACTTGGCAGAGTTCTTGTTGGCTCTTGATTGGTATGCTTTAGCAGGAATAGAGCCCAGCGGCTTCTTCAAAGCTCGACCTGACCTGGTGAAAACATTAACTGATATTCCATGTCAAACTCAGCCAAACCAGGATGACCTGTTGATCCATGGATTTCCACAGCAGCAGAGGAAATTAACCGGCTTCTCTTCCAGTGTGTATCCAGCGGGACTGTGGCCAGACAAGCAAACGCAACACGGGGATTTGCACTATTGACAAAACAATTGCGGCTCAGCTACCTGCTCTGGAAGCACTCTGCATCTCTGGCTCTGAACAGAAAACATTCGTCCATCTGAATGTGGAATCAGAGTCCACAGTTTCACTGAGTGGATTCACACACAGACCCCATTTTTCTCACGCTTTGTCATTGGGGATTCTCACTCAAGCAGCCTCATTTCCAACTCAAATAACAGACGAAGCTTATAATCAGAACAAATCTGCTTTGAAGGAAGATGATGTATTTGTGTAAATGTTTAACTAGCAGGTGAGTGAAAACAGACACTGGTTACTAGTTTCTGTGTACCACTAACCTCGTGGTTGTGGCGCAGACTTTGGTAAAGACCCTTTTTATCCTTAGAGGAAAAAAGAAACATGACATTTCTGCAGAGCACCTTCTTGACTGTGAATAGTTTTTTTAAGGTAAGGTAGTGGTTCCTCTCAAGGGGCTCCCCCAAAGAGCACAGGGGTCCACGAAGCTTTGACTGTTGGGAACCATTGTGATTTGAGGGAGGGCCATGTCCACATAGACAGGTTGTGGTGTCTTCACTTAGATTTTTTATCATTTGTGGGTTTCATTCACATGGAACCAGAGATTTCTGTTTAATTCAGATTTTTATAGAGCTACTTCACAACAAAGTCCTCTCCGGGCACTTTACAGACACATCAGCTCAAGCCAATTCTTAATAAACAGCCGAGTTTAAGAAAACCAAGATTCCATCAAATCAAATCAAATCAAAGATACTTTGTTTATAGGGGAAATTCAAGATCAAATCTTGACTTTGATCCAATCCCACAACTTAAGCTGCACAAGGCGACTGTGTTTAGTGTTTTCTCAGCCTGAACACACAAAACTTTGCACCATTTTATTAATGAGATATCTTAGAAATGACAAACTGATTAGTCCTTATTTTGAAAGAAAAATGAATAACAAAATAAATAAAAGTATATGTTGGCAAGTAGCGTTACTTTGGTTTTATCTAGGGAAAAAAAAACAGCCAGAATGCATCTTTTATGGTGAGAAGCAGCTAATGAAAGCATGAAACCAAGCATGGTTTTAACATAGTAAGGGGGGCTCCACGGCTTATTAGTAGTTGCATGAAGGGTTCCTCAAAGAAAATAGGTTGGGAACCACAGATTTAAGGCAACCTGGTTCCGGAACTGGGGTCCCCCAAAAAGCAGCAGAGGTCCCTAAGACTTTTACCACTCATAGCCATTCTGTTCTATTCAATTTATAAATTTCTTTTTCATAAGTGACATACATATGATAAGTGATTAATAATTTTATTTTGTCTTTGTGTACAGCTATATGTTTATTTAACTTTGGCTTCAACAGGACTTAGCCAGAATACACTACTGCTGGTGAGAATTTCACTAAGGCTACGTTCACCCTGCAGGTGTTAATGTTCAAATCTAATTGTTTTTACTGAATTCCCATATTATTGTGTGCTCATTCACATTATTTTTTTCAATTTAACCTTTGTCTGTGGACGGTAATGTGGCCATAAGGTGACAGGCATGCACAAAGGAAAACACGATGCCACACACTGCTTAGGATGTAAGAATGCTTTGTGTGTTTTTAATAATTTGGAAGTACTTTCACACTTAGACCTGACAAAACTTTGACCAACTGATGAATGAAATTATTAGACGAAGGAAAAGGAGAGCTCAAATGTAACAATGGCCTTTAGCACAGGATTGACTATACAGAGGCATGTATACAGAGAATGCAGCAGTTTGTCTGTGCAGAATCCTGCATTTGCTCGACTACCCAAACCCATTAGGATGATTACCAGCTAACACATTATGTACAGATATCTCTCAGTGAAATCTGGACCCAACCTGTTGATACCCCGCAATACAACCCTTCCCTCACCATTATTTAAATAGATGCTGTTGTGTTGTCATTATTTTCACTTACAAATAAAAAGAAAAAGACAATGGCGACGCACATATTTGAAGGTTTGTGACGTTTTTCTCCCTTCTGTGACATCGAAATTGAATGACATGCAGCATGATTGTTGAGACGGAGTTCGCTTTGACACAAATCAGATGTCTCTGGATCCATTTGGGTAAAAAAGAATTGAATTGGGTAGCGGCATAAGGACATCCTTATTAAAGCATATGACCAAACATTGTTTCAGCATGGGGTAGGGCAGGGGGTTTAATATTTGCTTAAAGGGTGTCCATAAGCAAAACAGGTTTGGTCAAAGGATTGATTAACAGATGGATTTCTCAAGACATGAATCAGAACATTAGAGACATAATGTTCAAGTTATTGTGTCAATTTGATGCTTTTGAATATTAATAATGAAAAAAAATGTATGTATGTCATGGCTGACACACAGTGTTGCACAACAAAAATCAAAACAAATAACAAAAAAAAAAAAAAAAAAAAAAATCATTTAATGTGTATTCATTATAGGGATGGGCATTTCAAGCCAAAATCCATTTAACTCAGCTGTCTAAGAAGCTCCGGCAGCAATGGGGTGAAAGGTAAGGGTTCTAATGGTTTCTGGTCGAAAATATTTGGCCTAACTCCACCATCTCAGATGTCTGAACAGCTGATGTGTGTGTGTGTGTGTGTGTGTGTGTGTGTGACTTCTCTCTCTTGCAAGATCAAAAATTTTAACTCAGTTCACATTTGTCATTATGTCCTAAGTTCTCACTGGACACTGATGAAAGGGAAAATTCCACAACACCAGCTTGAGCTGACAGAGGTTGCTCTGGACATCACCGGGGAGGTTCTACACAAGCTTTTCATTTTTTATACAGATCAGTCTGGATACACTTTCCCACTGAAACCAGTAGGTATGTTAAAACCTTTGACTGCATCTGTACTCCACAATTATGAAACATCACCGCACCAGAACCAGAAGTTTTCTGGACAAGCAGCTGGTAAAATGGCGCCCCCTTATGGCTGTAGGTACTGTCATGTGACATGTGGACTGGAGTCACAAGTCCATCCCACTAACTCATAAGTGCCAGAAGTTTTCCCTCCCATGTTAGTACCTACCCATGTTATACACCACTGGAGAGCTAAGACTCTTGAGATGTGAATCATGTGCACTTTTCCAGGTTATAATCATAGCTGTAGATTCAGTAAATATATTTCTGATCAATCGCCAGTGGAATTTATCTTTAAAGCCATAGTGTCTTCCAGTAGCAGACACCTGGAGTCCATCAACATCAGGTGCTTCCAGTGCATCGTCAACGTCAACTGGCAGGATTGTGTTCCCCATGGCGACATTCTCCAATACATTGACACCATTAGCATCGCGGCAACCTTCGCACAGAGACAACTCCAGCGGTACAGTCATGTCATCTGGATGCCTGGCTGCTGACTGCCCTGCAAGGTGCTGTTTGGACAGCTTCTGTCAGTTAACGAAAAACCAAGTGTGGCCCAAACCTGTGGTGCAAAAACCAACTGAAGGATATTTTAAAGAAGTGCAATATCAATCCAAATGACCTGGAGTCAGCTGCAGCCAATTGATCACTGTGGCACTCTCGATTTGGAGTTATACACTAAATGAAAGTGGAAAAGCACACTATAGGCTGATCCAACTTTGATGTAATGTCCTTTAAACAAGTCAAAATGAGGCTCAGTAGTGGGTGTTTCCTCTGCATGCCTGTATGATCTCCCTACAAGACCTGGGCATGCTCTTGATGAGGCGGCGGATGTTCTCCTGAGGGATCTCCTCCCAGACCTGGACTAAAGCATCCGCCAACTCCTGGACAGTCTGTGGTGCAACTTGGCGTTGGTGGATGGAGCGAGACACGATGTCCCAGATGTGTTCAATTGGATTCAGGTCTGGGGAACGGGCGGGCCAGTCCACAACATCAATGCCTTAGTGTTGCAGGAACTGCTGACACGCTCCAGCCACATGAGGTCTAGCATTGTCTTGCATTAGGAGGAACCCAGGGTCAACCGCACCAGCATATGGTCCCACAAGGTGTCTGAGAATCTCATCTCGGTACCTAATGGCAGTCAGGCTACCTCTGGCGAGCACATGGAGGGCTGTGCGGTCCTCCAAAGAAATGCCCCCCCCCACACCATTACTGACCCACCACCAAACCGGTCATGCTGGAGGATGTTGCAGGCAGCAGAACGTTCTCCACGGCATCTCCAGACTCTGTCACATGTGCACAGTGTAAACCTGCTTTCATCTGTGAAGACCAACGGGTGCCAGTGGAGAATTTGCCAATCTTGGTGTTCTCTGGCAAATGCCAAACCTCCTGCACGGTATTGGACTGTAAGCACAACCCCCACCTGTGGACATCGGGCCCTCATACCACCCTCATGGAGTCTTTTTCTGACTGTTTGAGCAGACACATGCACATTTGTGGCCTGCTGGAGCTCATTTTGCAGGGCTCTGGCAGTGCTCCTCCTGTTCCTCCTTGCACAAAGAAGGAGGTAGCGGTCGTGCTGCTGGGTTGTTACCCTACCATGGCCTCCTCCACGTCTCCTGATGTACTGGCCTGTCTCCTGGTAGCGCCTCCATGGTCTGGACACTACGCTGACAGACACAGCAAACCCTCTTTCCACAGCTTGCATTGATGTGCCATCTTGGATGAGCTGCACTACCTGAGCCACTTGTGTGGGTTGTAGACTCTGTCTCATGCTACCACTAGAGTGAAAGCACCGCCAGCATTCAAAAGGGACCAAAACATCAGCCAGAAAGCATTGGAACTGAGAAGTGGTCTGTGGTTACCACCTGCAGAACCACTCCTTTATTGGATGTGTCTTGCCAATTGTCTATAATTTCCACCTATTGTCTATTCCATTTGCACAACAGCACGTGAAAATTGATTGTCAATCAGTGTTGCTTCATAAGTGGACAGTTCGAATTCACAGAAGTGTGGTTGACTTGGAGTTACGTTGTGTTGTTTAAGTATTCCCTTTATTTTTTGAGCAGTGTATAAGTCAAACTTGCATGAAAGAAAGGTTGAAATAAAAAAAGTTTCTACAACACGAAGCGTTAGTGTTACTTATAAGTTTGACACTAATGCCCTACTGGAGCTGCACTCTGACTTTATTAACAAAAAAAAAAAAAAAGAAGAAGCTGGGAGATTTTGGACGCTCATTGCATGAGTAGGTAGTATGCAGGGGTGAAATTTGTGGAAGAAAACCCACTTGAATAATCTCCACCGCTTGCTTTGGGTAAGTAATACCAATAGAAAATGGTTGTTATCCATCACTGTTTCAACTATTGTTATGAATAATCACTGACTGTAGATTCAACAATTAATAAGAAAAAACACATTAACATTAATATTATTGTCAGGAATTGATTATCATTCATTAATTATCATTAATTATCAATAATCATTCATATTATTGTAAGGGAAAAAAAAGGCCAAACAAATCACTGCATGGTCTATTTGAAAATTGAATATTAAAGGGGTAGTGCACCCAAAAAGTGTTTTTGAGTTGTAAACAAAACAGTGAAGTGGTTTTCATTACTTCAATGTGATGAAAAGCACCTATATTGTTGTTAAAATCTGTAATTTTTCAGTTTCTTTAAAAATCTGTATTTTGTTAGATTTGCTAGTTAGATTTTTACAGAGCTTTTGAGAAAATACTGCTGCAATGTGATGCAATGAGGTGATTATGTATATGTGTACATGTATATGCGTATATGTATATGTGTATGTATATGTGTATATGTATGTGTATAGATTTCTAAATTTGACTTCCTTACTCAACCATCAACCACATCTAAATGAAACGTAGTTTGGGGTCTCACCATAAACCTCCCCAACTAACAGAAAAGAAGCATCCACCTACTCCTTTTTATAACTGCCCACGTAGGTAGAGAAGATTACAAGCTCAGACGGCTCTGATGAGCTCAACTAAGACTTTCATTCTAGCTGAGACTGAGTTTTGAGCTGAGAAAATGCTTCCAAGTTCCCACATCATTTAGCAAGAAATAGACCCAGAAATTGTTCACTTGGACTGCTGTTAGTTAGAAAAAAAGGAAAAGAAAAATGCAGCCTAAGTCTTTTCCCGCTTGAGTCTCCAGGAGTCAGGTTGCAGATCCAACACCGCAGGGGTTCTTTAACCAACCCCGTTTGCTGCGGTGCAACCAGGACACAGAAAATCCTTTTGTCAGATCAAAAGCATCTCATTGAACTCTGCAAGTTGACAACTGAACATGTGTTTTCCATTTGTTTTTCCATTCTTCTGTGTTTCTGTAGAATTGATTTTAATGGACAAAGTGAGATAATCAAAGACTTAACGGGAGAGTTGGAGGTGTTCAGATTAACGTGTACGAGACATATGAGGCTTTGTGACTTCTAGACAGTAGCTAGAACAGTTCTACACGAGCGGATCCCAGGTTGAAATTTGTTTAAAAGATTTTGTTGATCAAAACTCTAATTCCAAAAAAAGACTGGATGCTGTGTATAATGTACCTAAATACAGAATTCATTTATTTGCAGATTTTATGAACCCTTTTTAATTTCCAGAGAAACATGTCAGATGTTGAAACTGAGACGTTTTACTATTTCATGGACAATATAGGCTCATTTTGAATCTGATGACAACAGCACAGCTGTAAAAAGTTGGAACAATTAGCTTTCAATAACAAGTGAAGGAGTATTTGACAGCTGATTAAATGGCAACAGGTCAGTAACATGACCAGCACGTTTCAGACAGGCAGAGCTTTTCAGATGCAAAGCTGGACAGAGGTCCACTGTCTGAGACAAACCAGGTCTCAAAATTGTTTTAGAAAAAGGTTCAGCAAATTTTTAAAGGCTTAAATATTCCACCATCTACAGTGAATAAAACTCAGAGAATCAGAGGGAATCCCTGTGTGCTGGGACAAGACTATGTATTAAAACCAGTCATGATTCTCAACTGGAAATCTCTGCATGAACTCAGGAAGACTTCCAGAAATCAATGTCTGGGAACACAGTTCACCCTGATGAGCACACATGCAGCTTACGGCTCATTTTTCTTTCTGTTTGCCGTTAAAGCTGCTGGGTGGAAGACACCTTTTGTTTTGGAGGCTGGAAAAGGTTTTAGGTTTAAACTGATATTTTCACACCATAACTGTCTGATAATATGGTTTAATTTTGGTTTGGTGGTGGTGGAGAGGGGGCAAAGTTAGGTGGAAGTGATTAATGATTTTTTTTTACTGAATTTGAGTTGCATCACTCATCTGCTTTTCTATTCTGTCTTCGTGTTCTGACCACTGCCTGGAATGAACTCCCAGTTTTCTCTAAACATCTTGGCATTTTAGTTTTGTTGCCTCCAATAGGCAATTTAGAAGGTAGAAAGCACATTGGCCGATGTATGATGATGATGATGATGATGAGGATGATCGAGCATTAGTGGCGTTGTGGTAAAATACATCTGTTTAATCCTGAAGAAATTAAACGAGACTGATAAATATTTGACCCTGCTGTGACTGCCTCGTCTCTGCTTTAGTTAAAATTTTCTGTAATTAAGAAACTCAATGATATAAACAAATGTCCTTTGTTGTTAAAAATTCCACATTTACAGCACTAGATTGTTGTCTGGCTCTGCATTCATTTCTTGATCAAATCGACTGAAACTGATGCTGTGAAATAATAAGCCCCTGCAGGTGACTGAGAAATGGCAAATGGATTCATATTTCCTCAAAGCCCTGATTGTACCCAATTATCTTATCTGAACAGTGATTTCCAGAGTTTCTCAGAGCATCACTCCGGTTTCTCGCTTATAGAATCAGCTCCCAGCTTGGTTTCAGGATGTTGAGGCGTCATATTAAAGTAGCACTAGATAAATTCAGGCTTTAAAACCATTTTTTTTTTTATCATTTGTTTGATGACACAGTGATATTATCATGTACTATTCTGGTTGTGTTGTCCTGCAGCATCCTGAGGCTGGGACACACTTTTTTCCCTTCCAGAAGATTAATTTACAGCCAACATTTTGTGCCTTAGGAGACTCTGTCACATGCTAGCAGCTAGATGTAAACACACCAACTGTTTTAAATGCACATTGTGGCTGATTCAGCAAACAAACACAAGTGGACATTATCAGCAGAAGCAAAGTAAAAAAAAAAAAAAAAGAGGAAAAGTGACAAAGCAAAAGACAAAACATGAGTCAACATCAGACTGACTTCTACTGGCTGCAGAGAGCCCGGAGAAGAGACAGGATGCAAGAGAGATGCTGACTCGGTTGCTGTTAGCGGGTGTCTCAGAGAGAAATCTGTCAAAGTTCAGTAGTGGAGTTTTAGTAAATGACCTGAATGGACCTGAACTGAATTTCCAGTTAGCAACCACAATGCCTTAACTTGAGCTTCATCCTGGGGTGTCCAGCTCCGGTCCTCCACAATCCTGCAGGTTTTCCTTGTATTCCTGCTCAAACACACCTGACTGAAGCTAATCATGGATCCATTTAAGTCTTGTTGGAACAGGAATATATCTTAAACCTGCAGGACAGCGGCCCTCAAGGGCCGATTCTGGACACCCCTGGCTTAAACAATTCTGTTTACTCAAAAGCGACAAATGGAAGAAGTCCTAATGCAAGTTTAATTTGTTGCAACTATTAGAAATTTAGCTACACTTTCACCAGATGATGACACGTAACGGCTCAGGGATAGTCACAGGGAGTTGAAGCTGCATTACTGACACACACACTCCTCTCTCAGAGGATTTTCATTCACACTTCCTGGTTCAGCTCTGTTTTATGCTCTGAGTGTTTTTAAAACTATTCAGGGAAAAGTGACCTTTACAGTCTGCTAACCTCTGTAAGCTCCAGAGCAGCCAGGATGTGTCGACGCCTGACTTCAGCTTTCATTTGGAGTTTGATGAGCACACGTTTGACGATGGGTTGTAAAGCCGCTGTGACAGGAAGTCATCGGTTCCCATTATGTTTAGTCACTTTTCCAGTGAATGCAGGGTACTGGAAAGTGTGTCATTCTCTTTACATGACACTACCAATGGAAATTCAACAGTTTGTTTGGTACTATTCACCAAAAGAAAGAAACTAAAAGGAAGTCAGAATTAAAGCACTTCTGAAAATAAGTTTTTATCTAATTTTTGTCTGCATCAAATTAAAACACTAAATGCAAACAGTAAACATTCATCATGCGCTGAATTATTCTTAAATGTAACACTGTTTCCCTGGCACATTTACGTCTTCAGTAATCCTGCTCCATTTGCAGACGTCGAAGGTCATTTAATCTCATCAGGAGACATCAGCTATAAAATGCTTCGTCTGAAATGTGCAATTTTCTGTCTTTAAATGTTCCCTTGGTCGTGCACTTATCATAGTAGTTTCTGCCCATTTCTGTCCTGCCCTATAAGTTAGACTCAGAACAAAACCATCTACCCAGGGCCAATCCATCTCTGTCAGTGTACGGAGCAGCTGTGACAGGAAATGGCCTTGAGGGTAACTAAGCAAGCGAAACACATCTTCAGACTTCTTCCAACTCATCTTGATTTAGTGTTTCAGCTCAAGAGGTCAGAATTTCTCAGTCCTTCCCCAGAGCTCAAACTCCCCGTGGAACTGAATAATGTCCTGAAGTGCACCTGAACCAAAGTGCACATGAATTTTCCAGTTCTGAACGAGATCATACCGACTTTCAACCTCTTTCATCTATACTCTATTTCAAGCAGGTTTTCAGCGTATAGTGGCTGGACCAGCAGTAACTGGGGCAAATTCATGTGATTCATAAAGATGCACACCATTTATCTGGCTCCACATAAGCAGATACCTGTGTATGTCAAGAAGATGCCTGACAAACAGAACCTTTTATGTTTTGTTGTGATCATTACTGCTTCACATCCCGCAACAACATACCTAATACTCCATAATTCAGCTAGATATTGTCTAAAACTGTACTAAGCATGTGCACAATAAATCATTATCATTTGTGTAGAACATTATCAGCATCAAAAATCCTCTAAAAGGTTGTTTCATTTTACAGAATTACCTACACAGCAGAGACCAGAAACATGTTTTATTTAACTATGGAATAAAAATGTAGTCACCTTGTGGTTCAGACCCCACAGGCCACAAATACACATGTTGTCTACATAAAGCTGATACTGGAAGTAATTTGTTGCAACACCTCCACAACAGACATGCAGTACCATGTTTGACAGTAATCCTTCACATCCTCAGGTAAAACTGTAAAAGATGGAGTCAGATGTCGCTTGTAGACACATTTGTTGGAGGCACTGACTACGACCAGAAGGAAGAGGTGGATTGAGATGACCAACAGCGTCATAATCCATACATACGTTATATTCTCATGACAAAGGCTATTCATCCAGTAACATACAGAAAAACTATCACATGTCGTGAAACTGATATACAGACATGCGAAGCATTGTTGGCAAGCCCAAGATGCAACCCAACACGCCTAAATCAAATGAATAGCTTGTTACCAGTCTCTGCAGAGCTGGATGACATACAGATGAGGGAATTCAGCGAATTCCTACGGGCGTGTTAGAAACGGGCTGCGTAGATCCTGAGGACAGGACCTGAGCACCCCTGTCTTACAACCTCTACTTTCAACATGCATGTCTACGATTCCCTTTCTAAATGCCTGAGATGAGCCTCACTGTTGCTTTCAGTGGTCCACGTTCAGCGTGGTATACACCATGTCAACAAACAGCACAGTGACTACTAGTTAGCCTTTACACCTGCAGACTGACTGGTTACAAGTTTGAAGACAGCTCTGTTGGTATTTAGAGGAAGTATCTTAGTTTAACACAAGGATCTCCAGATCCGGTCCTCCAGGGCCGCTGTCCTGCAGGTATTAGATGTTTCCCTGCAGCGATACATGTCATTCAGATGAATGGGTTGTACAGACACGTGGAGATGAACATCATTTAAATCAGGTGTTAAAGTAGGGAAACATTTAACACCTGCAGAACACCGGCCCTCTGGAGATTCCTGGAGTGCTATCATTTTTTCCAAGGCCTGCTTTATTATTTTGATTTTTAATACAACTCAAAAGCAGTGTTTAATTTTAGCACATCTTATCTATTAATAATTTGGTCAGTTTCAAGCTATTTTAGTGATTTTTGTCCGTTTTTTTCCATTATCAGAGAGGTGGCATCTTTTTTGTCCATGCATATCTGTATATAAACCTGCATAGACGAAAAGGTTAATATCTCACCTCAGAATTATTCACAATTTCAGGTTGCTTGTTCAAATCGGCCGAGGTGAGTAAAGGCCTTAAACCTGGTGATCAGGATAAGACGGGAATTAGAAGTGCCAGATCGCACCTCTCCAAGCCTGGATTCCAGATGTCTCGATGAATTGCAGCAATCCGTTGGGCTCCTTTCGCTTTATGTGTCGTAACTTCTGTCTGAATCTGTTGGTTCAGCCAGTTGTGCAACAGCGCTTCCCCATTTCATAATATATTTTTAAGCCAGTCAAATGTTATGTGGTCTCTCAGACGAAAATATTTTCCTTTCTCGGCCAAAAGCCAGACATGACTTGAGTATAGTCACATCTGTGTGGGGACAACAAGTACTTTCCTGCTATATTTCCCCACTTGATGATGATATTGTATTTCTATTTGACAGCTGTTTGTTTAACATGTAACTGTGTATAATCTCTTGTCTATTTGAGATCATTTGGTCACCTACTATATAAAATGTGCTATGTAAAGAAAGGCATCACGGTTCAATAAAGCAGTTTTTGTTATGAGGTTATGTTTTCCAGTGTCAGTAGTTCTGGTTTCCTCTTTTATTTTGTGGTTTTTCCTGTTTTGCCTTGTTCCATGCTCAATAGTTCACCTGGGTTAATTTAGTTCATCAGAGTCCCCTTTGTCTTGTTTTAGTTCTGTGTATTTATAGCCTTTGGTTTCAGTACTCATGGTTACATGTGTCTCGGTCAGTTCAGTTCAGTTCAGTTCAGTTTAGTTTAGTTTAGTTTAGTTTAGTTTAGTTTAGTTCAATTCAGTTTAGTTTAGTTCGTCAGTCTCCTGAGTTCAGTTTTTTTTAGTTCTGTTATTTTTAGAAATAACTCTGCTGTCTTTGCATCCCTGGCTCCCGTTCTCTGCATTTGGGTCCACACCTCCACCATCTCTGCCGTGACAGTTTTGAAGAATGAATAAATGGATCCTTAGACACATGATTTGTTTCAATTACTTTAGCTCCATTACGAACACAGTATAAAGATACAGATACAGCGTGACTCGCTTAAAATTACATTTTTTTCTCTAGTGAAAGGATTCTCTATGAATTACTGGACCAAAACTTGGCAAATTCTCAGCAGGATGTGCAATTTGTTCTGAAAATAGTAATGAAGTTTGACAAGTAGGGACAGTCAACATTCAACCAAGAGCTTTGGAAAGTCTTTAAACTATGCCGAAAGACTTAAAAATGTTTTAAAAAAATTATTGAAGAGTTCAGACTGCGTTGAAGAATGTTGGTTAAAACAATTATGAGGAAAATGTTGTTTTTAACTTATATAAAGCACTTTCATTCATTATGTACAAACGTGTGTGTTAGCAGAGATGTAGCATGATTAGCACTGCCACATGTTGGAAAATGATAATTACAGAACGTGACAGCACAGAAGTTCCTCCATATTTTTTTAAATCCTGCTTCAGTGGAGATGGTTTTAAACCTTTGAAATATCTGCTGCACATGTCTCGCCTGGACAGTCCCTCCTCCACAGTGAAACACACCTCCACTTCTTGCTACTGTTAAAAAGACCCAAACTCAACCAACAGCGATGGTGACCTTTCCCTGCTTTGCTGCTACGTTGCCTGTTCTGTAGCAGATAAGATGCAGGAAAAGTCAGCTGTTCTTCTCATCTCTGGACCAGATCGCTCGAATGTCTGACCCTCTAGGAGGCATTGCAGAATATATAAAACACTGACAAACACCTTTTTCCTCACAGCAATTCAGCCCTTGTGTTATCAATTTTAATTAGTTGTAATATTAATTTTTAATAATCATGCCATTACTTATTTTATTGGCATTTTATCATTGATTTGTTTTCTATTCCACCAAGTCAAATCCAGGGTCATGGGGCATTTTATCATCATAATATTCATTCATCGTTATTATGTGTCTGGATTAATGGACGTATACATGTGATGTGTGATGGACGTGTTTTTAAAGCGCCTCACAAAGATCAGCTTTTTAACTGAATTGTATACTTCTGTACAGTGTAACAAAAGTAATTTAATTTAGTGAACTAATAGATTCTTCAAAGGAACTACAACAAACACAAAAATAATTTTTTATTAAGAATTAGGTGTTCACATGTTTTATTTTTCATCTGTTTAAAGCAGTTTTAGCTTTAATTCAGAATTAAAGTGGAATCAAACTGTAATGTAAAGGTGGAAACTGTATGAAATGAAAACTATGTGGACTTTGGACAATGTACTGATGTATTAGTTATCAGTGGCCATGAGTTATTTTCTTTCTGCTGATGTCAGAAAGATTTTTTACATCCTAAGACTGGGGAGCTTCTCCATGCAGTCCTTCATTATCCAAACAGACTTGAACATGGCGATCAGAAACTGGGACAAAGCTGCCCATTTATTTCTACACTGAACACATGGTAAAAGCACAGGAAGGCGACCACCAGTCGGGGGCTGCATCATCCAACACAGTTTCGGGGTACAAAACACTGATGCACAGAACTAGGTTGCAACGTGACTCCAAAATATTCTGATCTATACACATGTTAAATTTCACAAGTGTTTCCTTTACCATGACTCCAAAAGTATTCAAATAGACCTCGTGGCTGTTGAGATTTAGGCTACTCAAGTCAAGCTAAGACAACTGTGGATCTGCAGCTTGCCATTGAAATGGAGGAACGTCCATTCTCTTTGCCCAGCTAGGGGCAGGAAAAAATAGCCAGAAATGGAGATGGAGATAGTTCATGAGGGAGTAGGAATTCAGATTGTTATGTTAGAAACAGGGCAGCTACTTTATCCTCCTGTTTGAGTCGTATCATTTACTGTTACTGCTGTATAAAGCGGCTCATTTGTTAGTTAGTTTACAGTGGAAAAGCTCCGTTGTGACAGATTTCAGTAGCTGTCATACCAGCACGCCACCGTGCACTTATTTTACCTTAGACTTTTTTTCTTTTTTACTTTATTTTTATTTTACTTTAGCGTATTTAGACATCAGCCCACACCATCCCTGGTGGTGTGGGCTGATGTTCTCCTTCTAGTCAAATGATGACATTAGTTATTAACAGTAGCCTGGTACCAAATACATGGAGGACATGTTTTTAACTTATTGGAATCAAGAAAGAAACAGAATTATGTATCGTGTTGTACCTCATCACCTAACGGGAAACTCCACATTTGTCCACATTTGTGACACTTCTCAGCTTCAGTAATAACATGGTTAAACAATGAGGGACCAGAGAGCCCTACTTGGTTGTTTGCTTTCAGTTAGCACACCACTCAATGGGAGTAATTCTCACACACTGGGGCTTTAAATATAATCCTGAAAAAAAAGGAAATTATAAAGATAGAAGCTTCTACTGTGACCTTTCTTCAATGCTGCCATGGCAACGGTAAAGGATTCAAAGCATCTGGGTCAAACGGAGTTAACAAAAGTCCAGTTTGGTCTACATGCAGCTTTTACAGTTGTTCTCCAACAACCTCAGTGACATTACAACCAAGAATTCAGAAATGAGAAAACTTCTAACACGAGCCTGCAGATTATATTCAATACTCAGTTTTAAGCTGCATTTCAGGTCAGTGCACTCCAATGGGCAGTAAACTGGTTCCCATCAAATTCAATGAAGTCCTGCTGAGTGTTCCAGTTGACAAACAATACACAAGATAACATGAATCATCCAACCACGGCTGAAAGTGAAGGATCCAAAGAATGTGTCTTTATCTTGTCTGGATGCTGAGAGTCAGATGTCATTATTTAATTTTACTGCCTAAAATGTTCAGAAATGTGGAACTCGCCTCTAATTCAACATTAATGCTGACAGAAAAAAATCCTTCTAAAACCACTGTTAGAGGGCTCATATTTTCCATAAAACACTGGCATGAAAGTGGTTTCTATGAATATTTAACTGCTTGAAAAGTTTCCAGATGAAAGAATTTAACAGTTTAACAAAAATGGATTTTTTAAAAGTCCAAATCAAGACTTCAGAGAAGCTCTTATAGAACCCAGAGCACTCGCTTCCAACTAATTTTTAGTTGAAAAGGAAATTTTAGCTTCAGTATAGGAGGAATAAGACTTGTGTGAATTGGGGCCAATTCTAGTAACTGTGAATGGATTTTTTTTCCTGCCAGTCAGAGTTTAAACGGTTATCCCGAGCAACAAATCTGAGCACACCAAAGCCATCTGTGCAAACAAACACAACATGGGGCAAAATCAAAGCAGTTATTTTGAGAGAGCTCAACAAAAAGGAGAAAGAACTTGTACCTTATTGTTGGCTTCGTAAGGTCCACACTGGGATCAATACTGGATATTTTCACAGGACCATTCAGTTTCCTGTACTTTAAGTATATCTGCGGAGAATAATGGCTGTCACATTTCACCTCAGGAAGAAACAGTTTCAGTTTATTCTTATTGGTGCTCATAAATTCCTTGTTTGTTTTACATTTCCCAGTGTGAGCATTATTCTTTATGCCAAGTCCAGTCGCAACTTTATCTGTCTGGGGTCAGTTATAATGAGCGAAGGGGCATTAGCAGCAGCAGAGCCGAGGAGCAGCTCCTTTATTCATGAGCCATACGGGGGAAGCCTGGGCTGAGCCTGCGGACTGAGCGGCAGATTGGATGGGAACACTGGCGATGTGATTAGCATCCATCACTGTCTGCTCCTCTCAGACAGCGAGAGGGCTGTGACTGATGAAGGGGACACAATCAGGGGTGAAGCAGCACAGCGTGGCAGAAGACAGAAGCCTGGGAGGGGGAACATGACCCTGGTCTGCGGAAACAAACGACACAGTTGGGACTTTTAAAGGTCAGGGTACGTATAAAAAGAAACACACTTTGTGAAGATGTCAGCATGAGTCTAAACGGTTGTTAAAGTGGGAAAGTTGGAGACAATATGTTCGTGAAACCTTTAAAGGGAAACAAAGAGAGGAAGATTGATACACAGTTATTTGAAGCAATTGTCTCTGATGACTCATCACTCTGGAGGGAAATATCACAAAGCTTTATTAGGACCCCTACAGAAGTTTCCTGATTCATAGATCCAACAAGGTGTTGGAAACGTTCCTCAGAGGTTTTCCTCCATGTTGACATCAAGCATCACACAGTCGCTGCACATCATGATGAGAATCTCCCGTTCCACCACATCCCAAAGCTGCTCTGCTGGACTGAGATCTGGTGACTGTGGAGGCCGTTGGAGGACAGTGAACTCATCGTCATGGTGGAGATGATGTGAGCTTTGTGACATGGTGCATCATCCTGCTGGAAGTTTCCATCAGAAGATGCTACACTGTGCTCAGAAAGGGATGGACATGGTCAGCAGCAGGACTCAGGTAGGTTCAGTGTGACGTTCAGAGAGTGGTGCAGGAGCCAAATGCAGGTCAGAGGAGGCAGCAGAGATGCTGGTAGTTCAAGAAATAACAACAACAAACAAACAATGAGGACAACTATGAGAATGACTACATCAACTAACTGGCAAAGAAGACCTGAAACCAAGTGGAAGGTTTACCACAGGGGTGGGCAGCTCCGCTCCTGGAAGGCAAGGGACAAGTCCTGCAAGTGTTCGGAGTTTTCCTGCTGCAACACACCTGATTCTCATCAATGGGTAATTGGCAGACTTGCACAGAGTTTGATGTCAAGTTCTGCACCAGTCTGCTATTTAGTCTGATAGGTATGAACATGTGTTGCAACAGGGAAACTCCAAACACTTGCAGGACTGCAGCCCACCAGGAACAGGGTTGCTCATTTCTGGTAAGCAGAGAACACAACAAGACACAGGTGGAATGAATGAGCTCAATGAAACCAGGTAAACTAACCACCAGGAAACAGGAAGGTAAACAGAATACACAAGGGATCAAAGAACAAAATAAAACAGGAAACCAGGACGAAACATGAGAAGAGAACACAACAGAACCATGATGGTGGCGTAGTGGTTAGCACTGTGGCCTCACTCCAAGACTCACTGGTTTGGGCCTCAGCCAAGCGGCAACCTCCGGTTTCTACTGGTTAAAAGTGAAGCCTATGCGGAAGTGCATAAAACTGCAGTTCCCCCTTCATCCACTTGGGGCTTCAAAACAGGCAAATCTCTATAGGCTCCCATGTTAAAAAGACCAACTTCACAGCAGAAATAAACACGTTGACAGCCTGGTTCAAAAATCCATTTTTGGTTTAATAGGTCAGGTTTACCTTCATGACAACTGTGGGGGGAGTGAATTTTTTTCTAACTCGCCAGTTTTAAAGTAATTTAATCTCAAAGTTTGGCATATTTAGGGGCGTGTCCTTTTGATTGACAGGTACCAATCTCTGGCTTCAAGTCAGAAGAACGTCGAACAACCGCGGTTTTAAAACGGTTAGCAACGTGACTTAGCTTTAGCCCGCTTACCTCCGTTAGCTGGTTAGCTCCTGTTATCTCCCAGTTAGCACGGTTAGCTCTTAGCTACAAAAAGCTCAGTCGTTTGCTCGATGTCAATCATCCACCATCACAGCCCCCCTCTCAGCTCCACCTCTTTGCCCATATTTGTATTTTCCAGGCGAGACGACGCGCATGACGCTGCCAAGATGGCGATGGTAGGAACCGCCCACCGAGCTTCAATTCAGCTCTTCAGAAACCTATGGGTGACGTCACGGAGGCTCCGTCCATCTTTTTATATACAATCTATGACCTCAGCTCAGGGTTTGAACAGTGGCCTTTCTTTGTGGAACTGGTGTGTATGCATGGGACAAAGTTGGCCAAGAAAATTCCCCAAACACACCATTAATCAAAAGCAGCCTAAGGTGTTGAAAGCAGGAGGGATTCATGGATTCACAATGTTTGTCCAGTTCTGGTGAATTTGTGTGAATTGTAGCCTCAGTTTCCTGTTATTAGCTGACAAGAGTGACACCTGGTGTGGTCTTCTGCTGCTGGAGACCGTCTGCTTCCAGGCTGGACGTGTTGTGTGTTCAGAGATGATCTGTTTATCTTGGTTGGAACCAGTACTCACTGGACTTCCGGTTGTCTTTCCATCATCTCCAACCAGTCTGTCTATTCTCCTCTGACATCAACCAGACATTCTGGTCCAGACAACTGCTGCTTACTGGATATTTTCTCTTCTTCAGACCTTCTCTGTAAACCCTGGAGATGGTTATGTGTGAAAGTCCCAGTAAGCACTCAGACCAACAACCATAACACATACAAAGCCATTTAAATCTCCTTTCTTCCTTATTCTGATCCTCAGTTTGAACTTCAGCAAGTTGTCTGTCAATACTAACATCTAAGAGTATGTTTGCTTTGTTACGGATATGCAATCAGTGATTTCTAAAAGTCTTTAAAATCTGACTCCCTAAAATCACAGTTCAGGAAAATATTCACATCTGCTGCTGTGGACATGTGAGTCTAAAATATTATTGACGAGGGAAAAATAGTTCAGAATATGCAAAGTCTGCACCATGGCATGTTGCAGGGCAACGGCTGATCCGTCACGGGGGCTGAATAGATGACATTCAGCAGGTAAGCTGACAGAAGAGCACTCCTGGACTCCTGCTGTCAGTTTAACAAGCTCTCCAGCTGGTCTCCCACAGTGTCACTAGACATCATATAAAACCCACTCAATCTGAAATTAAAGACATTTCATTTAATGTTTTTTCTATTTGGAAATGTGCATTTAAAACAATTTAATTATTCAGAGTCCACACTGTGATCATACAGGCAGTGTGGAGCTACATGAAGAGACGGAAGGAGCTGAAATGATGCTGAAGGTCAGTGGGAGCAGAGAGTGTATTGTGCATGTATACTGGGAGGGCAGTGGTCCTTTTAAATGACCAGATTAAAACCTAATCATATCCCAACATTAACGCACAACTCTACAGACCTGCTGGGATTGAGTACATGATCATGTGATGGTTACATATAAACACTATAATCTCTGTTCATTCATCTGGGGTGAGAATCAGCTTTTCAACAGTCACTAAGTGTTCAGCCCACTTAACACTATCATCACTATTATCTGGTAGCAAAGCTGCCATTTACTGCTGATTTGTGGATGGACCTTCTGTTGGATGCTATACTCTAAAATGGTTGTTAATGTCAGAAATGGTAGCTTTAGCTGTCTGTCTTTGGCTCTGCATGTTTCTTATTTGTCCTTCTTTAGCATAAAATCTCACCGTCTATGTCTGCTATCAGAGCGTAGTGACAGAGAGGCATTCAGGTGTTTTTTGTTTTCCTTATCTTTATAAAAAGAATAAAATAAAACATCCATCCCTAGTCTACATGTAAGCACAGATACTCTGTTTATGTTCCTGTAATGACAATAAAAACTTCCCATCCTCTGATACATGATGAAACTGAACATGTACAGATGACCCCAAACATCTAAAAGTCAGGTGGAACGATCTGAATGTCGTAACAAATGTGACAGAACAGCAGATGACTTGACAGTAAAACGCTCAAACTAATAAATGGCTGTGTTTCCATGACGGTTTTACACAAAACTAAAGTGACATTTTTCTAAAATTTCGACAAAGTACATTAGTGATTCATAGATGTTTTTCCATTGAATGATGTTTGGAGCATACGCTGCAGTTCTGTCAAATCTCGTCCTGTGAGACTCCACATTGATGGAGATGCAAACATGTTTTTGTTTGGAGCAACTATTTCGGTTGCTACTACTGCTGTTGCTGCTGTCCCCATCAGAAGACGAAAGCAGCGGCTGATGATGATGATGATGATGATGCTGTCTGTGTGTATGGGAGCAGACAGGAAG
Source organism: Telmatherina bonti (assembly GCF_933228915.1). Taxonomy (NCBI): domain Eukaryota; kingdom Metazoa; phylum Chordata; class Actinopteri; order Atheriniformes; family Telmatherinidae; genus Telmatherina; species Telmatherina bonti. Next base: position 31,768,530 of record NC_136613.1, on the reverse strand, counting down.
AAGAGCTTTCTGGGAAATAACCATCACCAAGAAATTCACATACGAATTATGGATGCAGAATTATTAGCATGACGGGATATGCTTAATGAAGTCTCCTCCTCCAGACATACCACACCATCTTTATTGACACAAACTGGTCACATGACCCCCAAAGTCACGTCTGGCGACGTGTATATGAGAAAAAAATGTTTCCATCACAATTTTGCGATATAGTCAATATCGACACGTCTGAAAGACTTCCTTATGAGAGCACGAATATTTTTCATTGATATTTGAGAAGTTAATCTAAATTTAGTTGTTACCATGGTGATATTGAGGTTTTGTGCAATTCTAGGGGTAATGGAATCGCAGCTATTGACAAGTCATGTGGAGTCTATTAAAGTCCTGAACATACAGTGTTATTTTTATATTAAATGAACGTGTTTCTGGGGTAGGAACTTGGACACATAGATTGTCAATTTAGAACCTTGTTGAACAGAAATAATAGATGTTTATTTCATGCTGCTCTACAAGCACTACAATTTCCAGGGTCAAATTCTCAATAAACATGCAGAGAGCAAAATTAACCCACCGTTGGCTGATAGACAATCTATTTCTCACACCACTGCACAGAGGCCAACTTCACTTTGATGTGACAGAGTACATTGTATGGTAACATTGGAGCTGACACGGTGTGTGATAAACACACTCCTTCCTCCAATGAAAAAACCTTCATTTCTACTCTGGTGAGCGCTGATTAAGATGCCACCAAGGTGCAGACTCTAACAACGGGGACGAACTGTAATTATATCTTGTTGTTTAAAGCAAAAGAAGCGCAGCATATCATTTAGGAACAATTAAATTCTTTCTGAAGGATGATCCTGGCGGTGGTGGAGGACCACAGAGACTCCATCTGTCTCTGAGGAGCCCCTCTCCAGCTTAGTATCTGGGCTCTGGCTCAAAGAACTCAATCTGGACTGCTGTTAATGCTGCAATTACACGCTGGCCTCATGTTGGACCTGCTGGAGAATTTTCTGAGCAACAGCAAACCGAGCAGGTGAACAAAAGACATACGAGAACAATTTATGAGGATTGCTGTTGCTGGGATTTTTTTTCCCCCCTAATTACAATAAGTGAGCACTAAACATATATAACCATGTTAGGAGGATTATTTTAAATATAACATCACCACGTCAACTGAAACAACGATGCCAGCAGCTCTTCTTCCCATCACTTCTGCTCTGAAGACCCCTGTCAGGTTTGCTGCAGTGTTGCCAGATCTCGCGAGGAAAACAAGCCCAAATGAAGCGACTTATAAGACAGTGTCACTCATAAGCCTGATAGATGGTTTTTTTGTCTCAGCATGCTGCATGTTGAGCATATTTCACACCTTACACACTCAGCTAAATGCTTTCAAGTTACCTGATGTTGGAACGAGCCCTTTATGTGCATGAATGAAGCCTATGGATGGATGGATTTACAGTATAGACAGATATCCTTATGTATTCCTGGGTATTGTCACTCTGTCTAGTGAAGTTGTGTGTGTATGTGTGGGAAGGTCCGTTCAGTCAGGGGCAGTATGAAAGGAAAAGTATGTGAACACTAGTTCCTGAGAAAAATCACTGTTGCATTTATGGTTTTTTTGCAGCCAAGGGTTGTTGCCTTATTGTGGACAGTTGGGAGAAAATAAGGACTGCTTTGTAAAGGCAGCAGGCCAAGCTCAAACAGGCAACTATATTGAAGAAAAGAAGCCCAAAGATCTGCATCAGTTTCTGATATTTCCAGAAAAACCAGCCCAAAGTCGCTAATAACAAGCAGACTTGGCAACCCTGGTCTGTGGCTTCTTTTAAACACCTGCAGACTGATGATTTCTGGGATGCAGAAAAGATGGAGAGAGTCACAGAAGGAAACTGAGTTAATTGTAGAATGTGGAATATTGTGCCATTTGATGGACTGACGACATGTCTGGGGTGTACCTGCTTCTTGCCAACTGATTGCTCAGATAGGCTACTGTGAGAGCAGCTTACGGTGCCTGAGCCAAATGATCAAGGAAAACAAGATGAGAGTCCAACGGACTTAAGCTCCATCGGACCCCATGTGTTGAAGCTGCATCTGTTCCCTGTCCTGCAGCAGTTCATCGGAAAGAAAATCCATCTCTGTCCACAGATCTACTAATACAAACAACCAGACATTTCCATTTGAATATTTTCCTCTTACTGTTGAAATCTCACATCCCTCCAGTCAACACAAGTCACATTTTAAAGAACAATCCAGGAGGATAAAAGAAGAAAAACAAAATGGATTTCATTAAGTCCTTAATTTCTTGGCATTACATTTGATGAAAACATTTGTTTTAGACCCCACATTTATTATCTTATTGAAAGTGAAATTAGCTTTTCTCTTCAGAAATAAATCCTGCTCCTCTTGCAGTCATGGGAAACAGCTTGTTGCTGCCATCCTGATAACAGTGATCTCTTTACATGAATGTCTCTGTTCAGTCTCTACACCTGCTGGCTGTTGTCTGTCATGCAGCACTAGGATTTATTAGAGGTTTTAGACCCCTCACACACCAGTGCATCCTGTAGTTCTTGGCCAGTTGGTCATCATGTCCACGTCTAGACTTTTGCACTGGTATAACTTCATTTAGAAATCCATCATCGGCCTCCTGCCCACATATTTATCCTCCTAGATGTTGCACCCTCAGTGCAGCCACAGCTAACGTTCCCAGGAGTTCATTATTCCTACTGTCTCCTCTGTTCGTACAGAGCTTTCCAAAAACAAAGTTTCCTTTGCTGCTGACTTAACCTGGAACAGCAGAGGCTTTATTTGCTTGGGGAATTTCATGAAAAGTCACTTGAGAGGGCATCTTTATCAGCAGTCTGCTGCTGTTCTTAGTATTTTAATTGTTTTGATCTTTTTGGAATGAAAGATTAGTCAATATGAAAACAAAGAAATCCATATAAATGAAATTGGTTTTGTGAGGTGTAATTTATTCATTTTGCTTAATGATGCTATAATTCATCAAGTAAAAGTAGTAAAATATTCATACTGAGTAGTGAAATTGGCACTAACAGGGTAATCAGAGCCATGTTGTATAAGGAGCCGTAATTAGATTTCAGCTACGGATCGAATGCTGGACTCTGGAAATATGGCAGATCGTGTAAAGAAAATAAATTAGTCTAAGAAGTTGTTAATCAAAACACCCATATAAGTATTCATTCAGGCATCATTCCTTCATCGTTTCAAGACATAAAAAATTGGTTTTCTGCTTTGAGTCTTAAAGAAACTCCAGAAAAGCACAACTTTAAAGCACAATTGTTTGTGTCACAGTTTCTGCCAGTAAACAGCAATAATGTCGCAAAGAGTCTTAACTGAGACAGCCAGCATGTCCGAGACATAAAGAAGGTTTATGTGAGAGTCAACACCAGAAACAAAACAAAGTGAAAGCCTCGCTGTGTTTGCACAGAGAGGCGGCGATGTAATGAGGCCAAATAAATCTAATTAGTTTTAATGCGAATGATCTTTATGAGGGGGAAGCTTCCAGACTGATGATAAAATAAATAAATAAATAAATTGGAACTGAGAGTATTTACTCGAGACTGCAGACTTGGCAATGTCTACGACACATAAACAGGCATTGGGGCCTGTGACTGTGAGATATGCAGTCTACTTGGAGAATGAAGAGAGAAATCAGCCTCCTGACTAAGGTACTAAACAACACCAATAAAACACGCAACTCCCGCCAATTCATTTGCGAGCGGAAGATAATGCGGTCATGTTGTCTCAAGCGGATAAAGAAAATGCCAGCTGCAAAGAGCTCGGCCTGCCTTGAGAAATTAATGGTACTCATCAAGAAATAAAAGAGCCATAAAAACACTGTCCATTTCCAACACCAGCAAAATGGCTCCTTCATTTAAATGAGGATGCCTTGAACAAGTTGAGGATCTCATGGGGTTTTTGTTGTTTTCTTGTTTTCTTTTGTTTTTTCTATTTCATTTCATCGAAGGTGCTGGATCAGGAAGATGTGTGTCATAAAGCCCCGGCCAAATTGAACCACCGATCCAAACCATGTCCCTGCTGGATTTGCTGATAGTCATCAGCTTTTAATGCTGTTTGTCTGGTCCAAAGATTTTACACAAGATCTGTTGATGGTTTGATAAAATATAGATACTTTCATCCTCTGTATGCATCTTGCTGTGCTTTTCACTGATGTTACAAAGCAGATGTGAGGCAGAGGAGCCCTATTGTGTCGAACGTCAATGTGGTAGGAAAAATAAGACTGTGAATGCAAGTTCTCATGAATAAATATGCATAAAATGAATTATATGCCTGTCGACTGTAACTCTTTATCTTTCCAGCTGTGCTTTTCTGCATTTTTTTGTGTTATTACTAGGTAAAGGAGAAATCAGGGACAAAGAGGGAAAAAGTTCAGTGCAGTCATTCATTGCCACCCAGTTTCAACATTAAATCACAGCGTATTCACCCTATTCATAAAGTGCAAGGCCAAACTGGCCTGGTGTTTTGTTTTCTTGTGAACTCTAAATTTATATCAGAAGATTTTACTCTGCCCTTTGCCATCACAACTTAAAAAGAAGTAACCCATAAAGGTAAAAGTTCCTAACAATAATTCTTAAAAAATTAATACAACACATAAATACACAGAAAGAAAGTGTTTCTGCTGTGGTAAAATTGTGGAAGAAGTGAAATTAAATGGTTAAACTGAAGGGGTGTGGGGAATATGGCTGTTAATATCTGGAAGGGCAGGGGTTGTCATTGGGGGGGGGTGGGGTGCGGACCTCCCCTAACACAGCGGTAGGGCAGGTCACTGGATCCACTACCAGATGAAAACATGTTTATGTCAGGAAGAATTTTGGCCACTGAATGCCACTGTTGACTTAAAACCTGCTATGCCCATCTTTACCACTAGATGTCAGTACTAATTACAGACTGGACCTTTAACTTTTCAGTGAAGGTCTCGATTCATCAAGCATGTGGTTGCACTTCAGGTGACATCACAGCCTCATCATCAACCCCTTAATGTCTGAATTTATTCATAATTTAAAAAAAAAATAAAATAAAACAAAACAAATCTGGAAAAAATTAAACAAAATATGTTAAATTTATTATTAGATCACTGAGTTAAAATATAACAAGATCATTCTTGATTATTAATCTAGAATGTCATACATAAATAATAATGAATAAAATCAAATAAACACAAAAAACATTTAGCTTACTCATTTAGCATCAAACCACTTCTGGCCTTTGTTTTATTTCTTTTTGTCAAATTTTGTCAAAGTGGTTTGATGCTAAATGAGACACTAATTTTAGAAAAAGTGGTATAATGTACTTTTTTAAAGATTTCCTTTCCTTTTTTCCATGATTGTCCGACTCAGTTCTTCTTCATCTAGAAACCACACAGCATATTCGGAAGGCAATGTTATTATCTTTTTTTGGGTTTTTTTTTTTTAGTCAGCAGGTCACATGACAATTTTACAACTGGAAACACAGAGAAAAACATTGTATAGAAGTTTTTATTCCTGAAAATGACATCATAACACTTGCTGAATGAATTATAAACCTACATAATAACATCAATCTAATTAATAACAGCAATGTTTACCTAAATGTATTGTGAACTGTTATAGGATGACAGCCACAAAAAGAAAGGTAGAAGAAGAACAAAATCAGTGAAGCAGCTGTGTCCTGGGTGAAGGTGAGAGCAGAAAATCTGTAGGGAAAACACAACTTCAAAGCAATTCTTTCATTAGAAAGCTGAACAAAGTCAGCAGTCTTGACGCCTCATTACCAAATGCTGAAGACAGAAGTCTGTCTTCGGCCGTGTTCCCATACAGGACTCAAAGTTCCAACGGCTGGCACTAAAACAGGACAGTGAGTCCAATTTCACTCTGTTGTATTTCACTGTCTAGCTATAAGTTTTATTTGAGTAAGCATTCCAGTAATTTATTGTAGATCAATGCCAATATTAGCATCAGAAATACTCCAAACATAGGAAAAACGTTCCTTTGTTTAAGAGAAGCCAACTGATATACTGTGCTTAGGATCAGTCCTCTTGGACCTTGTCCACATCTACTGGCATCTCTTTCCTCTCTGTTGCACATTGACAAACGCTTGTGCCCTAACAGTTGGCAACACAATGTAGAAAAATGCCCCAGACACACAACTGGTACATACTGGTAGGGGCAGTACCGGTATGACCAGTACTGCCCCTACTGGTGACCTCCAGTATCACAACACATCTGGCATACATCAGACTTAATAAGTTGATTTTCCATTGATTTGAGTCAAATGTGTTGCAGTAGGGAAACTCCAAACACTTGCAGGACTGCGGCTCTCGAGGACCGGAGCTGCCCACCCCGGGGACAGACATTCAGTTGCAGACTGTGACCCTCACAGTCGATGTAACGCAAAAAAATCTAGCTTAAAATCTAGGTATATGACCTTAGCATTAACACTAAAGTTCATGTCTGCGGGTACTGCAGCCTGCCCTGTGTGATCCCTGGCCAGAACGTTATTTACATATTGATTACAAGTTAAGAACAATCAAACATCTTGTCACCTTTATGTCACTTTGCACGCCTTCCAGTCGGCTTTCAGATGCTTTGTTTTCCATTTTAATTGGTTTCCATGACCAGCTTTTATCTCAGCTGGTAAGAGTACGACTGCACTCATCCTGCACTGCAGAGTGGGGAAGTTACTCTTCAACTAAGCTGCCACAAGGTCTTGATCACACACAGAGTTCTAGGAAAACAAATTTAGTCTTGGCCGTATAATAAGCATCCCAGCGTGGACGTGGAATTGTTGAGTATAGTGGTAGAGGTTAACAACTTTGTCTTTACCAGTAATGTCTATGAGATCAGCACAAACGCATGAAAAACCAGCAAACAGATTCAACATTCGGTCCACACACATGCTGTGTCTATTTATAGCTCCCATCATGATCAAATTTTGATAGCTGAGTGCTAATTGTGAGAAGCCATGTTTCTCATCCCATTAGCTGATCTGGTACAAAGACAGGCACTCATTCATGAGGAAATTGAATTGCAGAGACTTTCATTAATCAAAATGGACAACCTTACTCTCGAATCAACTACGGCAAGCGGTCCTCATTGACATTCAGCTGTGACTGAGCCCACAGTGACACAAAAACATGCCCCAGTCGTGGGCTAACACAAATACACAGTTACAGGAGGGAAAAGTGGAACTCACAGAAGTGAACCGCCTATTAAAAGCTAAACATTGTGACGGTTCAGAGTCAGACGGAGACAGAAAAAGAGCACATAGAGACAAAGACGAAGACCAGACTAAATCCAATCAGTGGTTGTTATTTGCCTCAGATCAGAGGAAGTCGACGTTCGCAGTGTGAGAGCAATAACGTAATGAGGCTGATGCCAGCTTTCTTCTCATCAGCTCATCCGCTCGATTGTCCCCAATCACCAGCTTCCCCTCATCTCTGTTGTGCCTTACAAGCTCAGCCTTACAACCTGACCTCTCCTCAAAGACATTTCATCCAAATGTCAACAGACAACAGGTGTTTGTGAATACAAAGACCCATTCTGGCTTTTCTTAGAAATCTTTTCATGTGTCAGCATTAAAAGGGGTCACAGTGAGAGATTAGACACTGATTCTGGCTTTGGAGATAAATCTCAATAACTGATACTTCTTTGATTTAACTTACAAGCTTAAAACCAAATTTAACTTAAATAGATGTTATTTATTTCCATTCAGAATGCATCATTTGCGTCGCTGTGAAATGCTGGAAAATTAAATCAAGTCAAAACAGTTTTCTGTAAAAGATATAATTTGTTTGTTTCATGACCTGACAGAGTTTGCTCAGTTGTCATGGAGATCTCATCATCTCCAACTTCAATCTGGCGGAAGATTCAGACATTTTCATCAAGTGGACAGAAATTCATTCTTTATCTTTTCCCATCTGGATGCTTCTCTACTAGGTGGCTGAGAAAACTTCAGACCATCATATTGTAGAGAAATATTTCCCAAACTGGTGGTCTCAATTCGAAAGAGGGTCACAAGATTGTAAAAAATATAGACTGCATTGATCAAACTAGAAAAGCACTTGAATATTTGAATAGCCCAGAAGTAGCTCATATCCACCCATATTGTAAAGAATCCTTCTAAAAATAACCTTTATACAAAGATGGACAAGAAATTATCAAGATCGTTGCATATAATGAACTATCCTTTTCCAAAATATCACGAACAAACGTAAATTTCTGGAAAAGCACAAGTATAATTTCAACAATATGTAGCCTAAATTATGCTTTATTTAATTGTATTCATACCATGCTCAGTGAGAATACTAATGCCATCTAGTGTGCATTATTTTCATATACACACACACATAATTCGGCAAGTTAAATCACGGTTACATCACTCCATTACGGGCGCCACTATAGCAACACTTTAATCAGCTACTTCATATCAGCTGGCTTTTGACAGGTGAAAAAGAGAAATTTATGATTACCTGACAACGATTGTTTAATATAAAAAGTACATCAGGGCCAACATGTATACTGTGCAGGACCATGGTGTAAATGGATAAAATAACTAAGAAACGTGCATTACATGGTTTTAATGCACACTTTATAGTGTTCCAGATTCTGTGTCATGCATTGTGTACTGCACAGTCCAAGTTGTTTAATATTACATATTTGTATAATATTTTTATTCATTTGATTTCTTCATCATATATAATGTATATATTTGAAATTAAACAATTTTAGATTTTGATAAAATATACATGTACAGTATAAACTAAGCAATTTAATGATCCTTAAATATTCATAACTTTACATTTATATTTTCTAGATGGTTTGCATTTTTCAACGATTCATTTTTAATTTTTTACTTTATAGGCATATCTATCTATACATATATATATATATATATATATATATATATATATATATATATATATATATATATATATATATAGATAGATAGATAGATAGATAGATAGATAGATAGATATAGATATATTCAATCATTTTAGATATTCAGTCACTCTTGCAATACAATTTCCACATCACAATGGATGAATTAGATCACCAAACATTGAATTCCAAGTTTCTGAAAATAAAAAGTTCTGTATTTTATATAATGGTCAGTCACATCTATTTAGTCAGAAAGATAAAAACTTTTTCCTTTCTCATGAACCCCCTGGAGTGTCTCCAAGTACCCCGAGGGGTATGTGTACCGGTGTCAGAGAAACACTGCTTTAGAGTCTCCAACATGTTCAACTTATGTACACAAAGTCTGAAAAAAGTTTTATTTAATTTTCCTTCAAATTCTTGAATGATTCTTTTGCCTCCAAAGAAAAATAAAATAAACCCAGTAGGAAGGGATTTCTTGAGTCACTGGGCAGTTTATGAAAGCTCTACTGAATCATGAGGAATTACATTAAATCCTAACAGTTTGGCAACAAGCAGAGCTTATACATGTCTCTGTCAGACTGTGGCAGCTCCTGGGCTGGCTCAGTCACTGCCAAACTCTCAAACCAGTTTGCTTTTTGACAGCCCAACAACTGGCCGTGGGCCAATGGAAATGTTTCCAGAACAGTACAAACTGCAGCCAGAGCGTGAAGCAGGATTATTATCATCAACAAAACCAGTAAAACATCATGAATGCCATTTATACAGAAATAAATAAAAAAGTCAATCAATAAATAAATAAAGAGACAATAAGTTCATTTACCATTTAGTTTATCAGTCATAGAAAACACATTCAGTTTTTCAGCTCTGTATTTTCCAAGAATAAGTGATGATATAATGGTCTGTTACTAGTGGTTTCCAAGAATCTGTGGTGAGAAACAACTTCTATACAACTGTTCATCTCACCTACAACATCACAGTTTCTGGAGTCTTATGCTGGTGGGTTTTCTTAGCAGGATAGTAAACTCAGTCCCAAATAATTCAATCGAACTGTGATAAAATTAAGCAAAACTAAAGTGGATCTATATAAGAGCCAACTGTTTGTTGATTTCTGTATGGATGCTTTGCTCTAAAATGATGGCATACTGGTTGTATACATGTGTTCTGCTAGCTTAATCTGTTGAGGGTATAACTGGATTTTCACTTTCTTCTATTCACACAGAACTTATCACAAGTTTTTGTCTTTGTCTCCTTGTTTCTCATATTTCTACACCATTAACCCTTTCCTGCATAGAGCCCTATAGTGGACACCTATTTACAAGCTTTTTTCTTGCATAATCATTAATGCGGATGGTATTTTTTGTAAATAAACCACTTATGTCATGGTTTGGAGTTTTTGTGTCTTAGTTTTGGTCTTATTTTGTAGTTTTTTTCTGTTAATTTCTCTTGTGTCTTGTTTCCTGGTTAGCCTTGTCCTTTGTTCATTAGTTCACCTGTTCTCTTTAGTTCATTCACATCACCTGTGTCTCATTTTGTTCAGAGTATTTATACCCTTAGTTTATGTTCTCCTGTGTGGGTTCATTGTGTTAAGTTTCCCCTGTGGTTCTTGCTTGACTCTGCACCCTGCCCTCTACTCTGCATTTGGGTCCACACCTCAGCAACCCTCATCATGACAACTTCAGTGGATGCTAGTGTGTCATCAAATATGTTTTCACTCACTGAAGAATAAATACATATATGATATAATTGAACATAACGTAATTATGCAGGTTTGTCTTTTCACTAAATGAAAAGAAAATGAAACATCTATATTTTATAGATGATTTACATAATATTATGATTATATATTATTTTACAAAACATTTTATAGAACACATGAAAATAAATCATGGTAAATTCTAAATATCACTAAGAAAAAAAATGTATCATTGCATATGACTGTAGAGGTTAAATACTGTATTTTAAAAAAAATGTTGCATTGTTTTTTATTAATTCATGCATGAAAGGGTTACAGAAGCATTACAGAACTTAGATAAACTTTCTCAATGACAAAACCCTAACCATGGCTAACTCCACCATGGCTAGCTTGCATCCAAGCTGTACTTTCAGTTCTAGACATTAAAAGTCAGTTATCTATTGACTATTATCTCCGTCTGTTTCTCACATTTCCTCTCCTTCCTTAAATGATGTCACTTTTGATAAATCGGCCACTGTGTGTGTTCAAACACACGTGTGTGTTGATGTCAGCTAGGTAGGATAAAGTGAAATTCACTGACAGAGACGGCTGCAGAAATGTATTTAAAATGTCACTGTCAAAGTGGGTCAGAGGTTTAGTCTTCTCACAGCGCCTAGCAATCGCGATGTCTGCATCTGCCACCCCCCGTTTTCAAGAAAGGTTTGGTATATTAATACACTGTAAAAAAAATACTCGGATTTTTTTTTTTGGTTCACAGCTTTTTCCTGTATTTTCAAAATAAAGAAATTTTACTAAAAATAGATTATACAATTATATGTGTAACATGAAAACCTGTAACATAATAAAATTCCAAAAATGGAATATAATTTATTTTCACATTAAATACTGTTAAAATACTTTTTTTTAAAAATGTATTGAAATTTCCCTTAAATGTCTTTTTTAACTGGTTAAACTAAATTTAAGTACAACACTGTCAATACTGTTGTTATATAGTGAGTTTGCATTCTTACAATGAAAAAAAATGCTATGGTAAAGAGGTGGATTTGAAGCCAACGGATTTGAGACTATGTTCAAGCAAAGTTACAACTTCAATATTTTATGTGTTTATGTGTTTATACATTGAAAATCCAAAATAAAATTAAATACCTCACGTGAAAAAAAAAAAAAAAAAGGTATAAACTGTATTTTTCTATTATTAAAATTTTTACTAAAACTTTTTCCTGTTTTGTCAGAGTATTTTGTTTAATGGTTGCAGTTTTACAGTCTTTACACTGGTGTGAACAAAAACTGTTGATTGATATAAATAGCTATACTTAACATAAACAATCCTCATCAATCCCTTTATATGAAGGTGAAATTTAACTTTTTACATACTTCTGCAGAAAATCAATTTCAAGCCTTCTTTCACATGCAAGACGGGTGTGAAATGAAGGCATATTAGGGCACATTCACATCAGCATTTTTTTATTTAAATCCTAGTTTATTTGTTTGCAAAGTCTGCGTCATTTAGAGAAGTGTAAATGCACCAAACAAATTTTGATTCGGATCAAAGAAGCAGACGACAAAATCCCTAAAAAGTCCCTTTCTGCATTTGACTTAGTATTGCATTGTGAGTAAAGATGGTAAGGGTCCTCTCCATCGTCTTTAGTTCAAACTGCACCGGTTGTTGCAGTGCATTTCTGCAGTTTACTTGCATAAGACAAAATAAAAAACCCAAAACAGCCATAGTTTTGTCTCCATGTTTAGCTTACAAGTGGAGGAAACAGAGTTTTCTTCTGCAAGCAGGTCTTTTTCTCTCTTTTGCTGAATACTAGTGCAGCGCCACCGTTGGTGAGAATGGGGAAATATTATTCTAATGGTTTGGCTGGTTTGACCGAAGTGCAACATGAACCCGATCTCGGTCTGCAGGAATACATCCCTCTAAACTGAGCCGAGTCCTCAATCGGAGTCTCGTGGACTAACATGATGTGAATGCACCCTTAGTCCCAGATAAAGTTATATAAGAGAAAGGCCTGGTGTATGTCACTTCTGTCTAATCAGCATTTTTTATTGCAAACTAGGTTTAAAAAGGCATTACAAAGCAACTGTGCTTGTATCAGCAGTTGTGAATGGCTTTGTGACATTTGACAATGTTTCAAATGTCTGAAGACGGAGTGCCAAGTTGCTCAGATGGTTGAGTGGACACCCTGTGTGGATGTGATGTACTTCAGCAGCCAGCTCAGGTCTGACTTCCAAGTCTCAACACAATTCAGTTTTCTGAATGTCACCTCTTTTCTCTGCCAGTTTTCCTGTCAGTCTGCAACGAATGATTAAAGCAAACAAGAGAAAAGAAACTTTAAATCCTTCTAAATGTCCAAAGAATTTGATTGTGCTAATAAATCAAATCAGAACTGAGTAATGTATTTTTAAACTGATATAATACTTAAAAATATTCCTACTTAAACGGAATAACTTTTCTACCACATTTATGCATCATCATTTAAAAGTAAGCAGGTCCGTACTCATTCATCCTCAGATGAACAACAGCACACGTTGTACTGTGTTCTTATTCAACAAAAACTAAAGCAAAATGCTAAAAGATGTGTGAAAAATCAGACATTTTGTCTGTTCAGGTCTAAAAAAAAAAAGCCAAAGAGGAAAGACATCAATAACGTTCTAAGAGACATAAAAGTTGCTGCTCATTAGCTAAAGTAGTAATGGTTATGAACAAAGGGAAAAGATCCAAAAGAGACATCAATCTTTAAAGATTGATGTCACACACACACCCACACACCCCAGTTAGACAATGTTCATACAATACTTACAGAAGAATTTCTAAAAACTCTGACTCCGGGCCTCAGTTTGCTTGTAAGGTGTTATAATTAGCGAATATGCAGTTGGGTAATAATGGTTAATCGGAAAGGTTTTGGCTTAGTTCTCATTAAATAAAACTAAAACGGTATAAGAGACTAAGTAGCGACGACATTTAAACCAGTGACAGTTTCTTAATGACTTATGGGAAGCCAGCTCAATTCATAAAGACCTTACCTCACAACCGACATAGCTCAAAGGATTTATTGTTAATGTCCCAGTAGGAGACACTTTATGACACATCAGATAGTCCTCGTCTGACCTGACTGGTCAGACACGACAGGACTGGTGGACTATCATAAAGTTGTCCATCTCAGGGTGAATTAAAGATTTATAAAGGACCAGATAAGGATTTATGTTAACAACAGAACTGACAGAAAATCTACTTTTCTTTTACCCTCCACATAACTAAACAAAAAGTGCTTTCCATTGGATGACTTTGGATATTTCTCCACATTTCCTGCATACCTTTCATATTACTAACCATCAGATTGAAACTTCACAAACCCAAAGTAGGAAAAAAGAAACCAATTTAGTCATCCTTTTTGTTTACACAGAAACCAGTAAAAACACATCACAACATTGGGAGGAGTAATGCTCGGCAAATTGGCTAACTGGACAGAAGGAGGCACTAAACACTGATCTGCTGAGACACCTTAGGACACAAATGGGAAGTATTTTACAGAAAAGCTATTTCCATCTGGTCTGTAATGTGGCATCCCAGAAGCAAGGCCAATGAGATGGTTCATTTATCATGCTGAAAGTTTTCATTAGAACCAGCACCTTATTTCCATTCACTAATTACGCCGACTGATTTACCCTTGGCTCCTTTGACTTTTCAGGGGAGAATATACAACGCTTGTAAATAGTCTGTCTTAACAAAAAATAAATAAAAAGAGAGAGAAAATATTTATGAAACAGGCTTCTGTAATTTAGGTTTTATCATTCTTAATGAGGCACTGCCAGATTTTCACACACGTCTTATCAGTGTGTGTGTGAGTTGCGTGTTAATATCATGGTATGCTGATCTAGTTATCTTGTTTTGAGGTCTTAATTTGAGTTTGACGAATGCTTCATAAGAACCACAACAACGGTGAAAGCTGTGGTGCCAGCATTTTGTTTTTGAAGCTGTGATCTGGAGATCAGGTGATAACGTCATTCTTGTCTTTATCTTCAGGAACTGGCAAAATGATATCCACAGATAACTGTCACATGCTGTTTTCTCCGGATCAAAAGATGGTCAAGGTGAGCTTAAAAAGGAGCAGGTAACTAATTTACTTGTAATTATTGCAATTGTTAAGACCTTCATGTGTGATTCTGTTTACTTTCTGGTCATGGCTTCTCTGAATTCCGACAAAGACTTTGTTTTACCATATTTTCATAAATAATTACATCATTATCACAAGGAAATTGTTGGTTTTTTCGGTATCATCATATTTTCTGTTATCTGAAGAAAACATTCTCATTACTCTGAGAAAAAGAAGGAATTTATCTCAAAATAAAAAATCATGAAAAATGTTTTTTCCAAACACTGTTGCTCTCAACTTCTGAAGAATCACACACTCTTGTTAGAGAAAAATCTCACTTTGAAGCAGGAGATAAGAAACGTATAAAAGCGTTATTCTACTCAGCCATTCTGACCATCTGTCCTCCACAGAGGCTCACTGTATCATACTTACAAGACTGACGACAATATCAAATAAACATTCAAATGGCATTAAAAAAAGTTTTCCTTCTGACACAAGCAAAGCTAGAAGATGTAGCAGAACATGGTGAGAAGAAGCCGGGAGATGTATCTGTTGTCTGGAAATGTTTCGTTTTAAAAAGCCAAACATGGACCAAACAACTAATGCAAATGTTTCTGAGATAAAGTTAACACAAGCTGTGTTGCCATTACATTTTATTACAAAATAAAAGCAATATTTCTAAGTTTTGACAAACAACATTAGCAATTTGCAGATATTACTAATGAAGTGTGTTTAGCGCATGAGCCTGAGTTCTCGTCCGACTGACGAATTGCTGCTTAGGCGAGGTAGCCACGTAGCGTTAAACGGTTTTCTATTTGCTGTGGAGAATTTGCTACGGCTTTTCAAAGCTTTTCTCCCTTGTTTTCTTTTTCTAAACCTCCGAAATTGGCTGTTGTTTGTTCCACACCACGCCATTTTTACTGGAAATGAACAGGTCACGACACCCTATGTCATGTTCAGGGACACGTAAATGCAAAGGAGTGTTACACTTTTGCAATGTATTTCTACATTGAAAAATCTTAAAAACCACCTTATGAGAGCATAAAAAATGTTTCAAGTTTTTTTTTAAATGTAGGTTTTTCTATTAGCATTTTTTTTTTTATTGTGACATTTAGTTTTTGCACAGTGTGATTGAAACTTACTTAGCTTCAGACATTCTTGTATGTTTACAGCTAAGAGCAGCACCCTCCACCTCCTCCAGTAAAACTGAAGATACAGCAGTAATTCTTCTCTTTATCAGTGGAAATTTTGGTTAATGCTCTTTCATGCAAGGAAAATAAAATATATGATAAGATACGTCCTTTTTATCATCCAACCTGGCGTTAACAGAAAAACCACATGTGCTCCACATGTTAACCACATGTGAAAACAAGTGATTTTGGAACCGTTTCATGTGATCCACATGTAAAGTACATGTGGATCATATGTTCATGCACATGTGAACCACATAAGGTGAACTTTACAGCATTTCATGCAATTCCACATGTCAACTACATGTGAAGCACATGATTCTTCATTTGAGCTTCACATGTGAATCAGACCTTTTACAAATGCAGTTCACAGTGTTTTTGTCATTGCTCATGTTTCAGGTGTTTCCCGGTGTGATTTATAATGTTTTTATGTGAAACATGTGAAAAACACGTGAAAAACACCACGGTAAGCCACAGTTCTGGATCTGTACGAGTGTGTAACTCTAGTGTTTTTCTGACCCTCTTCATTTCCCTCCACAGCCCCCGTAAAGTGTTGAAGAACAATGCCAACACCTACCACCCATACTGCAGAAAACTAGTCACCTTAATTGTTGAAGCTGAATGCTCACACCCACAGAGAAGATGAAGAGTCGTGAGCCACGACCAGAATGCTGCAGCACTTCTCTGATTAGCTCTGTTGGCTCTTTTATAATAATTTATGCTGCAGAAAGTAGAACAAAAATATTATTTTCAAACATCAAAGCACCGAATGTGAAATTCATTGTCATAATGACAGAGACTTGAGCTATATGCATTTTTCCTTCTCTTTGTAGGTCTTAATATACTCCCAGTGATCCATCATTTCAACAAGGAACAACAATTATACCAGGAATGGGGCCTCTATTAAACCAAACAATGCCTCTCATCAAGAAAAGGCAAAGTGAGACAAAGAGCGTCTGAAAAACAGGCAGAGGCACAAACACAAGGCTCCCTCTGCTGTCAAATCCCATGATTAATTAACATGTATCATAACAGCTCAGAGGATTAATTCAATCCCAGCGATGGGTCCAAAAGCTTTGACATTTGTGAGAGTCAGCCGCCAAGTGATATAAAAATATCAATTATCTTTACTATAGCAAGTAATGGGAAATTCAATATAAGTGCTTAGTTTGGATTCCAGCTGCAGAGGTCAGGCTGGATGAGGAGAACTGCAGGTTTCTGACTGTGAAAAGGGCAGAAGTCCTTCCAGCTTTCCAGCAGCGTGACAGCAAACAGCTCTAGGTGAAAAGATGAACTTGTTGTAATGGAGTTTGTGGTGACAGTGAGGGATTGGGAGCATGGGCGGATAGTAATGACGTTATCAGTCTCTGTGTGATTGTGAACTGATAAATGAAGTGTCTGCTGAGCATTCAGAGGCCGGGAGAAGAGCGGGAAGCCTGCGTGTTGTCAACATTGCAGGAACAATAAGCAGATTTCTTTAACTAGCCTCCCTAATGTGCGGCGCTGCAGTCATTTCTCAGATGAGACAGATAATCTGTGTGAACATTATGCTCCAATCAGTGCTGCAACATATTCTGCAACAACAAAACAAGGAAACTCATGTTTCCTTCGCAGTAGATTGTAATAAACCTAAATGTCATTAACTATGCATATCCTAATGTTCTCATAATTATCCTGGTTTTTCTAACATAGCTGGGACCTGAATAGCAACATATAGAGGAATTATTGTTCCGAGAACGAATCTGAGCATGAAGGTTTTGCTCGCTGAGAGCCCCACAAGCCATCTTATACACTGTGCAACGCTCCTTTCTTTGTGTTTGTTACCAGAAATCAGACTTTAGTGCAGTCTTTTGCTTTTGAGCAATAGCTTTTCAGGCATCCAGAATAGGCTTGCAATGGTTGTTTTTGGCAGCCTTTTGAAATAATTTTAAATCCAGTCTTTATTTTGGTCCATTTTCTCTGGAATGTGTTTTCTGACTTTAACCTTAGACACTTTGTTACAAGCAGCCAGTTGCAAAGACACAGAACTTATTTCCTTTTCTTTAGTTAAAGGTCAGAAATATTCTGACTAAAACCCAGTTTTGCAGTCATAACATAATATTTTTTCACCCTCACCTAGCTATATGTCAAATATCATGGTGCATAACCACGCGGTGTGCAGCATGCCCTCAAAAGTTTGGGAAACCGTGACAAGTAGATGGTTTATCAGGTAGCCCTGATAAAATATGTAGAAAAAGTTTAAGGTGCCTGAGGGCACGTTCACGCTGCTGGTGGTCCGCTTTTGATGGGCCGCGGTCTGCTTCCAGAAATAGTACAATTCATTTGGTGCAGTATGAACCCCAACCGCAGTCTGATGCAAACTCTGGTCAACTTGAAGGGGTCTCGGTTCACTTGCAAACAAACTCTTTAGCAACAAAACAAAAAGAGATGTCTGCCAAGTCCAATAAAGCATCAAAAAGAAGGAAGTGATGTAGGTTATTGTTTGGGTGGGAGGAAAAACAAAACCAACAGCATGTGTTCATTTGCTGCAGTGTCCATTAACTGGACAAAAATGTAGGAACCACAAGACCAGAGTCCTGCATAGGTCTAATTTTAGGACCTGAAGCCACCTGAATCCATTACAATGACCAAACCCCCCCCCCACCCGTTGATATAACCTGTGAACCGACTTGCATCTTAACAAACCAAGTAACTGTAAATACACCCCCGTCCCTCCTTCATTACATTACTTTTATTTATTTGTTCTTATATTTCATGTCATTAATGCTTTGTCATTGTTGTCTTGTATAATTTAAAAAAAAGAGAAGACATCAAGACAGTACATATATGTGATGGTTTATTGTAAGCGCAACCTTATCTTGAGATTTTTTAGCCTAATATCAGTTCAGTTCAGGCTGCTTTGTGGCGTAGTGGTTAGTGTAACATTTGTAATTTACAGTAATGGACTAGGAAATTGAAATCCAATTGAGCAGTATAAGAAGTTGGTTCTTTAAGGAGCCCAAGATGTAAATAAACAAAACAAAAACCAGTTTTCACAGTGTATTGCCCAAAACAAACAATTAAACAGGCAATTACAAAAATCTTTCCGCAATCAATATGTCCTTGTTTAACTTTACCAATATTTACCAAGAATGATATCCTACTACAGAGGTAGATCTGGTTTTAGCTGGCCATTTTCAGTTGAATAGGAAGGTGCAGAAGACTCAATTACTAACAGTCCCGACAAAAACACACACAAAACAAATTACCTAAAGAGGTCCAAAAGAAAAGAAAAAAAACAACAAATGAACAACTGTATAAAAGAAACAAATCCTCACATGTACAAGATGTGCACAAAAATATAAATACGTATTATCGATTACTTTCAATATCTTATGTGTAGCTATGAAATGCTAACCATTGATTGGTTCATTTATTTTATATTAGTTCAGAAAACAAACCAAAAACATAGACCTCAAGTGCACTTTTTATATGTTTCATAATTCCATATCTCAAGCTTCAGGCATATTCTTCAAAGTAAATTATCAAAACAGCCAAGCAGATCTTTAAAGTTGTGCAACAATAAAAAGCCTAAGTTACACATACTTTTTTTTTATTTCAAATAAATAAAAGCACAGGTCCACTTTAGCACAGCACTTTTTCAACACACACATTTTGTGCAATTGTGCAATAATATTTCCAATGAAAAGGCTTTGACTTAAAACTTTAGCACAAGTAAATAAGAATGTATGATTACCATAAGGCAGTGGATCAGTAAATGGACATGGAAGTCACGCCACAAACAAAAGGGTAATAATGTACACTCGGTTTTTGTGTAAACCACTATCCACCTAATCAACTGAGTTCAACAACTCACAACTGAAAATAAGTCCAGGGTGAGCAGGAAACTGGTGATTGGTGAACGTAGTCAGCGTTTGGCGACATGTCAGATTACATGAGAAAGTCACCATGTTACGAGGCATGCTTACCCAAGCATGCCACAGCCACGGTGGTGTGTGGAAAAGTGACTCATCACTAGTGTGACACCGGAAGTTAAATCACAAAGCTGCTGCAGCACAGGAAGCTGACCCGCCAAAATAAAGCAGCCCCTACATGATCAATGGGTTACATTAGGTCCAAAGACATGCATGTTAGGTTAATTGCTTACTTTAAGTTGTCCCTCAGCGTGAGTGTGTGTATGTGTGTATGTTTGTTTGTCTCTGTGTTGGCCCTGTGATAGACTGGTCACCTGTCCAGGTGTACCCTCCTTCTCACCCAAAGATTGCTGGAAGAGACTCCAGCTTCCCACATCTCTGAACTGGACTAAATGGTTGAGAAAATGGATGGACGATTGAATCAATTCAATTCAGCTTTATTTGAATTGCGCCATTTAACAACGTCATCTCAGGGTCCTCTATAGGCAAATCAGTGCCATCCAATTCATAATGAATGCCAAATTAAGGAAAACCAACAGATTTTGACTTGGATCCAATCCCCATTCTGAGCTGCACGAGGCAACAGTGGAAAGGAAAAACCTCCTTTTTAACGAGAAGGAAAAACCTCTGGTAGAATCCGGCTTGGGAAGGCCAGCCATCTGCTTCATCTGTCACTAAACCGCACGACCACATTCCTACAGTCGGTTATTTTACTATCTGGGGGTTTTATTCATTTGACTGGGTAAATGCTGCATAAAGCAGATATCCTCCACCATCCCTGGGATCAGCTGTGAACCCAATATCTCACTGCCTGCACTGGTTGCATAATGGCAAGTATTGTCCTCACAATAAGTGCAAGGCTTCACAACAAAGGCAATGCTGGTGCTTGTCCACTTGTCATGTCCACAGCAATAATAAAGAGAAGAAGGAAGACAGAACAACCCCGCAACCAGTCTGCACTGAAAAAATTTCTACCTGCATGACCTTTAACCCATGTCATTTATATGTAGAAAACTGTTTTGTGGGCGTATCGCCTGGCAGCGATCTCAACTATGAGACATTGTCCAGGCGGTTTGGGACGCTTGGCTCTTAAGTGCAGTTTGATCACAAACCAAACCAAAGGAAGGTGCAAAATCTCTCAGAAATTCCCCTCCAGTCAGACTGCCCTGCTGTCAATACTTCCCAAAAGTTGTTTCAGCTTGTCCCTCTGACAGGGAGCGAATCCTCGCACAGGAGAATCGGCACAAGTTTTACGCTGAACACTCTTCCTGACCTTCAGCATTTATCTGGGCTTTAGAGAAGAACCATGTCCCTCTCAGGGCTGCAGCAGCGTAGGGGAGCAGGACTCAAACAGCAGACCAGCAGGTCACAAGACAAGCAGTTCTACCATCAGAGCCACTGCCCAAAATACCTCCTAAAAGTGATAGAAAAAGGCTTCAAATCCAGCTAAGTCTTTACACAGGACTGAGAGATGCACCTGCACTGTAAGATGAGGTATACCAAATAACACCAGAACTGGACGGAAAAAATGAGTCTGATGGAGGGTTAAATCCTCCCCGGTACCCAGATCTCAACATTACTGAAGCAGTGTAGCATCATCTGGACAGAGAAGGAAGCAAAATTCGGAAACATCAATAAAAAAAAAAACTTTGGAAAGTCCTTTAAGAAGTCTACAGGACAGTGTCACCCTGCAACACCATGTGAGTAGTTTCTGATAGTTTCTGAGACCTACTGCATCCTCCCGTTATGTTCAACCTGATACTTGTCTTCTGCCCCCTGGCGGATACAGTTTCACTACAATAATTCTGACATAACCCAGTCATAAACAGCACGTATTTTTCTTTCAATTTTATTGAACAACCAAATGAAGACTTCAGATTTGTATTACAAAAGATTCTTGGCATGATAACTTGGGTTAGACGATAAAAAGGTTAAAGAAACTCCATGACAGCTTGTCCAGGACGGTTCAGGCTGTGTGAATTACTATGGGTAGAAGAAAAACATCAAATGTTAAATCCATCAAGCAGCAGAAGTGGAGGATTCATTTCAGGATGTATTTTCTGTACGTTACCTGATGACATGCTAACTAGGGCTGTGACAAAATGCTTTAGTCCCGATTCGATTCCAATTTTTTGGGTGCCAATTTGATTTAAATTGCGATTCCCACAATTCTTCGATATTGCTGATTTTTGCAAATTAAAAACTAAAATGGACAAAACTGTTTTTTTTTGCTTGTCATTTTACTTGATTTAAATTCGGAAAAAAACAGCACAGTAGCCAGACCATCCTTCTGCTATAATGGCCAAAAAGACAAGTAAAAAGATCAATAAAAAAAAAATAAAAATGACTACAAAATTTTTAATTATTATTAATTATTTAATTATTTTTATATTTGAAAAAAAAATATAACAAATAAAAAAAAAAGGATTTTAAAATTGTAAGAAAAAAATCCCAATATTCAAATTTTTTATTTGATTTTCCCACCCCTAATGTTAACATCACGCAAAGTCAGCAACTTGCATTCACAAGATGGCCGAGTGAAAAAACTGTCTAGTCTAAATTAAACACTAACCTCTAAGGCAGCATTTTGATTTAGTTCTGGGGAATTTTGGAAGCATGACAAATAAAAGAAATCATGTTTTATGCTTCCAGCAGGAGAAGCTGCAGTTTCTGCCAAACAAAGGTCAAACAAGTTATTTTAAGTTTCATCCCTGCTTGAAGTGCGCAAAATGTGACGTTACCATCTCCAATTAAAATCAACAGCTTTCGTGAGTTATGGCTTTTATGTTTATTATATCAATAAAACAGGTGTATAATAAAATAATGATAGATTATAAAAATACTTGACTTGACAGTACCAAATGATCACACAACAGATGTATCAGCACCCATCTCTCCCCTCTGCATCATTACAAAATTATGCAGTTTTTAAAACCGTCATTTTTTTGTAAAAAAGCTGTTTTTCCATTAATGTTCACACGTGTTTCACTAAATCTCTGAACATATTTCCTGTTTAGCAACATTGAAGGAAGTCAGGACTTGCAGGAGACTGTTTGCATGGAGAAGCAGAATATTACTGTTTCATCATTTAAACGACTTTAACAAAGAAGATGCATATTGTTTGCTGGTGGATCCCCGTCTACAGGTCTTCTGGTCTGTTCTCTTCTACATGATGCTTCATTTGTTTTTATTAAAGAGCAGATGTGGACTGCAGGCAGGTCAGTCAAGCACACACACTCTGTGTCTATGTGTTACAAGTTGTACATCATACAAGATGAGGTCTTGTAGTGCTAAAACAGTTTTTCCTTATGGCAAAGGCGTTTCCATGGTGATAGCTTTTGTTTGGCAAAAGGTCCAACACCTGCTGCACCTTCGGCTTGGACGCTCCTAACCTAGATTATATTTGCCACTCAGAACCACTTCTTTTTTTTTTTTCATTTTCTTTGTTTTTTTTTGCTTGTTTTTGCAAAAACAGACAAAAATGTGAGGTCACGATGAGATAAGCTCATGTCCAGAGGATCAGAAGATGCTACACTGTGCTCATAAAGGGATGGACGTGGTCAGCAGCAGGACTCAGGTGGGCTGTGGGGGTTAAACCATGTCATGTGTGGGTGTGCACGGTGTATAAAATTATATGAAGAACTAAATTTGTAAAGTAATATGGAGGAGACTCCAAAAAGAAAAGCTACTGATGTTTCAGTCGCTAATGGGTGGATTCTAATAAATAAAACTAAAATAAAGTATTGGTACTAAAGGAACCAAAGTGGGAGAAGAAGCTATCCTACACATCATTTCACCACCAGCAGCTTGAAGCATTGATCCAAGGCAAAACTCTGATCCTACCATGTGAATGTGGAGCTGAACTGGAGACTCATCAGACCAGCAACGTTTCTCCATCTTCTATTGTCCACTTCTGGTGAGTCTGTGTGAATTGTAGCCTCAGTTTCCTGTTCTTACTGACAGGAGGGAACCCGCTGTGGTCTTCTGCTGCTGGAGACCATCTGCTTCCAGGTTGGACATGTTCTGTGTTCAGACATGATGTTCTGCAATTCGTGATTGGAACCAGTGATTACTGGACTTCCTGTTGTTTTTCCATTATCTCCAACCAGTCTGTCCATTGACAGACTGATGTCAACAATTTTGGTCCAGACAACTGCTGCTGGCTGGATAGTTTCTCTTTTTCAGACCGTTCTCTTCCTCAACAACTAATGAAGTGGACGGTGAAAATGATCATGACTAATATTGTGGTGTAAGTTTGAAAAATATAATAAATATAGAGGGGAACATAAAAGAAAATATGCTGCAAAGATAATCACTAATCGCTGAACCACAGGAGGATGTCTCTCAATGGCAAATTAGTTTTATCAGATATTTTCATTTGAATTTTTCTGCATCTTAAATGTGAACAATTCCGCCAAAATGCAATTAAATGTGCATTTATGGTATTTATAAATCAGCAAGCACAAAATGGAAAAATATTTTAAGAAATATATTTTTAAAAACCATGTCAGTCTAAATCTTCATGCTGAGTAAACGCTCCAACTTCCCTTAACAGAGTAAATCTCGGAGCAGACGGCCAGACTACTGAAGCTGAATCAGACTTGGTCATTAAACCTACATGACTTTTATTTAAACTCAGCTTTAAATCAGATCACCATGACCACACTCAGTCTCTAGTCCCGGCAGATTGTTGTCCTCATCAGCAGTTTGCAGAAGCCTGAGGTGGAATTAATGCAAAATCTTTACAGGACACGTTATGAAGATAATCAGTTAGCAATAACAGATTAAACACACACACACACACACACACACACAGAACAAATGTTGGCACCAGCTTCAACCACTCCTACCAAAAACTATTTCACAACAACAGAAAACGGGGACCCTTCAGCCATGAAATGAAAAGTGTGTCACAGAAACCAGTAACACACACCACACACACACACACACACACACACACACACGCACGCACGCACGCACACACACACACACACACACACACTTGTCAGTGTCCATGTTAGCAGGAATGGGAACATAATCCCTCCTTCAGATGTTGCATCCCTAACTTTACCTATGACATGTATGACATGTATATTTACAGTTAATAACATGTCATCTGCAGTTTGCACCTGCAGGAAATGTGACAGAACAAAGATGACGCCGTCTCCATGTTCACGCGCTCTGTGACAAAACAAGGCGACATTATAAACATATCTGCAGCTCGGAGATAAACTCTGAATCACTAAATAGTTTTCCCTTTTCTCAGTTTTAGATCAAATATTTCATCTGAAGAAGACGATAATACTTCTGGATTTACTTTCAGAAGAACAAACCGTCTGAATGTGCAGATATAGGACTGTACATTATAACCCTGACAGCGCCACACAGAGCCAGAGCTCAGCTGACGCGCGCGTGCACGGACATACAAGAGAATGCGCGAGCACTTGTTCGACCGTAAAGAGAAGAACTCGCTGTGGAAGTCCACCTTGCGTGGACTTGCGCAACAAAGTTTCTCGTTATGTTCTGGGGTGACCTGAATTCAGACCCAAAAGAAAAAATGTCCTAATTTCCTGAAGAAACGCGACATAAAGCGTGTTTCAAACAGCCAGAAGCAACGGTGTCAACTTGTTACAGATGGCAGGCGAGCTGGCCGCAGCGCGGCACGATGGTTGCCCGCAACAGGGGAAGTCAGGCAGCCAACTTCAAACAAGCAGTGTGGGAATCTCAGCAAGGCTAAAAGAAAGCAGGAGAGCACCTGCACTTACACTCAGCAGCGGCGGAGAGGTCCAGAAGTGTCCCGGAGAAAAGACGCCCACACGGTCCTCAGCGCTCCACAGTCCGAGCTCCACATCCAGCGGTCTCATTCCCTCTCCTCCTCTCCCTCAGCTCGCCTCCACAGCTGCTGGATAAGTTTGCTGACGTCAACAAGCTCTCGGTCTCAGAAAAAAAAAAAAAAAAAAAAAAGCTCTGTGGTCTCAACCCGAATAATACGTGGAAAGGGGGGAAGGGAGGGGAAGAAGCCCGGAAAGAAGCGTGGAGGCGGGCGGCGTATTAAAGGCTGCTAACGCAGGACAATGGCCCTATTAGAGAGGGAAAAGTACGTGTCGTGTCTTCAAAAAGCTTGAACTTCCGTGGATATTTTAAGATATAGGCTAGCTATTTTAAGGATGAATACCATGAGCTAAATATATGATAAGCAGCAGCTGTATGGCATTTAGTCACTCTCTCAATAATAATAATAAAAAAAGAACTAT
Source organism: Telmatherina bonti (assembly GCF_933228915.1). Classification (NCBI taxonomy): domain Eukaryota; kingdom Metazoa; phylum Chordata; class Actinopteri; order Atheriniformes; family Telmatherinidae; genus Telmatherina; species Telmatherina bonti. The sequence continues at coordinate 31,742,488 of NC_136613.1, read as the reverse complement.
AGACAAAGTTGGCAAAAGTCAACTTAAGAGACGTTTCAAATTAAAAAAAACAACCAAAAACAAAAACACGTCAAATAAATAAGTAAATAATCATTAAACAGGATGTTTAGCCACGTCGGCTCAAAGTGGGCTATTTGAGTCGGCCATATCTCCAACTTAGTGAATTTATTGTTTGATCTAAAAGGGGACAAAAAATTACACAAATATAAATTTAAACATGGTCACATTCATAATTATTATTATTATAATTATATATCAGATAAACTTAATAATTATCAATAATTAAAGAAAAAGACATTAAATGGTTGTGAGATTTCAAGCAAAATGAACTGATCAGCAACACTTGGCTTGGATTTACTGGTACCAGATAGCTAACCGAAAGTGTCAGTAGCCTACCGCCCACTCCTATTGCATATGAGCCACTGGGGCACACTAACATGTTAGTTACCGCCAAAGGACCGCCTTTAACCTAACAACATGGTTTCAAACAGTCTGTCTTTAGAGTCGGAATTTAAACGTAATTTCAAGCCGATAGCATTTGTTGCTAAAAGGAGAGGAAATACAAAAGCAGACAAATACATGGACACCTCCACACTTGTTTATTGGTTAGCAAACACAGGATAAAACGTTATCTTGTAAGCTAGCTCACAAGCTAAACCTTTCTACAGACAGGTGCAAACACTATGGGATACCAGGGGGTAAAACCACGAATAGTAATTATGGGACTGGCTTTTATCCTGGATGGGAATGTTTGGTTTTATTCAGCCAGAACTCAAGCTTTGCTCAATCAGGCTTTCTTTGCTATTTGATGCTAAAAGCATGGAGAAATGTTGTTACAAACCCCAGCTCTGCTAGGGGAAATGGGGCTGAAACATTAAAGGGGTGCTATTATGGTATTTCAAGTTTTCTGAGCTTTCTACAGTGTTACAGTGTTGAATCCTCATCAGACATGTGAACAGCGCTGTTTTTTTTTATCACTTAAACGCATGTTTGAGTTTGAGTTCCAGCACTCTCTCTGTTCGGTTTCCATGGCGACGAAAAACGCGTCGTTTTAGAGAGTTTTTCTCTACTTGGAAATCCTTGTGACGTCCCGGGGAATAAGGTTCGGTGATTGGTTACCTTCTACTGGTTAACAAGGGCATGTACAAATACATCAGGTGGGTGGAAAACGTGGGATAAAGTTATTTCCAACGATGGCTGGTGAGTTTACCAAAGAGAGACATCCTGCTGCATTCGTTGCTGTGGGTTGCTGTTTTCCACTTCGTTTTCAGGCTCTGATTCAGGTTCCAACATGTAGGGCTGTATGATGTGTGTTGACATTGTATTTTTTTTTTTTTTTTTTTTTTATTGAGTTCATATTAGCCTAATCCTTCTGTTTATGAGATGTTACAATGACGGCGAAAGCAGTTGTGGTGCGCGCTCCCGATGTAGTGCAGTGGCGGGAGGCGGGGCTTAATGCGGAAGAGTCTCAATCCACTCGTTTTGCCCGCAGGCTGATCTGACAGCCTACGGAGAGGGTCGGTCTGAAGTAAATAAAGCGATTTGTGACAATAACTCTATCAAACCCAGCCCTTCTGGGCTCAGAAATAGAAATAAATTAGCCTGAAATGCACATAATAGTTCCACTTTAAAGACTTACAAGGAATTGGTATAAACAACAAACAAATAATAATCATAATAATATTCAACCAACACAATGTCCACAAAATAACCCCACTTGGTTCACACCACAAAACACCACAAATCCTTTCAATAACCAAAGAAAAATCAACCAAAGGCCAACTACAAGTACCAACAAAGGCAGCCACAACAAGACTAACCAGTCATCAGAATCCTAAAGTAGCAAGCTGTTCTACACCAGAACCACAGCTGCGCTGAATGTTCATTAGAAGCTGGCTTAAATTGTGAAGCTCCAGCTGACCAGCCAAGGAGTGGGCCAATCACAGGTGGGCAATGGCAAAGTCAGATGTGTCCTGTGGAGGCAGCCTCTTGTGGAGGTGTGATGGCACAGCCTGTAGAAGTCTGGAGGAGTCAGTCCGTGATTCTTTAAAAAACATAAGAGGCTGTGGGCTTGGGCCGTAATAAATGCAAACGAATACATGAAAACTTGGTGACCTTGAGGTTTGTTTTCTGATTAGCTAATATAGATTATTATTTAGCCATCTTACCTCAAAAGTTCATTCATTAGATGGATAATGAGCTTTAAAGACAGGTTTCTGGTTTAACACTGGGCAGTGCTACTGAAAGTTGGTCAGCAGCTGCAGGACAGCTTTTGGCATAGATACTTGGTTTTAAAGAGACATTCTTTCCTTTAGAGTAAGCCATATCACAAAGATTATTTTAGGACTGCATAGCATTAGATACTCAAAGGAAAGGTAAAAAACATAAATGAATTCATAAAAGAGTGCCTCCAAGTTTATGTTCTGACTAGTAACCATTATTAAGTCACATTGTCTTGTGAGCTAATTAGATGGTTAACTCAAAAGCTACACTTTCCAATAGGCAAATCTTTTGCTTATAAACACTAACAATATGAACCAGCATGTCCAAAGACATTCATGTTAGGTTAATTGGTTACTCTAAATTGCCCCTTGGAGTGAGTGTGAGCATGAATGTTTGTCTCTGTGTGGCCCTGCGATGGACTGGGTGTACCCTGCCTTTGCCCAAAAGACAGCTGGGATAGGCTCCAGCTCCCCCGCGACCCTGAATTGGATTAAGCGGTTTGGAAAATGAATGAATGAATGATTGAATATGAACTATAAACATTTGTTTTCATTCATTCATTCATTTTCCGAACCGCTTATTCCATTCAGGGTCACAGGGAAGCTGGAGCCTATCCCAGCCGGCTTTGGGCGACAGGCAGGGTACACCCTGGACAGCTCGCCAGTCCATCGCAGAAACATTTGTTTTTGTTGACAAATATTAAATAATTCAAGCTTGAAATACTGATTGGTAGAGTTTTCAGATAAACACGTGGGTAATGTTAGGTAGCTAATAGTACACAATCTTGCAGTTATTATACAGTGGTTGTGTTTAGGTTCTCTTATTTGACAATATGAGCAGTTTTGTTTTTAATGTAATCATTTACACTTCAGGTTACAAATGGCCAATTTTAACCAAAATGACATTTGCTGTCCAAGCCTGTTCCAAACACTCATTGTCAGGAATGGTGCAGAAGATATGACAGCTACTGCAATATTCGATTGAACATTTTTTTAATACTACCATACAGAGTAAAGCAGATGTTTAGTAGTCTCTGATGGCAGGTTAATTTATATGAGCAATGCAGATCAACAATGTAATCAGTTCCCAGACTAAATTTATAAGTAAACAATTGAATGGCCTGAAATGCATCAATAAATATGTCAATGAGTGGTTTTACTAAATAAAGTCTGTTTGCAGGTAAAGCTATACAAGTTCAGCTCTACGTACTTTTAAGAGATGAGTTTATAGGGTCGACTTTGCATTTTCAAACACAGCGTGAGCACTGCAGAGACTTTGCTGTCATTGGGACTCATGGGACCTCAGTCTGTTCTTTTACTGGACTCGATCCACAATCTTCTGCTCTTGGCAGCCTGCTATGGTTCCCGAATGTTGAACAATGTCCATCCATCTTTTAGGCGACTAGTAAAGTTAACTCTCCTGCCATCTCTGTTTTCGAGTTTGCCTCTGCCAAACAAACTGGGACAGAGCTCTACTTTCTGTTCCCTGTTTGGGGACACACCTCTGTTATCATAATACACAGAAACTCATCCATACAGACTGAAGCTGATGTCATATTGTATTTTTACATGATTAAAGCCTGTCTTTGGTAGACCTTGAATATCACAGTGTTTCTTGTAGGATCAACCCCTAAAATCTTGTCTTAATAAATTTCTCAGAGATGTCAAACTCATCTGAACACATTAAAAAAATAACATATTTGAGTGAGTTTTAGTATTAAATAAATTTAATTAAATGAAAATGATTGCAATTACATAATGGCTATTAAAACATTTACCACTGAATATGTCAAGATGAAATGAATATCTAAGATCTTGATGATCTTTTTCCAACTAAAACTGGAACAACTGAACCAAAATTGTTTCATTGGAAATATACTTGTGTTTTTCTGATTGGTTTTTCCCAGTTACTGATTTGAAATTCCAAATTTCCATTAATGAGTGATTTATTAGCCATTCATTGTCTGCTGGCTGAGAAGCCTGAGCTATTCTTTCTGTTTTCCTTCTTTCTAATCCAAAACCAGGCACACTTAAGCAAACAGATCCTTGATATTATCCGAATAAGCTAGACTGAGAATATTTGGACAAAGGTAAGGCTGCATATTGGTTTTGAAAAGTCAATGACTTCCACTTTATCTGACTGTGGGACCACTGAACTATCACGAATTTCTGTCCATGAGTCAGTGAGTAATTATTTGAGGTCATGATCGGGCCTTGGAATAGAGTCTCTTCAGACTGGTTCTTAGAATCCCAGATACAAGACAGAATTTTAAATGAATATTTTGGTACTTTTTAGGTGATGCAGTTCTTACTTCGTGAGCTACTTGTTACATGAAACAGAAATGCTGAAACTTAAAGTCTAGTCTCATCTGGAGATGGTATTGAATTTGTAAAGCTCAAAAGAACAAACTAAAGCACTTCTGTCTGTTTCTAGGCAGTGTTTGAGGCAGGGAGAACTTAGTGTGCACAGTATCTGGAGACGCAGCTGGAAGTGGCTATATTGGCAGAACAATACATTAGCATTAGAAAATTGATTTCTTAATTAAAAAGCAGAATTACAAAACAAACACTGTGGAATACCTTGGGAAATTTCAGATGAAATTTGAAGAATAATTCAACAAACGCCATGTCTGGGTGTCATAACATTTGATGATACGGCATAACAGCTATGGTATTTCATACAAGGAGAAAAGCACTTTCCAACTAGTTATTAAAGATTTCTTTTATTAAAGGACAAGAATGCAGATCTGCCATCAAGACTTCAACATAAAAAATGTTTTCTTTGTTTTGTAAATTAAATCTCATTTCATACCTGCAACTATTTGCATGTGCAAATTGACATATTTGCAGGACAGTTACTGTATCTTTAATTCAGTTTTGACTATGGTATGGATTCAAATAACAGGGAAACACGGGAGAAGCTTGACTAAATGTAGACTTATCTTTAATGTTTTGCAAAAATGAAACCTATCATTTACATAAGAAGTATATATTATTATAAGAGGTGTTTAAGACTTTGAAAGGTAATTACAGCCTTAGATTAACATATTATGTAATTATTTATTAAACTATAATATATAAATACAAGAAGATTGACAGTTTATTGCCATATTTTATCATTAAACTTAACAGCTGTTATTAAAAAAAATTGACAGCTTATTAAACTAAAAAGAAGATTTTTAACCTAAAACATGATTAAATTTCCAACATATGTTGTTATAGATCCATTCTTTCAAATAAAATTAATGGACATACTAATTCAATCCAATTCACTGAGATCAAATTAATTTAAGTCCACATCAGTCCAGTGGACCTATAGAATGGTCACCGCGGCACCTGAGTCCACTGGATCCACTCACAGGCGAAAACATGTTTAGCTAGAAGAATTTTGGCCACTGGCAGCCACTGTCCATTCACAAGTTTGCTGTCCTCATGTTTACCAGTAGGTGTCAGTAATTCTTACTGACCAAACTGAATATTTGTAGTCTGACAAACTGATTGGTTTTATTGTACAGCTGAGTGTCTGTCAATCTGTACAGCAATGACAATTTATACCATACTGTCCATCGATCCATCAATCCATCCATCGATCTGTAAGACCTTCTTCTCTTCAGTAGGATTAAATTAAATTAAATTAAATTAAATTAAATTAAATTAAATTAAATTAAATTAAATTAAATTAAATTAAATTAAATTCAATTCAATTCAATTCAATTCAATTCAATTCAGCTTTATTTGTATAGTTCCACTTCACAACAATTTTGTCACAGGGAACTTTACATACACATCATTTCAAGCCAATTCCTACATAGCCTTTAATAGAAACCAACTGATCAAACCATGACTTCGATCCAATCCCCCATCCTGAGCTGCATGAGGCGACAGTGGGAAAGAAAAAAACTCCCCTTTAACAGGAAGAAAACCTCCGGCAGGGAGGGCAGCCATCTGCCTCGACTGGTTGGGGTGGAGAGGACAGGAAAGACAGAACAACATGTACAACTGCACTTATTCAGGAAGACCTGTGGAAAAAAGGAGAAATAAGTTAGAGATGGCAAAATTGTCATACATTTATAAATTAATACATTAGAGAAATAGAACGAGGTACTTCTCAGTGCATCAGGTAACATCCCCATTGCTACATAAGTAAAGGTTGGCTAGACTACCCATAACTATAAGAGCAAAGAGCATAACCTGGACAGTTGGGTCCCGTACATGCAGGCTCCAACTCAGGAGATGCTCATATCCTAACTATAAGAATCATGGAAAAGGAAGGTTTTGAGCTCGATCTTAAAGGTGTGGAGGGAGTCTGCCTCCCGAACCCACGGTGGGAGCTGGTTCCATAAGAGAGGAGCCTGATAGCTAAAGGCCCTTCCTCCCATAGTACTCTTTGAGACTCTGGGAACCACCAGTAAACCTGCAGTCTGAGAGCAAAGTGCTCTATTTGGAATATATGGAACTATAAGATCTTTTATGTACAATGGAGCTTGGTCATGGAGAGCTTTATATGTGAGGAGAAGAATTTTAAACTATCCTGGATTTAACAGGGAGCCAGTGTAGAGAGGCTGAAACAATCCCTCCAACATCTTTTGTGTTTCGTCCATTGTCTCCATGTCCTTGTGTCACTGGAACTAGCAACTGCAGGCCTGCCTTCATTTTCCATCCAGTTCATACTCCAGCTTCCTTCTCATAGGTGGTGAACCAATGTGTAGATGGTATTCTGTCCCTTTTTGGGCCAAACTTGACTGAGCCCCAGGAACAGAGAATCAGCTACGAGTGAGGAGACTGGTTTTGTGCCATCAATGTCTTTTAATCATCCTTACTTTAACCACTTCCCTTAGACCAAATGACTTTAGGAGATCATGAGGCTAATGCTCCCAACAACATTGCTATCGGGTTATAAGATATTCTCCCCCATTCACCATAGCAAGGAGGCTATTTTAAGGTGGATCAGATATTTTCTACCTGATAAACAATTTAAAACTGAATCACTTTTTTATGTAAAACATAAAAGATGATGATATCTCTTACCTGAAAAGCTCTGACAAATATAAAGACAACTACACAACATCCAAATAGGTCAGTCATTGGTCCATATTATGGAGAGATGAGTCTGCACAGCTACATGTATGCTCCTATTTAAGTATGGTTTAAAAATGGTTTCTTTCATGCCTATTCACGTCTATAAATACAGATTAAAAGCTGTATAACTGGAAGAGAGTCAGTTCCATCTGACTTTTCCTCCCCTAGAGTAAAAAAAGTATCACTATTAGAGGAGAATTGCTCCAGGTAGCCAGAGTATTTATAGTCTGTCACTCCCTGACCAACTCAAAACTATTTTGATGACCTTGCAGATACTGCATCTGCCTCCAGGTTTCAGCTTCGTTCAGAAACTGTGCTCCACAATGATGGTTAGAATGGTTCAAAACAGTAAATGACTTTTAGAATATAAACTTGGATAACTTTTAGTTAGCATTCCTGTCTTGTATAGTTTCCATCACAAATATAGTAGTTTCACCGCAGCTGAAGTCTGGATATGATTCTCACTGTTGAAACAAATGTGTGACATTGAAGCCTGGGTAAGTCTGAGCAAGAGTGGTATTTCAGATGTTTTTTTTTTTCTATAATCAACTAACTTTACTGAATCAACAGAATGGATAATAAACCCAACAAAAACATGTTGTGCAAACTCAGAACCAGACATTATCAAGAGGAGAAACAAAATAAGGCCTGCAGTGATGCTTAGCTTTTCAGAACCAAACATGCTATTGGTTCAGCGAGCTGGGAGACTGCTTCATTTCACTGAAAGAAATGACAAATTCATAGACTGCATGAAAAATGTGATGTCAAGCACTGATTGGAAGCAGCGTTTTACTTTTGGCTGTTTTTATTTGGACTTGTGATAGAATATACAAAAAGCAGAATGTTTAATAAGTTCATGGTTGTTTATGAGCATTAATTCAATATGTAAAATTATTGTCTTGCTTTATGATCAAACACTAGAAAAATATTCACCACCCTGTTCTTCACTACCCTGTTTGTGGTAGGATCTCTTGCTTTCCAATCTGGAGGGGACACTTCAGCCTTTTGTGGCTCCGGACTACTGGAGCGGTTCACAGCTAAGTGTGAACCAGTCGGGATGACATGTAGCACCTCCAAATGGTTTTCAGCCTGTTGTTCACAAGCAGTACCACAGCTCCACTTTTACTCTCACTACTTGGTCTACAGTCTACTTCTGCCCATATGGTCTAAAATCTGCTGTGATGAAGACCAGAATATGTTCCTGATGTCATGTTCAATAAAACATTCATTCATTCATTCATTCATTTTCCGAACCGCTTATTCCAATTCAGGGTCGCGGGGAAGCTGGAGCCTATCCCAGCCGGCTTTGGGCGACAGGCAGGGTACACCCTGGACAGCTCGCCAGTCCATCGCAGGGCCACACACAGAGAGACGAACAACCACACTCATGCTCACTCCTAGGGGCAATTTAGAGTGACCAATTAACCTAACATGCATGTCTTTGGATGGTCCCAAGCAATAATCTCTCACGCTGGACCACATTGGAACTGTTTAAAGAAATCATTGTTTTCAATTCAGCAGAAAATAACAAGAAGATACAAGAAAGACATAATATGACTGTACCAAGAGACTGTTTAACTGCTGCTGGTCTTATTTCAAACATAACCTGCCTTTGTGGCACAAGTCACTAAGGCAAAAAAAGTCATGACAAGCTGAACATTAACCTGGAGTTAAGCCACTTTTCCACTGTAGTTGAGGCCGCTCTCTTATCTATTTCTAGACAGTTGTCAGTCCATAAGCTCCCAGGGGTATCAGTTAAACCAACAGCTCTCCATAAACACTGATATTCCAGACTTTTTATCTTCCCAATTAGGGAATTATTGTCGGAGCAGCAGCAGGACATTGAGCAGAGTCAGCAAAATTAACTAATGGCAACATAATTACTAAAGGGGCAATGTATGAACTCCTGACAAGCTCTTTGAATGAGTCTGTTGGGGTCTTTTGACGGCAGAGTTTATGTAGTGTTAGCAGACATCAGTGATGTTCAACTTTAAAGTCTTTTTTAATTGACTTTTGATGTCAATGCATTCTATGTCAATATTAGATGTCCTGTAACCAAAAGGACTTCCTCTGACAGGGTTACAGAAACATCCAAAATACCAGAGGATCTGCAACTTAACAAAGGAAAACCTGGAGAATTTTTACTGAAGAACAATACTGAATGTGAAGCAAGTGTGGTGGGAGCAGCCAGTAAATGCAACTCGGTACAAAAGGGGGTAACCTCTACAACAAGGGGTGCCCAAGTTTGGTCCTTGAGATTCGCCATCCTAAAACTTTTAGATGCATCTTTTCGTCAACACACCTGACTGAAATGACTGAATTCGCTTTACTGCATCCCATCCAGCTCTGCAGAGGCCTGGTAATGAAGCCATTCATTTTATTTATGTGTGTTGAGTTGCATCTAAGGATTGCATCTAAAAGTTGCAGAGTGGTAGAACTGAAGGACTGAACCTCCCTGCTCAACAAAATGAATGAGAAGCAAGACGAGCTGTAATATTACTGAATGAGAATATGATCTTCTGATACAAGGAACAGAGGTTAACTCTGAAGAACAGAACTAAATACAAATAACTATAAAGCCCTCAAAGAACACAGAGCTTCACCAAGCAGCTCATTTCCACCCATACTGTGATTTCTAGCCTATATTCTCATCCTTCATTCATTTTAAATACAATGTCAAATTTCCAAATTCATAAGATCCCTTACATCTTCCTGGATGGTAGTATCCAGAATTTTTCCATGATCCAAATCAATTTTTTCATCCCGTGAAGCCTGTTTGGAACTTCTGCTGGATTTTCTGTACATTTATTGTGAAGGTTCATGCATATATGCTAAAATATGGCCCTGTCTGGGAATGATAAAGGATCCCTCAAAATGTCTTGGATGCAGATGGATCTGGATTGCTCCAAAAGTTACCCATTGTCACAACAACAAAAAAAAAAAAAGGAAATCTGTCAGTTTTTGTGTGACTGCTGACATACACACACACACACACACACACACACACAGATGACATAACCTCCGCCACCTCCTCTGCAACAGTATTAAAACATAAAAACCCCAACCTGAACTTCAGGAAGACTGGCTGAAAACTGAAGGACAGACTGAGAAAATAACACAAGAGAAGACCAGAAAAAATAAAATCTCTAAAGAAGAAAAGAAGAAGCTCTAAACCAAAACTTAAACAGCATATCTGAAATAGTACAGAAGAAAAGACAAGACAAGACAAGAAAAGGAAAGGAAAGAAATGAAAAAAAAAATGAAAAGGGAAAAGGAAAGAAAAGAAAAGAGTACAAAAGAAAAGAAAAGAAAGACAAGAAAAAGGAACAGAAAATACCAAGTAAAACCTGAAACTCAGATACATTCTGAAACAAGAGACAACACGAAAAACACCAAAAGTCACTAGACCATCATAAGGTTAAGTGGAAAACAGAAAAAGGCAAAAACTTACTGGAAACAGGCTAAAAAATAAAACATGATGGAGCAAATCTTCATGAAAGAAACTAAATGAATTTATTTATGTAACTGGGAAAAAAACAGCAACAGACCTTGAAGTCTGTTTCTGTCATTATACACAGTATTTACATACTCATTCATTCATTCATTTTCCTAACCGCTTAATCCAGTTCAGGGTTGCGGGGAAGCTGGAGTCTATCCCAGCAGTCTTAGGGCAAAAGGCCAGGTACACCCTGGACAGCTCGCCATTCCATCGCACACTATTTACATCCTGTACACACAAAAAATGGTCATTGTAGAATATCTTTCTGAGTAGGTTTTAGTACATGCTGACACAGTGTATGCAATTTATCTATTTCATTTCATTTTTATTTCTTATTTTTATTATATTTCTTTAAATTTCTTTTTCAAGTTTGTTTTTTATGCTTCCTGCACCCCGCCGTAACTCTTTTAATGTTCTTTTGTAAAGAAATTTGAATTGTCTTGAACATTAAATGCCATAATTCTGCCACCATAAAAACAAACTTACCTTGCCTAGAATAAAAAAAAAGCCATTAGTTCTGATTCCACGAGTTTTACTTCAATGAAAAATATATCACCGAAAACCTTGAGTGGTGTTGGTGCAATTTTCACTCAAGAAGTGAACATAAGTGTCTTGAAGTGTTTTGACAATAATTACAGAGCAAGAAAATGATATAATTGAGTTGGATCAGTTATATTGATCAAACATAAGACAGCCTTTCAGATTTTTTACATGAAAGCAGCTCCAAGGTTTACAGAGAAGTTCTGAAGATGAGAAATATCCAGCGAGCAGCAGTTTTCTGGACCAGAATGTCTTGTTGATGTCAGAGGAGAATGGACAGACTGGTTGGAGATGATGGAAAGACAACAGGAAGTCCAGTAAGTACTGGTTCCATCCGAGATGGAACCAGTGTTTACAGCAGCAGAACATCATGTCTGAACACACAACACATCCAACGTTGAAGCAGATGGTCTCCAGCAGCAGAAGACCACAGCGGGTTCCCTCCTGTCAGTAAGAACAGGATACTCTCACTCACTCACTCATTTTCTGAACCGCTTAATCCAATTCAGGGTCGCGGAGAAGCTGGAGCCTATCCCACCCCGGACAGCTCGCCAGTCCATTGCAGAGCCACACAGAGAGACGAACAACCACTCACGCTCACTCTCATTCCTAGGGGCAATTTTAGAGTAACCAATTAACCTAACATGCATGTCTTTGGATGGTGGGAGGAAGCCGGAGAACCCGGAGAGAACCCACGCATGCACGGGGAGAACATGCAGACTCCACACAGAAAGGCCACTGATCAAACCCCTCCCAAGCCAAGGATTGAACCAGTGACCCTCTTGCTGTGAGGCCACAGTGCTAACCACTGCGCCACCGTGCAGCCCCAGAACAGGAAACTGAGGCTACAATTCACACAGACTCACCAGAACTGGACAATAGAAGATGGAGAAACGTTGCTGGTCTGATGAGTCTCCAGTTCAACTTCACATTCACATGGTAGGATCAGAATCTGCTGGAAACATCATGACAACATGGATCCATCCTGCTGTCAGGATCAACAGTCCCAAAGTCTTGTCCAACTTAGCTTCCATTAGTACCAACATGACATGGTTTAACCTCCACAGCCTACCTGAGTGTTGCTGCTGACCATGTCCATCCCTTTCTGAGCACAGTGTAGCATCTTCTGATGGAAACTTCCAGCAGGATGATGCACCATGTCACAAAGCTCACATCATCTCCACCATGACGATGAGTTCACTGTCCTCCAACGGCCTCCACAGTCACCAGATCTCAGTCCAGCAGAGCAGCTTTGGGATGTGGTGGAACGGGAGATTCTCATCATGATGTGCAGCAACTGTGTGATGCTTGATGTCAACCTGGAGCAAGATCTCTGAGGAATGTTTCCAACACCTTGTTGGATCTGTGACACAAAGAATGCAAGCTGTCATGAAAGGAAAAGCGGACCAACCTGGTACTAGCAAGATGAAGCTGATAAAATACTTTTCATCTTATGTTGTTATTGAGCCAATAACAACATTTTTTCTTGGTCTGAAATTTGCAAATTGCGCCAAACCTTATAAAGCATTAAACAAATCATTTTCAGTTCTAACTGATTTCCATACATTTGCTCTCAGTGCTGCAGGTTTTCTGATGTACAACAACCTCACTGCTGATTTGCACGGCAGTGCTGGAAACAGCATCATCCTCTTTTCTTCCAATTTGTGCAGATACCGCCCCTGTTTCACAGAGCACAGACAGAAAATATGTTTTTTCATATAAGCTCTTTGCATTTCAAATGTTATCCTATTGTTAGAGCATCACAAAGGAATCTTTAAGGGGGGGTTCCTCATTAAAATACCAGTCTATCCATTTCCATGAGAGCAGCGAAGTGGCCCATTAAGAGCAAAGTTAGAGATCCGTGTATCCATCATCACTGCGGCTCATCAGCACAGCCATCACCAGAGATCGCCACAGAAATGATAAAGGTAACAAAAAGAATGCAAGCGCAGGACTTCCACGCCATATTTTTCAATATTACCAAAATAAAATATGTTTTGGTGATTCAATTGTGAAAATGATGCCTGTAAAGGGCCAGTATCAGCTTAATCAGTCTACTGTGGTGATTCTGAGTCTGCAGAGTATTAAACTCTTTGTTTTCTAGGACTTTTCACTGCATTTAAGGCTTTAAATCCCCCAAATAGTTGGAATGTTGTATGAAACATTAAATAAAACAAAACATAATTATTTGCAAAGCCAATCAAGCCATCTTTTATTCCCAGTAGAACATAAACATCATGTCAGATGGAGAAACTGAGACATTATTTCATGGAAAATCTGAGCTGATTGTGAATCTGATGCAGCAACACGTCTGTAAAAAGTAATTCCAGGATGATGTTCAGCATCGTTAGCATCTCCTCTTCTAACATCTGCAAACATCTGGGAAGTGAGGAGAGCAGCTGCTGGAGTTTCAGGAGAGGAATGTCATCCCGTTCTGGTCTGATGCAGGATTCCAGCTGCTTCCATGGTGCTCCAGATGTTTTGTACTGGTGAAACTGGACTGCAGCAGACCAGTTCTCCTGTTCCACCATGCTGCTGTGATGATGCAGGATGTGGTCCAGCATGGTGGAACCTGCAAGGTCTTCCCTGAAACAGACGTTGTCTGGATGGGAGCAGATGTTTCAGCATTGATGGAGCTTCCTAGATGTGGAAGCTGCCCACGCCATCGGCACTAATGCAACCCCATCCCATCAGAGATGCAGGCTGATAACAAGCTGGATGCTCCCTCTCCTCTTTAGTCTGCAGGACACGCCGTCCATGCTGTCCACAAACAATTCCACATCTTCATCCAGGTTTCCACTCAGAACATTTAAATGGGTTTAGGTCCAGAAGAGATGATGATGTTTGTGGACCCAGTCCACATATGGCTTTTTCTTTATATGATGGAGCTTTAAGCTGCATTTGTGGATTTCAGGATGAACTGTGTTTACAGGCAGGGATGTCTGGAGGTCTTCCTGAGTCCAAGCAGGGATTTTCAGGCTAGAATCCCGTCTGTTCTGATGGAGTTCTTCATAAACTTCAACCTTGTCCCATGAACACAGAGATTTCCTCTGATTCTCTGAATATCTTGATGATAATACACGCTGTAGATGGCAGGATCTTTTACAGTCTTCACAATTTTACATTCAGCGACATTTTCTCTGAGATTTCTCTACAATGTTTAGACAACAGTAAGACTCTGCCTTTCTGAAATGCTTCTTTCTTGTTACTGAACTGTTGCCATGTTTCAAATGTCATTAGCTGTCGAATGCATTTCCAGTTGCTTTTGATTTGTGTCAATAAATTTCCCAGACTTTCTTTTGTCCCCGTTCCAACATTTTACAAATGTGTTGCTGCCATCAGATACAAAATGAGCTCATATTTTCCATGAAATGATACAATAATGCCTCAGTCACAGCATAGTGCACCAAAAAATGAAACAGTGATTGCTAAATGTGTCAGTGCGCGTGTCATTTTTTCATTACTGCTCTTCTATTTTCCTCCACTAGCTAGTCATGAATATAAGCAGAAACTTTCTCAATTAATCAGTCAATTTTATGGTTTCCACTTTATTCATCACAGAGCTTATTTTAGCTTATTTTACTCCTCACATTGTTCTTGAGGGGAAAAATTAAAGAATAATGCTTAAAAGCTTGAGTCACAGCTACATGAAGCTGTGAAGATTCAAAGCTGCTCCTGCTGAGATCAAGAGCAGAACCTGAAGCAAAAGACACGGAGCTCCTCTAATCCTCTGCTCTAATCCACCTCTGCTGTCAACAAACTCTCGTGCTTTTAGCAGAGGTGCATTCGCTGCCAGAACACCTGATTCAGCAGGCACTGCAGCCAAATGGTGGAAATCTATAGCATACAATTGGAGGACCATCTTATTATCATAATGTGATGATAAAGAGGAGAAGTGGTGCCAGGGATGTGCAGAAAGGCAATGTGTTCTGTGATGTTCATGAGCCGTTTTGGTCAGCATGGCGTCGCTTACTCTCATAAAAGTTCTATTACAGGACAGTTTCTGTGGGGCTTTATTTAATTAAAATGCATTATATGATTTCATTAGGGAGCAAAACCAATTAAATGTTCTATGAGGTTGTTAAATTTATTATTATTGTTTTACAGTTTTATTCTTTGTTGTTTTATTGTTAACTTTTACAGCCTGCTGTTGTTTCCGTTTGCATACAGCGTACACGAAGGACGGGAACTTTGTCAGGTTCACTTTAGCTTATTTACTCATGCAGGCTGTTATTTCCAGGATAATTGTATTGACTGGTGGGGAATGGTTTTGCGTCGCACTGGGAATTCTGCAGGCGTCTGATAACAAGAGCACAAATTGGCAACGTCTTTTAAGATAGTAAATTAAAATTAAAAGCACGAGTCCTCCACATCACTCTGGGCGAGCGAAGGCTTGTCATGTGATTTACTGCTTTTGTGGAACGAGGACGGATTCGTGTAAACTGTTACCTGAGGAGCAAAGTGTATCCATGCTTAAAATAGGCTGGAAGTGTAAGTGAACATGTGTTTTATTTAGAATGACAGGAACCGCTGCAGGTAAGGATGAGGAAGTGTGTCTGTGAGTCAGACATCTTCTGAAACACAAGTTAACAAGATGAGGAACAGTCAGATTACTGGAGATGGATACAGTCTGAGAATTTAACATTGAAGTATCTGAGTTGTTTGTATTTCTCTATTTATGAACTGTGAAATAAGGCTTCTGAGCTCCAGTTTGCTCTCCTTTGTAACCTGCCAAGGAGCATGATAATGAGGGTAATAACATGTCAAACACACGGACTCTTGGACTCAGTAATAGGAGAGGCTTGATTTACTCGTACCTGCCCTCTGGGTCTGGACTGCCTCAGGCCACAATCACATCCTGTTGCAAACAGATTCAAGCGTCTCTTCTCAGATTCCTTTTGGCAGCATTTTTTATTTATATCATGCGGAAACATTGAGCCGTCACCATAATAAAAAAAGTTTGAGACCTGATCACATTTTTACTTGACAGTTTATTGCCAAAACTTGAAACATATTACATCCTAATGTGATGTGTTTTGGAGTAAAAACGTAGAATATACTTTTTCACATTTTTACAATTACAATGCATCTGTTCATCCATCCATCCATCCATCCATCCATTATCTTCAGCTGAGTCACCACCACAATGACAATTTGCTGCAAGTCAGATGATATTACTACAAAGTTGATCATCCAGCTGTATCCTACAGTGTCCTGGTGCAAAGTTAACATGTGGACACTCTTTTGCTTGAACATGGTGTTTGTTATGGACAATCCCTGATGGCCACAAAAGCCAAGAACAAAAAACCATTTGGCTTCAGACGGGAGAGAGAGTGGGGGAGCAATCCTCCCTGTCATTGCCCACATGAGCACTGAAGCCCCCAGCAGTACAAGGATGTCCCCAGAGGGAGCGCCCTCTAACACTCTAACAGCCCAATGTACAGGCACCAAGTCAGGGGACAATCAGTATGCCCACACTTGCTCAGTGCCTCTCACCAAGTGCAACTACAGAGTGGAAGAGGATCCAACCCTTCTCGAGGACACTGGATCCAGAGCTCAGGCAGTGTGTTGAGGTGTCTCCAACAACATCTACTTGGACCCGCTAAAGCACACACACACAAGCTCAGGCTCCTTCCCCACTTCCCACATTCCCAAAGCTAGCTTCTGTAGCTGCGGATACAACTGTCAAGGTCGCATCCCCTGTTTTACAGTTATTGTAGGAAAATGTAAACGGTAAAAAGATAAGGGGCCTGGACTGCAGTGAAAAATGATTGACAGAGTTTATTAAGCAGAGAATGAAAAATGAACAAGTATTACAATTGCATTGGGAGACACCGTTCAGAAGTCTGGAGGGTTCTGATCTGAAAAACCTGTTTTCAACCTTCATAGTTGTTCCCATTCAAGGTTGACCATTCACTCTCTGGGCTCTCTCCACAGACAGAGACCCTCTTCTTGTAAATAAACAACCTCTATCTCAGTAGTTCTTCATGGCTGAAATCTTTTCATCCCAAGTTACCATACTTGCTTTTCATCAGTATATAATAGACAGTAACCAAGGTCCACCCAACCTCAGCAGAAATGCACTCAGACAGAACATTTTATCCAACTTAGTTACCATAAAGAGTGCATTCATGTATAAGAATAACATAT
Source organism: Telmatherina bonti (assembly GCF_933228915.1). Classification (NCBI taxonomy): domain Eukaryota; kingdom Metazoa; phylum Chordata; class Actinopteri; order Atheriniformes; family Telmatherinidae; genus Telmatherina; species Telmatherina bonti. Next base: position 31,724,998 of record NC_136613.1, on the reverse strand, counting down.
ATGTGAATACATATAACATGAAATATCACATTCAGTAAGACACTATATGAAATTTCTACTGCACAGTTTTTACCAACTCATTGTTAGTAATTGCAGTCACAATAACATATTTACTGTCAGTATTAAGTTGTGTTTTCATCTGCTACAGATGTTGCTTTGACAGCTTACAGAGTTGAATTAAGTTGCACAACATTAAACAGGATCAGTTTGGATGAAGTCTAAATGTCTAACTCTAAAATACACTTATAGAGCAGGGGTGTCCAAAGTGGGGCCCCGTGGGCCTAAATCGGCTCGCCAGCAATTTGGGTCTGGTCCGCTAGTTGTTGTTTATATTAATACCCCACAGAGCTCTGTGTCATGAACCTCAATAAGTCCAGACTCAGGGGGACCCAATGACATCCTCACCTTGTCAGTGAGCCAGGTGCAACCAAACATGGAGAGGCTGGTAATGTCCAAAGATCAACTTCATGTGTCCCACTAAGTATCAGCAACTTGCCTTGTTCAACATGCACTGTTATTTGTTGTTGACATGTTGCACGTGGTTGCAGTTTAGTGGCTGTAATTATTGTTTCTTGCTCCTCTAACGATGACTTTATTGTTCTATTGCCATATTGATTTTTTAACGTAACATTTTATTTGCCCTGATAGGAAAAAAATACACTTTATTAGCTACTGAATGATAATTACAATACCTTTATACATTTACTTGTGTTTCATGCTTTAAGCTGCAGTGTTTGGATAATTTTCAGTTTGGTCCTTGGAGGCAAAAAGTTTGGGCACCCCTGTTATATCTGTACATGTTAGTTACTAAGGGTTCTTCCATGGTTCTTATTTGACTCGATGGAGAAGTTCGTTGAGCGATAAGATCACAATAAAAACATTTGTGTTATTCTGTGTGACATATGATCCATGGTGCTGAATCTATTTCTCATCATTGTTTAGGTTCTGATCGTAACAGATCTAGGCCTCCTTAATGACATAGTTTGATTATTGGGTGAAATTACTAATAATCAAGCTGACTTTGTTATTCATCAATAAAATGTTCAATTTTCTGTTGCATATGTTGGTCACAGCTGACTTGGTTTTAGGCTAAAAGCTCCAAAATGGTTTTCTATGATTTTTGTTTTTTAATCATAGACATCAATATTTTATTCATATTTTAGCTAATCAACTTTGATTTGAATTTTGATCAGATATCTAATTAATAATTCATTATTTAGCCTCTTATAATTTCAAACTTCCTCTGATAAACAGGGCCTGGCTACATGGATCAGTTGCACATCTGGTTACAGTGTTCTGGTTCTGGGACCAGATGTTGGGGTTCAGTAAAAAGAACCACTATTTACTAGTGTGACGAGGTTCTGTGCGGTACAAGAATGATGGCCACGTCGGTACTCTGTTGAAGTGGTTTTTATTCCCAGGTGCAGCAACACATCCAGAGCTCCCGTTCAAATATGTACAATATGTACAATATTTACAATATTTACACTATTTATACGGGTTTTCCACACAAAGTTCTCCAAAGCCAGCTTGCCAATGATCATCCAACATACTCTCCACCCTCTTCTGCTCTGAAGGAGTCCTTTATGAACTTAAAGCTCCTCTCCTAACAGGAAGCTTCTCAATTAACATGGTTTTTCTTCTATTCCATTTGGTTCTGTACACATTTCTGTACAATATTTAAACAGATACATTCCACACAGGATATGCATTTAAACATTGTTGACATCACAATGATTAACCCTTTATAAGAAGATTAAGCACCACAATACGCAGTGATGCAGCGTTTCGGGGCGTCACATGACAGTGACATCACTGACGCATTGCGGCATCCATCCGTGTCTTAAGCTCAGCCAGATGTTTCTTCAGGTTTTCCCAGCAAGCGGTGAACAGGGCAACACGTGGTAAGTTAACAACTCCTCAGTGTGTGTGTGTGTGTGAGACTGGATGTAGAGACGTCGGTTGGCAGCCAATGTGACGATGCAGCTTTGTCACAACTAGTTCCAGTTGAGATTGAGGTTTTTAATCAATTCTTTTTTGGTCTAACTGGTTTCACCCCTTAACCACTGCGGCTCTGCCCAGGGCCATTTTAAAGTATTAATATAAAATATTGTACAATCTGTTAAACATATCATATTTAACCCTTTATGGGGCAAGTGACTATTTTTGATCACTTTGCTTTCTTTCATATTCAGCATTAAACTATATTTTTGTTAATTTAACAACAGAATGGGGGTCTTGGTACATGGCAGAAGGACAATTTTAGGTTAAAATTTCTAATTTTAAGGTATTTCATTGAGTGCCTTATAAAGGGTTCAATTATACTGCCATATAACTCATGAGCCTGTCAGTAGTATTGTAATATGGTGTTAGTTCTTTTTTTTAATAATAATAATAATAATATCATAACCTGTATCTGTTTATTATCCACAAGGACTGTGAGAGACCTATCCTCTGGGACTTTAAAACACACACACGCGCACACACACACACACACACACACACACACACACACACACACACACACACACACACACACACACACACACACACTTTTTTGCACAAGACTTAATCATCTTCGAAACGGTCCAGGGGTGGGCCTTACTGATTAAGGGGCTAAAATTAGGCCTGGGAACTGGCACCAAGCAAAGCCCGATGTGAAAGCTCTAACTGACATATTGGTTCACTTCATCAGGTCATATTAAATCACAAACTGCTGCCAGGTTTATTTATTTATCCATTTATGTTTATGTTTAGTTATTCATTTGTTTTGGTATTATGGTTAGAAACACTGACATAACATCAGCGCTGCCATGCAGAGTTTTGGAAGTGCAGCAGTAATCCAGCATGAATCCAGTATGAACCAGTTAATGCCTCACATTAGAGAGAATAATATAAACTGCAAGCATAAAAACTAAAAGAAAAAAAAAAACAACCTGCATTTCTAGTGTAAGAAAAGTCTGATTAATGCTGTGTGGGATGTGTGAGTGTACTATGATGAAGCATTTGAATCGGTGCAAACATGGGCATGGTCGATAATGAGACTTCAGTAAAACCCCACCAGAAGATGCTTTTATTCAGAATGAGGTCAGTAGTCTGAATGTTGTTGTATGTGTAAATGGAAATAATGTATAAATGCTCCGAGAACCGAGACCCTTGTGTTGGCTTTGGTTGATGCTGAAGAATACAGAACATAAATCAAACTTAGGAGTGAAAAATTACCAAAAAAAAACAAAGAATGGCAAAGATAAAGTTGGACAAAATGGAAGTTTATGAAAATGAAATGAGACAATGACCCTCCAAACCTGTAAGATGGCAGGCTTTCTATTGGACGCTCCAGCTGAGGTTGACCCAAGATGGGAAATAAGTAAAAGCAACAGACTGTTCAGACTCTGCCAAACCTTTTCAGCTACACAGGAATGCCTTTAAAACAGCCTCATGTAAAAGTCTGGAACTGTCATTTGGTAAGTGGATGTAACCAAGACTAATAAACGATACAGTAACACTAAAGGAGAAGATTATTGCTTTTCACTTGAGGCTGCCAAAGCACAAGGTGAATCATCTGCAGTCATTTCAGCGAAAACCTAAACATGAGATTTGTTTCATGCAAAGTGACAAGCCTGAAGGATTTTTCAGCCTCAACCTTGGCAAATAAAAATGATTCATTTCCCAGAAAAATGCTAAATTAACATGAAAGTATCAAAACACATTTACTCAACAACCACTTTATCTGGTTCTCCTGTTCAACTGGTTTTTAATACAAATATACAAGCAGCCAATCACATGGCAGCAACCCCGTGCATTCATGCATGGAGACATGATGGAGACAACTTGCTGAAGCTCAAACTGAGCATCAGAGGGAGGAAAAAAGAAGATTTACGTGACTTTAAAGGAGGCATGTTGTTGGTCTGAATATTTACTGGGATCCAGGGTTTCCAGAAAATGTCTGGAGAAGAGAAAATATCCAGTAAGCAGCAGTTGTCTGGACCAGAATGTCTGGTTGATGTCAGAGGAGAATGGGCAGACTGGTTGGAGATGATGGAAAGACAACAGGAAGCCCAGTAAGCACTGGTTCCAACCAAGATATGCAGAACATCATCTATGAACACACACCACGTCCAGCCTGGAAGCAGATGGTCTCCAGCAGCAGAAGACCACACCGGGTTCCCTCCTGTCAGCTTCAGTTCGCTAGTAATGGTGTGGTGGATTTTATCTTGGTCCAGTTTGCGCTTCTTGGTACCATTATGACCTGGTTTAACCAGCACAGCCTACCTACCTGTCCATCCCTTTATGAGCACAGTGTAGCATCTTCTGATGGAAACTTCCAGCAGGATGATGCACCATGTCACAAAAGCTCACATCATCTCCACCATGAAGATGAGTTCACTGTCCTCCAACGGCCTCCACAGTCACCAGATCTCAGTCCAGCAGAGCAGCTTTGGGAGATTCTCATCATGATGTGCAGAAACTGTGTGATGCTTCATGTCAACATGGAGCAAAATCTCTGAGGAACGTTTCCAACACCTTGTTGGATCTATGAATCAGGAAACTTCTGCCTTGTTGCATCCATGACACCAAGAATTAGAGCAGGTCTGAAGTAAAAAGCGGACCAACCCAGAACTAGCAGATGGAGCTGATAAATGAGCAGTTTGGTCAAATATTGGGAGGCAGCGAGAACTGCAGTGTTCCTGCACATACTGGACACACTTTACAAATGTATTGTTGCTTAATTCGATGCCACTTCTCACTTTTTTTTCTGCTTGCTCCAACGGTTCCTCCTGAAAAGACAGATTCAGTTGAACTGTTACAGAAAAACAGAAGTAAAACCAGCTGACGATACCAGCGATGGTGATGACCATGGTGATGATGATTCAGGCTTACAGGAAGCCCTGCATCAACAGCAGAACAAGTTCCCGATGTGAAGACTGATTCTGTCTGGAGAGTAAGACGTCTGCAGGCTGAACAGAGTTTTATGATTTTGTTTATCCTGATGGTAGTATACGGCAGACTGGTCTCTTCCTTCCGCCACATCTCCTAAACACTATTATGATGCTGTCATTGTGTTGTAACTCTCCATTCTTCAAAGATTCATGAGGGGCCATTTTCTCTGCTTGGTGAAGCTATTAAGATCTTGCCACCAGGCTTGGCATGTATCCCTGCACTTGTCTTATTCTCTGTAAAGAGTATAATATCATCAACTGTGGTTTAAAAAGTTTAATCAGCAAATATAAAAGTCAAGGTGAAGCCTAACCTGCAGCTGCAGAGGACATGACAGCATGATGTAAATTTTAATCATTGTGAGGTTACGGTTTTGCTGGTGATATCTACTTACATTTGAAAACCCATTTTAAAAGCGCAGCTCATTTCAGATCTTGACCGTTTGCTGGGAGGAGAGAGAGGAAGGTTCAGCCGAAGTGAGCCGTGTATCAAAATGCATGTAATGGTTTGGATTTTGTTTTTAGCCACCAACATCACACAAAGCAGGTGAAACCTACCTAAGCACAGTTCCCAAATAGCCTCTTGATATTCAATCAATACTCTTATTTCCAACAGCCGCAGGAGCAGATGCAGATGAAGTTTTAAATGACCTGCATTTACAACGTAAAGTTGGCTTGAAAGATGATACAGCCAAGAACAGCTGGTATTTGTGCTGCATTTTAAAGATTTAGATCCAAACTGGGAATAAAAATAGTTTAAAAAGTTCTAAAAGGTATCCTTTAAAGTAAAAAAAGAAGATTCCACCATCTACAGTAAATCATATGTAATGCTTCCTATATTTAGAAGGAATCCCTGTGTGCTGGGGACAAGGCCACAGGTCAGAACTGAACGCTGGTGATCTTTGGATCCTCGGGGAGCACTTCATCAAATCCGAACATGATTCACTACATGGACATGGGAAGGCTTCCAGAAATCTCGCTCTGTGAACACAGTTCATCCAGAAGTGCACAAATGCAGCTTAAAGCTCCTTCATGCAGAGAAGAAGCCGTATGTGAGGGTAGTTTCATGTGATGGCAACCAAGCTCAAAATTAGCTCATATTTTCAATGAAATTATAATGTCTCAGTTTCACCATCTGACATGATGTTTATGTTCTATTGGGAATACAATATGGATTTTAAGAGATTTGTGAATTATTGTACTCTGTTTTTGTTACGTTTTAGACAAAATCCCAACTTTTTGGGGATTTAAAGCTTTAAACACAGTGAGAAGAGTTTATTTCTCTGCAGAATCACTCCAGTAGGCTGATACTGGCCCTTTCCAGGCCTCATTTTCACAATTTAATCACAAAAACATATTTTCTTTTTCTTAATATTGAAAAATACGGCGTGGAAGTCCTGCGCTCCCATTCCTTTTGTTACATTTATCATTTCTGTGGCGATCTCTGGTGATGGCTGTGCTGATGAGCTGCGGTGATGATGGATACGTGGATCTCTAACTTTGCTCTTAATGTGCCACTTTGCTCCTCTCATGGAAATGGATAGACTGGTATTTTAATGAGAAAATGTTGTAAGAAGACTGGAGAAGGTGTTAGTCCCTAGTATTTGTGTGAAAGTAGCTGTGGAGCTGTATGTACACCATACCACGTCAGAGACAGTCAGCTGGGAGTTAAATCAGCAGGCTTGACTTTATAGAACAGCTTATACTTTTCATGGAATGATAAAATGTTTCATTTTCATAATCTAATATGTTGTTTTAGTTATTCTGGGAATGAAATATAGATTAATGAGACTTGGAAATAATTGCATTTAGTTTTTGTCTACATTTCACGTGGAGTTCCAGCCTTTTGGAATTGAGGTTGTGCAATTAGTTATTTACTAGAAGACATTTAAAGGTGCACGAACCACAAGGCACACACCTGGTAAATGATTCATATTGTCATTAAGGTTTTTATTACAGTCAAACTAGTCATTTGTTAACTTGTATTCTGGTACATAATACAGTTTCTTTCTGAAACTCATCCTTCCCTTTTGACTCCGTCCCTGTCAGAATGGGTCGCCACAGTGGATCACCGGATCGCGGTACAGAAGCAGTATTTTCACGCATGTGCTGACATATGTTTTACACTGGATGCTTCACACCATTTTTGACACATTGCCTGGATTTATCCAAACCAGCCCTCAGAGAAAATGCACACTACTTACTCACTCACACACACACACACACTCACACACACAACATTTTTCATTTACATACATACACATTGATATACAAACACATGTATTAATTATGGATCTCATCTCTACAGTCTATCTTATGTTTTTCTTTATTTTACTTGATACTTGATATGTTTATTTACTGTTTTCTCTGTTATTAATTTCTTGTATATGTTTTTTGTATTTTTTTGTTTCTCTTGCGGCTTAGCCATAGACTGTATGTGGAAAGATGGACAGAGCCTCCGTGACGTCACCCGTAGGTTTCTGAAGAGCTGAATTGAAGCTCGGAGGGCGGTTCCTACCATCGCCCTCTTGGCAGGGGCATGCGTGTCGTCTCTCCCAGAAAATACAAATGTGGGCAAAGAGGTGGAGCTGAGAGGGGGCTGTGAGCGTCATTGTGGATAAGTGACATCGAGCGAACTCTGAGCTGCCCATAGCTAAGAACTAACCGAGCTAACCCGGAGATAACAGGAGCTAACCAGCTAACAGAGGTAAGCAGGCTAAAGCTAAGTCACGTTGTTAACCGGCTAAAAACCCTGGTTGTTTTATGTTCTTCTTACTTGAAGGGGTGGAGAGGGGGAGCTATCTGTTAATCAAAAGGACACGCCCCTAAATATGCAGAATTTTGAGATTAAATTACTTTTAAATGGGCGAGTTAGAAAAAAAATTCACTCCCCCCACAGTTGTCATGAAGGTAAACCTGACCTATAAACCGAAAATGGATTTCTGTACCAGGCTATAAACATGTTTATTTCTGCTGTGAAGATGGTCTTTTTAACATGGGTGTCTATGGGGATTTGCTCTGTTTTGCAGCCCCTAGTGGATGAAGGGGGAACTGCAGTTTTATGCACTTCTGCATAGGCTTCACTTTGAACCGCCGGAGGTTGCTGCTTTTATACTTTTATGATCTTATGTCCAAGTCATGTTTACAGCTGAATTTGGGTGTTATAAATTTTTGTGTGGGCACTTTTGTTTTGTTTTGTTTTTATTAATTGGGTTCAAAGAAGCCCAAATAGCAAGGTGAAATAAAAAATGCATGTAAAAACTGCTTGCGCCTGAAGAGGTTGATGTTAAGGTGAGATATCCTACAACCCTATGTAGAGTTTTAGTCTCCTCTGCACAATCTGTTTTCTTTTTTTTTTCTTCTTCTTCTATCAGTTGTTTTCATATTGTGCAAAAAACAAAACAAACAAAACAAAACAAAACACAAACACTGACCTGTGCACCTCTCAAGACTGAATTTCAGGAGACTCAAACCACCAACCGTCAACCATCTCTACCTCCTGAACCACTTCCACCCTTATGGTCTCTTTCCAGAACTGTACAGCAAATAACAGTTTTGTATGAAAGCAAATCCCAGCCTGTGCCTTGTAATACTCACACTCAACTGGCTTGTTTACCCTGATGCTGTGTCCACATGTAGCACTGAAACCAAATCCAACCTCTGCTTTGAGGGTTTATAGTAGGGAGACCATCAATAATCTTTCAGCCTAATGCATGTTGATCTTCTCACAAAATTCATTGGAGGGGCTCTGAAACTATTAGAGTTTAGCATTTATATATAGTAGAAGCTGACTATTTCATGTGTGGTGCTGCAGAGAGATCAGCATGAAGGGCATCATCGTTCGCTGCCCGTTGGCAGCCTCTGAGCGACCATGGTGCTGCTCAGTCTCTTTGTGTCCACTTAATGTTGTCTGTAGCTCCCTCTGTAAAGTGCATTGCTATTATAACACCACAGTGCCCATGACTCTCAGTAAACTGAATTATCTGAACCGCAATGCATAAAATGTGTGTCTGCATGGCTTGCTTCAACTAACGAGGTCATATGTGGAGCCAAGTTGTGACTTTGAAGTAGATTCATACACATATATGGTACAGTCACATGTCCATCTGTCAAAGCATTAACTTATAACTCAGCTGTCGCTGCTTGTTTCCCACCTGATAAATCCAGTCCTGGCTGTGAAATAAAGCTGCTGCATCCATGCTGACATGTACATTTTAGTATTGTTGTTGTTCCTGATTCATTATCCAGCTCTGTGCACCAAGTAAACGTAGAGAACACAAGATCAAAGGCCACAATGAAATGGCTTCTCATCTTAGTAATGGTGAGTAGCTTCAACAGTGCATGTTGGATATCTGCAAATGTGTGCACGCATACTGCAAGCGCATGCTTTTATTTTTGCTCTGGAAATATTTAAATAAAACATAAGCATATGGACATCAATACAGGCAGTCAATGCATCAATAATTTAAGATGCAAAATGTAGTACTCAGGTTTATGGTATATAGAGCAGCAGATGTTTACTTGGATTATCGTCTGGGTGCAGGACATGGAGTCTTTATGCATCTTGGATTTACACTCATCAGAAAACTGTTAACTCGTTAGGTGCCGAAGTTTGTGAAACTTTTTGGGGCATACTGTAAAATGAGAAAAACATTTTGAACATGAACTAGAGTTTATGATGGCAGCAAAATTACACTTCTAATTATTTATATGTATAATATTGTACAGGTGGTGTTGGTCATGTATTCGGATTTCTGTCGACCCCATTGGGTCAGCTGCAGGGTCATCAGCTGGAAATGGAGATACTATTAAAATGGATTAGATATTAAATTATTTCACTCTGTTTGTGTATATTCACATAGCTTTTCCTTCTATTTGTGTTGCTCACTGCAACAAATCTATACAGTTATGTGGACTGGTTGGTGGTTTGTGCGTAAATGCACAATGGTAAGATTATATTTAGACTCTCTCTCTCTCTCTCTCTCTCTCTCTCTCTCTCTCTCTCTCTCTCTCTCTCTCTCTCTCTCTCTCTCTCTCTCTCTCTCTCTCTCTCTCTCTCTCTCTCTCTCTCTCTCTCTCTCTCTCTCTCTCTCTCTCTCTCTCTGGTCATCGCCCACGAGAGAGAGAAACATGTTCACCACACAAGATGGCACCACGAGGCACAGAATGCGCTGAATTGGAAATCCCATTAAAATTGGGTCAGCTGATAAGGGAGATGATTACATAGTGCCTCCAGTGATTCCCAATTTCACACCTCAGTTTCTATAGTGTGAGGGTGGAGGCTGTGAGGAGAACGGCATATGCACAAACCCTAAAAAAGGGGGGAAGCAAACAAAAACAAACCAGCCCCATTTAAACTGCGAATATATCCCACCTTTTGGGAAGGATCGAACGATCCAACCCCCCCACTGGTCTGTCAGGTCTGATTTGCAAACTGAGGAAAGGATGTAGATGGCTTGTTTCCGCATCAGCTTTGTTTCTAAATGATTTTCACAATCGCTGTGTCACAGCTGTGAGACCCTGCTGAAGCTCTGATGTATTTGTATACATCAGCTGCACCCAGCAATGGTTAAGTCATATCCATCAGGAGGATATGTAGTTTCTGTTTCTTGCAGCATTGTCATCAGTCAAATCTATATGCAATAACTAAAATACAATTTTTTTTGTTTATATCTTTGTATTGCTGATGTTTTTGTTGAGATTTTGTTGTCCAGCTTGTCTTTGTCTTTGTAGGTGCTCCTGATGGTTGTCATCTTAGTTCTTCTCGGTTGTTTTCTGTTTCCTGACGTGCAACAGCTGGCCGTTTTGGTTGAACAGTTGATGTTGCTTTCTACATATCTTCAACTCCTTTTTCTTCTCTCCACTCACCTTTTTTCTGGTTACTCTCTCCTTTCTTTCTTCCCACCTGCCAGATCCAGCATTCATATGTAAATTCAGCAAAGGACAAATCTAAAAATGAAGATTAATACAAGAGTATCAAGAGGAGCCTTGTATCCATGAACTTTAACTTAGCAGAGAAACTTCGTTGGGAGCAACATGGAGCAACTAAGCAACGTGGACCATCGTTCAGCCTGCAGCGATGATGGATTCCATAATGTGTTAACTAATGGACTTAATATTAACAGTCACTACACAACCGTTTTGGTCTCCAGAGGGGGTATTTGTCCATGTCTTGTTTCACCTTGTTCATCTGTCTTTGACTCATTTCCCTGTGAAAATAAACTGGTTTTCCAAACTATTTGCACCTACTGGAAAGAAAATAGACCCTCTCAAGACATTTTGTTCAGTCCTACCATGAAAATTACAGGTGTGATAGAGCCATCATTTATATATCTTTGCCGTTTTTACTATGATAAATCCAACTATGTGGTGTGAAGAAGATCTGTTGTATGTTCAGTCTCAGCTGGTGAGTGTCCATGTGGAGGTAGGAGGCATTTGCACCAGCATTGTTTTTATTCCAATCAGTCTGCACGGACATTCCACTTTGTTTGGGGTGTTAATGCATAAAGGAAACATGATCTCAATCAAAGAAGTGGGCTTGGTCCAACCGTTAAGGTGATCCTTAGTCTCCTTCAAGTGGACGTGATGTTAGAACTAGACTACGGAGTGCATGGTGGTTTCAGCAGACAGTATTGTGGGTAAACTCAACTAAAACATACGTGTGTGGATGATAGGCAGGAGAACTAGCTCACAAACAGCTCAAATACAGTTAACCCAAGACCACTTGGGTATGATGTACCCCCATGTTACGGCTCTTATGTGGTAGAAACAAAGGTTCTCCTGCGTTAAATTAAAGAGTTTTCTTCTTTGTTGTGTGCCCCGTTGTCTCCTTCAGTAATTCCTGATGCAGCACCGCTCTTACCGAGGAGGGAAACATCGATTAGAAGGTCCAATTCATTTGAGTAGTGTTGCATGCATGGAGACTTGGTCCAGAAGAATGTTGCAAGTGTGCATGTTTATGACATGAAGTTTATGTCAGTCTTGTGGAGATAAATGTTAATTATTGAAAGTACTCAACATATAACAGCAGCTGGAGGTGAGGAAATGAATGAGCAGTTCGAAGACACACTCTGCAAGTTAAGATTTAATCTCTTCCACTGTCAGCAACGTTCACACTCCAGCCCTGTCAAAAAGGACAGATGGATAGAAGATGGTGTGAGTCACTGCAGACGTGACAACATGGGGAATCCTTCATCATTTTTCTGTAAGATACAGCCTGGTCTCAGATCATCATTTGGACAGGTGTCTGTTCAGTGTACCATCGGGCGAAGCTGTAACCTTAAGCACGACCGGTTTACGTTTAATCGTCAGCTTAATCGGACATGAATTCACTCCTTCATCCAAGACTACAGAAGTGATGTTTTTCCTCTTTGGAACTGAACTTTAGTTCATACTGATCCACTGGACTGGTCTGATGACAACTATGAGGTCAGTAATTTATGTAGAACAAGCGTTATTGAGGTAACATGAACATTCATTCATTTATTCTCAGAATTCAGAAAACTGCTGTGATTGGCCTGTTGAACTAAGAGGGTGGTGCCTCATGCTACATATGGGAGGTAGTGCCTAGCAAACTAGTTGGTCTGCACTGGGGGAACTTGGCAGTTGTGGAGAGTTTGGGTCACAATAAATAGATGAGTGATTTGTCAGGACCAGCGTTGGATGAATGTTTACAAAGGATGCAACTGCAAATAAGTTTATTCTCAAATATGTGCAAAGTTCATTCAAATAACGCAATTTCTGTGTTCAGATGTTCAGAGACAGGAACATCCAGAAATTATCAGCAAGAACATTCATTCATTATCCTAACCGCTAGTGTAGTCTAATGAAGGATCGCATTCATTAGCCTATCCAGGTCTATCCTGGATAGGCTCCAGGATAGACCTGGAGCCTATCCAAGCAATCTTTGGGCAAAAGGCAGGGTACACCCTGGACAGCTCGCCAGTCCATCGCAGACTGGCGATATACTTACATCCTGTACACACAAAAAAAGTCATTGTAGAATATCTTTCTGAGTAGGTTTTAGTACATGCTGACGCAGTGTATGCAATTAATCTATTTCATTTTTATTTCTTACTTTTATTATATTTCTATTTCAAGTTTGTTTTTAATGCTTCCTGCACCCTGCCGTAACTCTTTTAATGTTCTTATGTAAAGAAATTTGAATTGTCTTGACCATTAAATGCCATAATTCTACCACCATAAAAATCACAGGGCCACACAGAGACAAACAACCACTCACGCTCACTCCTACGGGCAATTTTAGAGTAACCAATTAACCTAACATGCATGTCTTTGGATGATGGGAGGAAGTCAAACTACCCAGAAAGAACCCACACACACATGGGGAGAACATGCAAACTCCACACAGAAAGGAAACTGTTCAAGCTCCACCCCAGCTGAGGACTGAACCAGCGACCTTCCTGCTGTGAGGCCACAGTGCTAACCACTATACCACCATGCAGCAGTCAGAAAGAACATCTCCTCAGTATTGTTAGATAATTCCCTTCATTAAAACATTTTCATTTAAAGACAAATTACTAAATATGTTTGATGGAACAGTGGCTTACTGGAGTCGTTCCTGTCCTGCAGTGTCCCGAGGAAGAGAAACTTTTTAAGGCACGTGACAATGCAGCTCAGTTACGCTGGACACCATCACACTCCCAAAGAGATTTTAACATGCCACCTGTTCTAAGACGACGTTATTGGAGGATCAGAGGAAAAGGCAGAAAGAGACAGAATAAGAAGCTGCTTAGACATGTTGTAATAGTTAATTGCAAACACTTTTTTCACATTTACATGTCCCCAGATGTGACTTAAAAGGTCATATGATCTCTTCATTTCAAGCAAAGATGGCGTGGTATGTATGTTTGGATGGAGGAGGACATGGAAATCTTTTTACAAATTATTAAAGAGAAAAATATAACTGTCCTCCTTGATAAGAAACAGAGGCTAAATGGGAGTTATACAAGGAATTAGAAAGTGTCATGAGGGAGAAAGACTTTGAAAAGTCATGGAAGTCCTCATCAGCAAGTAAAAACCCTGAAAGAACGATACCAGGCTACCTGGCAAAAGCTGCTGTTCAGTACAACAATCCCATTGCAACACCTGCAAACTGCAGTTGTTCTGAAATTGTGGAAATATTTCCTTCATTTTGTGCGAAGCTGCAATGAAAATGCAGCTAGTGAAAAGACAAGCATCCAAATGGGACTGTCTTTTACTGACTAAAGCTTGTAGGTTGGATGCAAGAATGATGCTGGATTAGCTGACAGGGGAGTCTCACTGGGAAAATTACAAAAGTTATTTGGTGGCTTTAAGGAATATAGTAAAAACAAAAACAAAGAACTGAAGCTGGATTTTCTCTAATCAAGGTAACTTCAGGGTTATCTGTACTACGATGCTGGTTCACTTCATACCGGGGTTACTCACGCTGAGCGGCTAACCCACACCGGAGCAGGTTATTTTCTAGATACAAAATCAACAGGTATAAAAGCGCCACCATTTGACCAATCAGCTCTCTTGGAAAATGACCGCCCATTCTGTCAACATTGGTACGCAGATCTTCAGAGGAGTGCATAGGAAGGAAAGCGATTTTAGGGACAGATGCATCCTTTTGATGACTGTCACTGACTGCTTTGAAGCATGTCTTTCTTCTTCTTGACTCATTATCAAGTCTGTTTCACTCCATAAGAGTTATATCTGAAATAAGGAGCTTAATAAGGCTCACACATGGCAGAACCATGAATTTATGGAACAACAATTAATTGTGCCGTAATGAAAAGGACATAATATCCTAAACAACAAATGGAATAGGAAATATAAAACAAGGAAGTGATGAAACTCTTTGTCTAAAAAGTCTGGCCATTATAAAGTGACACTGAGTGATCAGGGGGCTGTCTTAATATTGTCCCATAAATTAAATTAGCATAATAACCCAAATTTTCATATCACCAGTTGGAAAATTTCTGCCAGCATTCCTTCCTGTTGTTGTGGCAACACCAGGTTGGTCTGGTGATGAGTTTGTATGTTGTATAGAGTAGGCAGCTCTGCAGGGTCTCTCCATGTTAACAATTGGTGAGATGGTGCAAACTGCACCTCTTTTATATGAGCCCCTCTGATCATGATGGGAAAACCTGGGTGGAATTACAGAATTGATAACCAACTTCACCTTACTACTGTAACGGCTCAGGAGATGGGACCCAGAAGAACCAGAAGACCTCAGGACTAGGTTAAAGATTTTATTGCTAATTACTGGGGTCGAGGAAGCAGAAAGCCAATTCTAGAAGGGCCTGAAGTACCCTTAGAGGATCCAAACTGGGTCCGGCTAGTAATGACAGGATGGTTAGTGGAATTACACACAGGGAGAAGCTAACTCCAGGGAGATATGATGTCCAAGAAGGGAAAAAGGAGTTCCTCTTACCAGAGATAATTGAGGGTTTGTCCAGTATTCAAAATCCAAATCCAAAAGCCAGTCCAAGGTCCAAACACCAAGGTGACTCACGAGGGGAAGAGATAAGGAAAAAAAATGAGCAGGCAGGTACTCAGGAGAAGGAGAAACAGGGCAGGAATACAGGTTGATCTAGAGAGTTGATGAAGGCTGGAAACAAACAGCGTACATCTGACGATCTGGCAACCAACAATCCTGGGGCTTGCTGCTTAAATAGAGGGAGGCACAGGTGGAATCCATCAGCTAATCAGCACAGGAGGATGCCTTCAGGGACAGCTGGGAAAAATCATAACAACTACGTACAGGATTGCAAATGTCTGGGTAAGCCAAGCCAGGGAACAGAGCAATGTCACAGGTATATTAATCTTGCTTCGTGGTACAGGCCTCTGATAGGGTTCAAGCTTCGTTTGGATGTTCCATAGCTTTGACAAGATGCATGTGAAAGGACCGAAACAGAAATAATGCAAAAGATGATAAGCGACAAATCAAGAAACATTTCTATTCTCTAACAACAAAAATCCAAGCAGCAGAATAAAATCCAGGCCAATGAAGTGCAGTGATTGGAAACGAGTGTGTCTGATTGCTCAGCGGACGGAAACTCCTGTCGTCAGGCTGCAGATTGCACATTGTATTGGCTTTTGACAGTCACAGTTGTGCACAAGAAATGAATGACTGATTTGATTGAAGCAGAGAGAAGAGATGAAAACAAACATCATGCTCCGACATAAGTCAAGACAAAGCTCACAACAGTTTCTTACTTTGCATTTCCTTTAAAAATAAACACTGAATGAATAAAAAAGTAAACAAGAGACGTCAGCAGAAAACAGAGAGCCGAGGGTCTATCTGAAATAAGGATGTGTTCCCTCTGACAGTTATGAAACTTCTGCCCTCCAACTGCAGCAGAAATGATAAATTACACTGTAAAAGAAATTAATTTGTTCAGAGCCAAACCAGGGGGTGTTAGCCATGGGGGAGGGTTAGCTGTATCAATAAGAAGCTGGGGAGAGAGGGTGAAATATTGCTCATCCTGGGAAGCCGGATTGTTTTGCAGCACATGATTTGGAATTTGTACTTTGAGACCCTCGCTCCCCTCGATGCTCCCCTTGATGCACAGCTGGCAGTGCCACTCCACTCGCTGCTGCAGGCAGCATGAACTCATTACTTAGCTTAGCCATTGATTTTCCTCTCTACCTAGAAAGACGCACCAGAGCAGATATGAATCGCTTTCAAGATGGATTGCCAGCATTCTGAGGAAACTTGAAGGACATTTTTATCATGACAATATTGTGCACAGAGGTAAATTCACTTGAGTCTTTCTTGTCTTGGAACACTGCTGGCCTCGCTGTGCTGCTCTGTTCTTCTTTGCTTAATTCAAAAGAGTTGAAAACCATTATTGAGTAGTTTTGCCTCATTGTGTTTCTAATATGAGTTTTTTTTTTTTTTTTAAATAATGCGGATCTTTGTGCGAATGAACAAGAACTGTGTTGCTTGAAGAACAAAAATAGATAAAATAAGTCACAATAAAGAACTGTGCAAGATCATTAGCCATCCTATTTGTTCTGTCTATTTGTTCCTTCCACGCAACCAAACTTTCTGCTGATCTTTGAAGGTTTTCAAAGACTTTTGAAATTTTTCTTTGGACAATGACAACTTTTTCATTTTCAGTCCAGTACCTCTACAAAGCCACAGGAATCTTTTCCCCTGCAATCTTTTGTGATATGCCACGGAATTGCGACCTATGAAAACACAACCAGTGCTGTGTTGACATATCACAGACAAAAATAAATAAATTTTAATATCTTTAGGTATTTTGATTTTTTTTTTAACCAGCAGCCTTTTACAAGGACACATTTGTTCCCTTCATAAAGATTTGAACAGAAATGGAAAAATCTGACAGGAAAATAGGATGGATGCACCATCTCTCATCAAGGTGTGTGGTGTGTCCTTAAGAGGAAATTGGAAAAGTGGAGGAAGAAAAAAACGTCAGTTTATTGAAAATAAACAAACCTACATGCAGCAGCAGATCTGAAAATATGCTTTTTTTAAAAAACAAAAAAAAGTCTGTAAAGACCTGAGACATGACCTGAAAATGCATCTGCACCTCTGTGTGAGCCATCTGATCAACTGAAAGCTAGTCAGTCTCCATGGAAGGGTGACAGTCAAAGCCATTCGTAAGGAATGCAAACAAGGAGAAGAGGCTGGGGTTGGCCAAATACCATAAAAACCAGACTGAACATCAGAGGTCTGATGGGAGATGACTAAACAAGACCGGAGAGGATCATTAAGCACATTGAGAAATTCAAGCATTCTTCTGGCTGAGTTATCCCCATAACTAGCAGGGGCTGGTAAATAGCTTATATCAGAAAAGCCTTGATACTTCACTAATACCATAGCACTACATTTAAAATGTACTTTGCGTCGCCAACCTGCCTTAGAGTCTATACTGTTGGACTAAATGTGTGATTGTAATAACTGCCGCACATATTTTGTATTTCTTGGAAATGTTACAGTTTAGGAAGCCAGAACCCACAACTCAGCCAACAAGGAAGTTTGACAGATTTATTGAAATAATGATTGTGTTGAAGGTGGTCTCGCTTATTCTGATCGTCAGGAAGTCTGGAACACAAAAGACAGAGGTGAACCAACAACAGGGATGAGAGAAAACTGGAGAAGCCAAGAAATGAATATTTATCAGGAGATGGGAAATTGACAGCCTCAGAGTAGTCCTCCAGAGCACCAGAATCCCGAAACCAGAATCTCAAGGTCCATAATCAGTCCAGGGTCCACACCAAAAGACACGAGCAAGCAGAAGAAATCTGAGGAGCAAGCAAGAGGCACGGTCAGAATCGGGCTGGGAGGGTTCAGCAGCAGGTGATCAGGTCATACCAATAAGGGCGTGGCGAAGACAGTGGTCAGGGACAGGCAGGGTCAAACCAGGTTTTCTTTCAGAGTCAGGAAACATAAATAAGGCTTGAAAGCAGTAGAAAAGACAGATAATTCCACACTGAGCAGATCCAGGGCAGATGTTTAAATAGAGAGCAGCACAGGTGAAGACAATCCACAACCAGGAAGGGGAAGAATGCAGCTTCTTAGGGGCAAAGCAGAAATCACAACTGGAAGTGTTTCTTTCTGCAGCTCTCAGATCAAAATGAACATATCTACCAGCCTCCTCTGTGTCAGGACCATGTTCATATTAATGTTTAAAGTTGATAAGCATAGTAACTATCAGCTCCAGATTCCTATTATGCCCCCTGGTGGAATTCTAGAGCAACAGGCAAACTACATAAACAAATATGTAAATATTTCTGGTTACAACACAGCCGGTTGCTTACTGAAATGCAAGGTTATACTGAAAGTATATTTTCAGCCTTAAGCATGGTGGTGGAGGGCTAATGATCCGGGCCTATTCTGCAGACACAGGACTAAGGACACATTCACATAAGCCTTTCTGATCCAAATCTTAGTCTGTTTGCTAGGAAAGTCAGCTTTGGGGAAATATGAATGTGCCAAACAAATTCGGATTTGGATCAAAGAGTCTGTTGTAGTGTAGGACAAACAAGGACCCAAGTGCAGATTGGATGTGGATACTAGGACAGGTTTATTGTTCTCCTGGGCAGAATGGTAGGTGGCCAGGCAGGCAGGTTGGCGGGCAGGCAGGCAGGTTGGCGGGCAGGCAGGCAGGTTGGCGGGCAGGCAGGCAAGAATCATGCACTGGTGACAGGACAGACAGTTGTGAAACAAGCAGTTTAAATTCTTAAGCTGAAATGCTGCAATGGCCGAGAGCTGTTACCACAGATGACACAACAATCAGGCGATGACTGGTGAACTGAGCTGGCCTTTTATCTTGCTGCTGCTGCTGATTACCCGATGAGAACCTGGTGTGGACTTGATTGCCAGGGAAACAGGCACACCCACTGCAGCACAGGTCAGAGCAGGAACCACAACAGTACCCCCCCCCCTCCACGGGAGCCACCGGGCGACCGAAACTTCTCCGGATGAGCACGACGAAAATCCCGGACCAGGGAGGCATCCAGAATAAATGAGCGCGGAACCCAGGCACGCTCCTCAGGACCATACCCCTCCCAGTCCACCAGAAACTGGAAGCCACGACCCCGACGCCGCACATCCAGGAGACGCCGGACAGAATAGGCAGGGCGACCCGCCACAAGCCGGGCGGGAGGAGGGGGTCTGGAAGGAGGGACGAGAGGACTAGAGGAAACAGGCTTGAGTTGGGAGACATGGAAAGAAGGGTGGACTCTCATGGAACTGGGGAGTTTCAGTTTGACCACGGTGGGATTAATGATCCGCTCAACCTCAAAAGGACCCAAAAAGCGGGGGGCCAACTTCTTGGCATCAGTACGCAATGGAATGTTCTTTGCTGATAACCAAACCTTTTGGCCAGGTGCGTAATGGGGTCCAGGAGTCCGATGACGATCCGCCATGCGGCGGGTACGTACAGAGGCATGAAGGAGCGCAGTTCGAGCCTTCCTCCAAATCCGTCGGCAGCGGCGGATGTGTAGCTGGACCGACGGCACAGAAACCTCCACCTCCTGTGCTGGAAACAGGGGCGGCTGATATCCCAGGGAGCATTCGAAAGGTGATAAGCCTGAAGCAGAAGAGGTAAGGGAGTTGTGAGCATACTCTACCCAGTCCAGATGGTCACACCAGGAGGAGGGGTTGGACTCAGCCACACATCTCAGGGCAGTTTCCAGATTCTGATTAGACCTCTCAGCCTGGCCATTGGTCTGGGGATGGAAACCAGACGACAGGCTCACAGTGGCCCCGAGTGAGTGACAAAACGACTTCCATACCTGGGATGTAAATTGGGGTCCTCTGTCTGATACTATGTCTGTGGGCAGACCATGGAGCCGAAAGACATGATGAACAAGTAAGTTGGCTGTCTCCTTGGCAGTAGGAAGTTTGGGAAGGGCAATAAAGTGAACAGCTTTGGAAAAGCGATCAACAACTGTGAGGATGGTGGTGTTACCTCTTGAGGCTGGAAGACCAGTGACGAAGTCCAGAGCAATGTGCGACCAGGGTCTGCTTGGAACAGGTAATGGACGAAGAAATCCCGCAGGTGGCTGATGCGATGACTTACTGCGTGCACACGTCGTACAGGCTGCAACAAACTCCCGGACATCTTTATCCATTGTGGGCCACCAGAATCTGCGTCTCAGAAAAGAAAGTGTTCGCACAGAACCAGGGTGGCATGCTAGGCGGGAGGAATGTCCCCACTGGAGGACTTGGGAACGTACAGAATTGGGGACATAAAGGCGGTTACGGGGACCTGTGCCAGGGTCAGGCTGTTGCTGTTGGGCCTCTCTAACCCTGTCCTCCACCTCCCAGGAAACAGCAGCTACAACACAGGTTGCAGGTAAGATGGTATCAGGTGAAACTGCAGTCTTGGGTGGAAATTGGCGAGAGAGAGAGTCCGGTTTCTGGTTTTTGGACCCAGGTCTGTATGACAGCGTGAAGTGGAATCGATTGAAGAAAAGAGACCAACGGGCCTGTCGGGGATTCATTTGTCTAGCAGACTGTAGGTATTCCAGGTTCTTATGGTCAGTCCAGATGAGGAATGGCACTTTGGATCCCTCCAACCAATGGCGCCACTGCTCCAGGGCGAGTTTGATGGCTAAGAGTTCCCTATCACCGACATGGTAGTTCTGCTCAGCTGGTGTTAGACGTCGAGAGAAAAAGGCACAAGGATGTAACTTCTGAGACTCTGGGGATCGTTGGGACAAGACAGCTCCAACGCCGACATCAGAAGCATCAACCTCCACCACAAATTGATGGTTGAGATCAGGGTGGAGGAGGACAGGAGCAGTGGTGAATAGATCCTTTAACTTGACAAAAGCCTGAGCCGCCGGCTCAGACCAGACAAATGGGACTGTAGGCGATGTAAGTCTTGTCAGGGGAGCTGCGATGCGGCTATAATTGCGAATGAATCTGCGATAAAAATTAGCAAAACCCAAGAAACGTTGCAGCTGCTTGACAGAAGTTGGGACTGGCCATTCGGTAACAGCTTTGACCTTCTCAGGATCTGCTCGGACCTGCCCACTCTCAAAAATGTATCCGAGAAAAGAAACAGTGTTCTCATGAAAATCACACTTCTCGGCCTTAACGAATAGGCGATTCTCCAGAAGTCTCTGCAGGACTTGTCGGACATGTTGTATATGTTCGGTGAGGTTGTGGGAAAAGACGAGGATATCGTCTAAATAGACGAAAACAAAACGGTTCAGGAAGTCTCTCAGCACATCATTAACTAAGGCTTGGAAAACAGCAGGGGCATTACAAAGTCCAAAAGGCATGACTTGATACTCAAAATGGCCGAGTGGGGTCTTGAAGGCTGTCTTCCACTCATCTCCCTCTTTTATCCTGACCAGATGATATGCGTTGCGGAGATCTAGCTTTGTGAAGATTGTTGAGCCATGGAGAGAGTTGAAGGCAGACTCAAGAAGTGGCAGAGGATACTTATTCTTTATGGTTATAGCATTTAATCTCCGGTAGTCAATACAAGGCCGAAGAGAACCATCCTTCTTAGAGACAAAGAAAAACCTGCGCCAACAGGGGAAGAAGAAGGTCTAATTAAACCAGCAGCCAGCGAATCCGAAATATATTTCTCCATGGCCTCAGTCTCTGGCTTAGAAAGATTGTACAGACGACTGGCTGGCAACGGAGCCCCAGGTAACAAGTCTATGGCGCAGTCATATGGTCGGTGAGGAGGAAGAGAAAGGGCCCTCTCTTTACTGAACACCTCAGCGAGGTCATGGTAGGCTAGAGGAATGTCTGACAAATCCTTAGAAGTGGGACAATGACTGGTAGTGGTTATACCAGATGGGACGGCAGAGTGAAGACAAGTTGCATGACAATAAGAACTCCAGTTAATAATCCTCCCAGTAGTCCAATCCAGATGGGGATTGTGTAACGATAACCAGGGGTGTCCTAAAACCAGGGGTGAATTTGGTGAGTTTACAACAAAGAAACTGATCAACTCCTGGTGATTTCCCGAAACAATTTGTTTAACCGGAACAGACTCTTGGGTGATGGAGTAAAGAATGCTGCCATCCAGAGCCCGGGCAGAAACAGGAGGGAAGAGAGACTCCAGGTCTAGATTAATTCTTGCAGCCCATTCCTTGTCAATAAAGTTTGCTTCAGCTCCAGAATCCACTAAAGCCTGTACTGGATGAGAGAAACCCTTGACATATAGCACCGCTGGAATGAGTGTCTTTGTGTGGGGAATTACCTTTGGAGTGGTGGTCGTCAGTACTCCCACAGCTACTGACGACCCAGATCTTTTGGCCGTTCTGTGCAGACAGCTCTCTGGTGTCCTGGTCTTCCACAATAAAAACAAACGCCGGTGTCCCTCCTCCTCTGTCGTTCCTCCGTGGACAGATGAGCTCAGCCCAGCTGCATGGGCTCCTCGGACTGTGTTGTGCTAGGAAGGGAAGGGCGGACCGCTCCGATGGTGGAGCCGGGAAAATACAGCTCAGAACGAGTCTGCCGCTCTCTGTCTCTCTCCCGTAAGCGGTTGTCCAGCCTTATTGAGAGGGAAACCAGGTCGTCCAAGGAATCTGATGCATCACGGGTGGCAAGCTCATCCTTAAGCCGGCTGCTTAAACCATTTGTGAAGATTCCACAAAGAGCCTGATCATTCCAGCCCGAATCCGCAGCCGCAGTCCTGAAATCCACAGCAAACTCAGCAACACTCATTTTTCCTTGTCGGAGATTAATCAGCCGCTTAACGGCATCGCCCCCTCTCACTGGATGGTCAAACACCTTCTTCATCTCATCCATAAAAGCTGGATAAGACATGTGCCTGAAACCCTGCCGTTCAAACGCTGCTTCTGCCCATGACAAAGCCTTGCCCTCCAGAAGTCCGATGACGTAGGAGATCTTGGATTTGTCACTGGCATAAGTGATGGGCTTCTGGTCAAACACAAGTGAGCATTCTGACCGGATAGGGCTTGCTGAAGTTGTCCGGCGGCGCCTTCTGGGTTAGAATCTGCTGGATCCATACCTGATGGCCTGATTGTTCTGTTGTAGTGTAGGACAAACAAGGACCCAAGTGCAGATTGGATGTGGATACTAGGACAGGTTTATTGTTCTCCTGGGCAGAATGGTAGGTGGCCAGGCAGGCAGGTTGGCGGGCAGGCAGGCAGGTTGGCGGGCAGGCAGGCTGGTTGACGGGCAGGCAGGCAGGTTGGCGGGCAGGCAGGCAGGCAGGCAGGTTGGCTGGCAGGCAGGCAGGCAGGTTGGCGGGCAGGCAGGCAAGAATCATGCACTGGTGACAGAACAGACAGTTGTGAAACAAGCAGTTTAAATTCTTAAGCTGAAATGCTGCAATGGCCGAGAGCTGTTACCACAGATGACACAACAATCAGGCGATGACTGGTGAACTGAGCTGGCCTTTTATCTTGCTGCTGCTGCTGATTACCCGATGAGAACCTGGTGTGGACTTGATTGCCAGGGAAACAGGCACACCCACTGCAGCACAGGTCAGAGCAGGAACCACAACAGAGGCGAACTCAGCCCCCCTCAAACGCAGGTCTAGGTCCATTTAAGTGAACCAAATACAGGAAGTAGACACAAAAAAAGTCACTTCCTGCATTTGACGTAGCATTGCATTGTGGGGAAATACATTGTGATGACATTAAGAGTCCTCTGGCTTGTCTGGTGTTCATACTGCATCCATTGTTGCAGTGGATTTCTGCAGTATACTTGCATAAGAAACAATAAAAAACCCAAAACAGCCATAGTTGTGTCTCCATGTTTAACTCGCAACTGAGTTTTCGTCTTCTGGGTCTTGTCCTCTCATTTACTAAACATTAGTGCAGCGCCACCTTTGGTGGGAATAGGGATACGTTATTCTAATGGTTTGGCTTGTTTGACCAAAGAGCAGAATGAACGTGATCTCGGTCCACATATAGACACACCCCCCCCACAACTGAGCCAAGTCCCCAATCGGACCGAGTCCAGCGGACTATCCTGATGTGAATGTACCCCTAACCTCCCTACATTATCATTGGGTGGATGGTCTGTGGGTTAGGGTTAGTATTGTAAAGTTAAACGTGAGGCGATCTGTCTGATGGATAAAGCTTGACTAAAACTGGATCATGAAAGAGGACAATGATCCCAAACACAGCAGCAAATCTACTCCAAAATGCCTGAAAATTTAAAGAATCAAGGTGTTGCCTTGGTCCAGTCACACACGCATGCACGCAAACACACACGCACACAAAAAAAACCCCCCAAAAAACAAAAAAAAGACTTAACAAAGTGGTAAAACATGCAACTGGATTTTGATTAACTAAACTAAATTTAGTTCATTTTTAAACCCTGGTTAGAACCATATCATGTCCCTATCAGCTTTAGCATATTTAGCGGTCTTGGAGGCACATAAGAGGCAAATCAACTTGACATGAAGTTTGACTTCATGTTAATGTAAAGTCAACATTTGTTGCACCACGACACCCCAGCAACAGCCAACCAGAATGACTAAAACTTACTGTTTTTACAGACAGAAGCTTAACTGGACCATACCGGCCCTGCTGCTGCCCACTGAGCCAAAGAAAGCTATTAATAATAGCAAATATTTAAGTTAAATGTTTTACAGAGACTAAGTATCAATATATCAATCTTGGTATATCGATTAATAATATAAGTCAATTATATCAATAAAGCTTCATCTGGAGCCTACATACTGATTTTTGGTAGATGTGTCAAAATGCTCCCACACTGCTGGAATCCTTTCCTACTGAGGAAGCTCTTCTTTTGAGGCCGTGCTGCCCATCGATTTCCTTCACATATTGATCCCTGACATCACCTCAGATCACGGAGAACACTCCCAGTATTCCCCGCACCATTTTCAGCCACTCCACTCATCGAGGTTTCAGAGAAACGGGGCACATTTGTCTTTGGTCACGTGATATTCCAAAAAACAATGCTAGCTTCCATGGACACACCCCCTTAGCTTGACGCAGACTTTGGGGCTTCTGCATCCTAGTAGCATCACTACAGGCAGGTACAAAGTGTACAGTGTTGCTTAGCTGCTTATCCAAACCAATCATGTCCACCTTGTCCATACAGGTAAGCATAACATGGAAGACTCCTGGCTTCTGCTACTGCACACACACACACACACACACACACACACACACACACACACACACACACACACACACACACACACACACACACACACACACAAAACCAGTTAAGTTAAACTCTATTAAATCTTTCATCATTCATCATTAGAGAGATTGAAATATATATTATATATCATTGGTAATCTTTGAGGTCATTAATACAAATAATGCCTACAACTAAACAACAGCTTGTTGTGATTTGTCCTGATGCCTTCAGTCCGAGAGATATTTTACGTCAATGTTCATCAAGAATCCAACAGAAGCTGAAGTCGGAGTCTAACACTCGTGCATCTGCACCTAATCATAAATGAGATTTTGCAGCAGGGGTCCAGCAGATTGGCTCATTAAGGCCAATCACACCATACAACACTTCATTAAAAGACAAGTTTGCAGTTTGGTCTGATTGAAACTCCTCATGCCATGAAAACACGTCAGATTTCCAGCAAATTCTGTTTACAGTCCGCTCACCAGGGCTGCCTTTACACACGATTAGCGGAAAGTTAATCAGCATGATAAAAATCATGCCATTTTTCTCACTTGTTTTATGAAGTGTGATAAAGCAGTCAAAATGTCATTTAATGCATATTAGGTCAGGTCAGTGAGCATGTGACGTGTGCATGTGCAGCATTGCACTTGGTAACGTGATAATGAATTAGTTGAGCTTATATATGGCTCAGGGGAAAACGTTATTTCAGGAAAATGCTGCTTTTTGTGTGCAAAATGTTGCTGAAATGTAACTTGTATTGAAAAATGCAAGATTTTTTTGTTGGCTTCACAACCGGCTGGTGAGCCTGAGCTCCATCATCGTGACAATTTCCTGACAGCTCATCAGGCAGCTGAAAAGCCACCCCGGGCAACTCATTGTTTGCAGGAAGGGCCTGCAGCAGTATCAAACTGACCAGGAGAAACTCATTTTTGGGGAAATGAAATGACAATGGAGTGGATGAAAAATGGATCTGTAAATGTTTTTCAACATATTTTCACACTGAAGCTTTTTTCCCCCTCATGGCGCTTTTTGATCTAAATGGCCACCAAGGATGGAAACAAAAGTGGTGAAACAGAAAAACAACAAAAATATCACTGTTGCCACTCATTCTTTCTGAGTTCTGCTGGATTTCTCCCAAATGATGCCCCAAATCCTAAAGTATTCTGATATTTTTCTGTCAGCTTCCTAAAAAGCAGAATACCTTCCCAGTGTGGTGGCAGCTAAGTGGACCCTCTGTGGCAGCTATCACCATGGCCATCTAATTCCAAGCCTCACTCAAGGGACTAGCAAGGGCAATTTTCTGCTCTATAGAGGCTTTGATTCGTCACTGTGCTGAGAGAGACCACATTTTTCGGCCTTGATGTCATGCAGCATGTTTGCTGCAAAGAAAAACATAAAGGAGAGGTCTGACAAAGAGTGTGAGAGTGAGAAAAAAAAACAAAAGGAAGGAAACAATGGGGAAAAAAAACTGTCCCATTAATATCTAAAAGGCTGAGCAGGAGAGCAGAGCTGGGCTTGAACAGATCTTGGCAATCCATGAGCAGAGCCTGGTCCCAGTGGAACGACCCACTGACAAAACAAAAGAGTGATGATTTGTCCGTCTCCTTCTCCCCGAAGCAAAATGGCCCAGAAGAGGCCCAGTTTTGAGGCCACAGTGGTTTGGATGAATGAAGCATTCAGGGTTTTAGCATGGGCCAGCAACCAGCTCTTCTCTGTGGCTCCAGTAAGCAGCCCAGTCATTATTATTATCTGTGTGCATGGCTGGACATGATGAACAGCGCATGACACTCATTAGGAGCTCCGCCTAGAGGAGATCCATCTCTGTTTACATATCATCTAACATGATTTAAGTCATGCAATCCATGACACTTGTGTGTCATTGGTTAATTAAATTTACATATATTTTTAAAAATTCCTTGTATGACCACAAATGTTAAAACAGCCTCATTTTTGTGGACACTTGTAACCTGATGAACTGGGGCAGGATTAGACATCTCATTTAAATACCAATGTTTCCTTTTTTTAAAAAAATGTTTCCTTGCTAATTTTATTTGAGGATAGCAGAAATTTTCTAAAGGTTTAGATTTATGTACCTTAAAGCAATTCTATAAGAACATCTCTAAAGACTTTCTTTTCAGAGATGTTCGTCCTCCAGGATTCATCTTTGCTTTCATGATTTCCTCTCAACTGCAGTTTCTTAATTAACTGCAACCTGTTGAAACACATGAATACAACAGCTTTGTGATCTACTTACAGTTCTCACAGCTCTGCCTTGCAAAGAGGGACCTGATTATTGGAATATTTAGAGGGCAAGGTAACGGGCAAGACGAGCTCATAGCTGCTGATTGTAGTTACGAGGGTTGAAGGGTTCACAGTCTTTCTAAAGCTTTGGACGCTGCCTGACCTTTTTAATTTCTGACATTTACAAGACATAATCCTAAAAGGCTAATTAATGTCTGCTAACGTCTCTGTCTCAGCATTCTCTTTTTTTTCTACCATGAATATAACAACTTTTGATACCATTAATAGTTGGCACTTATTTGACCTTTTATAGTTTATATCTTACACCTTTAAAACAAAAAAGAAAGGGGGAAAAGGCCTGTCCCAACAGAACAAAAGAATAATAAGGATTTTTCTTTCTCACATATCCACATATCAGTGAATGCATCTGAGGCTACATAACGTTCAGTGGTATGAGGAATCTGGATTTTAACCAACAGCTGCCTGGCAAACCACTGCTCTTCATCCTGAGCCACTGCCACCACAACAACAAATTCCAATCATGTGAAACTATTCTATTCTTTTCTATTCTATTCTATTCTATTCTATTCTATTCTATTCTATTCTATTCTACAGTCATTTAGCAGACACTTTTATCCAAACTGACTTATATACACACTCATACCCCGATAAGCACATTGGGGGGCAACTTGGGGTTTAGTGTCTTGCCCAAGGACACTTCCGCACATCGTCAGGGGGAAGCCTGGAATCGATCTACAACTGCTCTTTCTGCTGAGCTACAGCCACCCCAACTAGTTGAAAAATGAGTAATGTGTGTGTAATAACTTGCCAACAAAAAATGTAATATGTATTTTATACACTTTAGATGCATAATTGTGTTTGCTGATATTGGCTTTAAAATTAAACGAACTATTGGACATCAGCCATTCCACTGAAACAGTTTGCCAATCAAATAGCAAGAGCTGCTTTGTGATGAAGCTGGAGGAACTCAAAATGTCAGCAGTGTGGAAGTATTTAAAGTGTTAGAAAAGGATTTTCCTCATTTCTTTTCTTTTTCTTTAAATGTTTCCATTCACCAAAATAGCAAATCAATTATCAATTTTCATATTTCAGAACTTGATTGAGAAATTGATCTAATTAATGGGTTTGGTAAGACTGGTAACCGCAAAACGCTTAAAACCCTCATTTAAATAGTCTTAACCACGTTTGAACCCTCTGCCCATTTGCGGATTCACATTAATCACCTGAAAAATGTGTTTCAGCTCCATGCAGAAACTTAGATTACAAATTCAAATTACACCTCGTAAATCGAGATCTTTGTAGATCCAGCTCTAAATGTTTCAATTTTTTAACACATACATTAAAATGTTGTAATTTTGACTGTTGTGATGAAAGAGTGTCAAGTGCAAAACAAAAGCTGAGAGGAGTGTTAACAGTGAAGAGCAGTGAAGAATGCTCAGACCTTTAAACCTAACAATCACTTCATAAACACATGCAACATACAGGACTACAGCTCTATGGGTGCAGTTTCAGAGGGCTATTTGCATCTCAAGGATAAAGGAAACTCATTTGAAGACATGAATGTCCACCATTTGGACAGAGAAGACAGATGGTTTGAAAGAGGTGTCAAGGAAGTCATCTGCGTTAAACAGAAAATATCCATCTCTGAACAGCAAAGATGGTCTAAGGTATTACCTTACCCGCCAAGGACGCCCCCAAGTGGTGGCCAGGGGTGGCCAGTGCCACCCTGAACATAAAGCTGGCCACCACACTGGTCTTCCCCACAATTATTGTATTTTTTACTGTTAACATGGCACAGTATAGTTTGTTTGTATTTGTGTGTCCAAATATTTAAAAAACAAATAAAAAACCCAGAAAAAAGTGTATTTTAACCAGGCGCGCAGAGGGCACCTCATGTAGGGTCTACTATATGAGGTCCTTAGAGATAGGAGACCGAAGCGTGAAGATCAAAGAGTGATGTTGCCATTGCGGTAGTAGGACAGACACAAACAAGAGAGTCATCAGTAAGTATATGATAAAATAACAATCGCTTCAAGTGAATGTTTTTATGCCAATTCTCGGTGGTGTTAAAATAACTACTGGGATTCAATTCAATCAGCTTTATTTGTATAGTTCCACTTCACAACAATGTTGTCACAGGGCACTTTACATACACATCATCTCTCGCCAGTTCATACATAGCCTATAATAGAAACCAACTGATTGCATCGAATCATGACTTCGATCCAATTCCCCATCCTGAGCTGCATGAGGCGACAGTGGGAAGGAAAAAACTCTCCTTTAACAGGAAGAAAACCTCCGGCAGAACCTGGCTCAGGTTTGGCAGCCATCTGCTTCCATTTTTTGGGGTGGAGAGGGCAGGAAAGACAGATAAACATGTACAACTGCACTTATTCAGGAAGACCTGCGGAAAAAAGGAGGAATAAGTTAGAGACGGCAATATCGTCATATATTTATACATCATTACATTAGAGAAATTTATTTGTTCATTTAATTTAAACTGAACATGAAATGAAATGAACAAATAAATAAATAGAAATGGAGCAAGGTACTTCTCAGTGCATCAGGTAACATCCCCATTGCTACTTAAGTTATGGATAACTAGACTTCCCATAACTATAAGAGCAAAGAGCATAACCTGGACATTTGGGTCCCGTACATGCAGACTGCAAAGGAAGGTTTTCAGCTCGATCTTAAAGGTGTGGAGGGAGTCTGCCTCCCAAACCCACGGTGGGAGCTGGTTCCATAAGAGAGGAGCCTGATAGCTAAAGGCTCTTCCTCCCATAGTACTCTTTGAGACTCTAGGAACCACCAGTAAACCTGCAGTCTGAGAGTAAAGGGCTCTAATGATGGCTAGCACTGACATGTGGATGTATGTGACCTGAAATGAATAACATAAAATTTTCATTGGGCAATGCTACAAAGGCTTTGTTTGGACTAGTGCTACCAAGGCTTGGCTAATATTAGCTTGGTAACCAAGCTGGTGAACCTGGTCATGGATCAGCAGGTGAGGATGATGTTGTCCTGATGGTAGAATTGATGTTTAGCAGCTCATTTCTGAAAGAAGGAATTGTCATATTTTTATTATGACTGCTTTTCTCTGTCATCCCAGACATATCCCAGTCACAGGCAGATGGCCTAAAACAGCCACACCTGTAGTATTACCCCAGGACCTTGTATAACGACAGGAGACGGGGCTATAGTTGTAAGTGGTTCTTGATTCTTAAGTGGTTGAAGTACTCACAACTTACAAACTCTTATCAAACTCTTTTGAGTGCTACTATGTTGTGTACTACATAGTAGTGCTATGTATTACTATGTCAATGAACATTTTTTTGCTACTTTCCATGTTTACTCCTTGTTCATTCAAATCCATGAGTAAGTTTGCCCTTTCTGAATTTTGTAAGTGCAACTTGGTAATAAATGCACATTTTAATGGAGAGAGGAGTCAATCTGCTGATGTCCATTAAGGTTGTTTAACTAGCTCAAGGCTGTAGTTGTCAAATACATTAAGAGAAACAAGTCCTGCCTAATGCTCAAAAGCTCCCGCCCAATACAGTTACTGTAAAATTGTGTGTTTTGGAAACAATATTTTAATTACTTCTGCGATTTCAGAAGTCTCAGTTTATATCCAACTTTTAAGACCTCCTAAGATAAATTTCAACTTTTGGCTTTGTATAATGAGGAGCAAAGAATTTGTACCACATCAAATGCACTTTACTAGATAATGTTCCAATTTTTCTCCTTGGGGTGCACGCCCCCAGACCCCCCCTAGCTACATTTGTTCCCCCACTTATGTCACCAATGGTATAATACTGGATCAAGCCTTGTCTACATAATGGCAGATAATTTCATTTGGTCTTTTTTTTTGTAATAAACACTTCTGATCAGTAGGCTTCTCTTTGTTATAAGCTCAAACTGACCAGATTTAGGTTTTTGCTGACATACAACATTGACTTTTGTAGTTATGCATCACAAACAAACTTAATAACTCTTGGCCACCCACACATTTTCCCTAGCCACCTTATGGCCACCCCTAAAATTATGTATAAAATTACCCCTAAATTTCTCATTCCTGTTCTCAGCACCTACAATGCAGCCTTGACTCTCCTCCCCAAAAGGTTTCACAACCGTTCACACATTGGAATTTTGGTAAAGCAGGTAAACAACTTGCAGGTGATGATGACTAAGGGAGAAGAGACTGGTGACATTAAACACTCTTAATGTTTGGATGAAAGGTGAAACATCTTCAAAGACCCAAAAGAATGAAGCCCAGTTTTCTTGATTCAAGCTTTCATGATTACAACGACCTGAGTGACAGGATCTTAACCAGGGATGGGCAACTCTCATCATCGAGTGCCACAGTCCTGCAAGTGTTAAGAATTTCCCTGCTGCAACACACCCGACTCACCTCAGACTTAATTAGCTGACTTGTGCAGCACCTGATATCAAACTACACAATTCAGCCAATTACCCACTGATTTGAGTCAGATGTGTTGCAGCATGGAAACTTGCAGGACTGCAGACCCGAAGTACCAGTGTTGCCCACACCGGATCTCAACCAATATGCTTCGCATCAAATGAACCTTTTACATAACTGAGTTTAAACAACATGTATACCCCCCAAGGGGTATTTATAGAATGTCTCATTGAAACTGGGACATTGGCAATCCCTTGTTCCATTTTGATGGTTTTGTTGTCAGGAAAAACGAGGGCTAACACCCAAATTCACCTTTAACACCCGCAGATATGTCTGCATGGATTTAAATTGAAATCTCCAGAAATACCAGAGTTTTATGTTGTTGACTTGATTTTCATCTTAGAATATTGATATTTTAGTAATTTGGGGGTAAATATGTAGTTCATTTAGCACAAGAATACAGCTAAAAGTAGATATAATATCAAATTACATTTTTTCTATATTGTTCCAAGTTGCAAGGAAATATTTTTCCTTCCACCTGCCACAGTCATATGTGAAACTAGGGACGTTGCAGCAGTGCAGCAGCTTGTTAATCATTCCCTCTATACTCACTCATTCCGTAGCATCACCTGTGGTGCTGAACGGCGTTGCATCATGTGTGTGGGAAGACTTTGAGGTTACTATATTAACACCACAAACCTTAAACATCTGAGAGTCAATCATGTCACAGAATATAAAGAAATTCTGACGCTGCAGGCAGGTACTATCAGACACTATCCATTATTCAGGTGAAGAGGAAGAAAATGTGGAGCTGGATAGCACTGATGTTGAATTTTGGGAAAGTGACATCAATTAGACTGGAATAGACGATAAGGATGCTGAGTTTTATTAAAAGAGGTATTCCATAACTTTTTGACCTTAAAACTCTGCGTCCTGAACTTGTTTGATAACACAGTGACATCCATCACGTACGTTTCTAGAACTGCTGCTACCAGCAGCGTCCCAAGGCTGAGAAACTGCACTATACAACTTTTACACCAGGACATGACGTAACGTTTCGCTTTACAGTGTAACTAGATGTTTTAAATGTGCAATTCAAAGAAGCAAAGAAACACAAGAAGATTAAAAGAGAGAAGGGGACAAGACAAGAGTCCTCGTAAGATCCTATTTTTCTGGCTGAAGAGAGCTAACAGGTCAGGTAAGATGCAAGATGGATGCCAAGTTAGCTGTCGATAGGGGGTGCATGACGGAGAAAATGGCAAAAGTTCTGTAGTGTGTCTTTAAAAAAAATGTGTGCACCCAAAAAGTGTTTTCTTGAACTTCAACACCATGGCATTATTTAATTGTAATGAAAAATATCTATACTTTTGTTAAAATTGATACTTTTTCAGTGTCTTTAAAACTCTCAATTTTGTGGGTTAAAAATGAGTCCAAACACCACCTACAGCTTTGGTCCTCAAGGGTTGCATTTACCTGTGTATAGGTATGCATATGCATTTATATGTATGCATGCATATGATTTGTACAGTTATTTTGACCTGTCTGAAGTAAATCAAAATTACACAAAATTACTCAAATGGATGGTGGCCTTGAGTGACCAAAAATCTTCCAGACATAAACATGTTTTCATCTCTGAGTGGATCCAGAAGCCTCTGGTGCAGCGATGATTGCACTACAGGTAATGCCGGGCAGACACTGTGTGATTTTAGAAATCTGACTGTCGGGGAAATGCTCCCACTGCATGACCGGGTTTGTCCCTCGTACTCTGTTTGACCCCACGACATGTTTACTCATACTGTACGACTGCTGTCCGCCACGATTATTGACAACCACGACTACTTGTCGGCGTCAGTCGGCACGACGTGCTCGAGTGTGAACAACGAAAAACAAAGGTTCCTAGTTCCTATGACAACCACAGCATGCCTGACAAGATGGCGAGCAGGCAGCAAGTAGTTGCAGTTGTGTGCGCTGTCTTGTGCGCGGAAACAAAATAAAAAAGAAAACCTTGTGTTCTCTCCATCGCTCTACTAATCTCTCTTCTAGCAGCTGTGCCCACCGCACACGTCTGAAGTTGGGGTTGCCCGCCATTGTTTAAAGCTCCACCAGTGTCTTCTGCGCAGGTATGAACGTAGAATCGTGACGCAACACCACTCAGACTTTACGAGCGACGGTGAAAATTTATAACATGACAGAAGTTTGATCGGGAGATCGCAGCATCATCGTTAGAACATAACAGCAATTAATCCTTCCTCGTGAGTGTTCTCACACTGTACGGATCACGACCTCCCGACCGGACATCCCGACGCTATGATGTTTCCACGATGACGCAGCGTGGTCTGCGACAGCAAAATTGTGGTGAAATCCCCTCAAAATCGCACAGTGTCTGCCCGGCATAAGTATTTCTACATTCTGTACACATGTACTGTCTTCTTTTACGGTTCGTTTCAGGGGTTACATTTACCAAACAGTACTCCAACACGGCTATTGACCTTTGTGCCATGAGGACCGCAGCCCTGCTGGTTGTCAGCAAATCTCTGCAACAACACACCTGACTCCAATAAATAAGTCAGTGTACTTTATTGGATGTTGGAAGCATTAAAAACCTGTAGGGCTGTGGACTAGTCCTGACCGAGCAGCTGTTAAGTTAAGCTCAGAGGCTTCTCAATTTGAACAGAGCTATTTGTCCACTGAAAAACACCATAGTTATAAATGATCGCACAAATATGTGGACCAATGATAAGTAGGTGTAAAGGGTTTGTTCTAAGAAAATCCTTTGGTTGAATTCCTACAGCTTGCAATGGAAAAGGTGCAAATAGAACAGCAGGCTACACTAGAAAATCTGTGCTGGAAACTTATTCAGGATGATCAAGATAAATTATGTTAACCCTTTCAGAGAATTACAAATAGACTGTTCCAACAGGTGGTTGATTTTTTTCCCTATAAACCCAAACCATGCTCCCCATTCCAAACTCAACAAATATTTTGGCACCAAAGACCAATTTTAAAAAAGGACAATTAAGATAAGAATGAAATAAATAATACTGTGCAGCTTCCAGCTGGTCACCAGCTGACACATATAATAAAATGGCTCAGTTATGTACTTTGTCCTCATTACATGTTACTTTCAGAGCAACAATAAAAATACAAGGACCTGAAACTTAATTACTCCCTGTCACTTTATTAGGTTTACCTGATCAAGTTATTGCTAACACAAACATCCAATCAGCCAATCAAATGGCAGCAACTCGGTGTATCTAGTCTAAAAATATCCAGGAAGCAGCAGTTTTCTGGACCAGAATGTCTGGGTGATGCCAGAGGTCAGAGGAGAATGGACAGACTGGTTGGAGTTGATAGAAAGACAACAGGAAGTCCAGTAAGCACTGGTTCCAACCAAGACATGTAGAACATCATCTCTGAACACACAACACGTCCAATCTGGAAGCAGATGGTCTCCAGCAGCAGAAGACCACACCGGGTTCCCTCCTGTCAGTAAGAACAGGAAACTGAGGCTACAATTCACACAGACTCACCAGAAGTGGACAATAGAAGATGGAGAAATGTTGCTGGTCTGATGAGTCTCCAGTTCAGCTCCACATTCACATGGTAGGATCAGAATCTGCTGGAAACATCATGACAGCATGGATCCATCCTGCCTTGTGTCAGTCGTTTGGGCTGCTGGTGGTGCAACGGTGGGGGGAAAATTTTCTTTGTCTACCCTTGGGCTCTAATATCAAATTACCATAGTGTGATTCGTGCGTCCCCTCCCTGAGCCGTCACCTTATCGTGGTGGAGGGGTTTGTGCGTCCCGATGATCCTAGCAGCTATGTTGTCGGGGGCTTTATGAGGCGGGGGACATTGAGTCCGAATGGGCTGTGTTCCGTGCCTCTATTGCTGAGGCGGCCAGCCTGAGCTGTGGCCATAGGGTCGTTGGTGCCTGTCGTGGCGGTAATCCCAGGACTCGTTGGTGGACACCAGCAGTGAGGGATGCCGTCAAGCTGAAGAAGGAGTCCTATTGGGCCTTCTTGGCCTGTGGGACTCTGGAGGCAGCTGATGGGTACCGACGGGCTAAGCGGTATGCGGCATCGGCTGTTGCCGAGGCAAAAACTCGCGCATGGGAGGAGTTTGGCGAGGCCATGGAGAAAGACTTCCGGACGGCTTCGAGGAGATTCTGGTCCACCATCCGGCGGCTCAGGAGGGGGAAGCAGTGCTCCATCAATACTGTGTACAGTGGAGGTGGGGAGCTGCTGACCTCAACTCGGGACGTAGTGGGTTGGTGGAAGGAATACTTCGAAGACCTCCTCAATCCTACCAACACGTCTTCTGATGAGGAGGCAGAGCTGGTGGACTCAGGGGTGGACTCTCCCATCTCTGGGGCTGAAGTCGCTGAGGTGGTCAAAAAGCTCCTTGGCGGCAAGGCCCCGGGGGTGGATGAGATCCGCCCGGAGTTCCTTAAGGCTCTGGATGCTGTGGGGCTGTCCTGGCTGACATGCCTCTGCAGCGTCGCGTGGACATCGGGGGCAGTACCGCTGGATTGGCAGACTGGGTGGTAGTCCCCCTTTTTAAGAAGGGGGACCGGAGGGTGTGTTCCAATTACAGGGGAATCACACTCCTCAGCCTCCCTGGTAAGGTCTATTCAGGGGTCATAGAGAGGAGGGTCCGCGGATAGTCGAATCCCGGATTGAGGAGGAGCAGTGTGGTTTTCGTCCTGGTCGCGGAACAGTGGACCAGCTCTATACCGACCGTGTCCCCCGGGGGCTCCTGTGGGGGGTACTCCGGGAGTATGGGGTACCGCACCCCCTTGTACGAGCTGTCCGGTCCCTGTACGGCAGGTGTCAGAGCTTGGTTCGCATTGCCGGTAGTAAGTCGGATTCGTTTCCGGTGAGGGTTGGACTCCGCCAAGGCTG
This sequence comes from Telmatherina bonti, assembly GCF_933228915.1. Lineage (NCBI taxonomy): Eukaryota > Metazoa > Chordata > Actinopteri > Atheriniformes > Telmatherinidae > Telmatherina > Telmatherina bonti. Next base: position 31,687,897 of record NC_136613.1, on the reverse strand, counting down.
CCCTTTATCACCGATTCTGTTCATAACTTATATGGACAGAATTCCTAGGCACAGCCGAGGGGTTGAGGGGGTCCGACTTGGTGGCCTCAGGATTGGGTCCCTGCTTTTTGCAGATGATGTAGTCCTGTTGGCTTCATCTGGTCGTGATCTCTAGATCTCGCTTGAGCGATTCGCGGCCGAGTGTGAAGCGGCTGGGATGAGAATCAGCACCTCCAAATCTGAGACCATGGTCCTCAGCCGGAATAAGGTGGATTGCCCTCTCTGGGTCGGGAGTGAGGTCCTGTCTCAAGTGGAGGAGTTTAAATATCTCGGGGTCTTGTTCACGAGTGAGGGAAGGATGTAGCGCAAGATCGACAGACGGATTGGTGCGGCGTCTAATGCGGACTCTGCGCCGGTCTGTCGTGGTGAAGAAGGAGCTGAGCCAGAAGACGAAGCTCTCCATTTATCAGTCGATCTATGTTCCTACCCTCACCTATGGTCATGAGCTGTGGGTCGTGACTGAAAGAACGAGATCTTGTATACAGGCGGCTGAAATGAGTTTCCTCCGCAGGGTGGCCGGGCTCTCCCTTAGAGATAGGGTGAGGAGCTCAGTCATCCGGGAGGGGCTCAGAGTAGAGCCGCTGCTCCTCCGCATCGAGAGGAACCAGTTGAGGTGGCTCGGGCATCTGGTCAGGATGCCTCCTGGATGCCTCCCTGGTGAGGTGTTCCAGGCACGTCCCTCTGGGAGGAGACCCCGGGGAAGACCCAGGACATGCTGGAGGGATTATATCTCTCGGCTGGCCTGGGAACGCCTCGGGATCCCCCCCGCAGAGTTGGCAAATGTGGCTGGGGAGAGGGAAGTCTGGGCTTCCCTGCTTAGGCTGCTGCCCCCGCGACCCGACCCTGGATAAGCGGCTGAAGATGAAGATGAAGATGATTCGTGCGTTATGTTCGGTGTAGAGGGGACTCTGTTGGCCTCTGTGCTGAAGGCAAGTGTTCTTAGTGTAACAAGAAATTCCATCCAAACTTTAGCTGATCATGGTAATTACTGAAATGAAAACGTCACATAAAACCTGAGTTTGACATGTCAGAATCTACAAAGTACAAGTGAAAATAAAAGAGTTAGTTTACTGTATGAAATGCTGGCTTTTACTGGGTTTTTCCCAGTTATGGTAAGAATTGAATCTTCATGTGTCTTCCTGCTATACAATTTCAGATTTTGCAGGTTTTTAATGTGTCCCTGTTCCAACATGCCTAATCCAAATGAGTCGTTGTGCAGTACTTCATTGGCTGCTGCATCCATTTAATTTTCGTCAGGTGTGTTGGAACAGGGATACATCGAAAACCTGGATTGTGACTCTCGAGGACTGGGGTTAGATATCTCCAACATTCCTCCAAGTGGCAAAACGAATAAATCAAAAGAAGATGGGCAAAAATGTCTGCTACACTTTGTAACTCTGGAACGATTCATCGTCAGTGGTGTCCACTGTGATAATGGAACATTTCAACATACAACACGAACATGGATGAGCATTCCTGCCTTTCTCTAGAAAGTTTCAATTTGATGAAAAGCTATCACAGTCCCTTTCCTTATTTGTTTATCGCCTTTTGATTTTGGTTGGAGGTATTTTGTCTTGGGATTTTCTGTTACTATAACTCAATTAGGTTTGCGTGTGACCCTGCGATGGACTGGTGACCCGTCCAGTATTTACTCTGCCTTATGAGAGCTTGTTGAGATATGCTCCAGCTTCCCCCTGCCTTGGATTAGACTATCATTAGTGGTATAGAAAATGGATGGATGGAGGTTTACACTTTACAAAATCCATATCATTTCATGTTGCACAATTACAGAAATTGACAGTAATGACATGCATTTAACTCAAAGTATGCGTCATAACTGTTGTTATGTTCAATGAACAGTGCCCAGCAGAAAATGAATTATTAGGGAAACATTATTTAGCAGTTGTGTTTATAAGTTTTGAACCAAATTGTCACTTGTCAGCATCTGTAGTTGTGTGTTTGTCACTGGTTGCGACACTGATGACGCTTTGCTTTATGTTAAAAAGACAATAGAGAAAGAGAGCAGCTGAAGGAAAAATCAGATATCATAATTAATGTATTTAAAATAAAAGTCATGGGATGAGTTTGGTCAATAATTCAAAAGACTAACATATTTACAACATTAAATCTTCTTCAAGGTGGGGATATATATTACTAGTCCTGTCATTAAAAACCACACAAGTTAAACTTGTTCCAGAGACTAAACTGAGGATATTAAGGGAAATAGTGGCAGGAAAGGAAAGAGATTCCTTCTTTGAGTGCAGAGAATGAAATGTCTTGATGGAAATAAGATAATGTCATGATGATGTCATGGTCAAGCATAAATAAGCCATGCATAGACTGAAATTTTTAATCTCTGCATCTCTGAAATGAACATTTGAAACATTTCCACTTCCTGGTTTCTAAACAGTCTGTTGCATCTGAAAAGGACTGTGCTCAGAATCCAGAACTGTACAGTGGCCAAAAAACTGTTGCATCTAGGAAGACAGATAATAAACTAAATGATCTGATGCCCTTTTCTGAGTTATGGCATTTGTTCAGGGCTGAATTGTTACGGTCCATCTAAATGATGTGCTCCAGTACAGTTTCCATAAAGTCATTCATGACCTGTGCTACATTCTGTCTCATTTGCTGCTGTTGTTACTTCTATGGTCAGTGAGTTGCCAGTAGGCTGGTTATTGATGAGCTAGTGTCCAGCCAAATGTCCAGCAGGAGCCTTCAGGACACGGCAGCTTGAGCTGGGATCACTGTGCTGCATTCATAAAGAGGAAAAAGACACATGAGGTAAATAAGTAAACTTAGAAATGCTGTTTCACTCGTTGGAAATGTTAGATTATCCAAACTAAACCGATAAATCACACAACTCAAATCTTTTTATTCTTTAGAATGAACCACCTATATGGCAGTTGCAATATTTGTGCCACAGTTTTTACTACGATGTCACTAAATGAACAAGCAACTCTGTGTGAAGAGAGACTGTCTACACTCCAAATATGTTGTACCAGCTACTTATGACCATCAATCTAGTTCATTACTTTCACCAAAGAGGTGGCATAGAAAATCTGTTCGCTGGCGTTTGTCTGTACCTCTGTCTCTTCACAGGCAATTTTATCCAAAAACTACTGGATGGATTTTCATAAATTTTTTTCTTCTGAAAACCAGTCTTGTTCTAACTTAGCTTCCATTACATTTTGGGAGTGATCAGATCACCATTTGGCTCCAGTAATTTTTTGAAGAATTATTTCTCATTGCAAGATGGGACAATTTGACTATATATGCATGTAAGTCCATGGTCATGGTGTTTGGCCAAATAAATGCAGAAGTTCCCATAGACTTCACAAGATATCAAAGATCCATCTGGATCCAGGCAAAGGAAACTAGGGCATCTTTGGAATTTTTACCACTGCAAGGGAACAAATTAATTTACAAACATGCCCAAATTTTCACCATATAGCCAAGACACTGTGGATCATTATCATTGTATGTAGGAAACTAATAGTGTATCCACATAAAATTATTGTAGGACTAGAATGTAGGAAATCCCTACATGGGAGGAAATGGACTGCTTGGCAGATTGAACTGTTTACGTATATTTGTAATTTGTCTCGAACAACAGGTATCTTTCCCGAAAAAATGAAATTAGCTAAAGTCATTCCTCTTTATAAAAATGGGGACAAACATGAATTTTCCAAATACAGGCCAGTGTCTTTGCTTCCGCAATTTTCCAAAATTTTAGAAAAAGTATTTGTTAGTAGACTAAACAAATTCTTACACAAGGAAAATATTTTAACCAACTGTCAGTATGGTTTTAGGCAAAACCACTCAACAGCATTGGCAATAATGGAATTACCTGAAAAATAGCAAGAGAAATAGATAGTAAAAATGTCTTTGTAGGTATTTTTATTCATTTACAAAAAGCATTTGATGTAATAAATCACCAACGGCTATTGTGGAAACTCAATAAATATGGAATAAGGGGGATCGCCCATAAATGGATCACCAGTTATTTAGAAAATAGAAAACAATATGTTCAAATTAATGACACAGAATCAGATTTGTGTGATAGAAATTGGGGGGGTACCTCAAGGTTCAATTTTGGGTCCGATTTGATTTACATTATATATGAATGATTTTCCAAATGCATCAAAACTATAGTGTATTGTTTGTTAAATAAAAATGAAATGAAATGTCTTCTTGTCTCGCTGTGTTTACATCAAGCTAAATGATAAAAAGTTGTTTAGGTATGGATGCCATGGGATCTTCTCTGCAATCCGCCCTGCGTCTGGTGCATCTGGAGCATCTGGGGCATTCAGAGCATTCGCAGCATCTTGGGCATTTGGAGCATCCACAGGCTGAAAGCAGACAAAAGAGTGGAAAAAGCTTTGTTTGGAAAGAAACATCCAGTGAGACTTTACTGACACTGCAAAAATCTTAACATGAGTAAAAAAAAATACTTAGTCTGAGAAAATCCAGACTATAATCAAGTGAAATTATCTGTCTGTGCAGTCAGGCAGTAACACTTTGTAAAACTCCTGAAACAAAGAATAAACACTTAATGTTTGGGCAAGTGAGAAATATCTTCAAACAAACTGACTGAAATTCAGCCAGAACCAACTTAAAACCCTTTACAGGTAAAGACTGGTGAGGCCACCATGTGGGACCTTCATCTGCAGCCTAAATGTAACCATTATGAGCCCCAGAGGGATATGCTGTCTGGGATGTGATCTTGAACACTTTCTTTGTGAGAAATTATAACTTCATATGCATGTCAAATAACCAATTTTAAGATAATGGAGTAAGAAATGAAAGACATATACTCTACAAACAAGATTAATTATCTTACACTTTCTGCTCTTGGCAAGTATAATACTCTAAAAACAAGACCATAAAGAAGTGTTGCAGTGTGAGGAAGAGTGGCTGTTTGGCTGAACCTCATGGGAAATCTTTCCATTTCAATAGACAATAACATCCCTCAGGCAAATTTTGGGTCTCGCCTGAAGCCTTCAGACGAAAACTTCCCAAGGGAGGCATGTCGGTGGCATCCTAATGAGCAGCCTGAACCAAGTCGACTGACCCTTTTTGACACAAGGAACAGAGGTTTTGTTTCAACCCCTCCTGGGATTTCTGAGCTCCTTACCATATTCACCCCCAGTGAAGGAAATCCGCCTGGACGCCGGTGGCATTCATTTAGTCACCACCTAATCCTGTGACTGTAGGTGACAATTATAGAGACCTTCTGGGTATGTAGTGGTCCGGTGCAACTCCCTGTGACTTCAGATGCTGCAACTCTCCTGTTTCCCCCTTCCTCATAAACAAGCTGTTGAGAAACCAACTTGCTTGCTTGGGGCAGCAACTCATTGCTATGAGTGCGTGGCTCAGAGGGCAAGCCGGAGGTAGAGCCATTCACAGACCCTGATCGATTGGCTTTTGAGGAGCTGAAGCACTTTGCCTGAAATAAATGAAAAACTAAGTGCTACTCCCTGTGCTGCCTAATTATTTCCATTGTTACTAATTATTCTGCAGCTAAGTAAACAGTTGTAGTACTACAGTAAGTACTATTTTTACATGACTCAGTCCAGATCTGTCTTGTTGGAAAGACTGGATTGAATCTTTCACGGTGAAGCACTGCTGTGATTGGGTGCTCAGGTTGCCAGGCTATATGTCAGTCTGAACATCAACCTTGTGCAGCTCATCAGCTGCAAAGCCCATTAGCAGTTATCATCGTAGCCGGATAACTGATCCAATACTGACCGTTTTATATGTGCTTCATTCAAGCAATTATATATTTCATGTCCTTCATCTTGACTCCAATCGGTTAATGTGTTTGTCGGTCTCGGAGGTTAGGTGGTTATTGGGGGCAGAGTGAGGTAGATAGTAGTTTCCCCACCAAAGCCCCAAATTATGCCTCATACTTAAGATTGAAAACAAAATGCAACTTAATCAGGAAAATGAATCTATCAATCAAATATGAGCTTTTAGCCTTGTTAGTGATGGTGAAATAAAGCCACAGGGCGCCTGAGATTTATTTACATTTCCTATTGGCAGGATACAGAACAGCACTATATTTCTTCCATTAATATTTTCCAATAAATCCTTCATCTGTATCAGATGGTAACATGCAACTGAGACCAATGTCTGTTGTGTTTGAGCAGCAGCAACGCCATCAGAGCAAAGAACTGCACCTGAAAGAGAAGCTATTTGTATAGTACAGGCGCTCAAGAACCTTGTAGATTGTTCTGTTTAGAATAAAAGCGTAATTTGTTATCTTATCTATGGGAAGGCAACAGTGACTATTCAATTATTCATGTTTTAAGGCCACAGAAATTAAACCAATCCACAACTTTTTTTTAATGGAAATGATCATGGAAAGAGTGTAGCTGTGTAACAGCGCCTGCATTCAGCCAATTTCTCAGATCAAGTTGTTTCTTTATTCGATATTGAAATATTTTTTTTTCAAAAGGACAATGCATGTTGGATGAACATATCACATGTAAATATGCCAGAAGCCTGCTTTACATCTGTAATCCCTGCCAGGTCAAATTCAGATTACAGGTATAAAAAAGACAAACACGTCCAAAACACCAGAAGAGTTAGAAGAAGAAGATGTAGAAGAATGACCACAAAGTCTTTTGCTTTTCTCCTCAACTTCTGCCTATTATTCTGATGCTTTTTATTTAGCTGGTTTCTCCTCTTATCCGGTTTGTTCCTTTTGCTGGTCAGAGTCAGCCACCAGTCACCATGCCCCTGCCGTTTCCAGTGGCTTTGCTCTCGTCTCCCTCTGCATCCGTCTTGTGTGTTGAAATTTTCTGTGTGAGATCTTATTAATACCACGTTTTTAAATGAAGTTGAAGCTATCAGAAGTTGCATGAGTGTCAGCAAAGGATTTGTGAGTGTGTGTGTATGTGTGTTGGCAAAGTCATTTAACTGCACTTGAGAAATTTAACAAGTAACTGAAGTGCCTTTATTATGTTATTGCAGGTAGATAACTAATAACTAATAATGGGAGTTTGTACTGCTCTGTTCATGCCATCAGGACTACACCTGTCTTCCATGTGTCACACCTGCCTTCATGTCCTTACCATCATATGGTGCACCTGTCTTTCCCTCTGTTTATACCCTGTGATCGTACAGCTTCTTTGTGTGGTTTTCTAGTTGTCATCTCCTTACTGGCTCACCTTTGTTTTTTTTAGTGTACCTCCATGCACTGTTTATGCTAGTGCTCTTAACTAAACCCTGGACGTTTACCTGTGTTTATGTCTGCTACTACTCATAAAGCATTACCCAACTCTGGTCATGGTGAATTCAGACCATTTCCTTTACCAGCAGCCTTTTATTTCCTTTCATAGATCAATGTTTTGCCACTTTAGTTGCAGTAATGACTTCTTCTGTCTTTCTGACATCTTTGAAAACTTCTGGTATGTTTCTCTTAGAGTTTCTTTTGGCAGATGTCCCTTTGTCAAGGTTCTTCATCAACTTTCCATACCAGTTTGCCATTTGTCAGAACTGCCTCCATCTTTTTTAGCCAGGTCAAGGTATCAACATCAGTGTCATGCTCACCTTCTTTCATTGACAATGGTAATCATCATGGAGGAGCTTTCTAAGTGGCCATCTTTTAAATACTGTGTAAACTGATGGACTGTGTGGATTAATCTGGAGAGGCTCTTATCCTGTGACGAGCTCCTGTTGAAGAGAGGCCACCTTTTCTGAATTTATTGAGGATTTTAGTCTCTTATCTACTTCTACATTTCATCTAACAGTTTTTGCTGATATTCTATGTATGCTGACGTACCACAAGAGCCCACCTTTGCATATTTGTAAGCAAACATAGGGACAGAGTTATGTGCCATATCCTGTAGGTCTGATAAGGCAAAGAATCCTCTCCAAAGCATCAACCTTATCATTACTGAAGCAGTATGGGAGTGTCTTCACAGAAATCAGAGCAAAAGGCTATCAATTTCTAAAGAAATGTGTTGGAAAGACCTTCAATAAACCTGGGAAACTATTGCTGAAGACTAAATAAAGAAATGCCAAGAACGCTAAAAGTGTTTTTAAGAATAAATTTGCTTGGACTATAATAACTTTGAATCTCATTATATACATTCTTTGTTTTTGCTTTATATTCTGCATTTCTCTTATATTTGCACGCTTCAGTAAATTGGTGAATCTGTTTCTTGTATTCCTGGCAATTTGTGAAGATATGATAAATATATTTAAGACTTCTGTGCAGCAGAGCGACTGTGGTCAGGAAAGAGTGACGTGTCTTATAAGGACGAGTAAGAAAGATTACTTCAGAAAAAATATGACACAAAAACAAGCTACAAGGAATATGGAATATATCAAATTATATCATAAAAAACAATAATTGCAACTAATGAGATGAATCTTTTATTGAAAATGATAATATAATGTATAAGGATAGAAGATTATTTGTTAAACATTGGACACAACCTCATAAAAAAAAACAATTGATCCAGAGGAACCTGGTAAAACTATTATTGATAGAGAGAAAATAACTGTTCAGTGTTTATGAAAGCTGTGGAAGAGAGCAAGATGTTGAACATTGTTAAAAACTGATGATGACGATAGTAAAATATGTAGTCGATGTGATTACAGAAGCATTAACATTTATCTGTAATCTATCTTTTTGCACCAGGTATGTTCCAAATAAAATGAAAGGTAACCAAAGTTTCCAACTGTACGAGAATGGGAATAAACATCACTTCACTATAAACCCAATTCCTGATTTTTAATAACAGGTTGGAAGACATATATCATGTTTGATGAAACTTTGACCCAAAATGCCAGACAGAAACACAAGGACAAAATAGTTGAAAAGGAAGGAAAACTACACTGAGCAAAACTCACTCCAGAGCAGTCAGAGAACCAAGTCGAGTGGAAAACTTTGGCAACCTTCTAAGTGTGGCACCAGTCCTTAGATACTGAAAGAGGTCATGATGGAATGCAGGTTTGCTGATGCACCCAGGGCTGCTGCACTGCCGGGAAAAAGAAAAATCCAAACCCTGACAGCATAATTACCTCTGGAAGATAGGTTAACTTCACCAGAAATAACTGAACCTAGGAGAGGAAATAGCAAATACTTTAGAGCAAAAAGACAATTTGAATATTTGTTGAAATCAAGAAAACTTTTGATAAAATCAACCATTTTACAGTATATTGATCAGGAGGCATTGTACTGGGCAATAAGATTCCCCAAAAGGCCAACTTCAAGCAAGGAAAGGATTAAACTATCCAAATCAGTTGGATTATTTGAGTACAACTTTTCACATAGTGCATCAATCAGAATAATAAGCAGCTATTGATAATTAAACCATTTGAATTCCCCTGATACAAGTGACATATATCTGTTTGTAGAATGCTGTAAAAAGAAGCACTCTAATGCATTAACTGCAACAGGAGCCTCGAAGGGCAAGTATGACACTGTTAAACACTCAAAAAGATGAAGCACTTTGATTTTATAACCTAAATGAAAAATTGTTTATGTCATCTGATATGTGATGTGCTCGTGCCCTCAACCACTCAACTAGCAACTACGACAACCTCCCAATCCCCCCGCCAGCAGCCATCAACACTGACGGATTACGTCTGGGTGCAGAGTAAATGTTTCCCAAGGTCAAAGCACCTGAGAGCGCACATTCACATTGTCAAGGAGCCCGAGAGAAGCAATTTGGACTTAAGCAGAGAACTATCAGCTCCCTGTGCACTTCGTGTTACCTCTCTACTTGTAGGGGTATTAAACATAACAATGACAATAAAATTGAAACACGAGTTTGTGTAGATGAGGAAACAGAGTGCAAGCAGGTGGCGAACCTTCAGTCCTATGAGAGACTAAGTGTCAGTGCATGTCACTGCACCAGGAGTTTAAATCTTAACAGGCCTGGAAAATCTCAGTGTAGCTGAGCAGCTTGTGGGAAATATAATCGGGGTAGATCTGATAACGAGAACTAGAAGTACAGGTTAAGACTTCAGGGTGAAAAACCAAGATCTCTGATTTTATGTTCTGGTTTATTAAGTTGTATTTCTATGTTATAGATAAATATATTTCTGTGACTACCTGCAGTGTGAACTTTTCCCACCATTGGCCACTTTCCCACTGGAACCTTTTGATAAGCATTTTTAGGAACAGAGATGTTTTTTTTTTTGGCATGTTCAGACAGATAGGAACTAGTGACCATATCCCTCAGTTCTTATTACCATTTTAGCTCCTACTGCGAGGCAGGGTCTTTATGGGGTTATGTAGGTACACATTTGGTGGTAGCACCACCCTTTAGCAGATGCTCCCTCATTCATTTCCACTTCATCAGGACCTGCCATTTTTAATTTTCCATTAATTACCCATTATCTTGGGGTTTTGCGGCCAGTATGATGTAGCATAGATGGAAGTAATTGAAAACACTATATTTGTCATATCTATGCAGAATTTGAAATATATGTAAGACAAATGACAAGTACATCAACAATAACTCCAAATGCAAAAGAGTTGGGACACTCGGTAAGATTAAAACCGAATATGTTGAATTGAAAATCTCATCAAGCCATATTTCATTCCAAGTAGAACATAAACAACATTTTATCGTATCCTGGAAAATATGAGCTCATTGTGGCTTTCTACACATACAGCATCAATATGTCTGTAAAAAAGTAGTTCCAGGATGATGTTTAGCATCATTAGCATCTCATCTTCTTCTAACATCTGTCCGTGTAACGGGTGGCCGGGGCATGTTAAAACAAAATAAATAAAGAAAATAAAAACAGGCAAAAAAAAGGTCCTCCCGGCCATTCCTTTAAAAATCAGGGGGAGCAGAGTCAACCTCACTAAATCTAAATAAAAACGGTTTATTAAAAACAAGATAAATTAAAAGGGTTAAAGGGTTAAAATAATAAAACCCTAGTCCTCTAAAATGTCCTTTAAAGCTGTGCCTTAGGGTCCAGACCGGCTGCTGCAATTCAGGCTCCGCCTCGCCACCACCAAGCCGCGGTGGGACCAGTCGTCACTGGCCCCTCAGCAGTCCCTTCGTCGTCATCGCCATCATCGCCATCATCGCCATCATCGCCATCATCATCTTCTTCCATTGTCAGGAGCTCTGTCTCCTTTCTTGTCCTGCTCTCTTCTCTCCTTCTCTGCTCTCCTCCTTGTCACACCTGTTGCTCCAATCTGCCCAGACGCTCACAGGTGTCCCCACTTAACAATTAAGGGTGAGGTTGATAGGCCTCCAGGGGGGGTTAGTAACCAAACAACCCATGCATTTGACTCTGTCACATCTGTAAACATCTGGAAGTGAGGAGACCAGCTGCTGGAGTTTTAGGAGAGCCCATTCTGATCTGATGCATGACTAGCTGCTCTACACTTCTGGACCTTCATTGCTGGATTTCTGCTTCCATGATTCTCCAGATGTTTTGTACTGGTGGAAGGTGTGGACTGCAGCAGACCAGTTCTCCTGTTCCACCAGGCTGCTGTGATGACGCAGGATGTGGTTCAGCATGGTGAAATCTGCAAGTTCTTCCCTGAAAGAGACGTTGTCTGGATGGGAGCAGATGTTTCAGCATTGATGGAGCTTCCCAGATGTGGAAGCTGCCCACGCCATCGGCACTAATGCAACCCCATCCCATCAGAGATGCAGACTTTTTCCACTTTTCCTCAGACTGTTATACATAAGCTTTGGTCCAGAGAAGACGGTGATGTTTCTGCATCCTGTCCCTTATTCTGATGACATTATACACTGTAGAAAATGTCTGTTCATCTTTACATCTAAGAGACTCTACCTCTCTGAAATGCTCCTTTAGTTAAAATGTACCTATTAGTTCTCCCGCCTTTTGTTGCCTCTGTTCTCAACTTGCTACATACATTGATGCCATTAACTTAAAAGGCTCATATTTTCCACAAATGATTAAGTCTCAGTTTCTACATCTAATATGTTCTTTACGTACCATTCATATTAAAATGTGATTTTATGAAACTTAGAAGTCATCACATTTGTTCTTATTTACATTTCAGACAATGTCCCAACTTTTTGGAGGTTTGAAAATAAACTGGAGTACAGATAAATACTAAGCATGATTTATTTACATAGCATCCACATTTGTACAATTTTTAACAATAAAAATAATACAATTATGATTAAATCAATGAAAAAGAAGACTCTGAATTACATGCAGACAAGTCTAAAGCTTGCCAAAAGTCATTTCCACAGGTTCAACATCACAGAAATAATTTTCTTCTGAATTAGAAAGTCCTGTTAACAGAACCCATTGTCCACGACTGTAAAGATCCTACATTGTTCTCACTAAAAATGTCAGCTAAACATCGACCTCTGTGCTGTTGCTGAAGTCCAGTTTCATCACATGGATGATTCCAGGTCGGTGTGTCCCCAACATCCCCCTCCTCCCTGGCTTAGACAACAAGATTTGGGCATCACTTGGCAACCTGATGAAAAATGTTGAATCAGCCTGATATGAAAATGTTCCAGAGAGCTGTGATGTCAGGAATGTTTGGCTTCCTCGCTCTTCACATAGAGGTCACATGAATGCTCAGCGAGGTAGAAGTGTGAATACTGTGGAAAGTTTTTGCACGTCAGCGCTCTTTGGTCTTCTTTGTGCATCATCACTCATGCCGCTTCGGTGCTCATTATCCTGCTGCAGTGTGACCCTTTCCTCACAGCGGGGAACGCAGGGAGTGGTTCATACCTCTTAGATTCAGGTTCCACATCCTCTCACAGAGGAAGAAATTGAGTCTGACCCACCTCTGTTTTTTTTATGCCACAAAAATTAAGATGAATGTAATTTACATGTGTCATCTGTTATAAGCATCATTTCAAAAAGGACCAAACGTATGTTTATTCAAATTTTCTAGAGAAAGCACCAGTTTCTGTCAACGTTCAGTGTTATTACTTTACTACAAGAATATTTGTACATTAGACACAAATAACTCAAAAGATCATCAGGATGAAACAGAGTGTCACATTGTTTCTCCTTCTTATTAAGCATTAGTCAGAGAAATTAATGTGAAAATTAGGTATGTGGACCACATAGGATGGTTTGGATAATTGAAACACAGATGGGCCATTTGTCTGCATGTCCAGAGACACTGAACTGTTTATAGAGCTTCATTAAAATAACAGTGTGGCCCCTTTAGCAGCAAGAGTGAGACACAGAGAGAAAGAGAGAGACACAGCACATGAACTGGGAGAAACGATCTGTTTAGCTGTGAGAATGCAGTTTGTTGCTGCATGTTTTAGCAATAAACAGCATGGCTTTTCTGGTTACTGCAGAGTTGACTGTAAGAGTTGCATGGAGCCTCCGTGACGTCACCCGTAGGTTTCTAATAAGCTAACTTGAAGCTTATTGGGCGATTCCCATCAGTGCCATCTTGGAAGCATCACGAGTGCCATCACTCATGGAAAATACAAAAGCAGCAAAGAGGGGGAGCTGAGAGGGGAGGACCTGCCTTTAGCTAAAAGCTAACCCTGAACTAACCCTGAACTAACAGGAGCTAACCATCAAACTGAGGTAAGCGGGCTAAAGCTAAGTCATGCTGGCAGTCGCCTAAAAACAGCAGTTCTGCTACATTCTGCCATCTTGCAGCAGAATATCATGTACCTGTCAATCAAAAAGACATGCCCCCAATTATTCCAAAATTTTAAGATGAAATTACTTCTAAACAGAGGAGTTAGAAAAAAAATTCACTCCCCCCACAGTTGTCGTGAAGGTAAACCTGACTTATTAAATATAAAATGGCTTTTTGTACCAGACTATAAACATGTTTATTTCTGCTGTGAAGTCTTTTTAACATGGGAGTCTATGAGGATTTGCTCTGTTTTGCAGCCCCTAGTGGATGAAGGGGGAACTGCAGTTTGTGGCACTTCCACATACACTTCACTTTAAACCGCCGCAGGTTGCTGCTTCGTCCCAGTGGTTCACCTGCTGTGAAAAGAGAAAGAAGTTGAACCAAGACAGGAGGAATGCCCTTGTCTCCAGGTTTGGTGATGGAAGCAGGAAAGTTTAACATCCGTTTCTGCCAGAGTTTACATCAAGGGTGTGGGATAGTAACTAAGCTAGCATAAAAATTTTGCTCTTCAGGAGCAAAAAGACTGGATAGAAAGACAATGAAATATATGTAGTTAAATACTCCTGTGGGCTCAGCGTTTAGGTCACCTGGCCAGCCCTACCACCTCCATTGAGAGGCCACTGCCCCTTGAGGCAATCGACTGAGATTTAATCCCAGCGTCTCCCTGACCGGCTTCTTACTGCACAACAACGCTAGAACCCCCATGCTGTCATAAAATCAATGAAAGCTTCATGTGGAGCACACACAGGATTCAAAACACCCACACTTTGCAATTTCCCTGTGGGGATAAAGTATTTTCCATTTCATCATAGATTACATCATGATGACATCACAATTAATTGATTTTAATTGATCTGAAATTAACTTTCTTTCATCTCCATCCAGTTTTCCCCATTCTCCTCTGACATTAATAAGATATTCTTGTCCAGACAACTCCTGCTAACTGGATATTTTCTCTTCTCCAGACCTTCTATGTAAACTCTGGTTTGTGTGAAAATCCCAGCAGATCAGCAGTTTCTGTGATATCGTGCATGTTTACAGTCACTCACATCTCCTTTCTTCCTCGTCATGCTCAGCTTGAACTTCAACAAGTCATCTTTACCACGTCTACATGACTTAATGCATAGATCGGTTGCCAGGTCGGTTACTGGTTAGATGTTTGTTTGCTGTGAGGGACTGATCTGGTGAAAAATTAAATAACCTAGTAGATGTAAATAAGAACTGGTTTTGTTTACTGCAAAAAACACTCAAAATATCAGGCCTTCAAAAGAGGTCAAATGACGAAAACGAAATCAGTGGTTATGGAGACCGTTGGAGGACAGTGAACTCAGCGTCATGGTGGTGAAAGTGGACTCTTTAGGGCACGTTCACATCAGCCATTTTGATTAGAATCTGAGTCCGTTTGCTGGGAAAGTCCGCTTCGTTTGGGGAAATGTGAACGCACCAAACAAATTCTGATTCAGACCAAAGAAGTGGACTCGGTCCACCAACAAACAAGTCTCAGTCTGTTACAAGTGGACCAACTACAGGAAGCAGACTACAAAAAAAGTCCCTTCCTGCATTTGATGTAGCATTGCATTGTGGGTAAATTCATAGTGATTGCATTAAGGGTCCTCTGCCTCATCTGGTGTTCATACTGCGCCCATTGTTGCAGTGTATTTCTGCAGTATACTTGCATAAGACACAATGAAAACCCAAAACAGCCATAGTTCATCTCCATGTTTGGCTCAGAAGAGGAAAAAAAAAAGTTTTCTTCTTTAAGCAGGTCTTGTCCTCTCTTTTTCTAAATACCAGTGCAGTGCTGTCAGTGGTCGGGGTGTGTTAAAACATAAAATAGATTAAAAAAAAAATAAAAACAGGTAAAAAAAGAACAGTCCTCCAAGCCACAATGGTCATTTTAAAATCAGAGGGAGCAGAGTCAGTGTCACTGAACCTCAAAATAGTAAAAACCGGCTCATTAAAAAAAAGGATATATAAAAGATTAAAATCTCATCCTCCAACCCAGTTCTTTGAAATGTCCACGGCTATGGCTCGGTGTGGTCCTCTCTTCTGCAGTGACATGTTCATCCACGCATTTTTCCGGCCTGTGGCACCACGTTCCATGACCTGCAGAGAGGAGCAAACACAGCACTCTACAATTCCAGGTGGGGAACCCTCCTGCCTGGCCCTGCAGCCAGCCTCTCCCTCTGGATCCTAAACTTGGCCATCATGCTCACATTGGTCCTGGGCCAGGAATATCCGGAGGCCCAGGACTGAGTAGCTGCACCATTGGGTCCAGAATGGCTGCTGTACCTCATGTCTAAATGCCTACCGCTGGGACACTCACTGGTGTTCTTGTTTAACAGTCAACGTGAGGTAGACGGGCCACCTGGGGGAGTTAATAGTACAGCAATCAGAATACATGCAAAAAAAAAAAAAAAAAAGAAAACATTCCATATAAAAACCATGCATTTTGATCCCTTTGGTCACCTTTGGTTAGAATGGGGATATATCATTCTATGGTTTGGCTCATTTGACCAAAGTGCAGCGTGAATGTAATCTCGGTCGGCATGGATACACCCCCCACAACTGAGCTGAGTCCCCAATCAGATCAAGTCTAATGGACTAACCCAATGTGAATGCACCCTAAACAACGGATCACATGGCATTATACAGGTTTTATTTACCACAAGAAATATTGAAAAAAAGATGTCAATGAACAAAACGTAATCAGTTGTTATGGAATCTCAAAATAACTTTAATCTAACTGTTGAAATAAGGAAGACTAACTAAGACCTTTCAAGAACCATACATAATGTTAGGACCTCACGATACGGCCAGTGAGTATTAGACAGGATGAGCAGTTTGATGCATGTTTGCATATCTACAGTTATTTTCCAAACATGGTAGCGGTACAGGTTTGAGTTGTTGTCCTCCATCATTTAATAAGCTTCCATTTGCGTACATGCTCTTTCAGTGTTCACTGGAATGGCGAGGTGGAGGGAAAACCTTCAAAGAGCTGGTGCTTGGCACTAAAATTCATGTCACTGTTGAAGTGCCAAAGGGAATTTGGCTCTGCTGGCACTCAGGTGCTCCTTAACTTACACAGGATTTTAGGTGAATGGAATCATCAATTTCAGACAAAACTGTATTTGTTGTTAGCAAGCTAATCTTCTGTAAGACTGGCAACCTAGAGACCCCATAAGGTGAACTTCCAGTAAGAATTGATGGGCTGAAAATACAGTAAACTCACCTCCAAGTCTCTTTTTTTTTTATAATGCAACTTTGTTTCTTCCAGCTTAATAAAAAATGATGTCATGCCCTCTTAACTAGTAAAACCTCAGACTAACGTGGCTGCAGCGTGTGATGACTCTGCGTAAAGGTTATGGCAGAAACTGGAGTGAAGCACCACAGTTATCTTTCATTTTCTACCTTCAAAGTTCCAAGTTTAGATGGAAATTAATACTGAAAGACTTTTTTTTTTTAATGGACCTAGAGTCTGAGTAAAGAATAAATAATTATTTGGTTTATATTTACTCATCTTCCTGCAGGATTAGAGTATCTTCAAACCAAGAGAAAAAAAGTAAGAAAAGAGAAGCAGAAAGAACTGGAGAACAGCTGGATGAACCTCATGTAAACTTTTGCAATCAGACTATGAGAAGATTCTAAAACTAAAGAATGAGTGCAATTTTGCTCTTTATCAACAAGTTTCAAATCTTAAATTAAAAAATATACAAAAATGTTTCAAAATATCAGATACAACACAAAAACTTCTTTGAAGACAGCTTAAAGGAGGGAAAGCAAAAGCATTATATATGAAACTGGAGAAATATAAAGTATACAGATCTACAAAATATTCATAATTTCGATAATTAATTTTATACAAAAATATATTAATCCATATAATGTGGATCCAAATCCCCATTTATGTTGATAATAATCCACATAAACTTAAACATAAACATATACATTAACTGCTGGTATAGGCTCCGGCTTCCCCTTGACCCTTAATCGTACTAAGCGGTTTGAAGAATGAATGAATATATAAATTCAACTCCGATATATTCCTATATGATATCTGTTAATTTTTTTTTACATCATTTCCACCATCTCAGTTGAATGAAAAATAACAAGCTTTTTTAGATATTACTATTTCCATAGAAATAAAGGCATTAAGATCAGTGACTCAGTCAGTCATTTTCTTAACTGCTTAGTCCAGTTAAAGCTGGAGTAGGTAGTCTTGCGCAGAGGCTTTTTTTTTTTTTTTTTTTTTTTTTACTCTGGGTGAAGTGGTTCCTCGTCCTGATAGTAGTTTATACATTTAGAAATCATGGACAATAAGACATATAGTTAGACCCCTCAGTTTACTGTAAATCTGTAAAAACTCTGACCGATCCAAACGTTTGTGACAGAAATGGAATTGTTCATTTCTTATATTTTGTAAGCTTCTTCTCCTGCATCCCTTCCTCCCCCTCCCGCAGCGCATACCTGATCGCCACACCCTGCAAAATACAAAGTAGTGAAGAAGAAACTCGGAAGGCAAACATGGCTGACAAAATTCAGGAAGGATTTCCCGACCCGGCTCGGTTTATTTGCCTCCTCCCGCTAAACAGCAAAGAAAGAGAAAATCGCTGTTGGAAAAGCTGCGAATAACAAAAGCCTTGGATCACGCAAGGAGCAAAACCAGAGGGGGAGGAGCCAAGACAGGGTGCCGCTTTCAAATCTTGCTAGCTCCCCAACATTACCTACCCCAGCTTTAATGGTCTGGGAGTCTATCCCATTAATTACTGGGCGAGAGGCAGGTACACCCTGGACTGGTCGCCATTACAATGCAGGTCAAACACAGAGAGACAAACCACCATTTACCTCACACTACCAAACCTAAAATGCATGTGTTTGGATGGTGAGAGGAAGCCGGAGTACCTGGAGAGAACCCATGCATACATGGAGAGAACATGCAAACTCCTAACTCACTGCTCCTGTCTGTAATGTTTATAAATTCTGGAAATTTACACAAATGCGATTAAAGAATGCTGAAATCCTTTACTGAATTAAATAGATGTATAAACCATGAGTATTTTTTTCTTTTTCTCTCCGTTTGTTATATATTTTTATCCTTTAATTTTTACAATTTTTATTTGTTTTATTTTCTTTTACAGGTTTTTATTTTATTTTAATTTTTTTAATGATGATACTAATAGATAAGGTTGTGGATATTATTGTCCTTGCTATAACACCATCAGATATGGTGGTAAAGACAATAACTGCAACAATATTGATGTTATTTCTGTACACATTTCCTTTTGTTTCCTGTTGATATGTGTCTAGGTATTAATTTTAAGGTGTGTATGGTAGACAGGCTTAGAGGAAGCAGGCACAGTGCTTCTTACTCTGAGCCCCTGCGGCTCTCTGGTGGTTTGTTATTGTGAGTTAATTTAGACCGGTCATAGCATCTCTCTTCTCAAGTTTGAATGTGTGTGGGTATATGTGTATGAATGTAGATGTAAAAAAAATCAATGAAGAGAATGACAATCAAACCACCAGACGCCAGAGGTAACTGACCAGAAATGGTTTCTTGTCCTTAATTAAACTGAAATTTTATTAGAGACAGAAACAGAGAAGGAATACTGGGCTCAGCTGATATGTTGTGTCCTGTTCCCACTTGTGCTTTTGTCTTTAAAGGCAGTATTTCTTTCCAAGAGTAACCAAGACAACCAGCCTGTCGTCGTTCAAACGCTACCACAGACTTATCCATGAGATATATAAGGTGTTCAATCAATAGAAGTAAAACACACTTGACTGCTTGGTACTAGGGAGGCTGCCGTCTCCACAGCGCCATGCCACTGCCTACATCACCTGCGGTAATGATTGCCAATCAGCAGATGACGCACCTCTGCAATCACTTCAACCAACTGCTTGCATGGTTGGCTCGTACCTGCAAGCTATCAGCCCCACACAAAACCCTAAAACCGGTGTTACTACACATCGGCCAGACTGCAGTCATACATATGGAACAGTATGTATCTCCATGCATACAGATTGTCTCCCTTCAGGGGACAGAAGGAGATCCCTGTGGTTCTGTCCATATAGGGAATCAATACAGGTGAAGGATGGAATTATGCTGATGCATCAAAAAGGTCTCCATTTACATACTGGAAATAACACTTAGCTTTATCATGTGAACCTGTCATTTTGTACTTTTTTCATAACTTGTTTTTATCAAAATGAGGAAGATGTTAACTTTTCCATGTTCATGTTCAGGTAAAGAATGTCCTTAAAGCTACTGAGAGTTTTTAGTAACATAGGTAAAGTAACATAGTAACATAGGTAAAGTAGGTCCACGATACTCTGTTTTGAGAGGAAAATCTATTATTTAGCTTTAGAGACATAAGACATAAGTATAAACTATTTTATGAAGCTCAGATGCTATGAGAGCAGGTGTATTTGTTATTCAAATGAAAATACAGTATGAGACACAGATGTAAAACACTTCAACATTTTCTTCCACGTCTGGTAACCAACATGGCTCCAGCAGCAGCAGAGGAGCCAAACAACGCCATGTCAGACAAGCTGAAGACAAGGGGCTTTGCTTTCCCTTTTCACAGCAATTTAAGCCCAATGTAGCTGGAACATGCAGTAAACATGGTTACATAGAGCAAAGTAAAACACATCCTAGTTTGTATAGTACTACAGTGTGTCTGGTATTCCTGGAACTGGACTCCTGAGTACAGAGATCTTTGGTCTTATTTTGGTTTATGAAGAGAAATTAGTATCAGATGTGCTAGATGTGTTAACTACATGATCTAGAAACATGTAAAACATTTTATGAGTTACTTTGGGTACTGGAAAATGTGTGTTTGACACACACGCATCTTGCGCTCCAGAGACACATAGAAACTTCTTTCTATTCAAGCACTCATAACAAGCCGCACAAATATCAATGTTTTGATGATGATTTTCGCTCTGAACAGATGGGAGCTTTGTGTGTTAAAATATTTTCTGTGAAAATAAATTCTTAGATGTGTGCACTTGCATCCTGGTGTACACAGATAAGATCCCATTTTTGCACAGATCAGCGTGCGTGTGCATGTTGCGTTTGAAGTCTCCTTTAAAGCCCCCAGTTTCGTCACAGTTCCATCTGTTTACGTCTTGCTGGAAAGCAGGGTCATGTGGACTGTGGTGTTGCAGGTTATCCTGTCTGCTTCCTGCGTTCAGACACAGCTGGCTGCATTATGCATGTCTTCTACATGTCTGGTGCAACAGGTCTTTACTGATGATGAGGCTGAAGGTGAAAATATGGCTGAAAATGTTGGTGCTTAAGTTTGGAATGTGTGCATTAATAAAGTTCATTCGCATTTCTTCTTATCTGTGTATGGAATTGAAAATCTATTTGCAAAACTCAGTTACTCAGAAAGGGGTTTACACCACTGATGCTCAGCTTCGGTCCTGACTCAAAGTCATCAGTCAGTGTCCAGAACTCCATTGGCTGTTGGATCCATTTACCAGAAGCCAGGTGTGTTGGAACAGGGATACGTCAAAGACCTGCGGGACCGACTTCGGGCACCCCTGGTTCACACATGATGTACTACACATTTGCAACTATTTTCCCTCCATGTGGTTGGAGCCACTCTTTACAGTTGGAGTCCCAACCCAACAGGTCTGGTTACCTTTAAATCCACTGTCGTCAGCACACAAGTACCTTTAATCTCTTCCCGATCCCTTTGTCCACCCATCAGATAGTTGATATGATTATGTTTGGTCTTGCTGAGGAAAGCTGTGGCTTTCTTCAGTAAAGATTACCTGGTTTGTGGCTTTATGACAGTTGGATTTAATAAATACATGAGGTGAGTCAAATAATTCTTATTTAACAAAAACCTTTGCTCCGCCACGTCTAGATCAGGAAGATGACCATAGATTGTGTCTTTGTGCTCATGTGTTAATCACATGCATGGTGGCAGAGTTGCTGATCAGAATGACATCAATCCCATCATACAGATTGGAGTTGCTGCTGCTGTGGTCATGCATCATCTGCTATCAGTCAGACAGCCATTATTGAAATTTCTGACTCATGTCATCGTCGCAGTGAGAGGAATTTCTTTTTGGCACTGAGATCACACACAGACCACATGTATCATGCTGAATTTAATCCTCTTCAGATTATTGATACCTCTGGAAAGCAAGTGATGTCATTTCTATTTCAGATCATTTCCCGAGGAAAGCTGAAATAACTGGTAACATTTCAACAGAAACAAATATAAAGTTCAATCAGTCTAAATTTGGAAGAAAAAGCAAGTTTTATTTTGTTTCATGGCGAAGCAGCTCTCTCTGTTATTAGCCCTCCGATGCAGAATGGATGATGTTATGACACAGCAATGTAATAAAGAATGCAGCTTGACTTGTTTCAGTGAGTACAACTGCTGGCAAAGGGCCACATTTCCCCAAACAAGTTATTTAATTAACTTTGTAAAGCAGAGCATTTTCAGTATTACGTTTTCTTTTAATTTGCCAACAGCATGTGGGGGGGTGTGGGGGTTGCTGATAAATTAGAGCACAAATTGTGCATTTTCTTCTGTATCCTTTATTTTTTATCTTTACCAGAAGGTGAGGGTACCTTAAAGCTAAACAAAATGCTGGAAATAAATTGCATCTGCAGAAAATGCTGCAGCTGAAGCCAGTTTGATGAACCTCAGCAGGTGGCGTGATGGCGTGATGCCACGCAGGACACCATGTGCATGTATTCCCTACAGAGCCTTTAAAGGCTTTAAGTGGTCTAGATTTAATATGCTGTCAAATACGGTAATTACACACTGCCCCCAGCGTTGCAGCCCCCTCTTGCCTCAGCATTTGGTTTGTAAACGCCAGGCTGGGTGGAAGGTAGCAGCCAGTGGGAGCTTATGTCAGAGGGGTGGAGAGGTTTAACACACACACTCTGGACCTGCATTAATAACTGAAAGGTCAGGTGAGGAGAGGCCTCACACAGCAAATTACTTCCAACTCGACTTCAGGTGATCTGAATACACACAACCCGAGCAACAGCAAAGGTCAGTCATCGAAATGAACCCTGTGATTCTATCCATTCATTTAATTGTTCATTGACTTAATGATAAGCAAGACTGTGTTCTTGTTGGGGTTTTTTTTTTATGTCTGGAGGAGAATCTATGATAATAAACACACCTCCAAAGCACTGGGTCACAATTCAATCCAGAACATGATTAATGCTTTTCTGTGTTGCCCTGAGCCAACTCATTTTTGTTAATATGCTGCAAGGTTTTTATTTACACCACTAGATCAGAGTCTGCCCATGTTTCTTGCAGATGTTTCTTGCTTCTCTCAGATTTTTGTTTGGTGTGAGAAGCAGCTTGCTAAGTCAGCTAATGGCCATCCAAGAAAATCATAAATAAAACATGTTATAAGCTAAAGATCCTTTTCATTGGCCAAGCAGGTCAGCATCTTCATAGTCCATGCTTATATGCAAATTGTTTTAATGATCCTGGCTTTTTATAGCTGTAGTGTTGTATATTGGTACTGCTTGGAATCATGTGACCCCATATTGGCCTCAGTGGTGGGCGACATAACACACTGGGAAATATTTTTACCTTTGTATTGTTTTTGTATCCTGATTTTTGTCATCACACAACTGATGGAGGTTATTTATGATACATGATTAGCAAGTGAAGGATTTTACATGAAGATATCAAGAAAAGTGGCTTGCAGGACGTCCAGGCGGTTAATGGTTTGTAAACGACTTGGTTAGAGTCCTTCTCTGTCAGTATTTTGTGGGTGTATTGAAGCCAATAGGACGATAAATTGTAGCTATTTTCTGTTTTTTTTGCCATTACTAACCAAGAGGCCAACAAAAAGAAGTGAGTTTAACTAACTAACCATGAGCTAGTGATTTAGCTTCGGTAACCCAGGATGTCCTAACAGTCTTTATGATGAAGGCTAATGGAGAATGGTCTGTTTCAGTTTAGGCCAACCTCATGTAGCAACAATGCTTTTAAAAACACCAAAGTGTGCATTTAAAGGAGCAGAAACAACACAGGATTTTTCATAAACAATCTAAGTCCCACGTACACACTCACAGACTTTTAAACTTCCTAGTGTTTTAATTTGCTTAGTCATGTAGAAGCTCATCTCAAGCTCGAGATAGATCAAGGTCAGAGAACTGGGGTTTTTTTCTCTCATTTAAAGCCTTTTAACGTATAAGAATCTATACCATTACATTACTCAAGCTGAGGCAGCTCAGCCCTACATCAGTACGTGTTTACATTCATCTAGCCGGTGTTGTGCAATCAGCAGCATTGAAATAAACTTTTAGCATGGATGCACCACTTAACTCAAAGTTTTGGACCCTAACCCTAACCTTGTACAATCCTGTACAACCCAAACCTAGCTTGGTTTGTTTTGCCACTTTTAAAAATATTCCAACAAAACAATATCTTATTCTCTGACAATATGAAGCACAGTGAAGTGTTCAACAGATGACTATTTTTCCCATTTTAAAATGTTACAGTTAGAGAAGGTGATGAGAAACAATGTGCAGATAATGCCACAGGGCTTGAAAGTCACTCTACACCTATCAGCACAGACAAACGGGAACTTTCAACATAACGGAGGGGAAATGTTGGATTTAAAAGGTGTTTTTTTTAGAAGTGTCTTCTCTGAAGTGCCGCATCTCTGATTCACATCTCTTCCATTTTGCTTTGCTCTGGGCCGTATAATGAAAAACACCTTTCATCTGTGTAAATGCAGTCTATCCAGGTCTTTACACACCCAGCTGTCTAACGAGGCAAACCGCACATTTGTCTTCATACCATCAAGGAAAAAAAAGCAGGTCTCACCTGAATTCTCGCTACAATGATTCCCCACAGATGGGACATCTTCGTTTCTCCTCTAAAGAACAGGGCCGTGTTACCACTATATTTCACTGGGACTTGAATGAAGTCTTTTGGTGGAAATTAAATCTATAAAACCCTGCAGAAATTATTTGCCTCAGATAATGGAGCCTTGTAAATCTTTGATGCTCAGGTTCACATGGGAGTCATCAAAAGTAACACAGCTGAGAAGCCTGAAGATTTAGAAAAGCAAAATCCTCCGTTGATCAGATGAAATGACAGATTTCTGGTTGCACTGTGTCTGAATGGAAAGGCTGCTTTTCATTTAGATGCAGTGCAACAAACAGAAACGCTGAAGTCAGTTTGGTTTGCCTTTCATCAAGCTGGGTTTGCAGAGATTCAGCGTCGCATCCAGGCTGGCAGGTTTATTCATCTTCTACATGAAACTATAGATCATTTTGTGATGATTAGTGCTGGGGAGTGGGACCAAATGATATATCACAAGATTTTTTTAATGACATCAGTTTCATGTTATTCTTTTACCACTGGAGGTGTGGGGGGGGGCGGGGGGGGGGGGGGGGGGTGATGGGGTCATCACAGTCATACAGACTCAGCACTGGTTTAAGAATGACTTGAGTTGAATCTCTCGATTTACTGGTTGATCTACGCTCCTACATTCCCATATATTCACAAGCTGCAGCAGAAATCAGTTTCCTCTGCAGGTGGCCGGCTCTCTCATATGTTTGTTACATACTTTGCAAGAAGTTGAACTTTGTTCTCATTCTCAGGGCAGTAAGAACAAGAAGAAGTTGGTTTTGGTCAGGTACTCTACAAGGAACCTTGTTTGTTCATCGAGATGGAAATGATAACAGGCGCATCTGTCTGTGTTTTAATGTGAAATCAACAACTAACCTGGTTATTTTATTTTAATCAGAGACTTTGACCACAGCAGGGCGGGGATGTGCATGCTTGTGATGCACAGGTTGGGTTTTTTCCAAAGCGCAGGTCCAGTAGATGAGGTGGCTCAGACATCTGGTTTGGCTGCAACATGGACATCTTTCTGGTGGGGTGTTCTGGGCACGTTGTTCCGGCAGGAGACCCTGAAGAAGAGCCAGGACACGCTAGAGGGATTACATCTCCTGGCTGGTCTGGGAATACCTCCAGACAAGCTGGCAAATGTGGCTGGGTAGATGGAAGCTTCCCTGCTTATGCAGCTGCTGCTGCAGCGCCACCTCAGATGGGCAGCAAGATGAAGATGAAAGGGAGTCACTGGGTACATTACTTATATTTATTTAATATTCAGATTGCTACGATTCCATTATACCATGATTAATGATCCATCTTTTCCCAGCGTGACTACGTGATTATCACTTCTTTCCAGATCTGGTTCTTTCGGTCACGACCCACAGCTCATGACCATAGGTGAGGGTAGGAACGTAGATCGACTGGTAAATCGAGAGCTTCGCCTTCTGGCTCAGCTCCTTCTTCACCACGACAGACCGGCGCAGAGTCCGCATTACTGCAGATGCTACACTGATCCGTCTGTCGATCTCACGCTCCATCCTTCCCTCACTCGTGAACAAGACCCCGAGATATTTAAACTCCTCCACTTGAGACAGGACCTGACCCCCGACCCGGAGAGGGCAATCCACCCCAATCCGGCTGAGGACCATGGTGTCAGATCTGGAGGTGCTGATTCTCATCCCAGCCGCTTCACGCTCGGCCGCTCAAGTGAGAGCTGAAGATCATGACCAGTTGAAGCCAACAGGACCACATCATCTGCAAAAAGCAGGGACCTTATCCTGAGGCCACCAAGCCAGATCCCCTCAATATCCTGTCCATATCCTTGGCTGGTTTGGTCAGTGGCCTTTCTGTGTGGAGTTTGCATGTTCTCCCCGTGTATGCGTGGGTTCTCTCCGGGTACTCCGGCTTCCTCCCACCATCCAAAGACATGCATGTTAGGTTAATTGGTCACTCTAAATTGCCCCTAGGAGTGAGCATGAGTGTGGTTGTTCGTCTCTCTGTGTGTGGCCCTGCGATGGACTGGCGAGCTGTCCAGGGTGTACCCTGCCTGTCGCCCAAAGCCAGCTGGGATAGGCTCCAGCTTCCCCGCGACCCTGAATTGGAATAAGCGGTTCGGAAAATGAAATGATGAATGAGTTATGAACAGAATCCGTGATAAAGGGAAGCCTTGGCAGAGTCCAACCCTCACTGGAAACGAATCCGACTTACTACCGGCAATGCAGACCGAGCTCTGACACCTGTCGTACAGGGACTGGACAGCTCGTACAAGGGGGTCTGGTACCCCATACTCCTGGAGTACCCCCCACAGGATCCTCTGGGGGACACGGTCGAACGTCTTCTCCAGGTCCACAAAGCACATGTAGACTGGTTGGTTTAACTCCCATGCTCCCTCAAGGACCCCAAAATATTAAAAGTTGTTCTATATTTATATATTGTAGATATGGGTGTAAGTATGTGGATGTCTGTTGTATACCTGTCTGTACGTGTGTACATGCATGTATGTATATGGAAATGTATGTGTATATATGTAAATGTAAATATGTATAGTAAATTGAATAAGTATGTTGTGATGTGCAGAACATAAAACACATAATATTATACTAGATGAGTAGAAAGGGATGGGAAAACCAAATAAGTGTACACTTCTCCCCATTCCTTAATTTCAAACTTCTTTTTTTTTTTTTTTTTACTGAATTTATTTAATTTTTGAATTGATGAAGAATTGCTATTATATGTTGTCATCAATAATATTAATATTATGAATATTTTTATTGTCTACCTTAGTATGTATATGACTGTATAAGTGTGTAAATGTACATATGTATGTATAGGTGTATACATATATATTTTTTTTCTTTTCTTATCTTCGTTCATTCGAAAATAAAAAGAAAAAAATAAATTAAAATAAAAAAACTAAAGAGTGTGCTGGTCAGAGTTCACACTCTTACGTTCAGACCAGACAGTCCGGCTGATCCACTGGTTTCAGAACTGAAGTTCATAAGGAGATCTTTGGAACAAAGCTTTTCCTCTTGAGTCAGCAAATACACACACACACACACACACACACACACACACACACACACAAACATTGGTCTGAATGTGTTTTTTAAAAGCTCACCAAGAAGCAGCCTCTGCAGGCACAACCCAACGGTAACGTCTCTTACAGCGAAAGCAACAGAACGGAGCACGGATGACAACATTGTCATTAACACGGCTCCTGTCTGAAGAAACAAAGTACTCTACGATGAAGCTTCTTTACTAAAAAGTAGGATTAAAACAAAGTCTTTTTAGTTGATCACAGCGATTTTCACATCCATGTTGATGAGAAAAAGTGAATGATTATGGGAAGCAAAAGGAAACACATTGTGCAACTCTGAAAAGCTGCTCCACTATCTGCATTTTTCCTTTATCAGAGAAGACTTCATGCTTTTGCGGTGAAATAAAAACTTGTGGGATTAAAACAAATCTGCCAAACCAGCTGGAAGCAACAAACTCTGATGGCACCTTACATGCCTGAAGTGAAAGTAAGTCCTGCAAAGAAAGTGTGTAGAGTTTATTATCGGTTTACCCGCAGTTAACTGCCTTTCGATATACCATTACATTTCCACCAGCAGCCAGTAGCCTGTACCAGCATCCACTGGTTTCTTTGCTTCAGAGCCGTCAGTCCGATTCAAATCTCTTTTCCAGTTGCAAACCAGTCCCAGACCATCATGTTTGATATGTGAGCATCTCTGCTGCTCCTCCCAAAGAGTCAAGAGGAAGAAGTCTTCCCAGCAGATCATGTGACCTGGATTTAACATAAACACACATTTAGTGTTTTTATAAAATTCAGAATATTTCATCTTTGTTCAGAGTTTTTACTGTGGTTGAATTATTTTCCAACCAAGCAGGAACTGTTGATCTGCATTCAGTAATTCTTTGATTAAACATTTATTATCAACATGTTTGTGATATTACATGATTTTAATATCAGAAATATTCTGACTGTTGTCAAATTAGTGTGTGAACTTTTCCAAAGGTCTTGAATCTGTTTGGTCGAACAAGAAAACAAAATTCAGACTCATTTCTGCTTTGATCCACGCAAGGTGTGTGTGTGTGTGTGTGTGTGTGTGTGTGTGTGTGTGTGTGTGTGGTGATTGGGGCAGTCAGCTGTTCCTGTCTGGATCCTGATGGTTGGCTGTGAAGGCCACAGACACCGTTTTCTCTGTGTTGTGCATAAACAAAGCAATACTTCTCTGTTTTCTACAGTAGAATTCTGATCCCTTCATTCATGGCTTCTTTCCCTCTTCTGTCATTTTATTCTTTAATAATTAAAATAAAAGTATTCCTGCTGATGTTTACTGACAGTTTCCACTGATTGCTTACTGCTTTGCTGACTGAACAACAGACAGACAGACAGTTTTTGGGGTCAAACAGTCAAGTAATGGCTGCATGAGACGATGCAAAAGGACTCAAAGGACTGACAAAGATTTCTTATAAACCAAAGACACAAATGATCAGAATAACTCAGCATCATCAGGCGAGAGACTGGGTCCATCCTGGACAGTTCGCCACCCAATCACAAGACAGATAAGAAACTTCCATCTCCATCTTCTGCCGCTTATCCGGGGTCGGGTCGCGGGGGCAGCAGCCTAAGCAGGGAAGCCCAGACTTCCCTCTCCCCAGCCACATTTGCCAACTCTGCGGGGGGGATCCCGAGGCGTTCCCAGGCCAGCCGAGAGATATAATCCCTCCAGCGTGTCCTGGGTCTTCCCCAGGGTCTCCTCCCAGAGGGACGTGCCTGGAACACCTCACCAGGGAGGTCCAGGAGGCATCCTAACCAGATGCCCGAGCCACCTCAACTGGTTCCTCTCGATGCGGAGGAGCAGCGGCTCTACTCTGAGCCCCTCCCGGATGACCGAGCTCCTCACCCTATCTCTAAGGGTGAGCCCGGCCACCCTGCGGAGGAAACCCATTTCAGCCGCCTGTATACGAGATCTGGTTCTTTCGGTCACGACCCACAGCTCATGACCATAGGTGAGGGTAGGAACGTAGATCGACTGGTAAATCGAGAGCTTCGCCTTCTGGCTCAGCTCCTTCTTCACCACGACAGACCGGCGCAGAGTCCGCATTACTGCAGACGCCGCACCGATCCGTCTGTCGATCTCGCGCTCCATCCTTCCCTCACTCGTGAACAAGACCCCGAGATATTTAAACTCCTCCACTTGAGGCAGGACCTGACTCCCGACCCGGAGAGGACAATCTATCCTATTCCGGCTGAGGACCATGGTCTCAGATTTGGAGGTGCTGATTCTCATAAGATAAGAAACTTAATGACATGTATTTATAATAAATTTAATCTAAATACAACTTGTTTCAGATTTCATTTTGGATGACAATCGTGGTCCAAAACCCTTAAGAGGCCGGGCAACAGGCTTGTTGTGCAAAGTGTGTGTAATGGACAAAACTGTTTGAGTGTTTAAATATGACTGGCAGAAAACAAAATCATATTTATTATTAAACATGCGACAAAATCAGGCAAGAAACACAGATTTAGTGTGCAAAGGCTTTAATTCAGCTTTAATTCCATTTAGTTTTCTTCTGGATGAACAGCTGCAGCAGAGAGAAGTGTGCACACGACAATGTTTAAAACTCCGAAAGGTTAAACCCATGAACAATCTGTCTGTGCCCTTTTCAGCTGGACGGTCGGCCAATCACAAAGCAGACAAAAAAAGCATATTTCTATTTTTTTTTATGGCCAAGACTCCTTCTAGACATGAGTCACGCGTCATATGATCACACACTGGAAAGAAATGAAAGCTGGGAGACAGAACAATGGCTTTTTAAAGAGCTTTCTTCCACACATTCCCATGTGGAAAGCATTTATAAACATGATTCCCAGTTCGCTTCATGCTATTTAGCGCTGCTGATGTGGATGAGAGTCTGGGTGCTGCAATCTCATTACATCCACTGTCACATTCCCTCAGGTGTTGTGAGTAACAACTCCTCACCCACTGACACTGCGGAATCCATTGCTGCCGATTAAAACTGTGCGGAGGCAGAAATTGATTCCTCGGCTCCAGTTTGCAGGCAGTCCAGCCTTAATTGAGTTACAGGCTGACACATTGGCATCCTGCCTCGTGGCGTCAACGATACACGAGCTCCCCGGCTTGCTGAAGTTGAAGCTTTCCTCTGCTTTCGTGATGAGGAGCAGAGAGAGGATCTGTCAGCCAGAGAGATCACGCTCTGCGGCGGATGACTCGAGTGCTGGGGGTATGTGACAGCCTCATTAGATTAAAATAACAGCTTCATTGCAGTCCAAATCCTGAGTGAGTTTCTAGTCTTACTCATCATTTTTATTTTTTTTTACACCATAAACACGAGTTGCTGCATGTTTTCATAGATTCATGTTCAGAAGAAATTCAGCTCACTTTAAATCTCTTTGATTTGGTTTCATGTTTACACAACTGTTGGTGTAGGACAGAGGTCTCTAGCTCTGGTCTATGAGTGTCACAATCCTGCAGGTTACCAATATACCCCTGCTTAAATCAAATCAAACTTTATTTATAAAACACTTTTCTTTTGATAAAATGTAACACAAAGTAGTTTACACAATATAAAAGCACAACAAAGAAAATTCATCAGCCCCGCCCTTCTCACACACTCAAACGTACACGCACACACTCACACACACACACACACCCACTCAACATCCATATCCAACTCTTGTCTTAAACATTATGCAATCACCTACCTCGTTACATGTTGCTGAGCCCAGATGAGCCCGGTAAGGAAACACCATCACAGGAGCCGTCTGCACCGGGAGTCGACCACGCCACGGTATTAGAGGCACCATGACATGATAGGTGCTTCCTCCGCCGCCATGGTCAATAAACACACCTGACTCAAATTAATATGTTGTTGTGTAGAACTTCAGAGGCAGCTGGATCCATTCAGTCTGAGTCAGGTGTGTCAGAGCAGGGATACATTGAAAATCTGCAGGACAGTTGCCCTCGAGGACCAACTTTAGGGACCCCTGGTCTGGGATTATCCAGCCTTTTGTGTACTGGCTGCTAATGGCGACTCCAAGTTGCTTCAGAAAAAAAAATCCCCATTTTGTTGGTTAACAGGGTTCCATAAAAATTTAATTTAATTTAATTTAATTTAATTTAATTTAATGACCAGGAAATGTGGGTAATAGATTAATAAATTTTCCTGCCAAACAGAATTTCCAATATCCAGTTATTTCTGGGAAAAATAATTCACACAGTTTACTGCAGATTGAAAGTTTGTTCAGCTACACTGTGATAAAACCAGGAATGTGAGTCTTAGGCTAGATAAGGTAAAAATAATGAACTGCATACATGAATTAAATATTTTAGTACAATTCGTTCTTTTTCAGCAAGGTTGCAGCCTGGGTTTCTTGTGTGGCTGGGAAACGTTGGACTGCAGGGGAGTTATGTCACAGCAGAAGGGTTCATCGTAAGCTTCTTTGGGAAACTGTAAGGTGGGTATGAGCCAGCGCACCAAAGGCCTGCCGCTTCCCCTACTGGATGCCAACAACTGGCCATGCGGGCACCTTCCATTTCTGCATTCCAGTTCTGGCACAGATTGTAGCTACATCAGTGTGACTGCACACACACACACACACACACACACACACATACTGGTTTCCATGGGGCATGGGGACCAACTTTTTAAGCATCACTTGTGGGGACCACCCTTTCTGGTGGATCTACGGACTAATAAAAAATCAGGGATAACATTTGAAGCTGTATTGTCCTATACACGGCTTCAAATAACTGAATTTCAAAAGTAAGTTCATCAACCTGTCTGGACAATGCTTTATGAGGACTCATTAACTTTCGAAAAAACATGACAGATGGGGACCAGATTTACATATAATTAGCATAATTTACACATACTAACTTACCAAGTGGGGACCATACCTCTGTTTGAGATATTTACTCAGTCATATTTGATTTAAACCAAACCATCAATAACAACTGTTGCTAACATAAATAAAAAAAATTCTAGGAAAAACAAACATTGCAGAACAACTTTTATTGACTTCCTGATCATCATCTGATGAAGATGAGGGTAATATTTTAGGTTTCCTGGATGGTGGTGATGCCATCTTGTTCCCACTTTCAGGAAGGATTTGCACTGCCGATGGTTCTATGAAAATTAAAGCAACATGTTTTTAATGGTAAAATTAAAAGTTAATGTAACAATTCAGACATTGTGTTGAAATTGGGGAAAAAGGCAAATTAAAGATTTTTTAAAGAATAATTCAATTTCAAAAATATATTTCAATTCTCAGCATTGCCACATTCTGTTAGTGTTTCTCTTTCCAAAAGGTACATTTAGTTACAATGGCAAAAAGTTAATATAAGGCAACTTCTGTACTGGTAGCATATTAACTTTTTAACACTCTTACCAATAGCGGAGGAATTTTCCTCGACAGCATTGTTGTCGTCATCTTCACTGCCACTATCCTTTTCATGCAGGTTGAGAATATTTTCTGTTTAGGTAACAAAAACAGTTTAAATAAATGCTAGACTCAATTACCATGTTTGTGGAGGATGAGGCATGTGATGCAACTGACTGTAGTTGATGTTCATAATTTTTAAGGAATATAAATTTGGACAACAAATTGCTTCTTTCAAGTCTAATATTTGAAACAATACAATAAAACTATAAACAAAATATTACAACTGGTTTTGGTGTTTAACACCCCTCAGACATGAGTCATGGGGACCCAACACACACCCTTAGTTACATGTCCTTCTGGGGACTGACTTTGCTCCAGCTCTGAACACACTAGTTTACACTTGTTAACATGTGCTGTGGGGACCCCGTGAGTGTCCAAAAAAGACACTTAATAAACACATTTAGAAACCATGGCGTCTCATTAAATTTTACCCAGATGCAGCTCGGCAACTGCATACACAGACGATTTAACTGATTGCTGTAGTTAAGGACATCTGGCCATCAAATGTCAGTCAGACCTACGCCATGTCAACACATCTCATAGTCAAGGACATCTTAGCCTTACTATTACATTTGCTTCTATTACTATCTGTATCCAAGTTTTCAAATCCTACTGCAGTGTTACTTAACCTATGACCTGGGCCCCACTGCCCTGCACGTGTTGTAGGTAACCCTACTTTAAACACACCTGACTCAAATCAATGGCTCATTATCCGAATTTAATAGAACTTGGCAAGCAGTGAAGTTCATCTGCATCATGTGCAGTGTAGTTGGTAGGAACCATAACATGCAGGGCAGTGGGCCCCGAGGACCAGAATTATGGGACACTGTCCTACTCAACAGCATCTAAAACATGCCACTTAGCTGTCCAAAATGCAGACTCATTTGCTAAATCTGTCTCTGAGAACCAGGATGTATAAGAAAGATTTGAATAGATAAATGTATATGTAAAAAACAAACACTAGGTAAGTGTGGGACTATATATCGTATGCAACTACCTGTTCAGAAAGGCTGTCATCCTCAGGGCCATCGTTGGTCTGCTGAGAGCCTGAACGAGGCCATGGAAGACTGGAAGTCAATTCTGTTGGTTCCATGTTTGCACTGGTCAATGGCTGGAACATTTAAGAAAGGGTTGTTGTTACACAAACATGGACAACAAATTGCTTCTTTCAAGCCTAGTATTTGAAAGAATACAATAAAAACATGAAGTCAAATTATCTTGCTGAAGTCCTAATGTACATTAAAATACACATCACAGAAATAATCCAAAGCATCCACATTGTTCAGGTATTACAACTGGTTTTGGTGTTTAACACCCCTCAGACATGAGTCATGGGGACCCAACACACACCCTTAGTTACATGTCCTTCTGGGGACTGACTTTGCTCCAGCTCTGAACACACTAGTTTACACTTGTTAACATGTGCTGTGGGGACCCCGTGAGTGTCCAAAAAAGACACTTAATAAACACATTTAGAAAGCATGGCGATGCATTAAATTTTACCCAGATGCAGCTCGTCAACTGCATACACAGAAGATTTAACTGATTGCTGTAGTTAAGGACATCTGGCCATCAAATGTCAGTCAGACCTACGCCATGTCAACACATCTCATAGTCAAGGACATCTTAGCCTTACTATTACATTTGCTTCTATTACTATCTGTATCCAAGTTTTCAAATCCTACTGCAGTGTTACGTAACCCATGGCCTGGGCCCCACTGCCCTGCACGTGTTGTAGGTAACCCTACTTTAAACACACCTGACTCAAATCAATGGCTCATTATCTGAATTTAATAGAACTTGGCAAGCAGTGAAGTTCATCTGCATCATGTGCAGTGGAGTTGGTAGGAACCAAAACATACAGGGCAGTGGGCCCCGTGGACCAGAATTATGGGACACTGTCCTACTCAAAATCATCTAAAACATGCCACTTAGCTGTCCAAAATGCAGACTCATTTGCTAAATCTGTCTCTAAGAACCAGGATGTATAAGAAAGATTTGAATAGAAAAATGTATATGTAAAATAAAAACTAGGTAGGTGTGGGACTATGTATTGTATGCAATTACCTGTTCGAAAGGTCTGTTATCCTCAGGGCCATCGTTGGTCTGCTGAGAACCTGAAGGAGTCCATGGAAGACTGGAAGTCAATTCTGTTGGTTCCATGTTTGCACTGGTCAATGGCTGGAACATTTAAGAAAGACTTGTTGGTACACAAACATGGACAACAAATTGCTTCTTTTAAGCCCAATATTTGAAAGAATACAATAAAAACATGAAGTCAAATAATCATGCTGAAGTCCTAATGTACATTAAAATACACATCACAGAAATAATCCAAAGCATCCACATTGTTCAGGTATTACAACTGGTTTTGGTGTTTAACACCCCTCAGACATGAGTCATGGGGACCCAACACACACCTTCAGTTACATGTCCTTCTGGGGACTGACTTTGCTCCAGCTCTGAACACACTAGTTTACACTTGTTAACATGTGCTGTGGGGACCCCGTGAGTGTCCATTCAATTCAATTCAACTTTATTTATATAGCCTCAAATCCCGGCAATGCCATCTCAAGACACTTTACAGACAGAGGGGAAAACATAATGAAAGCCAATTCATAACAACCTATATAAGGAAACCAACAGATTGAGTTGAGTCCAACTCAATCTCCCATCCTGAGCAAGCACACAGGCGACAGTGGGAAGGAAAAAACTCCCTTTTAACAGGAAGGAAGCCTCCGGCAGAACCTGGTTCAAGGACAGGCAGCCATCTGCCTCTGCTGTGTGGGGGGAAGAGGACAGAAAGACAACAGACAACAGGAACTGCTACTCCCGGCCAGGGATACCTGCTGAGACAGGAGACATACATGTTAATGATGCTACACTGTTATTGGGGGGGGGGGGGTAAAAGAGAGAGATAAAGAGAAAGAAGCTCAGTGTAACAGGAAATGTCCCTCAGCAGTCTAAACCTATAGCAGCATAACTAAGGGATGCTAACCATCCCTAGCTATAGGACTTATCAAAAAGATAAGTCTTCAGCCTAGTCTTAAAGGTGGGGAGGGTGTCTGCTTCCCTAACACTAACTGGGAGCTTATTCCATAAGAGAGGGGCCTGATAACCAAAGGCTCTGCCTCCTGCTCGGCTCTTTGAGACTCTAGGAACCACAAGTAAGCCTGCAGTCTGCGAACGAAGTACTCTGCCTGGTATATAAGGAACTATGAGGTCTTTGATATATAGTGGTGCCTGGTTGTGGAGGGCTTTATATGTAAGGAGAAGGATTTTAAATTCTATTCTAGATTCAACAGGCAGCCAGTGAAGAGAGGCTAAAACTGGGGAAATATGATCTGTCCTGCTGGTTCTGGTCAGGACTCTGGCTGCAGAATTCTGGATCAGCGGAAGGCTTTTCAGGGCATATTTAGGACAGCCCAGTAATAGAGAGTTACAGTAATCTAGTCTCGAAGTAACAAAAGCGTGAACCAGTTTTTCTGCATCACTCTGAGACAGAATGTCCCTAATTTTGGCTATATTGCGTAAATGAAAGAAGGCTGTTTTAGTAACCTGCTTAATATGTAGCCAAAGGACAGGTCAGGGTCAAATATTACTCCCAAGGTTTCTCACTGTAGCACTGGAATCTAAAGTAATGCCATCCAGGTTCATTACAAAACTGGAGAATTTAGCTCAGAGTTTTTCAGATCCAACGAGAATTACTTCAGTCTTATCTGAGTTCAAAAGGAGAAAATTTCTAGACATCCAAGTCTTTATGTCTATGAGACAATTTTGTAGCCTATTGGGCTGATTTGTTTCATCTGGTTTAAAGGATAAGTATATCTGAATATCATCTGCATTACAATGAAATTTTATTACATGCTGTCTAATAATTTTGCCAAAATGGAGCATATATAGCGTGAAGAGTACTGGTCCAAGTACAGAACCTTGAGGAACTCCATGACTTACTGTAGTTTGTGAGGAGGACTTGTCATTTACATGAACAAACGTGAACAAACTGAAGTCTATCAGATAAATATGATTTAAACCAGCTTAATGCTGTACCTGTAATTCCAACCACCTGTTCTAGTCTCTGTAACAGAATGTTATGATCGACTGTATCAAATGCAGCACTAAGATCAAGCAAGATAAGTACGGACACAAGTCCTTTGTCTGAGGCCATAAGAAGGTCATTAGTAACTTTCACCAATGCTTTCTCAGTGCTATGATGAGCTCTAAATTCTGACTGAAACTCTTAAAATAAATTATTTCTGCTCAGGTGGGCATGTAGCTGAGCTGAAACTATTTTCTCCAGAATTTTGGACATAAACGGGAGATTAGATATAGGTCTATAATTTGCTATCAGCTCTGGATCCAGAGATTGCTTTTTAAGTAAAGGCTTGATTACAGCAGTTTTAAATGATTGTGGTACATATCCTGTCACTAAAGACATATTTATAAGATTTAGTAGTGATGTATCAATTAAAGGGAAAATGTCCTTAAAGAGGCTCGTTGGGAGAGGATCTAAGATACAGGTGGATGGTTTAGATAAAGCTATTATTTTAGTTAATTCAGAGGGTTGGACAGGACAGAAACTATTTAGACACAAGTCAGATCCTGGTTCTAAGGGTGCTTTGGAGACCACAACAGACTCAACATTATAAGTAGAAGGAAGAATATTGTGAATTTGATCTCTAATAGTATCAATTTTATTCCTGAAAAAATACATGAAATCATCACAGCTAAGTGAGAAAGGAATACATGGCTCCTCAGCGCTCCGGCTCCTAGTAAGCCTAGCTACAGTGCTGAAAAGAAACCGAGGGTTGTTTTTGTTTTCCTCTATCAATGATGAATAATAAGCTGTTCTTGCCGTACGTAAGGCTTTTTTGTATACAATTAAACTTTCTTTCCAGGTTAGCGAGACTCCTCTAATTCTGATGAACGCCATCTGTTTTCCAAACGCCTTGACGCCTGTTTTAGAGCTCGTAGCTGGGAATTAAACCAGGGAGCCTTCATAATCTTACCTAATTTCTTCTTCTTTAGGGGAGCAACATTATCCAAGATTGTACGCATTGAAGCTATTATAGTATCAGCATGCTGATCAATCTGAGTGGGAGTAAAGTTTAAAGGGGGACTCTCAGACATGCTAACACATGGTAGAGGTGAAAAAATTGATTCAATTGATTGTTTAAATTTTGTAATATTGTCTGATAAACATCTACTATAGTAGAATTTATTTTTGGTCAGTGAGTAATCAAATAAAGTGAATTCAAAGGTTAATAAGAAGTGATCAGGCAAGACAGGGTTTTGAGGAAATACTTTGAGCATGGACATTTTGTGAAAACCCAATTGAGTTTAGAATAAAGCTAAAGGAAATGATTAAACTATCATTTTCATCGTCAACATGAATATTAAAATCACCTAGTACAATGACTTTATCAGTACTCAGCACTAACTCAGACAAGAGATCAGAGAATTCGGTCAGAAACTCGGAGTAAGGTCCAGGTGAGCGATACACTAATGCTAAAAGGAGCGGTTTCTCTGAATTCCATTTTGGATGAGATAAATATAATGTCAGGAATTCCAAGGATTTATAGTTCGTTTTGTGCTTAGGATTAATAAAAAATTCTGACTGAAAAATAGCTGCAACACCTCCTCCTCTGCCTGTAGTTCTAGGAATGTGAAAGTTTAAATAGTTAGCTGGCGTAGCTTCATTAATACTAACATAATCCTCTTGCTGTCACCAGGTTTCCGTAAGACAGAATAAATCAATGTGGTGATCACCTATCAAGTCATTGACTAATAAAGACTTATTTGGGAGGGATCTGATATTCAGTCGGCCACACTTTATCGTCTTATTTTCTGATTTTATTAGATCTATTGTTTTTATTTTTATGAGGTTTTCACAATTAACCCCAGAAGTGTTTTTGTGTTGTTTAATTCTTACTGCTGGGAAGTTGTATAAGGTCGGAATGGGGTTTTGGGTGAGCGGCGGCAGGTGGGAAGCTGCAGAAAAGTGTGTAGGACTACAATTCTGCCTCCTGGTCCCAACCCTGAGTTGTCAATTTAGCTGACTAATGAAAGAGTCCATATTGCTAGATAAGAGAGCGGCTCCATCCAACATGGGATGGATGCCATCTCTCCTAATAAGACCAGGCTTTCCCCAAAAAGCGCTCCAATTATCTATAAAACCCACGTTGTTATCGGGACACCACCTAGACAACCAGCAGTTGAAAGATGACATGCGGCTAAACATGTCATCGCTGATTAAATTTGGCAAGGGACCAGAGAAAACTACGGAGTCCGACATGCTCTTGGCAAAGTTACACACCGAAGCAACATTAATTTTAGTGACTTCCGATTGGCGTAACCGGGTGTCGTTACCGCCGACGTTAATTACAATCTTACGGTATTTACGTTTAGCCTTAGTCAGCAGTTTCAAATACGATTCAACGTCGCCCGCTCTGGCCCCAGGAATGCATCTGACTATGGTCCCCGGTGTCTCTAGAGCCACGTTTCTGACTATGGAACTACCTATTATCAGGGTTTCTGCCTCAGTGGGTGTGTCGCCGAGCGGGGAAAATCTGTTAGAAACGTGAACAGGTCGGTGGTGGCCAGTGGGTTTTGGTTTGGGGCTACTTTTCCGCCTGACCGTCGTCCAGCCCGCCTCGGCTCCCGGCTGCGCGGGAACTGCTGAAGGACCACTAGGTGGGCTAGCTGCCCTGGCTGGTAGCGCCGCACTGGCTAATGGGGGCTTGCTGACTAACTGCTTTCCTAACTGAGTGCGGAGCTGGGCTTCTAACTCGCAGAGCCTCGCCTCCAAAGCTGCCAAGCTGCTACACTTAATACACCTACCATTATCACTAAAGGAGGCGGAGGAGTAGCCAAACATCAGACACACCGAGCAAGAAAAGGCAAGGGACCGGGGTGTGGGAAGAGAGCTAGCAGCCATGCTAAAACCGAGTGCTTGAGCTGTTTAAGTCAAGTAAACAGAAAGCCAAAGATCCCGAAAATAAATGCAATATATAGAAGAGTGGTTTGGGAAGGTATTGTGCGCTGAAGTGAGTGGTTGGTTAACAATAGATAGAAGTTAGAAAGAAGTTAAAGGAGCCAACGGCTCGTAGCAATCCGCTGTGACACTCGCTAGGCAAACAGGAAATGACAATATGTTACCGCAACGTCCGCAATGTCCACAAAAGACACTTAATAAACACATTTAGAAACCATGGCGTTGCATTAAATTTTACCCAGATGCAGCTCGGCAACTGCATACACAGAACATTTAACTGATTGCTACAGTTAAGGACATCTGGCCATCAAATGTCAGTCAGACCTACGCCATGTCAACACATCTCATAGTTAAGGACATCTTAGCCTTACTATTACATTTGCTTCTATTACTATCTGTATCCAAGTTTTCAAATCCTACTGCAGTGTTACTTAACCTATGACCTGGGCCCCACTGCCCTGCACGTGTTGTAGGTAACCCTACTTTAAACACACCTGACTCAAATCAATGGCTCATTATCCGAATTTAATAGAACTTGGCAAGCAGTGAAGTTCATCTGCATCATGTGCAGTGGAGTTGGTAGGAACCAAAACATGCAGGGCAGTGGGCTCCGAGGACCAGAATTATGGGACACTGTCCTACTCAACAGCATCTAAAACCTGCCACTTAGCTGTCCAAAATGCAGACTCATTTGCTAAATCTTTCTCTAAGAACCAGGATGTATAAGAAAGATTTGAATAGAAAAATATATATGTAAAACAAAAACTAGGTAGGTGTGGGACTATATATTGTATGCAATTACCTGTTCGAAAGGTCTGTTATCCTCAGGGCCATTGTTGGTCTGCTGGGAGCCTGAACGAGGTGATGGAAGACTGGAAGTCAATTCTGTTGGTTCCATGTTTGCACTGGTCAATGGCTGGAACATTTAAGAAAGACTTGTTGGTACACATGACCAGTTCTTTGCTTGTCACTGAAAAGTCTACATGAACCGCAAATTTTAAGGAAGCTCCTTTGTCTCCTGTCTTACATTACAGGATGAATTTATAAATCCAGGTCTGCTTGACCTCAGTCGACACAACGGCAATGATCAGACACACCTGGATTAATCAGGTCTAATATTACAGTATTAGTTGTAAAATTGAGGCTCTGTGATATACCAAGACAGTAGACTAGTGCCGAACAAAAGTTTAAAAAAAACAAAAGAAAAAAAAAACGTCAACAACAGTGTGAACATATACAAATAAATACCCAACATGCTTAGAAGATTTGGCAACTGAGGCAATGAGATTCTGGCTTCTTAGGCTAAAGTGCAGTGTGAAAGCCTCCAATAATCACACAGCCTACAGACTCGTCTGTTTGTCAAGAAACGCAGGGGGGGGCGGGCTGCTATAATTGCACAAGTGAAGGACCTCTACTTTCTCCTTAACGAGATGTCACATATTAATAATAATAATAATAATAATAATAATACTTCAGGAATGTTGGAGTGGTTTTGAAACCATGACTTTTTCATACTGTGGTATACCTTGAAGCCTGTAGCCAGCCTATTCTTAACTGATAATGAGCATACAATATGATTCCCATGTTCTTTTATGGATTTTGGAAAAATGTCACTTATGGGGACATCGTCATACCAGTAATCCATGCCTGCTGCTACCTACATGTGTGATTTAAGCCTTAAGATAATAAACCAAATCATAAATCCCAAATTATTTTGGATGGAATTTTCCCTACCTACAATGAAATTCATGTTTAACCACACAACACTGCCAAATTTAAAAGCAACAAATGGATATATCCAAAATCTGTGACACAAGCTAGCTACCTAGCTAGCTGAGCTGCACATTCTCAAAGAAATCACAACAGACAGACAGCAATGCTATGTTGTCAATGCATAACTTAAATAATAAAATCTTAATACTTACGGACATGTTCTTTAGTAGTCACAGCTTTAAACTCCGGTCTCATTTCCTCATCAACTGCCCTTCGAAAAATTGTGAGAAATTAAGCTACTGCTAAATAGTTGCTACTTCCTGCTGTTTCAAAAATAAAAGCCGGCGAAAGGAAGTAAAGATTAGAACAAAAGATATCAAATCAAATTTGATTTGATTTGATTTGAGAACAAAATATAGTGTGTTTTTGTTAATTTTTTGGCGTATTCTATCTATTTTAAATGGATAGTATGGAATACAGTTACAGTTCTTTGTAAAATCAGATTTAAATGTTGGTGTTTCTATTCAACTGAATTCATTAAATAAAAATAACATCAAAATCTACATCTCAAAGCTACAGCAGTTAACATTTTAAAAAAAGATGTTTTCTTTACATATTTTTTAAAAAAAATCTACCATTGTTTTAACAGCATAATTTTAGACAGATATCCCGTTGAATTTCCAGGTTTCCTCCCTCTTTTGGATTCTACTGCCATGCAAGGGCTCAATTTTAGCTACACCATTGGGGGTTTAAGCTCACCACCTAATTATTTATTGAATCTCCTAATTTTGTCAAATGATTCAAGATACTTTGGTGTGTCTTTATTAGAAACATTTAGTGCTTTTACTGTGATTTACTTTCACATCAGATCAGCATTTTAAAAAAGGCTTTCTTTTTCATATTGTTGTAACCCTTTTAAATAGTATCAATTATTGACATATTTTATTTGATTTTTTTGTATTTGTTAGTAGTGTCAGTGAAATATAAGTAAAAATTTAAAACAAAAAAAGGTCCCCTGGGGACCGGAAGCCCTACAAGAACTCATGGTCAAATTGGACCTTAACTCTACCTGGTAAAATTTTCCTGACAAGAACTCATGGTCAAATTGGACCTTAACTCTACCTGGTAAAATTTTCATGTTCTGTGACAAAGCTGCCTTGTCACTGACACCCACACCCCCAACCACCTACCTGACTGTGTTCCGGGTCGTCAGGCCCAGCAAATCTCTCGCAGTCCCACGTAGCTGCTTTAGTTCAGTCATGCCACCTGTCAGGTAGCAGACTAATAGGGATGCACACCTATTGGTTTTGCTACAAATACTGGGAGCACTACTGGGGTGTCATCTTCATCTTCTGGGGGGTTGGTGAAAACTGGGTTAAGAGGTTTACCTGTGTTTTATGGCTGGAGTATGCCGCAATGCGGCGAAGACGTCATCGTCCCGTGACTAACGGATTTTCAGATTAATACACCGTAGTATTATGTTTTTCTATGTTCATCTGTGGAAATATGTATGGGGTTACGTTCATGAACTTTGTTGATATGGTTTCTTTGGGTGGTTGATATATTATTGGGAAATTTGGGGGAAAATCTCTTTTATTTGTAGTAATGGGAAGTTCATGGGAAGGGGCGGGGCATTGTG
Source organism: Telmatherina bonti (assembly GCF_933228915.1). Classification (NCBI taxonomy): domain Eukaryota; kingdom Metazoa; phylum Chordata; class Actinopteri; order Atheriniformes; family Telmatherinidae; genus Telmatherina; species Telmatherina bonti. The sequence goes on along the minus strand of NC_136613.1, from coordinate 31,644,619 downwards.
TTTTTAAGACACTCATGCAGAGCTCATGCATATATCCATCCATCTTTCCATTAGTCTATCCATCCATATATCCATCTATCGATCACCCCATTTATTCATTCATCTATCTATCTATCTATCCATCCATCTATCCATATATCTATCTTTCCATCTATTCAGCCATCCATCTTTCCATCCATCTATCCATCCATCTGTCCATCTATCTTTCCATCCATCTATCCATCCATCTACTCATCCATCTATCCATCCATCTATCTTTCCATCCATTTATCATCTATCCATCACCCCATTCATTCATCCATCTATCCATCTATCCATCCATCTATCCATTTATCTATCTTTCCATCCATTCAGCCATCCATCTATCATCCATCTATCCATCCATCCATCCACCTTTCCATCCATTTATCTATCCATCTGTCCATCTATTTATCCATCTATCCATTTATCTATCTATATTTCCATCTATTCAGTCATCCATCTATCATCCATCTATCCATCCATCCATCTAAATTTTCATCCATCAATTGATCCATCTATCCATCCATCTGTCCATCCATCTATCCATCTGTCTGTCCATTTATCTTTCCATCCATCTATCTATCTATCCATTCATCTATCTATCTTTCCATCCATCAGTCTATCCATCCATCCATCCATTTATCCATTTATCTATCTTTCCATCTATTCAGCCATACATCTTTCCATCCATCTATCCATCTTTCCATCTATCCATCCATCTACTCATCCATCTATCCACCCATCTATCTTTCCATCCATTTATCATCTATCCATCACCCCATTCATTCATCCATCTATCCATCTATCATCCATCTATCCATCCATCCATCCATCCATCCATTTATCTATCCATCTGTCCATCCATTTATCCATCTATCCATTTATCTATCTATATTTCTATATATTCAGTCATCCATCTATCCATCCATTTATCTATACATCTGTCCATCCATTTATCCATCTATCCATTTATCTATCTATATTTCTATATATTCAGTCATCCATCTATCCATCCATCCATCTAAATTTTCATCCATCAATCGATCCATCTTTCCATCCATCTACCTATCTTTCCATCCATCTATCATCCATCTGTCCATCTATCTTTCCATCCATATGTCCATCCATCTGTCCATCCATCTATCCATCCATCTGTCCATCAATATATCCATCCATCTGTCCATCAATCTATCCATCCATCTGTCCATCCATCTATCCATCCATCTGTCCATCCATCTATCCATCCACCTATCCATTTATCGATCTATCTTTCATCTATTCCGCCATCCAGCTATCATCCATTTATCCATCCATCCATCTATCTTGCCATCCATCTATCCATCCGTTCATCAGTTTAGCCAGCATGTGCATCTGGTGTTCATTGTTATATTTTTAATATAAAAGAGCGCATCAGTTCAGCGGACGTGTGAATCTGAGGGGTATGAAAGGAGCAACAGCTGGACAGACACGTTTCATGCTGGTGTCTGAACTTCCCAGTGCTGCAGCGGATCTGATTTTTTCATTGACATCATATTCTGGTGTAGAGACCTGACGACGCAGCCAGTGTTGACACATATCATGCAGCTACACTCAATTCAGAATTTACATTGCTGCTGCGTGCAACTGTTTGGTCCAATGGCATGCGGCAGTGCTGTGGAGTTCAGATAAAAGCATGCAACAACTCCAAAAACGTTTCACACTTTTGTCGTTTCTTTCCCACTTTTTTTTTTTTTTTTTTTTTACTAGCAAAGCAGTGCTGCTGGTGCTGCGTGGAGCAGAAACTGCGCTGCGCTTCTAAATAGTTTTATCCTCCGCAATACAGCTGCATATATATTTATATATAGCCTATATAAATAGATATTCTTTATTTTCTTTGTACAGATCCAGAACTGTCCGTTATATCAGCTGATGTGCTGATGACTCAGCTGCCATGTAAAATCACTCCAATCCCGCAGATCTGGCGACACAAATGTTTCATTAGAAATGTTTCATTCATCATGTTTCAACACATGAGTTTTTTCAGTGCTCTCAGGTAAAACTCTCAAGACAGAGGCATGACTTTGCACAGGAGGGGGTGGAATGGTTCCTCATGACAGCGCTAAATGGGGCCTTTACATGAAAAACGGGATTAGTGATTTGTGGGGGGACTGCAGGCTGACAAAAATTCTCGTAGCTCTGGGCCTTTTAGTGTTAAAAAGAACTGTCTTCTCCTGAACATCTCCAAGACCAAGAAGGTTGTGGTTGATTGCAGGAGATCTGCATCACACAGAAAGCCAGTGTGTATTGATGGAGAGAAAATAGACTGTGAAGACCTACAGGTACCTGGGGGTGTTTCAGGACCAGAGGTTGGAATAGTTAGCCAATACAGACACAACATGCAGGAAGGGACAGAGTCACCTTATCTTCTTCTGATGGCTCAGGTCCTCTGATGTCTGCAGTGACCTGCTGCAGATGTTCTATAACACAGTCATCAAAAGTGTGATGGTTTACGCTGGTGTCTGCTGGAGGAGCAGCATTACAAACAAGGACTGCAAAGGACTGGACAAACTGGTCAGAAAAGCTAGTTCTGTCCTTAGTAGAAGTCTGGACCCTATCAGAACTGTGGTGGAGCAACGATAGCTATTCTTCTGGAAGGACAGAGAGACTGGTCTCATTTTGATGCAGGACTGAAAGGTTCAGCAAGTCCTTTATTCCAGCAGCCATTAAACTGTTTAATATTAATCTTTAATTTTATCTATTTATCATTGTAACAAATTTTTGTGAAAAAGGGAACTGTTGGAACAACCTGAATCCCCACCCCTTATCTCCTTCCTGGGAATGAATAAAGCATCTCTCTCTCCCCATAACCCCGCCCCCCCCCCCCCCCCCCCCGCCCCCCACCCCCCATAAATTATATATATATATATATATATATATATATATATATATATATAGATAGATAGATAGATAGATAGATAGATAGATAGATAGATAGATAGATAGATAGAGCATGTGTATATGTGTTGTCTGTCCTAAAACTGCAGTGTGGAATATGACCTTATAAAAAAATTGCACAAATGCTCACCCCTGTTATGTTTTTATGCAGTCTGCACGAGTTTCAAAACCTGTTAATGAATTAAATCTCTAATAAATTTACACTATGAACCCCATTTTTGCCTTTTGTTAAATTTTCATGAAAGTTCAGTGAACAGACAATTATCTAAGTGAAAATTCAAATGTTTAAGTACTGAATTACAGAAGTCCATCTTTATAGATAAATGTCCACTCATAGTTTGAGTTCGAAATTGTCTTTTAAATTGAAATAATCTTTTAAAACTGATCATTTCATGCTATGGTCACAATCCATATCTGTGGGGACCAGGAAGAAGGCGGTGCCTAACCATATTTGGAAAAGTGTGTGAATTTACAATCAGGTGCTATACCACATATGACCTTTGAGGGGGCGCTCTCAGTACACACACCTTAACACAAAAAGACAGATAAACATTACTTATGGGCCAATGCCTGAAACTTTGCCAGCACCTTCATTTTACCTTTTAGAGTCATTTAAAGTGGAGTTCCTTCTGGGGACCAGCTTTTTGGTCCCCACAAGGACATTGGTCCCCATTACGTGACTGTGTAAACAGATTGATGTCCCCATACCGTAACAAAAACCAGAACACACACACACACACACACACACACACACACACACACACAAAGCAGAACACCTATGAAGTGCTCAGTGTGTTTTCCTTTGAGATACAACTGGTATTTAAAACTTGTGAGTAATTTGGCAGAATGGAAACATGTTTTCACAAGATTACTGATGGAAAACTATTACAGAATTCAGATAAGTTCTTTTAAATTCCTGAGTTACTAAAAAAATGTGAATCAAGTTTCTATTGCAAAGAAATGCAGGGAGCTGCGACATCTGTTCAGACCTAGATGTCTCGCTAAACCCAACAACACCACCTTCTTCCTTCCCACTCTTCCTTTGCTTCAGCAGCAATAAAAGCAAAGACGCCTCCAAATTTGAAATAAGTGAACAAATAATTGAATAAAACAACAATAAAATTTATTTTATAATTATAACATAAGATCACAGCAGAGTATTGGAGCAGTTTGAAGTTAACAGGAAAAATACAGAGCTGTGGCTTCCAGAAGCTGCTAATCTACGGGTATTTTCACACACAGCCATTGTTAGGGGTTTACAGAGAATAGTCTGAAGAAGAGAAGATAAGTAGTGAACAGAAAATACCTTGTTGATGTCAGAGGTCATACTGGTTGGAGATGACCTGGATCCATCCTGCCTCTTATCAGTTTTTTGGGAATCTGCTGGTGTAATGGTGCGGAGATGTTTTTTTTTTGGACATACTTGGGGCCCCTTTGTGCCAGTGTGGCATACTTTGACCACCACAACCTACTTTAGCATTGCTGCTGACCGTCTATCCCTTGATGAGCACAGTGTCTGATCTTGACTGTTAGTTCCTGCAGGTTAACACACCATGTCACAAAGCTCAATGAGTTTGCTTCTTCTCCAATGGCCTCAACTTTCTATGTCACCATGAGTTAAATCTGGAGTAGGTAATCTTTCTCAGAGACATTTATTTTACTCTGGGTGAAGTGGTTCCTCATGCTAATAGTAGTCTATACATTTTGTAATCATGAACAATAAGAAATATAGTTAGACCCCTCAGTTTACTGTAAATCTGTAAAAACTCAATCCAAAACGTTCGGCCTGAATTGAAATAGTTAATTTTTTATATTTCTTAAGCTTCTTCTCCCTCATCCCCTCCAGGTCATACCTGATAGCCACATCCTGAATATAAATGGCGTGTTAGGATGGAAATACAAAGTAGTAAAGAAAAAATCAGGAATGCAAACATGGCTAAGAAAATGCAGGAAGGATTTCCCAACCCGGCTCGGTTTATTTGCCTCCTCCTGCTAAACAGTCGAGAAAGAGAAAGTTGTTGGTGGAAAAAGCTGCTAACTAGAAAATCACTCGGAGAGCGCAAACCTCTGTCAAGGCCTTTAAAAAGTTCCTGGATTCAAACGATTATCGGACAACACCTAAATTAAACCAGTTCTTCCTTTTCACATTTCCAACAACTTCTGAAAATTTCAATAAAATCCATCCACAACTTTTTGAGTTATTTTGAACACAAACAGATAAACACAGGTAAAAACATAACCTCCTAGGCGGAGGTAAGAAAAAAACCTTGATCACACAAGGAGCAAAACCAGAGGGGGAGGAGCCAAGACAGGGCGCTACTTTCACATCTTGCTGGCTCCCCAACATTACCTACCTCAGCTTTCAGGTGGATCTGTTCAACCCAGTACTAGCAAAGAAGACCTGATGAAGTGACCAGTTAGTGTATGTGGACCCCACAAGTAAACTTTTCTTTCCCCAGTAACATATTTGGCTCATAAAGCAACTTCCTCACCTATTAAGGCTCATACATTCATCCACACATTTCCACAACACCTGCAGTTCATTCCACTGTTTATGGGATGTTCCAGTTTACATTTCTCAACTCTACATCTCTCCCACAGGTTGGATACATTTGTGAAGATAAGACTTGGCATAAAGTATTTATAAAGCAGTGATCCAAAAGAAAAAGAAAGATAAAAGTCAGCTTTTAAACAATAATTTCTCTGCTTGTCATAAAACAACCCTTACTGGGTTTACATTGGGACATAATGTGTTTCTGACTAATCATGTAATGACATGTAATCAGTTGTTTCCGAATGTCTGCGATTGCACCTGAGGGTGCTGCATTATTTCATTGTTTGATTTGATGTTTTTAATCTTCAGTCGCTGAATTGATGCTGGTAACTTGTCAGTTTTGAGGCAGCTGTCTTATAATGTTGATTGTTTCTATTAATTCTAACAAATGCCTGGTAAACAATGTGAATCTTAAGGCCTGGATTGTTTAATAATGAATGTATTTACAGTTCATCAATGTGCACAGCAAACAGATAATATATTGGATTCACATGCATTAGTCTTTTTACATTGTTCAGGTGATGGAAAATTGTCAGGATTTGTTCAGAAGTACAGGTCAGAGTATCACCTTTTCATCACAAGTGTAATCGTTATGTTATTGTTCATGACAAGGTGAATATAAGAAGTATACACTACTGTTTGATGACAATACGACATCTCAGCTCAGTGGATCAGGATTCAGTGTTTGCAGATCTTCCAAATTCTGCTTTGACACTGATTTTATTTAAAGTTGTAATGGAAATGAGATGAAACAAGTGATGATTTTAAACAACAAACTAGCAAATCATAAAAAACATAAATAAAAATGCTCATGTTTTAGTTTCTATGAAAGTACATTGTCAGAAAAAGAGGACATTTCTGTCTGCTAAGGTACGATGTGGACTTATGTATCCACTAAGCTGTAGCGGTAGCAATCAGGTGAGACACACAGCTGCTGTTCATCAGTAAATAGTCAGCGTCTGTATCTACGGCAGAAGACAAGGTCTGGGGAACCCTGCCAGGGCATGTTGTTGTCCATGTCTGGCAGGTTAGTGTCTGGAATAAACAGGACTAGAGGCTGATACTTACAGATACAATACTTTTATTTGCACATTGTTAAATATTAGAAAAGACATAAAACTATAAGGAAAGTGAAATGGACATATTAGGAACAGGAACAATCTGAAAATGCACTGGAGTTGCTCCACTGAGCCATTTATGAACAGTCAGATCTGAACTAAAATATCCAAGAACCTGCAACACAGTAGCAAAGATTTATGCCAAGAACATTGTAAATCACTGCTCACTTTAAAGATTTCAAACAGAAACCAAAACTGACTCAGGGTCAGAGTGCAAACAACATAAAGACCTCTATGCTATGACCTCAGGTTCCCCTGATCTTTCATGCATACTGTAACTATACTGGGCATTCAGAATGCTACACTCTGCCTGATCTGCTAACAAATCTGTGGGGAACCCTAACCCAGGAGAACATGTGAAAGTGTTTTTTGTCAAGACAGAACCCCACGTTACTTTTGTCAATATGTGACTGTGATGGAGAAAATGATCGGTTTTTCTTTATCCAGTGGTGAGAGACAGACATTTCCCCGGCTTCTAAATAATGGCACAAGACAGCTGCTGAGGTCAGAATGATGCATGGCCATGAAGTGATGCATGCACAGATCGGACAACATGACGCCACACTGTGATGTCAGTATGGATGCTTCATACGTATTCATTCATTTTGAAGTATTTGCACACTCAGACCCAAGTAAAAACTGGGTTCAGTCCTGATTTATTTACGTGTTTATTAGTTTGTTTAACAGGGACAGCACACATTATCTCCATTTCTGTGTCAGTGTTGGCTGTAAAACTGATTTCCAGCTGTGAAATTAAAATGAAAGACACAAGGAGAACATAAATGTTAACAATGGCCTTTCTGTGGAGAAGTTGCAGTTCATCTGTACAGAGGCATGTTGCTCGGGTCCAACTTTATCAACCCACCTGAACCTGTTAGGATGATGATACCAAACCTGAGCCGGATATCTACCAGTTAAATCTGGACCCGACCCAACAATGGACTCGACCATGTTGTTGTTTTAAACACATCTCGCCCACCTCCTTTTTTGCATAACATTTTTTTATTCATTCATTCATCGGCTAAATTCAAAGTGATGTTGTTTTATCATTTAAAATAACAAAAAGAAAACAACAGCAGCACAGCTGAAACAACAGAAAGTTAATGTTAAGCAGAACTTGCTCTGAACCACAAGACTACTGTCAGGTAAAACAAGCGCACCCTGAGGAAGGTGGGGATTTGCACCGTCAGCATTTATCTATTATTCTATAGGCTGGAGGAGTTTTGACAGACAGCTCATTCAGCAACCCAAGAAAGAAAAAAAAGTATCCAAGAGCCGAAGTGTTGAGATGCAGAGAGGGTGTCTGTGTGAGGGAAAGAGACTGTATGATCGCAGGAGATTTGATCCTGCAAGAATGATGTATTTCAGAGCAAAAAGGGACTTTCTGAGTGACTTTTAAGAGCGAGCAATATGAGATTTGAGTGTGAAAATAAGAAATATTGCTCACAAATTGAACAATTATACTCTTGATTAAAGATAAGGAAACACCCATCATGGTACATTTGGCTGTGAAAACACAACAGTGATCAGGGTTAGTTAAACAAAACCGCATCAAGTCGGTTGTGCTGCGAGGTGATACCTGAGAGCGCCTCCTCTGTTCAGCAGTGGGTTTTCCAGTTTAATATTAATGCTTTCCTTGATACCCCCGTCTGAAATGTTCACATTGTTGTCTTCAGAAAGGTGATGAGAAGCAGATGGATCTGGTCCTGGAGAGCTGGTTCTCCATGCATTTACAGTTTTGTTGGTCAGACCTACATATCCTGTAACGCTTAAAACACCAGCAGCTGGTTAGAACTGAAGAGGCTTTCTGGATCACAAAGGAAATATTGCCAAGAACTAAGAAATGGAAGTCCCAGAACACTAAGGTAGGGTGATTTTCATCCATGCTAAATTGATTTTTACTAGCAACTCATGCTACATTAGTGTTCTAGGGTTAAAGGCAGGGTATGAGATGTTTTCCGGGAGTATGTTTGACTACATTGTTTAAAATCCCCTTCACTCCTGACTGCAGCCAACTCTTTCCAGGCTCCAACAGAAAAATAATAAAAGAAAAAAAAAGAAAAAACATTAGACACCTGTGGAACGGACAGGACTGAAAAAAACACAATCAATCATTTTAGATGACTCCTTCTAAGTCAGGGGTGTCCAAAGTGGGGCCCGCGGGCCAAAATCCACCCGTCAGCAATTTGGGTCTGGTCCGCTAGTTGTTGTTTATATTAATACCCCACAGAGCTCTGTGTCATGAACCTCAATAAGTCCAGACTCAGAGGGACCCAATGACATCCTCACCTTGTCAGTGAGCCAGGTGCAACCCAACATGGAGAGGCTGGTAATGTCCGAAGATCAACTTCATGTGTCCCACTAAGTATCAGCAACTTGCCTTGTTCAACATGCACTGTTATTAGTCATTGACATGTTGCACGTGGTTGCAGTTTAGTGGCTGTAATTATTGTTTCTTGCCCCTCTAACTATGACTTTATTGTTCTTTTGACATAGTGATTTTTTAATGTAACATTTTATTTGCCCTGAAAAAATACACTTTATTAGCTACTGAACGATAATTACAATACATTTATACATTTACCTGTGTTTCATCCTTTTGGCCCTTGGAGGTAAAAAGTTTGAGCACCCCTGTTCTAAATGATTGGATGATGATGTGTCTATCTAACTTATTTGCCATTTGTCCCTCCCCCTGTAACCCCTCTGTTTGCTCTCAGAGGCTTGGAGCAGGAGCACTTGTACAGACAACGGCGCGAGAGCCAGAGCTTAGCCAGATACATTAGCTAGCACGCTAAACCTCAACAGGGTAAACCCCAAGTAACAAGAAATGTTCAAATCAAATCAAATCAAACTTTTTTTCTTGAGAACTTTTTTTCTTTCATGCCACGGGCAACACAAAGTGCTTTACAAGATAAAATCAAGTCATAAGGATTAAAACAAACAGCGGATAACAAGGCATTTAAAAATAATAAAGACACGCAGCTTTGAAGGTGGGTCTGAACAAAGGAGTCAGACTTTTGCATTGTGTTCTTTCAAAGAAAGGGTTCATGTCAATATTGACCTTTTCTCTGCTACCATTTCAAAATATGTTGTTTTTGCTTTACATTTCATACAACATTGTGCATTCATCTACATATTATTAAACTTGCATACATCATCTCAATATATAATTATTTAAAAATAAAAATGACTCATGCTTGTTTACAACATTCAGTTTTCTCAAAACTGCATTCATGTGCCCATTACTGACTACTAGAGTGAAATCTATAAGTATTTCATATTCCAACCTTAGTTCCTTGATCACTTTTCAGATTTGGTTTAATGTGGGCTGCAAGCTTAACAACTGGGTATGTTGTCTGTTGGACCAGGTTTTATGGCCAAATTTGTGACATTGCACATTCTCCAACCATATTTCCAGGATCTCCTACTTTTATTTCAAGATCTTACAGTGACCTAGCATGCAAGCTATTGGACTGTGGAATAAAGCCAGAGTACCCAGAGAGAACATATAAACTTTACATAGAAAGACTAAGAAACTCACTGGCTGAGAGACATCAATGCAAACTATCTCACCGCTGCGCAGACTGAGTAAAAAACACTGTTCTCTACAAAGGCATGAACTACAAGGTTCACTATAGTGTGGTGTGGTGTAGGGGGGACAACTGCAGTACCTTTAGAGGGTATCACCTCTGTGATTAGTTCTAAAGATACAATTAAGTTAAACTTCTATTTCTGAGCGTATACAGGAAGATGCCTCAGAGGTTTTTCTCCAGTCTGGGGGAGGAGGGGGTGGGTTCTGATGTTACAGAGGGTGAAATAAACTCAAATCTCTTCATGGTGCATTGCATAAAGTCTTCTGATTATGAGAGAATTTAGTCTCCTCTTCTCCAGCTCCACTCTTCCTCACTACTGCTTCTTTATGCAGTTTGGCAGATGCATCAAGAAAACATAACCTCCAAATTTGTTGTTAGTCCAGCGGTGGAGCTGCTTTCCATGCAGCTGAAAGATCACAGATCAGGAGGAGGAGAGAAAGTGTTTAAAAAGAGGAGGGAGAGATTTATTTATTTACTTCATTAGTCATGTTTTTGAGCCCTGCAGAAATCAGTAAATGAGACATGGAGCAGAGCATGGAAGGCCTAACCCAGGCATGCAGCAAGCTGCTCTGAGGGGCGTGACCCTGGCCAGATTCACACTGATTACTTTGGCATGTACTGTCAAGTACTTTGAAACGGAATCCTTTTCACTCCCAGAGTGTGTTTATTAGTTCTCAGCCTCCCACTGGTATCAACTGTACCCTGGTTCAGGCAGCAGGGAGCAGCAAATATTATTTGTAGCTTATCTTGAGATCACTCAGTACAACGGATGTACTGAGATGTTGGTTGCCTTGTTTGATTTAATAAGAGATAGGCCTCGCAGGTGAACACCCCACACTGGTGAAGATGATTCTTCCTGACTGCTGGCGTTGAGAACGCCAGTATTGATATATGATACATTGAGAGCTCCGTGTGTAAAATGACATTTCTTTTTCTCAAAGTAAGAACCGATTTATTTGCTTTTTATGCTTCCGTTCTGATAAAGTAACAGCAGAAGATTGTCTGAGACAAGACGAGCTGGCGGGAGGTGCCTGCAGTGAAACAAGAACTCATTTTGCTTGGAGAGACACAGTGAATAAGTTTGTCATACAGATCAGCAACATTTACTGGTGAGACCTGTAAGTTTTCCCTTCAGCCTGCAGCAGGAAGCTGCTTTAAAGGAAAAGTTCTGGCTTTGTTTATCCAGACTGACAAGTAGCGGATGAAGAGCAGCACAAGCACATATTTTCCTCTCTGAGTCCAAAGCAAACCAAAGATTTGATTAGTTATTCAGCCTGTTGATGCTGTTATCTGGAGATCAGATAACAGCATCTGAGTTAATGGAGTTAATTATTCTCTTATCTCAAGATTGCAAAGTTGGTTCTTCTGATTAACGCCAGAAATCAGCTCTTTGTTTTCTAGAGATAACTGTCAACTGTAACTTATGATGAGACAAATGTTCCTTTTCTCCAGATCTGAAGAGGATCAAGGTGAGCTCAAAGATTAGCATCAAGTTTAACTGCCTGATGTTGCTGTCAGGAAGAATCTGTATCAGAAAGTTCAGGCCGAAATGTCATATTCTGTTTACTTCCTGGTAACGGTTTTCCTCAGCTTTAACTTTTCCTTTTAATCATTAACAAACAAAACACATTAACCCACTAGCTTAAGAGAAGAGAACTAATGCTGATGAACTAGTGTGCTTCTCAGACAAACTTCCAGGCTTATTTTCATTAAAAAAGTCCAACAATATATGCAAGAAGTTGCAACACAAAGCATATTTAAAACAAAAATAAATTGCATTTACCGTGAATTCAAAGCCCGTCTTGGCTGCACTTTGGTTTATTGACCGCCAGATGTCCTACTAAAACACTGTCTCAATAAAGCCTTGAATAAAGAGCCTTTTTTTCTTCGTCAGGTGTCAAAATTTCTGAATCAGCCATCATTTTTTGTCTGTTATGTTGAGAAACTGCATCATTCTACTTTCCATCATATTTTCCAAGCGTGCAGGAACCACAAACGGATTTTCAAGTCAGCGAAAATGATGGAAATATGCAAGATGGTCTCACAGATGTTTAATAAGTGATTACAATGAACATACTATCAGTAACTTAAAGGGGTCCTATTACGGTATTTCAAGTTTTCTGAGCTTTCTACAGTGTTACAGTGTTGAATCCTCATCAGACATGTGAACGGCACTGTTTTTTATCACCTAAACGCATGTTTGAGTTTAAGCTCCAGCACTCTCGCCGTTCGGTTTCCATGGCGACGAAAAACGCGTCGTTTTAGAGAGTTTTTTCTACTTGGAAATCCTTGTGACGTCCCGGGGGATAAGGTTCGGTGATTGGTTACCTTCTACTGGTTAACAAGGGCATGTACAAATACATCAGGTGGGTGGAAAACGTGGGATAAAGTTATTTCCAACGATGGCTGGTGAGTTCACCAAAGAGAGACATCCTGCTGCATTCCTTGCTGTGGGTTGCTGTTTTCCACTTCGTTTTCAGGGTCTGATTCAGGTTCCAACATGTAGGGCTGTATGCTATGTGTTGACATTGTAGTTTGTTTTGTTTATTGAGTTCATATTAGCCTAATCCTTCTGTTTATGAGATGTTACAATGACGGCGAAAGCAGGTGCGGTGCGCGCTGCCGATGTAGTGCAGTGGCGGGAGGCGGGGCTTAATGCAGAAGAGTCTCAATCCACTCTTTTTGCCCGCAGGCTGATCTGACAGCCTCCGAGAGGGTCGGTCTGAAGTAAATTTTCTGAAGCGATTTGTGACAATAACTCGATCAATCTCAGCCCTTCTGGTCTCAGAAATAAAAATAAATTAGCCTGAAATACACATAATAGTTCCACTTTAAGCTATTTGGCTGAGAATTTCACAAGTTAAAACAAAACTTGCCAAAGCCTCACTTGGCTGGGTGCTAACCAGAAAGTCATGGAGTTGTAAGAGATATCATGAGTTGCTCAGTGGATCCCAGCAGCCTGCAGTGTGCGATGGTGTTTTAGTTATGCTTTTCCAGGAGGGACGTAATGACATGCTGCACTTTAATTATTGTGCAAGTCCTTTAGAGTTCAAGTGTGAAACACAGTGGCATCTCTAGTACAGATAAAACTTTCTTTATCAGTTTGTTTAGTTTCTTTGAGTCACTGACTCTGATGCTGCTGGTCCGTGTCCACCACCACCTCCACTTCCTCTCCCAGGATCAGCGCTGGCTCCAACTAAAATCCACAATCATTCCCTTTGTCTTGTTAACATCTTGGATGATGTTTTTGTTCCCACACTGTGCCATAAAGTGGTATAAATAACTCACTGGTAAATTATGATGTTCTTTTTAACATGGGTAAGAATTTTCCTTGTCCCAAGATCAAGGAAAAGGACAAGTTGTGGTTAGGAAGGTGGGAGGAGTCTAGCCTGCTGTCCTTTAGCTGGTAAAGCCCTCATGTCATGACTGTTCTCATGACAGAACATGAAATTGCAACACTGGTGTGTTGGATTGGAGCATCTCATCAAAGTGGGACCTGAGAGCCTGGATTGGGAACTACTGTCCAACTCCAACACACCTGATTCAGATTCATGAAGTTCCTCATCACCTTGTCTTTGCAGCCTGTTGACGAGCCATTCGCTTTCCACCAGCCATGATAAAACGAAAGAAAGATGTTCAGGTGATGCAAAAGAGCACTGAAATTACACATGGCTTCAAGTTATGTCTGAAAATTGGTTTTCCAACAGCCATGGCAACTTCACCCAGCTGTGCCGATGCCACTATGTCTTCATATGTTCGCTGCCACCAGGGGACAAATGTTTAAGTAGTTTAGTTTAAGTAGTTGTAAAAGTTTAAAGTAGTATGGCTTCCTGAATCTCTTACCATTCATGCCAGCGCAACCATTAATTATTAAAATCAACCATTAGTCAAAGTCACACTGCATATATAGCTCCTGGAAAACAACAACTAAAAAATAATCTTAATATTGACAAGAAGTCAAGGGAATGTTTTGAAAAAAACTGTATTCATGCTTGTGTGTGATGTCAGAACCAGAAAAACAAGCTGAGTTGTAGCCTTGTGAAACTAGTTATTTAATGATTAAATGAAGGTCAAATCCTTAGTTAAGTTAAAGATTTATTCCTAGTTTAAAAAAATACTTTATCCAGATTAAGTATGAATGTTAAAGAATGTCGATAGCTTGTGTTCTGTCGCTTATATGGAGACAACATCTCAACACATCTTTTATTGTCTGAGACACAAAACAGAAATCTAATTTGTGTCTTACTGGTCCCAGTCGGAAAGGTGTGGTGCACAGTCTATATGTGGTGCAGAGTGTTGCGCTATTCAGGAGCAGCCAGCTGTAAAGCCATTGGTTGTACAACTAATAGTGTTACCATGGGAACTGAGAAGATGGTTATATTAGCTCTCTAAGTGATGGAGTCAATCTGCACACCAGTTGGGTTGCTCATCCTCCTTTGGGTCCATGCTGACAAAACTTTGATGGTCAAAGAGGAGATGATTACAGCGGGTTTACAGAGTTGCTTTGCATCGCTTGATGTGATTGCATCACCTCAAAGGAAGCCTAATATCTGGGCAGCGGAGCTTGTAAAGGGAAATCAGACATTTGGTAAAAAATTGTCTTAAGGATGGCCTCTAATTACAGCCTGTAATGTAATTATTTCAGCATTGACTTATCAGCACGTCCTTCCTGACTGAAGGCAGAGGACTAGCTCATCTTTCCTCTGAGGCATTTCCATGTGGTCTGACTGGATTTATCAAGTTAGTCACTTTTAAATTTGTTTTATTGTAGATTAACAGTGCAAGAAATAATTCACAATAAATAAGATACAAACAGGATTTCAGATAATCAGTTTTCCATATGAAGGAGACATCTCTTCTAAAACTCTACCTGCCGTCTAAAGTTTGTAATTTTATGCGATTAATTCATCAGACTGCTAGCAAACTTCAGGCAGCATATCCAGCTGCTGCAGGCCTGTAGAAGGATGACATATGGAGAGAAAATCAACTCTATATCATTGTGTGTGTATGTGTGTGTGTGTGTGTGTGTACGTGTAATACGTGGTTTGTAAACTGTAAAAACTGGTTTGTGCGTAACTTTGAGTTGTGGTAAATCTATGTTTGAATGCACACACAACTAGAAATAACACACACAAATACTTTAACACATGCGCAAAATAAACAGTATAAACATTACAATTCTATACATAAATATTTTACTTTTAACCTCATAAATGTAATACTTTCATGATCAAAAAGGCTCCTGGAACACATAGACAAAACTGCATTCATGCTCAAATGATGATTTTTGTTGTTTGTTCATATGTAAGTCTTGTATGCTCGTAGATGTCCACAACAGTCGGAAAGCCCTCCACCCTGAGCTGCCACCTTATTGTAGTGGTTTGTGTGTCCTGAAGATCCTAGTAGCTATGTTGTCAATGGCTTTATGCCCCTGGTAGGGTCAACCATGGCAAACAGGTGTCTATGGGAGGGACCAGACTAAGGATGCATTCATATCAGGATAGTCCGCAGGACTTGGTCCGATTGTGGACTGGGCTCAGTTGTAGGGGTTGTATCCATTCAGACCGAGATTGCATTCACGCTGCACTTTGGTCAAACGCGTCAAACCATTAGAATAATATATCCACATTCCTACCAAAGGTGGCGCTGCACTAGTATTTAGTAAATGAGAGGACAAGACCCGCGTGAAGGAGAAAACTAGCACTGTTTTGACGCAATCACTATGTATTTACCCGCAATGCAATGCAACGTCAAGTGCAGGAAGTGACTTTTTGTACTCCTCTTCCTGTATTTGGTTCGCTTGAAACGGACCGAGACCTACGTTTGCAGGCCGACCAAGTCTGCTTCTTTGGTCCTAATCAGAATTCATTTGGTGCATTCACAGCTCCCAAACTGTTTGAACATAAGTGTCCACATGTACACCCGGCATCAGGACTCCCTGGGCCATAGTTTGATGATTGATTTTGTAATCATATTGTCGGACCAAGGATGCCCTTTTCTGTTTTGCCCAATTCTGTTCATAACTTTTATGGACATAATTTCTAGGTGCAGCCGAGGTGTTGAGGTGATCCAGTTTGGTGACTTCAGGATTGAGCAATTCGCAGCCAAGTGTAAAGCAGCAGGAATGGGAACTAGCACCTCCAAATCTGAAACCATGGTCCTTGGCCAGAATAGGGTGAGTTGTCATCTCCGGGTCAGGAGTGAGGCCCTGCCCCAAGTGGAGGAGTTTAAATATCTTGTATTCTTGTTTACAAGTGAGAGAAAGATGGAGCGTGAGATTGATAAGCGGATTGGTGTAGCATCTGCAGTAATGCGAACTCTGTGCTGCTATCTTGTATACAGGCAGCTGAAATGAGTTTCCTCTGCAGGGTGGCTGGGCTCACCCTTAGAGATAGGGTGAGAAGCTCGGTCCTCCGGGAGGGGCTCAGAGTAGAGCCGCTGCTCCTCCACATTGAGAGGGGCCAGTTGAGGTGGCTCGGGCATCTGGTCAGCAGGCCTCCTGGACGTCTCCATGGTGAGGTGTTCTGGGCACGTCCCTCCAGGAGGAGACCCCGGGGAAGACCCAGAACACGCTGGAGGGATTATATCTCTCGGCTTGCCTGGGAACGCCTCGGGATCCTCCCAGCAGAGTTAGCAAATGTGGCTGGGGAGAGGGAAGTCTGGGCTTCCCTGCTTCCGCGGCTGCCACCGCGACCCGACCCCCGATAAGTGGCAGAAGATGGATCGATGGATGGATATTTAACACACGCATGTCACACGAATGTCTGTGTATATGAATATGCATAGGTGTGTGTATGTGTGAATGTATATATATATATATATATATATATATATATATATATATATATATATATATATATATATTATATGTATATATATATGTATATATATAATATACGTATTCTTTCGAATAATATTAAATTACATGTTTTGGAACAAAGAAAGAGTTTTTTTAATGCTACATCATAAACTAATGGCAAGGGGTGGGGTTTAATACATTTTTTACATATACCCAGTCCTTTTCTAGGACATCTGGTTTTGTTTTTCTTAATTACTTTGTGGTATGTCTTTTATTGGATATATACCGAAATAAACTTATTCAAAAATAAAAGAAAATTGTAATTTTATGGTGGAGTGTCACCAGTTAACCAGTAACAGTAGATAATTTATCAGTATCATTTCCTAACAAACACACCAACCCACACTGAGTCAGTTCCATAAATGTACTGTTGTTGGACTGCTGCAGGGCCAGCCCTGACCAGTTTGGTGTCCTGGGCAAGACTGCATTTTGAAAAAAAAAATCAAATATAGCTAAACAGTTTTTATGTTCTTGTAAAGTGGTTTTTCAGAAAGGTTGATTTAGAAGTATACTGTAAAAGTGTCAGTTTCATATTTATGTCACTGGATGTGATGTTGGCGGTCACATGGTCAGATCATTTCAAGTAAAGATGGTGCTGTATGAAAGAACGGAGGAGGAGTCTAAAACCTTTTTAACACAAATATATAGAAAAATATAACTGCTTATCATTGGTAACAAACAATTAAACGCAGTTTTACAATTAATTAGAAAAAAAAATGAGGGGGAATAGCTTTGAAAAGCTGTGGCAAATCCTCTGCAGTAAATGGAAAACCCTAAAATGCAAGCATGCTGACAGGGAACCTCGGCCCTGCATGAGTCACATTTCTGTAACTATGGTTCGTGACCTCGTTCTAATCAATTTCATCACATTGATGTAATCACACACACATATCTCTCCCACACAGGTTGGGACTATAGCGCTGTACTATACACACTCAAGTATAAAACATTTAAGTTCAACAACACACCTGATCATACTTCCATTTTCAAACACGTCATCACAGAAACATGCACATACATAAACATTAACTCTGACTGCAACTTCAAATATCAGTATGAAAATATAACTAGAAATAAACATCTTAAATAAATACCTGGCTTGTTGCTGAAGTGGGGATATGATGTGCTGAGGAAATAATTTGTATAAAATGTTTTAAAATAATATATCTTTACAACAGTTTACACCAAATATCCTCAAAAAAAAACCTGAAATGACAGTTAAGTTATGACAGCAATTCAACTTAAAAGTTCAGCTGTAGAAAGGAGAAAGTTAGCTTTGAAATTATCTCTTTTTTTTAAACTCAACTCTTTCTTGATCTTTCATTACAGGTGAGGTAGAATGACATCGACACCAGCCTGACTGACACGTCTCAAATTTCCTCCAAAGCCCCTCAGCCGATTCTTTTAGCAAGAAACATCATCTTTCAGGACAAGAGCCTAAAATTTGTGTCACTTCTCCGCTTCATGCCCAACCTTTTGCAGACAGAATTGGCACTTCTGAGGATTCCTGTCTTGTCAGCAAGATAAAGAGCACCATCCATCAGGACCCATCAAAGAGATCTAACTCTGCAGAGGAGAGAAACAAGCTGTACGTGTCATCACTCTCAGACCCAGGTTTAGATCTCCCCTGTTTTATGTTTTATTTTATCATGTGTTTGACAGAAGATATGAGGAAGACATGGTTGTATCTTATAAACAGAAAGAGATATTTTAGATTCTTCTGCTTTGTTTTGTTGTGTCTTTTAAAAAATTGATCTGTGCTGTCTTCCATAAATCACCCCAAACATTTTCAAAATTTAATGCAGTATGAAAAGAAACTGTCAACTCAGTCTATATTTCTTTTAAAAAAAAACTACTGAATGCTTTGCAGGCGTCTTCTGTGTAGCAATACAAGTGATTTCAACTAGTCACATCATTCATACACCAGCAAAACAAATCCTCAGGTTGTCTTGACAAAAGAAGAGAAACGTGTGTCTCCAGTGGCTGGTTTGAAGCATATCTGTGAATTGGTGTTGGCATATTGTTCGTGGATGTTCTATGTGTTGAGCAGAATGTCGTTGTCTTACTCATCACATCAATGGAGATGGGGAAAAAACAGCTGCAGTGGACATCTACAGGAGAGCATTTGGAATATCTGTTCAAACCTTTGATCTGGATGGTCCCACATAGTTTTTAATTGTTTGCTGTCTCAAACGAAAAACGTCCGGTGAGCAGCTGTGTTTTTAATCTCTACGATTCTCAGATATATTTTCATTTTTTCAATTTCAATTCATGTTCAGTACTTTATTTGTACAGAATGAGGACAGTCATCTCAGGACACTTTTAAAGATACAGTTCGACCCAGTTTTCATCCAATTTTAATTTAATAACAGGAACTTTGTTAAGTTCATAAAAAGCAAATTAAACGTAGCCACAGGCTTGCTTTGAATCTTCTCTTTGATTTAATGCCGCATTGTGGGCAAGCTCAAGACCACAGCAACACTATTGCAGCACCAGAGAAAAAGTGGTTTGAGGTTGGATTGCACACTGGAGTTCTGCCAAGCAAGTCCTGTTTCAAACTTTTAGGTCAGAGATCCTTTTGTCCGAACAAGGAAAGAAGGATTTCCTTCTGACTCAGAAGAGGACAAACTTCACTAGCTGTCGCTCAAATCCACTAAACAACAAATCCATCCATTTTCTTTGTTTTTATGTTTTTCCATTTTCTGGTCAGCCCGACATATACAGTCATCCTTATATTTATTCATACCCTCCCATCAAAGAAGAAAAAAAAACAGAGCTGTCTGTGAAATAAGCTGAAATTGAGAGAAGTAGATAAAATATCAATGAAAATCATTACATTATTTTCTATATCTGGTTCAATAGAAAACATTTTTAAAGCAAACAAATATGATGAAATCATAAATGGTACATCACTAATGAACTAATATTTTGTTGAACAGTCCTTTGATGTTTCCACTACAGTCAGGTGTTTTCTGTAAGTGAAGATCTACAGCAGTGGCGCATCACTGTGCCAATCACGGCATCTTTGCATGTCTGTGCTTGGGGAATTTCTACGTTGTCCTTCTGTAGATTTCTGTGTAACCCTGCAGTTACAGACCATGAAAAGATCAGCACATACACTGAGGAGAATTAACTTCTGCCTTCAGTCCCACTGCCACAGGTGTGAAGTGGAGAGGCACACAATGATGGCAGGAAAAATGTTAAGTACTGCAGTGACTGAACGAACCTGTGTTGCCCAGCATGTATTTGACAGCTGCACAAATTCACTTTGCTCCAATCTTAATTTCTCCTGAGTGTCCATGATGGTCCACAAGTGAAGCACTAAATAAGGAACGGACACTTTCAAGTATATTGAAGAACTCTTGGGTTTCAGAAATAGCTCTGCATGTGCGACATATGACGAGATTCATCTAATGTGCGTAGCAATGCACATTTATTACCTCAGGGTGCTGCTTTTGAAAATGGGCTTGTACGCCCCCAACTGCCCCAACCATGACAGCTGCTCCATCATAAGTCTGTGCCACACATTCTCAATAGCAGCGGTTGCTGATGCAGCATCAAACTGTGGTATCTCTGTCAGGGCTAGGAACTTCTTTACACCTTCCACAGACACATACGTCTCACATAGAGCTACCTGTTTTGTCTTTTTGTCTCTGGCCTCATTAGCCATCATGGTACACTGCTGCGATTCCTTCAACAATAGTAGCAGTCACTTCTTAAGAACAACATTCAGTCATTTCATTTGCTATGTTCACATTATTTTTTTCTAAATTCAGAATTAATAATTATGAATGAAATATTTCACGGAACAGTGGACCAGCCCTATACCCTGGGGTCCTGGAGGGGCCATGGGAGTTTGCCCAACTAGTCTACATGTGCTTTGTGGACTTGGAGAAAGCATTCAACCAAGACAAGAAGCCTATTTTCCTCATGTTAGTAGAGATCCATGTAATTATAGCTTCATGTTGCTGAATTAGCAAAATTTTATATCCAACAATGTTGCACAACAAAGAATGTATTTATTTCTAATAAAGCATTTCAATCTTTAAGTTTGATTAATTGATTACTTAATCACTCATTTAGGACACTAGCAGAAAACATACCACTGTGGGGGGGCTCCATCTACCTGTATTGGGGCCATGGTAGGCGCCCCTTATTTTAATTTCTGAAAGGAACATAGCTTCTAAAGTTAGCAGTAGTTGTTGCTAATGTTATTTTACACTATAGTAAAAAAAAAAAAAAAAAAAAAACACCTTCCACCTTCCTCACACTTTTGTTTGGGCAACTGTTTTGATTAAGTCATTATAATGCAGTGGTGCCAGTCTGAGTTGCTGAAAATGATACACATATCTGTGGAGCAAGAAAAACAGACAGGTTTTAGCTCATGTATCCAGTTCAAGCGCCATGTTCATTCTGGCCTTCCCAGGCTGAACAACACATAGCTGGTTGTTTTTTTATGAAGCTGGTGTTACAACAACAGTTACTGGGCAAAGTATGTAACTGCTGCATTTAGATGCAATGCAGTAACTGACAAGAACCAGATTATGAGATGGAAAATGGTGTCAGTATTATATTCTTGAAAACTGTGTTTTCTCCCTCTCCACACAAAGAGAACCATATCATCTGCAAAGAGCAGAGACCCAATGCTGAGCCCGCCAAACCAGATACCCTCAACAGCTCGTCTGCCTTTTCTCCATAAAAACTTATGAACAGAATTGTTGACAGCAGAGGCCTTGCCGAAGTCCATTTCTCACTACCTGACAACTGCCAGCAATGGGAACCAAGCCCTGGCACTGGTCATGAAAGGGCCAAACAGCTAATATAAGGGAGCACCCAAGACATGAGTTCCCATGGGACATGGTATGGTTAAATGCCTTCTCTGAGTCCACAAAATACATGTGGACCCCCCCCACAAAAAAAAAAAAAAAAAATGTATGAAGACTGAGAGATGACTGGAAATGTTCAAAATAAAGCAGAAAAGGCTCAATTTAAATAGCACTTTAGTTGAATTCTTTCGGTAAATAATTAGAGTTTGTTGGAATATTTGCACAAAATTCCTCAACAGTACCAACTCAAAAGCACGTTTTTCATCACAGAATAGATAAGAATGTTTTTCTTTGGCCCAACTTTTCACTCAGTCGCAACTCACCAGGGGATGAAATGATAAATGAAGTAAGTGAAAAGGAAATAAATAGATTGGAGCACCAAATATTTGTTGTCTGCTTTCACTTCACCCTGCAGATAAAATCATTCCACACCATCTCACCTGGGGTTTGGTGTTAAGGATTGTGGGGGTCGGCTGATGCAGCACTCCATTACTCGCCTCCTTGGAAAATAACTTGGTGAGCCTGGAGGTGCATTTCGGTTTGTTTTTGAAAAAGACTTATGATGCGCCCACACAGGTTGAACTATATAAAACTGTGTGTGTTTCTGCAGGATGTTTTGGAAGACATGCATCATCTGCATTTTTCAAATTTGAACTGATCAGTTTGTGTCCATGTCTTGTTTCTTGGGGCAAACTTATCTTGTCTGTTGTTGCTGTGCAGCAGTTCCACCCTGATTCATGCAGTCTCTGACAGTTTCCATGCTGACTTACTGTCTGCTGCTTGGAAAGCACTGATGTCGGCTTTTGTCTCCAGTTCTGGTGATTTCTGACACACAAGCAAACTTCTGTGCTGCAAAGGAAACAAATTTTCTTCCTTTCCTGGGGTGGTTCTCATGAAAGGCTGTTTTTTATAGCAGCACATAAAGAAACAAGATGGACTGACTTTGAGTCCTGAAAGTCCTGTAAGTTTCCTACCTGGCTGAAATGCTCTTGCTATAAAATGAATTAATGTGCTGTTTAAAGAAAAGGCTGTTTTACTGGAAGCCAAAACCACTTTGACAAAGTATAATAATGCTGTTGGATGGATTATGAAAGAAATAAAATCCTGCTCTTAAGTTTTGACATGACACATTAACTAACTCTAAACCACTACAGGTGCCATGAATTGGCATAAAACTGTGTGCAAGGACAATGGGATGGTGATATTTGAAAAACTGAGTGAAACCAAAGACGGTACTTCAACCAAATATAAGTGTGTGACCTTAAGTGGAGGTTTATGTCCTATTAAAAACCCAAAGCATTGTATACTAAGATGTTCCATCACAACAGTATCCAGCAATCTGTTCTTTATCACGTATTGACGTATCAGAACAAAACAATTTAATTCAGGTGTTGAAGGTGCACCGTTCGAAACGAAAACAATTCGGCACATTGTTGATGTATTTTTAACGGATTGCTGTGGAATTAAATTTTGTGGCAACACATTGGTCATGCATGGCCATGAGTTCATTCTTTTTTGCTTTTTCTATCGATGTCACCAGGT
The DNA here is from genome assembly GCF_933228915.1 of Telmatherina bonti. NCBI lineage: Eukaryota > Metazoa > Chordata > Actinopteri > Atheriniformes > Telmatherinidae > Telmatherina > Telmatherina bonti. Next base: position 31,621,172 of record NC_136613.1, on the reverse strand, counting down.
GGGCTCTGTAGATAAGTTAACATGCTAGACTAAGGGCACATTCACATCAAATGTGCATGTGCAAACGAATTCTGATTCAGACCACAGCTCGGTCCACCAACACAGGTCTCAACCCTTTTCAAGCGGACCAAATACAGGAAGTGGACTACAAAAATACATTGCAATGGCATTAAGGGCCCTCTGCCTTGTCTGTTGTTCATACTGTGTCTATTGTTGCAGTGTATTTCTGCAGTATTGTCTCCATGTTTAGCTGACAAGTGGAGGAAACAAAGTTTTCTTCTTCACGTGGGTCTTGTCTTCTCTTTTGCTTAATACTAGTGCAGCGGCACCTTTGGTGGAAATGGGGATATATTATTGTAAAGGTTTGGCTCGTTTGCCCAAAGTGCAGTGTGAACACGATCGCGGTCCACATGGATACACCCCCCTACAACTGAACCGAGTGCCCGGTCAGACCGAGTCTATCGGACTATCCTCATGTGAATGCAACCTAAGTAACTATTTAATTCAGGTTTATTTGAATAGAGCCGCTTTACAACTCTTTCATCTCAGGGCCCTTTATAGAAACATCAATTCAAGAAGATTTTTAATAAACAGAGTAGTTTAGGAAGACCAACATTGCATTGAATCATGACTTCAATCCAGTTCAATGTAGCATTCGTAATAACTTTGTTTCTGGACAACTAATAAAATAAATAAAATAAATAAAACTTCTGAAGTGTGCAAAGCTATCGGATAGTTAATAAATAAAGAAAGTGAATCATTTTTTGGTGGATCACGTTTAGAGCTCTGAAAAGGCATCTGAATGTCCAAAATCAGCTTCTCTATCCAAGATAATACCAAACTCAGATTTTCTTCGTTTACCACTGGATTACATGCAATGACAAAAAAATCCCAATTTTTTTGTGAAACAATTTTTCTCCCACCCCTAGGTGATTTCCAGCCCTACGGCTACACCGATTAAACTAATATTCTTTTACTCAGATGACTGCCAAGTAGTGTTTATATTTCTCACTTTCTTCTATTTATAGCAGTTTGTCCTTCAGTCTGATTTCAGGAGCTTCATAAAAGTCACTTAAAAAATAATATCTTCTCCAGCCTGACAGCTTTTTATAAGTTCACCACCTGTTCAACTCCTTGTCAACACAAATATTTAATCCTCCACCCACGTGGCAGATACTTGATGTAAAGGGAGTCCTTTTTATGCATTTACGCTGGTAGAAATCACTATGAAAACTTGCTAAAGTTCCAAGTAAGCATCAATCTGGTGGGAAAAAAAAGCATATATTGATGACTTGCTAAATTAAAACCGAAGATATTTCAGATAAATCAATGCATTACGGTGTGCAGATGTTTATGTGGTGCAGAACCTTGACTTATTCAAGATTTTCATTCAATAAAATCATTCAATCTGTTTTGGGGTTTTTTCTTGTTTTTTCCCCTGTAATTGTATTTTTATTGAATAGCTTCAAAAATCCAACAGGAAAGCATTTATATCTTGATCCATTGAAAGTTGGTTGAGTGTTAGACTGTTTTCTGAGATGTCCTTCACTGGAAAAACATGCTTTTTATGCTTTTTTATGTTTTTTTTTTTTCTGATTATAAAGTGTCATCCCAAGCAGGGCAGGTGTTAACGGAAAAGCATCTTTTTTTGTTTGTCACGGCTGAACAAAACCTTCTCATAATATCCAGAGTTTACTAAACTCTGAAGGATTGTGTTATTCACATTCTCGTGTCTCTGCAGGAGTGTTTGGCTGCAGAGTTCTATAATCTGCTGGCCTCTTATTGTAAGAGACATGGAGTCAAAAGTAATTTATTCTTTGTAGCCCATGTGGAATGCACTTTTAGGTAATCATCGATTTGGAAGGAAGTCTAATGCACTTATAGCAAATGCCATGCCTGAGTTGTGGTTTCTTATTGATCTTAGAGCAACATGTTGGAGAAGCTCCTTCGTGTCTGACTGAAAACAGTAAATAGAAATTATTTCAGCATAGATACACTGATTAGTTTTCTTGTTTTTCTGTGTGTAAAAACACAAACTTCGGCATCTTATTTTGTAAACGTAACAATCTCAATGTTCACACATTTATTCAAGTTTCCTCTTTTACAAACGCACTGCAAGACAAGGTCCACCATCGCTGCTTCTGGTATTTACTGCGCCTTCATTTTTGGAACTGTTGTTTTACTGTATCTTTTCTAATTTAATGAAACTGTGTATTTTGTTGTATTTTCTAATTTTTCTAATTGACTGCATTTTGTAAGACAACATGTGTTTTATTGTTGCCTCTGGTCCGGGTTGTCACTGTAAGAGGGAACTGCTTCTCAAATGACCGACGTGGTTAAACAAAGCTTAAGTTGAGCGTGAGCAGCTTATGTCATGGTATTCAATACTCTGTAAATAGAAGATTTGTCTGTATGTCAACAAAAATAAAACATTGTTGCGATGCAGTTGGACACAAAGCCAAGAAATATTTAATCTCATGTTGTCATGGTTCTTGTCTGTGCATGGATCTTCCCTGCTGTCTCTGAAGGCATCCATCCTCAGCACGGATTTGCTGTTGCTTTCTGCCTGTGCCACCCTCTACTTCAGCAGCAAGATGCTGATAGCCTCATCGTCAGAGTTTCTCTGTGTCTTTCCAATCCTTAAACCTGTTACCTGTGCTGCTTCTGACCCCGTTTTCCCTCTCAGTTTCCAGTAGCTACCTCCAGTATTCCCCGTCCTTCTGGTTCATTGTCGTTTTTTGGAGTATTGGACAGTTCTTGGGATTGGACATTGAATTCTGGACTTACACTGTTTATCTTTGGTGAGATTAAGATTATTGAACCTTCTGGTCTCTCTTACTCTTATTTGTATCAATTACCCAGTCTGCCACTCTGCCTACCCTCCTCGTCGTCATCAGCTGCACCCTTATTGTGGACATCATGGAAGTATCTCTTCATTCCACTGAAGAGTCGTCTCCTGCTTCCCAAGCTCCAGTGTAAGATAATAAAATAATCTACCAGATCCTGAGGTTTCTGATTCCTTATTGGACTCCATCTTCTGAGCTGTTACGTGTTTATAGAATAATGTTACATACAGCTTCTGAAAGCAGCACCTATGAATCAATAACAACTAAACATCAGTATGGTTGTTTTGCTGGTCATTGCATGACCAACTTGTTATTTCTGAGCATGCATTTAGATCCTCTGTCTTATTTCAGAATGAAACAAAAGTTTTGAACATCATTTAAAAAGCTTTTAACCATTTTAGGCTCAGATTTAGCAGAACAGAACTAAAAGCATGACACCATGCTTTTAGTACCGACACCATGTTCCAAATATAGGCTTCTGTTTAACTCACAAATATACGATTAGCAAACCTCATGGCCGCAACTTAATGTATTTAGTCATGTAGACTTGGTCAAGATGACTTGCTGAAGTTCAAACTGAGCATTAGAATGAGGAAGAAGGGCGATTTACGTGACTTTGAGCCACGGTTGTCTGAGTATTTCACAAACTGACTTTACAGAGACTGATCTGAATCAGAGGAAATATCCAATGAGTTGCAGTTTTCTGGACCAGGATGTCTGATTGATGTGAGAAGACAATGTTTGTGTGGTTGTTCATATTTAAATTTAATTATAATTTAACACAATCTGCATCACACTTCAGTGTGAACCGTTTAGACCCTGAAGTGATCTGTACGTACTGAGGAAGACATGATGTCACACACACACACGCACCGCTGTGACTGTAGAAGTAAATGTTGTTAGCATGTGTATCATGTTCCATCCAAGCAGTTAAAAACTAGAAGCACTCTGAAAACACACACATCTGTCAAGCCACCGCAAATGTTATTCATTTTTGGTCAATTACCATTAGCTTCCATCGCCTCAAAGTATAGAATCATTTAAACGATCCTGGATCCAGGTGGTGATCCGGATAATCTCCCTAATCTAATCGCATGCTCCTTGTTTCGTTTTTTATATTTTCTGAAAATCGAATCCAAATCTGTCTACAACATTTTGAGTTATGTTACAAACAGACAAACCAAGAGCACTGACCTTCATCTTGGCAGAGGAAATAGTTATGATCAAACATAATTCTGTCCATTGTTTACATTTGATCTACATGTTCCACCTCCTCCAGCTCAGACTTGTGATTTCTGTTGCATATTAAGGTATGAAATGCAACATGGCCATTCAGACTGAGGTTGCATTGATAAAGATCTGATGGCTTGAGTAAAAGATTTAGTTCACATACGGACAAAAAAGTCCGACTTGGGTCCCTTTTCCCTCCCGTGTGAACAGATCCTGAGGCTTCTATTCTAAAATTGGACCATGAAAAGTAACCAGTGTTTCCCCTCCTGACAGTTCCAGCGGGTTAATGCTCCACGTCACAGACCTCAAATCATCTCATCCTGCTTTCTTTAACTTGACAATGAGTTCACTGTCCTCCAACAGCCTCCAAGTCACCATATCTCAGTCCAACAGAGCAGCTTTGGGATGTAAAAAGTAAAAGGGCTCAGATTCTTGCAAGGTGGACCTGATAAAGTGTCTGATGATGTTTTGTACTGAAAAAATTGTAGAAAACACAGTCGGAATTACAAAATGTTTTTTAAATTAACAAGATGACAGAAACATGATGCATGTGGTCACATTTACCTTTTAAACCATCGGGTTTTCACTAATTTAAGGGAAACTTTTCAGTTATCTTAAACAACCATTAAATGTAATGATTTCTTGAACACTACCATCATGTCAGATTTTCAGTTGAATTGTTTTTAGTTTTGTCCAAGAACCTCATTCAGATACTGCAAGCTTGTGAAAGCATAATGACCTTAATTGCACAGCAAATCCTTTATAGATCTATTTCTGTATGAAGTAATTGTGTGAGCTGAAATTCCCCTCAGGTTTCTTTCTTTGACTTCAGCCAAGTTCTTAAATCCATTTTAATCAAGTTCCAAAGGACTTCTCCTTTAATGTGGCAACGCAACTGGACCTATTATGCAAGGAAGAAATGTGTCTCTAGCATGATAAAAGTATCTTTCCATGGACTTGGTTTAGATTAAATAACATCCTTTTGCAAAAAGAGTGCATTATGATTTGATGTAATGCCCTTTTTTCTAAGCCTACTTTTACAGTTATCATCAAGTAAGACAAAAATGGCAAAACCAATGAAAATATTATTAAAATAAATACATATGCAAGTACAGGGTTATCACAGCTCTAAAAGCCTTCTTATGCTGCTTATGTACCTGGAACATTTAAAGAGCCAGTAATGAAGTCACAGAAAGTCTTAGCTGGAAGAAAATACGGCAATCTGAAATTATGCTGCAGAAAGCTTTAAGTAGTCTGACTGAATGAGAAATTATTCAGTCTGTAATACTGCAGCTGCTGAGTGCACAAAACAGCATCAGACTTTACAATGAAATGCACAACTTCTCTTAGTCTGGATGACTTTCAAAAGCTCTTTTCATCAAAACAAACCGTGATGTGTTCCTCAAGAGGACATGAGGTTGTTAACAGATGAGTAGAATTTGATATTCATGTGGCATCAGAGAGGATCCTGTAAATAACCCTGGATCATTAAAGGCCTCTGGCGTTAGGGTGGTGACAACACCACCTTGGGACTTCCACCCAAGGAATAATTGCTTTCAGCAAAGGACACACACACACAGGTTTGTTATTCTAATAAAAAGAGAAGACTAGTACCAAGAATAATTCATTGTTTAGCTTGATAAATTATGTCAGTTTAAGATAAAAGCAGCTGAGGCTTAATAAAAAGGTGCAGAGTAGAATTTTCCACCCCTGGTCTAAACCAAGAAGTGCAGGAGTCCACAGCAAAAGAAGGGCCACCTAAAGGAATCCACCACCACCCCTCAGCAGTTCCAGAAAGTGGGTGGGGGCTCCGGACTTCGAACCCAGGACAGAACAGCGGCTTTCCTCGGCTTATACCGGGGTAGGAGCAGCTGTGTCAACAGCAGTCTAGGTCTGCAGACACTTCCCAGCCACTTAGGTGGAAGCTTCGCGCATTTCCAGCTGCGCCAGCGAGAATCAATACAGGTCTAACTGTAGATAAATCCACTAAGAGACAATCTGTGACACCAGACAGTGTGTGTTTGAGGACATTCAGGATTAGAGACAATCACTGCCACCTGCTTCGTTTATTGTGGCAACTATAATTTGATTAAACTCAGGTGCATCTTATCCCACTATATTTAACCTAGCTTCAAATTAAAGTCTGTCACATGATGAGATGGTCAATAGAGAGAGTTCCATTAAAATGACTCATTGTTGGAGGTTTCTACCTGCAGAGTTGATCTGATCGGCCAATGCTGCTGTAGATCCATGGTTAGTGTGTTACCCTTCCTCTGCCATGTTACTGTGGGTTTTAAACTTGTTTGTGGTATTCTGCACAGATGTGATGGTGATGTCATGTGGTTACAGTTTCATAGGCCTGGAGCCCAAAATCTCTATAAGCAATTAAAAACTGTTTATAATTGTCATGGGCAGTGATTCGTCACCAGACAGGACGTGGACGATAAGCCCCTCGTTTTTCTCACACTAAAACGTTAAACTGGTCTTAAATGTGTAAAAGAAAAACTTACTGTTGTCGTAGACAAATTAGGAACATTTTGGTCATTTCTGAAGACGTAGTCTAGGAAAAGAGAATTCCAGAAATTTCAAATCTCCTCATATTTCCACAAACAGGGATCTAAATAACGCTGATGTTACAGGAAAGTTATGATTATTTTGATTCAATTTATTGTAATTATAGGAAAAAAGTTCCCATTAGCCTAGTAAATTGTACCAATGTGGTGATGATGGTTGACTGATTATGTATCTTGGACCATATTCTGCTCCACTCATTGAACCAGACAGGTGCCTTAAAACATATGTTTCTAATGTGGATAATGGAGGTTCTTGGACTGCTGGAATAAACACACAAGTTGTAACAAAAATGAAAAAAAAGGCTCTGTGGAAAATGAAACTTTGCCTGAATGACATTGGAGTGCTATCCTTGTACACATCTTGTAGCTTTGTTGTACCCTTGTTCAGCCATAGTTTAAAGCCCATGTTCTTTTGTTGCCAGGATAAAATAATTGTTTCCCAGACTGGTGAGAAACAGGACAACCCTGAGAAGTTGCCAAACATTTTTTTCTATTACATGTCAGTCAACAGCAGTATTATTTATAGAAGGATTACAAGAACTTTCCATTCATTTCTTCAAGTAAGGGGAGATATTAAAATCTGTCCAGAGGCGAAACTCTTGAGGGCATTTTTTTCAATTTCTGGTCAGCGAAAAAGAGCATCATGGGAAACCCACAGCATTTTGGATCCAACTGGGAAGCGTGGTAATACCATTGGTTTGATAGCCTTCCCCTATCAAATGGTAAATTTAAAAGACAGAGTGTGTATTTCTTATTGGTCCGAAGGAAATTAGTGAAAAACTTCCTTGTTCTACAATCATGAGCTGAAAACTGGCAGAGATGAGATTACTTTTCTTTGGAGTAATTCTGATGCCCAAGTACTTAAATCCTTCTGTGGAGTTCACAAATGGGTGGGACACTATTTGTCAATTCTGCTCGGCTCCATTTAGACACATGGCAGAGAATTTTCCTTTGGTAACTTATTGGGTTTCAAAGTGAACAAACTGATTAATCAACTCCCAGAGGGACGTCATGGACTCTGCAAGATCTGATAAACAATATCATCGGCATACAATGCTGTGCTGCTTTCCATGCCCTTGCTTTTAATAGCATTCATTAAACTGTCATCAAATCCCTGTTGCCAGTGGTGTTCCAAAAACTAGAGGGGAAATTCATGACCCATGTCATGTGCCTCAAGACAGCTCAAAGGGCTTAGAGCCATGGTTGTTAGTAGATACCATTGCAGTGGATTTATCCAGTAGTATTTTAATCCATCTCCTAAAATAATCTTCAAATCCCAACAATTTAAGCACCTCAGGAGGAAAGCTCCATTCAACTTGGTGAAATGACTCTTCTGCATCGAGAGATGACAGAAGTATCTGGAGACTCTTTCCAAGTATGGGTTGCATCGAGAACGTTCTTTACATTGTGGAACCACTGGTGATTTGCAACAAAACCATTCTGGTAATCATTTATTGACTGAAAGGACTTTCTATGATCTCATTTGTGTGTAAGAACCATGTTGTTTGTACTTTACCTGGATTTATGAGGAGAGTCATCAATGCGCTGGGTAATAAAGGTGTTTAATTCCATTCCTTTTAGAGCATTAAACATCTTGCAAAGATGTTGATAATTTATCTTTAAAATATCTATAAATATCTACCAGAAGCCCATCTGGACCTGAGAATGTACTTCTTGCTCATTATGGAGAGGGAGAAATCAGTCAAACTTCTCCAGTTCAGTTCTGGATACTTTCGGAATATGCAAAAAATCCAGTTTATGGAGAAAACTGCTTTGTTTTTTCTTGCACATTGACGATAAAGATTCTTCCATTGTTCCTCAATGGGTCACAAATATTCCAGTCTTTTCAAACAGTAAAATCAATTAATGATTCACTGGAAATGATAAGTGGAGCAGATATTTCAGTCTTTTTTTTTTAGCATGTTATACACCTCTGGATCTGTTTTCCTCGGATGATCTTGGTCGTCCCCTCCTCCCTTCATCCAACACCGTTCCGTTCTCCATTGAGGGACATGACAATATCATCTGTAATTATTCCCATAGTTTATTTGACTGTGTATCCAATTAAATTAATGAACCACAATACACCTTGTGCATTTTCTTGAGGAGCGGCCGTCTTTAGGGTTTTATTAAACAGAAGCTTTATTTTTTAAAAAGGAACACAAAATAATAATGAAATGTTATTTTAAACTTTAGTAAAATATGAGTACATTGAAGAAATGGTTGATATGTCGCCACTTGTCTTTGTAATACTTTTTTAAATTGTAAAGAGACTTGATGCACACCCTGTATATTGTATAGTTTTCTAATTTGAGAATGTGAACTATTCATTCCTGATGCAATAAAGCTTCAAGTGTACATTACAAATAACCTAATGCATGAGTAAATTAAGAAAAATGGTTTACTTATTTGCACTTTGACATGCAGAGTGATGTATGTGTGTGGCATATTTACATTTGAAGAGAAGAGAAAACATCAGCAGACAAAATAAGACTTATTTTATTTCAAATCAAAATATTATGGATAAAACAACAGAATAGTGCAAACTAACAACTATTATAGTCTGAAAGGGAGCAGGATGATGTAATCGCTATTCATCACTTGTCCTTGACTTCTTACATGAATGAACCTGAAAGACTGTGCAGCACTTTGCTGTTTCATGGTTGGCACATAAATAACAGTAAGGTTTGTAACTGTGACTGAATATTATTAAATCCAGTTTTTATGAACATGACCATTTTTATTTAAATCATTCAGGGATATATTTGGTGGTTTAGTATCTATGTTCTAACTTTAAGTTAAAATATCTTGACATTTTGTTGTGGCTTAATGTGAAGCTGGATTTTCCATTATCTAGGTAACCCCACGGTTAACCCTCGGTTTTCCAGATTACAGTGCTGGTTCACTTTTTACTGGTCACCATGGTAACTTACACTGAACAACTAACCTGCTCCAGAGTGGGTTATGTTGACAGATGAAGGAGTATTAAAGCACCTCGTCCTGACAAACCAGTTCTCTTCAAAACAAAATGTCCTGTGCGGATGGTGAGAGGAGTGTTTAGGAGAAAGTGTAACAGGCACAGATTCGTCCTTTTAATGAAGAACCAAAGCCTTGTCAATGATCCCTTTGGGTGAGCTTTTGCACTTGTTCTTGACTTGTTCCTCAGTCCGTTTAGCTCCACAAGAGTTGAATCTGAATGAGGTTTATAATGATGCTCACACATAAGAACTGTAGAACCGTGGATTTATGGAAAACACAAGCATTTAGATCGTCACGGTGATGAAATTAATATTCCAACACAAAACACTCCTGCACAGGGTGATGAGCCTCAAAAGACCTGAATGGAAAAAGGAAAGAAGGAACTGAGGAAGCTCAGCGGGATCACAGTGCAGTCCATTTATATGGACCTCACAAATTTTGCCCGAGTGTTGCTTTTGGCCTGGATGATGTTTGAATTCTTCCCATTTTTGAAGGGTAAAAATCTGCTTCTCCATGGTAACGTAGCTGCTCTGCAGGGTTTCTCGATGTTTGCAACTGATCAGACGCTGCAAATATCAACCTCATGTAAGTTGGTACTTTATCAAGATGGGAAAACCCGGAGTTGAGTTACTGATTTAATGTCCAGCTTCATAGAATCCTTTAAGCAGATTACCATTATCTGGGTAAGTCAGCTCAGGATGTGTCAATCCTGCTTTGTTGTCCAGCCCTCTGAAGTCGTTACAGCTTATTGTGTCATGGCTTCTGCATAGCCGTGACACTTCTGGGCCACCATACATAGTGAATGAATCAATGAGTATGATACTTGACATCAGTTTGCTTAATGACAGTTGGTCTTGGGTCACTTTGCACTTTACAGAAAGGTTGACAGAAAGGTCATTAACCCTTCATTATATTTAACCATCAACACCTCTACCTGTTGTTTTTATCATTCATATCTAATGAAAGCTCCTGCTGCAGGAGGATTCATCTTCTCTGCGGTTAAAGCTCCTCATATATTCTGCTGAGTATAACATTAGTGTTATGTGGGTTCAGACGACACTCAGGGAACAGATGTGCTGCGGAAACAAACAGTAATGTATACATGATAGTACATGTCTTCCTCTTCACATCTAGTCACAAGCACCTTGTAATCCAGGTGGTCAAGCTTGTAATATTCTATTCTGGTAAAAAGCATTTTACAGTTTTAAACATAGGAGCAGCATGATCTGACAACAAAATGGATTAGCTGAACCTTTTGTACCATCTTGGGAGACGATACTAAGTTTGAACTATAACCATGGAGCCGGTTTACATCAAAGATTCTTCTTTACCGGCCCCATGAGCCTGGAGAAGAGGGATAATGATGTGTGCCAGGTGGTTACAAGATCAGCAGGGGAGCTTCATATTAGAACCAGCAGGTGTTGAAGCTGTGATTCATGCTCTGCGCTTTGGCTTACAAGTAAGAGGTACTGCACCCCCGAAGCCAGCGCTAAAAGTATGAGCACTCTCATCATCAACCAACAGGACTGAGTTACTGAATTAATCATTCATCCAAACATTAAATAAACATTGATATTCAAATTCCTGCCTTTGTGTTACATTTGCTGAAGAAGCACCAGGTTATATTCATCTGAGCAGAGTGAATCCTTTGAGGGAAAAACCAGTATAACTGTTAGTTGTTGGGCAATGGGGAAACTTTCCATTTCAGACTAAACCCCGACTTTACTGGTTCCATCAGAAGAGTTTCCAAAGATCTAAAATACTACAGCTGTTATCTGAGCCCAACAGAGTATCTGAGAATGAAATGATGGTGGGCAGAGCTCATTCTGGGCAAAGTGGCGTCAGGAGAAAGGAATGATTGCTTTGAGGAAGAGGAGCCTTTGTTTGCCACTGACCCAACAAATGGAAACAATGTCAGAGCAGCAACACTTTAGCAACTATAGATCGGTGTGTCAATGCTGGAGACGGGGTTAGAGAAAAAAAACATGTTACTGAAGTGGAAACGTTAATATTTAATGAAGAACACTGTCAGTGTATTGAACATGTTTTACAAACTCAGCATCAATAAAAGCCAGAATGCTGAGTAAATAAAATTAAACCAGAATTGCAAATCTCACATGCATTTTTTTTATTCCCAAAAAGACCATACACTACTTAATAGATGTTGAATCAGAGACATTTTGCTATTTCATGGGAAAAAATGAGCTAATCTTTTATTCTGATGTCAGCAAGATATCTGCAAAAAAATTGGAAATGGGGAAAACAAAAAGCTTGGAAGGTAAATGGTACAACGTCACACAACTGAAAGAGATTTTGACATCTAAGGAGGTCATTAACAAACAGGTCATTACCATGACTGGGTATAAAGGCATTTCAGTGAGGCGGAGTCTCTGATGTCTACGATGTTAGACAGGCTGTCTAAAAGTTGTGGAAAGATTTTAGAAAAATTTTAAAAAGAAGATTTTAAAGAATCAGAAGGAATCTCTGTATGAATGCGACAAGGTATGAGCTTGATGAAGCGATATCTTTGTTCTTGCTCTCGAGGCCACAAGAACAAGAAAAAAAAAAGTCTTGTTGGCCATTCAGACTCCATGAGTATGCAAAGCTTCATCTGCAATGGCACAGGGATCACTGTGGACGGTGATGTCTGCATTCAACTCTGTTATTTCATGCGTGACGAGGGGAGGGCAGGTTTTTCCCACATCCTTGTGTTTTAATGCCACTAGAAAAAATGTTTGTACTTTCTCATCAACTTGACTAGTTTTAATAAAACAATCCATTTTACCTGCATCGGCAAAAACGCAGAAGCAGCAACTGTCAAAAGCCAAAAGTATGCAAAATATTTGCCTCTTGCGTGAGATTGTAAAATCAATTTATAGGCAAGATTTACATGGAAATCGTTACAAGTAAATGTAGTTGCCTGTAAAGTTTGCAGCTTGGGAGTATGAAGCCATTAACAACATGAGCAGCTGAGAAGTCCACTTTTCTGCATGTTTAAGCTAACTGAACTGTCACTGCGGTTCAGTCCATGACCCAGCAGAACGGTTAAATGGGAACATCTTCATGATGTTTCATAATTGTGCGATAACACTCACGTCAACAGTTGTTCGTTTAGATATCACATTATGGGACATGGATAACCAGTTGTTTTGGATTTCCACCAAAAAAATATTTCACCTTATGGACAATAGTTTTACCGTAACGCACCAACATTATGCTTTATTAAACTAAAGTTTCACTCAGTCAAAAATACCCGCTGACAACATCAACACCACTAGAGTGAACTTTTCACCTTTGAAATCAACTTAAACCTCAAAAGTTTCATAACAGTGGTAGATTTCTAAACCATGTTACTTCATCATCAGATAGTTTGTCACTTTGTCACACGTCATCCCCAATCCGTTCCATAATGGCTTGCACAGCAACACCAGTCCATGAAACTGTCTGATACCGAGATGATGCTGTGTAAAAATCCACAGTATATCATTTGTTTAAAAACCTCATTCAGGTACACACAGCAGAGCGACAGAAAGATTTAGCATTTATTGTTAGATTTTTAAAAGCCATCCATTTACACTACCATCGCTGTTACTGGGTTGGACTCCTTTTATTTTATTTTTTAACCCCTTTTTAGTATTTTTCATTTCATTTTAATTTCTATTTCATTTAGTTTTTACTTCAGAACTGCCTTTATTCTTATTGTCAGATTCCTCAGAGTTTTCTTTTTTCCCATGTTGACATGAAGCATCACACCGTTCCACCACATCCCAAAGCTGCTCTGCTGGACTGAGATCTGGTGACTGTGGAGGCCGTTGGAGGACAGTGAACTCATCGTCATGATGGAGATGATGTGAGCTTTGTGACATGGTGCATCATCCTGCTGGAAGTTTCCATCAGAAGATGCTACACTGTGCTCAAAAAGGCATGGACATGATCAGCAGCAGGACTCAGGTAGGCTGTGCTGGTTAAACCATGTCATGTTGGTACGAAGAGGCACAAACTGGGCCAAGAAAACATCCACCACACCATTAAGCAGCCTGAACTGTTATTCCAAGACCAGATGGCTCCATGTTGTCATGATGTTTCCAGCAGATTCTGATCCTACCATGTGAATGTGGAGCTGAACTAGAGACTCATCAGACCAGCAACATTTCTCCATCTTCTATTGTCCAGTTCTGGTGAGTCTGTGGGAATTGTAGCCTCAGTTTCCTGTTCTTACTGACAGGAGGGAACCCGCTGTGGTCTTCTGCTGCTGGAGACCATCTGCTTCCAGGCTGGATGTGTTGTGTGTTCAGACATGATGTTCTGCAGGTCTTGGTTGGAACCAGTACTGATTTCATATCCAGTTGTCTATCATCTCCAACCAGTCTGTCCATTCTCCTCTGACATCAACAAGACATTCTGGTCCAGACAACTGCTGCTCACCAGATCATTTCTCTTCTTCAGATCTTCTCTGTAAACCACAGTGATGGTTGTGTTTGAAAATCCCAGTCGATCAGCAGTTTCTGGAAAACTCAGACCAGCCCATCTGGTACCAACGACCATCTCCTTTCTCTTCCTTTTCTTGTTTTGAGCTTCAGCAAGTCATCTTGACCATGTCTACAGGCCTCAATGTGCCCACTTGGTGCCATGTGGTTGGCTTGACTGGCTGATTAACGAGTTGCATCAAAAGCAATTAAGCAGTCAGCCACATTATTAAAACCATTGACAGCTGAAGTGGGTAAAACTATCCGTCTCACCCCCACATGGGGTCAGCAGTGGTAACAGCAGATTAAGAAGAGTTCAAAGAACATGATGAGGAGAATGAGGTGTTCATCTGGCTTTTAAATTTCCCAGATGCTTAGCTGATGTAATGTGTGGGAAGTAAGCCCAATCCATAAAAAAATACCCACCAAGCAACCCAGAGGGCCAGGATCAAATGTCCCACTGGTAGACACCCTCAGCTTTCCTCTTTTTCCACACTGACTGATCAGAGGTCTTTGTAAAGCATGAATAAAACCCACTGAGTCTCAGGCAGATGTCATGTCTAAACAAGCAGAACAGTATCTGTGGCAGGGTTAAAAACCTTCACCCCATAAAAGCAAAAAAAAAAAAAGAATAAATAAGCTGAACTTTCTTTTTATCCAATTAGGTTTAATAAAAAACAAACAGAAAAAGCTCATTATAAAAACCCCAAAATACAGTTTTTACAGTAAGTATAGAGTTAATTCTCTGTAGACAAAACAGAACTTGTGTTCATCGTCAGGAACCAAGAACACAGAGGAAAAAAAGGTCAGACAATCTAATCTTTTCCTCTGCAAAAGCTCTGAGCTCCAGCAGCATAAGAAGATGGAAGTATTGAGGTCAAGATATCGTGGGAAAATTAACACACAGAACATTCCATCAGACTTTTGTTGTAGGTTTCACCATGTGACTTTTTCTCTACAACTTTTCTACACAGACGGACAGCTGGGGCAGTTTCCCTGAACAATGTGAATAATGGCTCTGCAAAATTAATCCCGCAGACAGACACATTCTTGTCCGCTGACATCCCACACATGTCAACAAGACTACCATAAAGCATGTGCACACAGAAACACACTCGCTGAGGCTGTGGGCAAATGTGTTACAATGATTCATTGTAATTTTTAGCCCCAAAAGCTTCTTTTTTTGGCCTCCCCCAAGAATATGAACAAATCTGCTTGTTTGAGATTTCAGATGTTTCCCAAGGCAGCATGTCTTAGACATCTTACAAATGAGGGTTATCTTAAGACGTTTAGTGTATTGTTTAATGTTTATTGTAGTTTCACTACATTTGGGCAGATTTACAACCATGTGTTCACAGTATACCACAGTTAAATACACTAAAAATATCTTTTACATGATCCTGCATCAAAATTCTCTCATATCAGGAAAGATTACTGCTGCTTTATATTCCTCACAGTACATGCCATCTTTTTTCCCTGTGTAATACTATATTCCCACAACAGCCATGAATATCAGATTTCATATAAAGCAATCAAAATTAATTGCTGTAAATTTAATTGTGGATCAGTATTGACAGTTTGGTTTCTTCAGTACTTGTAGAAGAAAGCTTAAATTCCAAACTCATTTCCACTGTTTGCCGCCAGCCAAGAAACTTCAGAGTGCTGCCGCTATTACTCACCTAGCTACGGCACACATCCAGACGTTTTATGTTACAAATAATCGACAACAATGGTGACATCGCAGGCAGGTATTCTGCATCATCTAATGTGGCTCACATCCAGGCAGTCTACAGGGCCTCAGGACACTTCTGCATACAAAGACAAAGGAAAAGATTGATTAGAAAATGCCTCGGAGCAGCACTAATCTGTTTCACCTGGCATGCGTTCCAGAGCCAATCTGCCCCCCCAAGCCACACCACCCATCACAGCTGAAGCCACACCTGATGGCCAGACTTCTGAGCACATGGTTGAAATACTCAACAGCACTGTGACAACTTGTGTGCTCTCACTGAGGATGCAACACCCCTCCGAGATCCCCCCTCAAGAAGTCATGCACATTATCAACTGTTCATTATGTAGTGAGTCATTTTGTGGTAATGTTTGAAATATAAGTCAGCATGCGGCACACTGAGAGCATAGCAAGTACGCAGTGCAACATGGCGGGAGCAGCTATTAAGCTAACAGCGTGAGCTACTGCTAGCGACTAACATTTGCAGCTCATTGTTATTGTGAGCATCCTGCGAAAGATCAGTGAGCAAATAATAGTCCTTCAATGATTCTCTAAGCTGGAGGATTAAAAAAAAATAAATAAATAAAAAATTAAATTGTTTCGTCCAAACAGTTCTGCCTTTTAAAACATTTGCATGTGCGCTCAGACCAACCTAGCCAAAAGCAGCTTAGCTAGCCTAGGTCTTGTCCCCTAAAAGTTTATGATTAACATAAAGAGGACTTTTTCATTTCGTTCAGTGCCTTAATTCTGTTGCATATTTCAATCTGTTTTCAGACTTGCAGATACATAAACCAACTTAGAAAATGGTGCAGTACCAACGGACATGTGGGGACAGTGTTGTGCAGTACAGCTCATGTGCAAGCAATAGAAACAAAGAAGCAGCAGCTGCAGTTTATGAAGACTTCCACTGTCTACTGTGTTGCCTCTCTTTATGTCTCTCTCTGTAAATACACTATTGTGATCTCCCCCATCCTCTCCATGTTTGCTATATTACTATAAATTTAACTCTGAACCCTGCACTGCCCTCTTAGGGATGATCTATGGTTCCTTTTTTTAAAAAAAAAAAATTAAATTCTACATGGTGATTCCACCCCTTAGCGCTTTGTTCATTTGACCGCTGCACAAATGAAAAGGGTAAGAAGAAGAACCTCTAGATGGCGCTGTAGTATGCCGAAGCATAAAACTGCCTGTGCTCAGTCGGTCTTTCTTATAAAGCTAAAAGACTGGAAGCTCACAGACTTTAAAATCAGCAATAATCACAGAATTCACTGCAGAAAAACAAATTAAACATGTAATTTACAGAAATCTAACCTGTCAGCTTTGAGTTTTTAAATGTATCTTAACGCCTTGATTGTGCGTATTTTCACACTTTGAGTTTTATTAACTTTTGTAACAATCAATTAGCATTTTCCAGTTTCTTGTCCCCTGTTTGAGATGAACTTAGTTTCTCAGTGAGTTTGTACTTTACAACAAACATATTTGTTGTACAATGTGCTATGTATGTAGTCATAATCATTTTGTTAAGCTCTTATTTTTATTTCAACCTTTTTAAAATATTTTAACTTCAGTCTTCTACAGAGACTGCAGACAGAAAGTAAGTAGAAAACTATAATCAGGTGCAGAGCATCTCCATTCAGTCTGGTCTGGGTTTAATGGTTTTACTTCGTAGCCCTTCTGATAAAAGTAGTTAAAAAAGCTGCTACTCAGGTTCTTCTTGGTCATCTCTTGCAATAAGAAACCTTCCCAAGCATAAAAGACTAGCCGTCCTCTGCTTCTGTGTTTGACTAGCTTGTCCTTAACTTTCACTTCATGCAGTTTGATTTTTCAGGTGCACTCAAACTTGTGGTTTGAACTTGCACTCAAACTTGTGGTTTGAGTGCACCTGCTCAAACTTGATGTCAAAAACTTGATAATTGCAACAGGAAACCTTTGGTTTATTACCCAGAAAGCCATGAAAAAACTGTGGTTGAATCAAACCCATCTATAACTATGAGGGTTTTAAAATGCTTTCAAGCAATGGGGGAAACAGAGTTTTTCCATATTTGATGAATCCTAAAAGAAGCTTCTTTGAAAAAAAGAAGTTCCATCCAAACCAACTCCAAATGAAGTTTTGCGAGATGAGAAATAAATTTAAAAAATTATTTTCAGTTCATAAGAATTACACGTACATCTTTCAGGAAACCACCGGGCTTTCTATGACACAACGTAAGAGAGGACATTGACCTGTGAAAAAAAGAATTGGTCATAGTTTGTCCAGGGTGTGTAAATGTGATTCACTGACTCGCTGTGTTAATGACATTAGCATGTGAGCAGCGTCCTCAGCTATCCTCGTCACATTAACAGATACTGCACTGCTTAGCCTTTTTATCAGTGAATTGCCAAAGCTGTGTTTCAGTAACCATAGTTTTCTTAGTCTTCATTACACAAATCATGTTTCACACAGTCACTCCAGGAAGCTGAGCGAGTATGAGCACTCCGTTGCTCCTGGCTGTTCATGAACTCCATGAAACTGTGGCGGTTCAGGCTGGCTTGATGGTACCTTCAGGCCGAAAAGACTAATATTAGCTTGCACAGATACGTCCAGCTGTTCTGCAAACTTAAACCAGGCACCGCTGTCACGGTCACGACTGGGGGGAGAATTTATTTTGGCCACTTAGGTTAGCTTAGAAAAGCGAAGCTGTTTTGGAACAAGTTTTACTTCCCTGTGAACTCTCAGTCAACCCAAAGTTTCATATTTTCTTTTTCACGTGTTTTCTTTTTCTTTTAATGTTTCATTTTGAGGTTTGCCTCACCATTTCAACTCGTTTTATGCTATAAGCATAAAATGATGCTTATGCTTACTGAAACAGTAGGCCAGGGAAGCTCCAGTAACTTGACAATACACTGATTTAACATATCAGGTCTATTCAATTGATTGTTAATACATATAACTTACCGGCCAATCACATGGCATCAGCTCAATACCTTTAGCCATGTAGACATGGACTTTCAATACCGTGTAGATATCAGTGCTAGATAGGCTCATCTGAGTGTTCCAGAAACTGCTCGGATTTGTACACACAACCATCTGTAGGGTTTACAGAGAGGGTCTAAAGAAGATATCCAGCGAGCAGCAGTTGTCTGGACCACAATGTCACTTTGATGTCAGACACAAATGGGTAGACTGGCTCTAAACTATAGAACAGCAATGGGAAGTTGAATCAGCACCGGTTCATCTGCAGAACATCATCTCTGAACACACAACATGTCTAGCCTTGCCTGGAAGCAGATGGTCTCCAGCAGCAGAAGACCACAGCGGGTTCCCTCCTGTCAGTAAGAACAGGAAACTGAGGCTACAATTCCCACAGACTCACCAGAACTGGACAATAGAAGATGGAGAAACGTTGCTGGTCTGATGAGTCTCCAGTTCAGCTCCACATTCACATGGTAGGATCAGAATCTGCTGGAAACATCATGACAACATGGAGCCATCTGGTCTTGGAATAACAGTTCAGGCTGCTTAATGGTGTGGTGGATGTTTTCTTGGCCCAGTTTGTGCCTCTTCGTACCAACATGACATGGTTTAACCAGCACAGCCTACCTGAGTCCTGCTGCTGATCATGTCCATGCCTTTTTGAGCACAGTGTAGCATCTTCTGATGGAAACTTCCAGCAGGATGATGCACCATGTCACAAAGCTCGCATCATCTCCACCATGACGATGCGTTCACTGTCCTCCAACGGCCTCCACAGTCACCAGATCTCAGTCCAGCAGAGCAGCTTTGGGATGTGGTGGAACGGTGTGATGCTTCATGTCAACATTGGAAAAAAGAAAACTCTGAGGAATCTGACAATAAGAATAAAGGCAGTTCTGAAGTAAAAACTAAATGAAATAGAAATTAAAATGAAATGAAAAATACTAAAAAGGGGTTAAAAAATAAAATAAAAGGAGTCCAACCCAGTAACAGCGATGGTAGTGTAAATGGATGGCTTTTAAAAATCTAACAATAAATGCTAAATCTTTCTGTCGCTCTGCTGTGTGTACCTGAATGAGGTTTTTAAACAAATGATATACTGTGGATTTTTACACAGCATCATCTCGGTATCAGACAGTTTCATGGACTGGTGTTGCTGTGCAAGCCATTATGGAACGGATTGGGGATGACGTGTGACAAAGTGACAAACTATCTGATGACGAAGTAACATGGTTTAGAAATCTACCACTGTTATGAAACTTTTGAGGTTTAAGTTGATTTCAAAGGTGAAAAGTTCACTCTAGTGGTGTTGATGTTGCCAGCGGGTATTTTTGACTGAGTGAAACTTTAGTTTAATAAAGCATAATGTTGGTGCGTTACGGTAAAACTATTGTCCATAAGGTGAAATATTTTTTTGGTGGAAATCCAAAACAACTGGTTATCCATGTCCCATAATGTGATATCTAAACGAACAACTGTTGACGTGAGTGTTATCGCACAATTATGAAACATCATGAAGATGTTCCCATTTAACCGTTCTGCTGGGTCATGGACTGAACCGCAGTGACAGTTCAGTTAGCTTAAACATGCAGAAAAGTGGACTTCTCAGCTGCTCATGTTGTTAATGGCTTCATACTCCCAAGCTGCAAACTTTACAGGCAACTATATTTACTTGTAACGATTTCCATGTAAATCTTGCCTATAAATTGATTTTACAATCTCACGCAAGAGGCAAATATTTTGCATACTTTTGGCTTTTTTCTTTCAGACACATCCAGATAGTTTCACAGAAAGGTGACCAAACTATGGAGGATACTGTCGCTTAAGAAATCAATGGCTGCTCAATCATTTATTCATTATCCTAACCGCTTAGTCCGATGAAGGGTCGTGGGGAAGCTGGAGTCTATCCCAGCAGTCTTTGGGCAAAAGGCAGGGTACACCCTGGACAGCTCACCAGGGCTACACAGAGACAAACAGCCACTCACACCTATGGGTAATTTAGAGTAACCAATCAACCTAACATGTATGTCTTTGGACAGAGGAAGCCAGAGTACCTGGAGAGAACCCACTCATACACAGGGAGAACATGCAAACTCCACACAGAAAGGCCACTGACCAAACCTGACCCCAGCCGAGGATCGAACCAGCAACCTTCTATCTGTGAGACCACAGTGCTAAAGGATCAAAGGATGATGTAAAACTTAAATAAAAAGCACAACATCTGCAATGTCATTTCCAATAAAAAAAAACATTTAATAGGCAATATATTACCTCTGATTCTACAGTTCATCAAGTGTAGCTGTAACTTGAAAACACTGACATATTTTTTCCCACCCCCACCTAAAATATTCAGAATATTTTCTAGTTTTTGTGACAAAATATATTATTTAACACAGTGTAATGAATTCTGTCCTGTTATGACAGACTGAGGCACAAAGAGGCTGGAAGACTATTATATATGTGTTATCTTGAAGCTCAGTTCCAGCTTGGCCTGGAGGAGATGAAGGTGGTTTCCGAGCCTCTCCTAAGGCCATAAATCAGGTCTGCATGGCTGGAACAGTCAGCCAAGTCTGGGCTTCACGACTTATTTTGAGATGTATTACTGCAGATTAAAGGCTTGTTGGGGAGTAAAACAGATGCAAACTGCAGCTCTGCAAGGCTCTGAGGGGACAGCTTGTGTGTTGACGTCATTCCCACTATTGTTAGTCTTATTGCGTTACTAAAATGACGTCATACTTGCAGAAAAAAAGAAGGTGTCAAGATATTCAATATCAGTCCTTAATATGTTCATTAAAAGTTTCGGAACGTGTTGTATTAGTAAATTTCAGGAGAATCTGATGTTCATAGTTCCTGCTTAATGACTTTGTCAGTAAACGGAAGTACACACCCACACGCGCGCGCACAAACTTCAGCCCTACAAATGTGAAGTTCTCCTCCAAACTTTACACTCATCAGGAATCAGCTCGTGTGATCACCATGGCTCTGACCCAGTGCTGGATTCTGTGCGCCGTCTCACTCGCCTGTCTCGCTCGCTTCGGGTCTGGCACGAGACACAGAGGTAAGAAGACTGAGCAGGAACAGAAACTAAAAACAGGGGATTGTTCTAAGTGGGTTCCCTGCGGTTGTGTCTCTGGTGAGGCGTTGTACAGCCACGGGAAGTTTTATTTCCCCCTTGAAACTTGTGCGTAAAATATATATATACACACACACACACACAACCGTGGGGTCAAAATGTAACCTGCAGTTTTTAATTCTTAAAACCTTTTTAAGCATTTTGACTGTCGAAATAAATCTTGAAATAGTCTTAAGTTTAGTTGTTCCCTCTTCCTGCAAAAGAGCCTTGAAATTATAGTTATTGTTAAGGCTATATTTATATATATATATATATATATATATATATATATATATATATATATATATATATATATAACACTTCATTTATGTAAACAGTAACAGTTTAATCATCTGAACCTCCTGGCACAAAAAAGACAAATACGCTATGTGCTTAAATATTCCGAAGCAAAAACTGAACAGGCAGATGTTAGCAACGCAAACATTTCCAACAGCAATTAAACTTTTCATTCATCAGAAATGGAAAAACCCAAACACAGTTTGGGGATTTGTGTACTGGCCTTGGTTTTGTTCGTAGAGGACCATTAGCTCGTACTGTTTGCATATCAGTTCTGTTCCCTCTTGAGAGGCAAAGCAATGCCTGTCTGGAGCATAGCATCAGCATCATCGGGGCGCTTCCTGCTTGCTTCGCTAATCGTCTTGTGGATAAACACTGTGTCTCATTAATTTGTAGAGAAATTTAATTAGATGCTCACTTGCTGTTTGAAGTGGTCCTTTTATTAGTCAGCCTCAGGCCAGAGACGGAGGAGAAACAGTCAGGCATGTGCCATCTTCATTTTAATTATCATTCGCAGGAAGGAGTAGACTTTAGACAAGTGCTTGCTGAATACTTTTACTAATCCACCAATATAGAGTCAAAAGTCATGGATATGAGGAGGTGTAGCCGGAAGACTTTCTTCTTTTATTCTTTTTTAACATCTATTGTACCTAAATCACCTTTTCCCTTACCACGGTTTGAAAACAATATGTTTTGGTTTTTCTTTGTTTTTTCCGATTGCTATTATCATCATCATCGTCATCATCATCTTAGCACTAAAACTGCTGTCCTAATGACCTCTTTCTCTCCTCTGACGCTGGCTTTCTTTCTGTTCTCAACCTTCTGGATCTCTCTGCCGCCTTTAATGCCATCAATCATTGCGTCCTACTCTCCCGACTACAATCCCTTCTCCACATCGCTGATAATGCCCCCACCTGGCTGACTTCATATCTTGTGGACCTAAAACAGTTCATTTCCATTAACAATTGCTTTTCTGTTTTCACCTAAAGCAACTTTGACCAACTAGTCTTGGCTTACTGTCAGTTTCAGAATCGATTTTCAGACACTTTTAGCGGTTTTTATTGCCCTTAATGCCCTTGGTCCTGAATATTTAATCTGCAGTTTTGTTTTAAGAGTTTGTTGGAAGAGAGAGCTTTTAGACGTCTGATTGAACAAAAGTGAATTCTTTTCTTTTTTTTTTTTTTTTAATTCTTTGGTTTTAGGGTTAGGAAAGTTGTTCTTCAATATGATCACCCTCTTAAATCAGAATGGGATCTTTGAAGGATTTCCAGTCATTGATCCTAGCAGACATGAATCTGAAGGTAGACTGAGTGTTGCAAATTCCCTCATTGTTTGTGCGGTTCCGCTACTTTATTTTAATCAGGCACATATACAGGCAGCTTGGGGTCCTAAAGTTCGGGTTTATTTTTAGTCGGGCATATCTACGGGCAGCCTGGGGTCCTAACGTTCCGGTAAAAACGTTTGTAAATACGTTCGGGTTTGAGTAAGCCTTTGGTGAATAAGGATGCGTTCATGATTATAGTAAGTGCTGAAGGGCTCGACTAAGTGATTCTTGTTGTAAAACGCAGTTAAATCTGTAACCAAGTTTTGCCGCCAATAAGCCGATGGTTGAAAGTAGAACACTATGCTAGCGAAGCTAATGCTAACAGCTGCTATGTGTGGTTGTTCACTGATGTTCAGATATGCTATGCTAATTAAGCTAAATTAATGGTATAGACAGATTAATATTAATCTATGAAAGCAAGTTGTGTGCACATAGAAGTGAGACATTCTGTTATTGTTTATTACTCACAGAAACCATCATCATTATCATCACCGCTACTCAGCAGTTACCCACCGGACGCTATCATCCTCTCATATTCCATCACCCTTGCTCTGTACCATTCCAAATCGACCTGTAACCAATGTTCCTGGTTTGCTGTTGAAGACTTGGGAATAATACAAGGATTAAACTGCTCCATGTGTCCGTCTGCTCTCTGACCGGACTGAAAAGCACCGAGTGCTATCATACAGAACCCAACATTTCCCTATACTGAGACTTGTGGGACTCCTCATCAGCACTAATGGGAGCCTTGCACCAGTCTATTGTAATGATGAGGGAGCTGAGCTAAAAGGCAAACTTTGTATTTACTGGTCCATCTCTTTTTCAACTCTTATCTCTGAGCATGAGATTTTAGTTGTGAATTTCTCTCTCTGGCAGAGTTCAGCCTTTGGGATACAGTAAGGAGCCTCAGCATCTGGAACCTTGAGTAAAGTCGCTGCTCTTCGGCATCTGAAAAAGGTTTGCTGGGTCAAGACCCCAGGACAGGGAGAGGCATCTCTGCTTATCAGGGGGCAGCTGTCCAGCAGGTTTTAGATGTTTCCCTGCTCCAACACACTGATTGAACTTAAATCAATGCTACCGCTGCACAATAACAGAAAAGCATGGAAACAGGCAGGGTTTGAACATTAGCCTTTCTGTGTAGAGTTTGCATGTTATCTTCATGTTTGCGTGGGTTCTCTCCGGGTACTCTGGCTTCCTCCCACCATCCAAAGACATGCATGTTAGGTTAAATGGTTTCTCCAAATTGTCCCTAAGAGTGAGTGTGAGCATGAATGGTTGTTAGTCTCTCTGTGTGGCCCTGTGATGGTCTGGTAACTTGTCCAGGGTGTACCTGCCTCTCACTCAGCGGTTGCTGCGATAGTCTCCAGCTTCCCGTCACCCTGAATTGGACTAAGTGGCTAAGAAAATGGATGGATGGATATCTGCAATATTGTCATTCTAAGAGCACATTCACACCAGCCTTTTTTATTTGAAAACTAGTCCATTGCTCAGAAAAGTCTACTTTGTTTTGGGTGTTGTAAATGTGCTTGAGCAAGTTTTGATTGGGATTAAAGAAGCGGCCTCGGCCAGTTTCAAATGTACCAAATATAGCAAGCAGATTACAAAACAAAATGGGTAAACACAACCAAAACGCATACGCACATGGGGCGATAGGCGGTTCTGGATGGGAGAAATAGCTCACAGTCAGATTTGGAAGAGTTTGGTAAAAGTTGTGATAGAAATCTGATCAATCAGACCATCAAGATCTGATGCAGATCCATATTTTCCTGTCTCTGGCGGAGAATGAAAAACATCTATTAAAGGTCCGACTAATTTAAGAAGTGCCGTTTGAAAGCAAAATAATGTTGCATCCTTGAACTGAACCGAGTCTCCAATCGGATCAAGTCTAGCAGACTGTTATGATGGGGATGCACCGTACTTTGGTCCAACCCAGCATCCCTTTAAGGCAGAAGCTGGAAATCTCTTGCTATTATTGCAGTTTGTATAATTTATCTCATGTTTGCCTTTTCTGTCTTTGCCTCTCACCACCTAAAGTGCAATGAAACTGCAAACGTGCACTATTCACCTGCATCCTGATGCCCCGCAGCTGAGTGAGAATCATAAATTCATTCTGACACTTCCATTTGTAATTTAACTGAGTTGGAACAAATTGTGATTGTGTTTGACTTTACCAACTTCAGAATAGCACGTAGTTCAGATGCGTCCACCAATTTATCTCCAGCAAAATGTAAACTCGATGACACTGTGGTGCTTAAGAAGACTGTGGAAATACAAGCGTGAATACAGACAAGACACTGCATTTCCACACTTGATCTATGGTTTGTAGAGTACAGATACCACAGAGAATGTAGTCCTGGGCATCAGACATTTTAATCGCTGTCACCCTGCCTACAGATAAAATAAATGCATTGCAGTGTGGTGAGTAGTGTCCTGTGGGAGGAAACACCTGTCCACTTGAGTTTGATACAGCTGAGAGATGACAAATGCAGTGAGGGGCGTCAGGTGCAGGTTAATCTGTGAGTTGTGTACTGTCGCTTGTAGAAATTGGAAAACAAGATTAACTCCACATTTAGAAAGGGCACTCTTCTCTTTCATTTTACCACCAACTTGACAATATTTGGTTTGATTATTTTTGCACTGTTAGGGCTGGTAGTGTCACAGTTCGGCTTGGAGACTTAGCTCATATCTAAACTTGACAGTGGAGTAATCTTTCTGTCAGGAGAAAATGAAACAACTTACAAGCACTTCTCTTGCTCTGATACCAAGCACCAAATGGGTAAAACTATTTATTTCTGCAGAACAAATAGTTTTTCTCCTGTGAGAAGGGATGTGATAGAAAGCACATTATTTTCTATATCAGCCTAGCTAACTAGCTTAAAAACTAAGCTTGTTATGTAGTTTATGTAATAGTTGCTCCTTTGTTTTCAAAATTCTGGGATTTACGGGGCTGAGACATGTAAAGCTGTCCCAACACACACTGTTAACCACCTGTTTAAATGGTTGTAGATGTAGCCCTGACTGTGCTGGAGCAAATCCTGACAACGAGACTTCTTACATGTTTTCAGAGTGGAACGAAGAACACAAAGTCATAATGCATCATGTAGGACACTAACACAAAATATGCTTTTTTTTTAAATTACCAGAAGCGGTCATTCTTATTGTTTTATCTTTTTTGCTTGGCTGACAACCTTTTAGAGGTGAAGTGCCTTCTTTTTTATTTTTCATGTTTCTTACAGCTTTTCAGGCTTGTAAATGTGTTTTCATGAGGCTTTTGTAAATTTTAACCCATTCGGTTTGAAATATTCTTGATTTTACATTTTAGAGCAGTTGTTTCCATGGAAACTAATCATAGACTGTATATGAAAGACGGACGGAGCCTCTGTGAAGCCTATGCAAAAGTGCAAAAAATTGCAGTTCCCCCCTTATCCACTAGGAGCTCCAAAACAGAGCAAATTTCCATAGCGTCCCGCGTTAAAAAGGCCAACTTCATGGCAGAAATGAACTTGTTCACAGCCTGGTACAAAAGCCATTTTAGGTTTGAAAGGTCAGGTTTACTTTAATAACTGTGGGGGAAGTGAATTATTTTCTCACTCCCCCATTTAAAACTGATTTAATCTCGAAATTCAACATATTTAGGGGCGAGTCCTTTTGATTGACAGGTACCCATTCTCCTGCTTCAAGAGGGAGGAATGTAGAACAACCACTGTTTTAGCCGCTTAGCAGGGTGTCAGCTTTAGTTTGCTTACCTCCGTTAGTTGGTTAGCTCCTGTTAGCTCCGGGTTTGCTCGGTTAGCTCTTAGCTACAGGCATGTCAGAGATTGCTACATGTCAATAATCCACAACACGCTCTCAGCTCCACCTCTTTGCCAATTTTTGTATTTTCTGGGATAGACGACACTCGTGACGTTGCCAAGATGGCAGTGGTAGGAATCGCCCACCGAGCTTCAATTCAGCTCTTCAGAAACCAAAGAGTGACATCACAGAGCCTCCGTCCATATTTTTACAGTCTATGGAACTAATGTTTTCCAATCTGGAGTGTACATTTGCTAACATTTAAGTAGAATGGTCCTGTCTGACATGTTTACATCACAGAATTTCTCACAGATGAAGCGGTCTACAAACTGATCGTCACAGTTGTGGATTTTGAAGGACTTTTAAGCGGCAGCTTGATACTTATGCGCTCTTACTGCAAACAACAAAGAGGGAAATGTGGAGAGACATAGTTTGAATTAAAAACAAACTTTCTGCTGCTGTCCTGTGGATTTGTATGTTTGCATCTTCTTAAGTTAGGAAACATCACTTGTTTTATATATTTAAAGTTTGGATTAAAAACATCCATCTTGGGTTGATGTTTGAATGCCAGAGATGAGCAAATGTTCCAGCTTTACCAGAACTTATAAAATGTGTAATGGTAAATTTTTACTAAGTTTCAGCAGGGAACCTAACATCATATTACATGTTATTAGTTTGTGCCTTTGTATTTTAGCATCATATTACAGAGTGTACTGTGAGAGAAAACATCCCGTTGGAGCAGCAAAGTAAAACTAAAATATATTATATAACTATATAACTAATATATGTATTATATATGAAAGTTTTTTTTTTTTATTGTAAAAACTGTTTAAAAACGGAAATGGTTTAGTTAAAAATCCTTACAGATGTACACTGTGACTCATTCCGGCCTTTTTCCTTTTAGCTGTGGTTCATTTTGCTTTCCGCTTGAACTGATCTAATAATCTTGAGCTGTTCAAAAATTCTGATGTTAACATGAAGGACGGCGGTACAATTTAAGGCCAAACGGAGTTTGTTCTCCAAATTCAATCCTTTCAGACAGGTCTGAATGGAGTGGGCAATGCATCTTCATGCTGTGATACTTAATGCTGACTGACCTGATAGGGATGCTGTCATCAAAGGTCAGATCCATCAAATAA
Organism: Telmatherina bonti; assembly: GCF_933228915.1. Lineage (NCBI taxonomy): Eukaryota > Metazoa > Chordata > Actinopteri > Atheriniformes > Telmatherinidae > Telmatherina > Telmatherina bonti. The sequence continues at coordinate 31,592,732 of NC_136613.1, read as the reverse complement.
AATGTACTGCTTTCTCCGGTCTAACTCTGACAAAATGAACCACTGCAGCTGTGGTGGTATGTTAAAAATAGGATCACGTGGCCAGCAGTTGGAGTGACACGTTTATTTTCTGAATTTTTAGGATGTATCTTTAACATTCCAGGAACATTACCTGTCTAAATGTCCTTTCATGTGGATTGGATGTTGACATTGTCTGTAGGGCTCTACATTAATGCTGCCTCTGAAGCTTACAGGAAACTTTTATCTCTCAAAGACTGACACATAACTGGTGTTTTGTGGAGGCGAGGGGAGAATGACACAAACAGGAACACTAATTATTATTCTACATACTATTCTACAGTTCACATGCCCTCATGACTCATATTCATCTGTTTAAAAGTTAGCTGGGCTTTCTTGGCCCCAAATGTTTATGCAGCTTGGCGTCTGTGGATGGATAAGGCTTTGGAACAGCTTCCTGCATGACTCATTTTGACGACAGATGTGAACCTTATTAAAGAAGAAGATATTGGGGAAGTCATTGTCCTACAGGATGCAGAACTTGTTAGAGATAAATGTCTGTTGTTGGAAATGTGGCTGTGATATTGCATTATTTTCTGTTGACAGGAATCTGCAGAGTATTAAAATAATCCCAGTTTTCACTCAGAACTGGAGATGGTTTGGAGAAATGGCTTCACAGTTGATGTTCAGTCATGCACGCTCAATCGCTTGCTGTAAATGATCTGCAGGATTACCTGCATTGTTAGCATGATGTCCCACCCTCATTTGACAGACATTTCACTAATCTGGCAGACTAATCTCCAGATGCTCTCTAAGAAATGTTTCATTTCTAATGAGCAGCTAAACTGGAGCATGAGTTTCTTGGCTACACTGCATGAGTGCAAACTGCTTTCTTCTTTAAAGGAAAGGAATTAAAAACAAAATAATTAAAAATGACCTTTCTTAAAGGTGGGTGTGATGACTGATTGTCCTTAACCATAACAGCTAATGTCAGCAGAGTGAACAAAAGTTGCATTGCATAAAAGAAAGGGGATGAAGTAAGTCTGAACTTGTCGAAAAGAAATCACACTGTGTACATGCTGAACCAGTTCAGACATGGCAGACGTGGAGGAGAGTAGATGGAAAAAGGTTATCTGTACACTCTAAAACAAAGGAACTAAATGAAGTATGTAGAGATAGAAATCAGCTACGCAGCTCTGTTTTCTTTCAGCCGTTCAACCTCAACTTGCACTGATATGAGAGCCGTGTCGGGTTCTAGCTAATCCATCAAAACATGAAAACATGCCCCACAACACTGGTCCAAATTTATATCTGGTGCATCTCTGTTGTAGGAAAAAAACAAAACACCTGCCATCAATTTTCTTGTTTACCTCTGCTAGCGACAAAGCTTTGAGCTCTGAATGAGTGGAAAAAAAATTCCACATGAGGTTTATCTCTTTGGATGAAATATTGCAACAAGAATTGCATGGATACAGATTGGATTTTGGACAGACATTTGTGCACCTCAGTGAATAAACTGTAATAAAATGTCTCTCAAAATGTCTGTAGCAATGATTAGGTGAGAGATATATGTCTGGAGAGCAAATGTTTTGCAGAAAGTTATTTATATGAATGTAACATAATTAGCATAAATCAGTTAAGCTCTTAAGAGAATAAAATGTTGTCTTCTTTTGCATTTGTCGGTTTGCATTCAGAAAAATGACCCTAAAGCTCAGCAAAGCTGAGAGTTACAACAGACTATATTAACACCAGACTACCAATATTATTAGAGGATAAACCGTCTATCCATCTATTTTATTTTGGGATTGATCTAAATTTTCTTTTTTTTTAAGTTAATACAGACAAAAATCTTATTAAAATGAATATTGATCATGTTTGTTTATATAGTTAATTTCTAGAAAGTGAAAGTAACCTTTCTAAAGGCACAAAAAATCCTGTGTTTATTTAGTACTTTCAATGAAGTCATACATTGATTTATTCTAAACTAAAACTAGTGAGCCTTTTAACAAAGGCTAGAAATCAAACTAACTTTGATGAACTTGCATATACAGAAAGTTTTTAATCTTACAACTGTTTTTCCTGAGAAAGTTACCGTCTCTCCATTTTGTGCTGGAATATGAAAATATAATGGTACCGCTAGCTTGCAGGCTATATAGCAGAAGCTGACAAACTTCAGCGTTGTTCAACAACACAACATGTAGCTTTGCTGAAGAACAAATAGAAACACATTTAGCAGTTCTAAAACATACAACATGTAAGCTGCATATCTTAGGAAATAAGTAAAAATAATAGTTATCGTTTTTGACGAAGCTATGAAGGTTTTGTCAGCCGTACAGATCTTTTGACATGTTAGCAGCATTTAGCTAATAAGGTTCTTGCATACATATAAATTTTTACAAATTTGGATGAATTTGAGGTAAATGGCAAATTAAAAACCTTTAAAAACTCACCAATGATCAGAATTCCTTCTAATGAACTATTTTGGCTCCAAGATTAGCTTTCTGCTCACGATTCTTCAAAACCTGCTAATGTTTTTTATTGAAGACAAAATGACTGCTAATGTTGACACAAAGTGGTCATAAAACAAAGGGAGACCACAGGCTGGGCTGAACTTTTAGTGCCCTTCATATGTAATCATTTGCCCTCAGTTGTGAGTGCAGCAGCAGGGGTAAGTCCCTGCAGAGTAAAACACACTTTCTAACTTTCTGCGTAACGCTCACTCTCACTGCCACCAGAAGAAGCATTTCCTTTTTTTTTTCTCATCTGTGTTGCTTGAATGATAACCTGCAATGCAGACCAAGACTGCGATATCAATCTCCTAATCAAGTGCATCTACAGCACAGTCAGCTGAGAATGACATTTGCACGGATTGGGTATGAGCCACTTTCTCTCGCATTCTGTCGGACCTATTGATTCAGCCCTGTAACCATGTCCATATCAAAGCAGAGGAAGTTGAGACCCAAACATTAAAGACTGCAGTTTGTAAAGTCCTTAAAGGTCATCCCATTGTTTGACAGATGACAGCTTCATTGATGGAGTATTGATGCAGTTTGGAAAACTGAGTTCTGGACTAAACAGCAAATTGGAAGCTACTTAATGGCTGCAAAGGGCAATCTTGCAGGTTGTTATTCTTTTTGATGTCATTAGTACTCTCAGCTGCTGTGCTGTTGGAATTGTTGGATTTCGTTTGTTGTCTTTTGCAAATAAAACAGAAGAAACAACTCTTTTGTACCACTGAGATGACGATACAATGCTTTTTAAAAAAGGTTTAGCTAAATTTGTTTAGCTCTGTACTGTGGGGTTTGCTGAATGGGTAATAAAATGGACCATTGAAGAGCAGATGGCCTTCAGGTGGGTAACAACATCCCATCTTAACATTTAAAATGGGAATACATAAGATCAGGCCATTTTTGGCCTGTAGAAATTTTAAAACCAAAGGGGCAAGGAGAAAAGCCAAGAGCTACTGCAATATGAAGATATGATATTAATCTACAGCTTGCAGACTGCGTACAGAACCACAATATGTGAACTAACACAACGTTTTGAAATAATTAGACAACAGTGAAGTATGAGTCCCACACAATCTCACTAAAAGTGACCAACCAGCAGTCTTGCACAATGCCATGACAAAAACTCACAAGACAAATGCGGCCTAGCCCAAGCATGCAGGTGTTGTGACCCTACTGATCCTAAATATAGCTGAGAATAATGACTACTGTCAAGCCCTTGTGACATCATATACTGCCTGGCCAAAAAATGAGAAAAAAAAATAGTCACAATCACCACACCACAACTTTGGTTGTATGCTAGCAAAAAGATTTTGAAATACTACTGAAGCTAACATATTTATATTAATAACACCACAAACACATAGGCAGTTGTTTGCTTTTAATGTTGTTTTTTGAATGTGTCATAAATTTTCCTTTATTCAAACATTTGCATTCACACAGAACTCAAAATCATTCCTTGCATTTCAATATTCTCTGTATCTCGTTGCAACAATCATAAATCAGACTGAGGAGACAATAGGTTGATATGTTTATAAACTATATAAAAAGTGAAACAATTAAACTATTAATGATTAATTAATATTCCACAAAATACACTAATACAAAAAAAAAACACAAATTACAGTTTGTTATTTTGTGTTTATACAATGTGTTAAGGATTCTTTCTACGTGTGCATTACGTGAAAAAAAAAAAAGTTGTATGCCACATTTGTGGGACTCAAATGCTTATTATCTTTCCTTTTTAGAAACTGTCTCTAACCTTAGGAATATGTAATCAGATTTACACATGCAGTTTACACATTACCACATTCCATCAGTGTGCCTCTAATCAGCAGCAACGCTGAAAAATGCAATGCATTGTTTATACAGTTGTTCAGATTTACTGATTATCTTCAGTCAGTTATGTTTCAACCTTTTCTCATTAAATTTTGTCATTGCTCTTTGTAATGTAAGCTTTTAGAGTTGAACATTTTCCTTTTACTGGTCTCAACACCATGGTTATTAAGGATCCTTTGGCTGTTATTGCAAGTGATGTGATAAATAATTCACTGACTCTTTTGTAACTGGGACTTCCTCAACATGGCAGATGGTGTTCCACTACTTTCTTTCCAAGAAGCCATGTGCAGCTTATGGCAAACTTGTGCTTACACCATTGTTTCCCATATGCTCCATATGGACTGAAAAATCATCATCCTGTGTCAATTTAAAGGGGCCAAACAAACCTTTTGCCCTCTACAAATGCATGCTTCATTTCTGCTTCAGGCATGAGCAGGGTTATGGATATTTGTCACCAATCTGAAGTTCGCCTAATCACACACCTTCCTATTATTGCTCCATCCAGGAAACATGTTTTTTCCAACTGATTAACCAAGAATACCCCAGACACAGCTTCTTAATTGGGATTGAGTGGCAAGGGTTGGTTTGCCAGGGCTTGTATTTTACAAATGTAAGAATGTGGATTTTGCAGAATTATTGAAGTGAGAAGGATTGATGCTTTCTTTTTATTATATTGTTATAAAAACCTGGTGGGAGACAGGTGGGGGCTCAACTTCGATATTGCAAGGTGAAGATAAAGCTGCCAAAGTCAGCTGGATTTATAAAATGAGCCTTCAACTTCACTACATATGAGTGGAGTTAAAGCATGAACACAGACTGAAAGTTTGTGTTTTATTTACTTTGTCCGACCAGCTTTCTGTTGGAAACGTAGTATAAAAAGCTCACTCTTGTGGGGTTCTGGGTAGAAAAGATAAGCTGAGATTGATAGTAAATCTAGTTTGGCACTGACAAATGGATCTGCAAATGCTATCTAGAGGTGCAACAATTAAGTCGCTTATTGTATCTCTCCTCCCCTACCACCTGCTATACCAACACACAGGCACTGATTAAAAATGCATGGGTCTCCCAAGCCTTTTAGATAATTAAGAAGGTTTCCCTGCAGCCTTACTAGTCAGGACCAAAACGCAGTCACAATCTGTTTTTAGTAACACTAGATAATGCACACAGAGAGATGCAAAGCTCTGTAAGCTCACTCTCCCAAAAGATAGCGCCATTTCTCATGTGACTTTGTTTTTCCACTTTCCACTCATTACAGAGGTTGTGTTTTGTACTGTGCTGAGTTATACAGGACCCAGAATGTTGCCAACCAAACATGAATAAATAAATGGATTAAACTACTGGCTTATCCCTCTGGCAAGCCCCCTAGTGTGTTTTGTGACCACACAAGTGGGCTTTCAAAGCTTTTATTGTTCATAGAAATGGCGACACATTTCTCCTAGAGGCATGAGCATGTCCATGTTTTGTGGAATTCCTTTGATCTGATGGCAAAAGTGCTGAGGAAGTTGCCAAAGACTTCCATTGATATTCCAACACGATGAGCTATTAGACAGAAAGTCCGGGTGTTTGGGGGATTATTGTGGGAAGAAAGGCATTTGAAATCTGCATGATCATTGTTTTTGTTTAGTTTGATTGTGTCATTTTCTGAGCTGCCCATATCCTTATTTGGCTGTTATTAGCTTCTTGAACAAGTTAGCTTTTCTTTTGAGTCCGTCTAATACATTGAAGGATTGTTAACATTCCAAGAACACCAAATGATTCTGAAACAAGTCAACACCATAATTACTGATAATGTTTACGTTTCGGAAACCTTTAAAAAAGATCACACTTGTTTGGGTCACATCTCTTTGCTGAATCAGCCAATATATCTAATAAATTTATATCCATTTGGACATCAATATTTTCCAGCCCAGAGGCATCAGAACAACTGCAGGAATGTACATCATGATTATCAAAGTGGAAAAATAAAATGGTGCCTCATTGAAGGAAGAGAGAAAAGAAGTAGAAACTGATAGCAAAAAGTAAGCCAAGAGTCAACATCAAACTGACTTTAATGGCTGGAGAGAGTTCAGAGAAGAGAGGGGAAACAAAACAGATGCTGAATTAGCCATTGTTGGGGGCCACTAAAGCATTGCTTTAAACCATGGATCTAAAACTGTGGTCCTGCTAAAAACAAACAAACAAACAAAAAACAATACCTTCAACTCATCATGTTTTCTGTCAAGGTTAACACGTTTGTCCTGAAACATCTGGGTGAATCTTCTCACTGTGTTATTCCTTTGATACAGTCACAGCCGCCTCCAGTGAGCAGCCAAACGGGATGACAAAACATTTTTTCAGCTTTTAGTACCCCCTCTTTATTCAGCTTGTGCAAACAAAAGGACATTTGCATTTTTGTATTCCCAGGGAGCTGTGGGTTGCTGTTTTCATGGATCATTATAGCAGAAAGACTGACTTGTGTTTTTTATTTTGTTTGAAGAACAAATTTGAATCCAGCAAAGGATTGATGATAATTGTCTTTGCAATTAATGCATTTATTTGTTTACTTATTTATCACACCCATTTCATGCAATTATCTCTGTAGATCATCTGAATTCTTGCATCATTTGTTATGTTTCTGGCTCTTTATCTGGATGTTGACAGCTGCATGTTATGCTTGTGGAATACACTGGACATAGCGGTGTTTAGGTAGGGAGCAGTGGGGCTGCTTAACACTGGTGATACGGACTGCCAGATATAACTGACACTTCTCTACGGGGAGATGTGTTGACAGAGGGTAAAATGGACAAATGAAGTTAAAATAATGTTTTGTAACAAAAGTGCAGTTTGGGGTCGAATTGCAACAGTCCACATGCAAGCAAATTGTATCAGGCCAAAATAAAATAAGAGTTGAATAGTGCTGAAAAACCTTTTTTTTTCTTTATTCATATAAATTTGCAGTCCACAACTCTGGTGCTGATGTTTAATTGCTACAAGATATTTACTGAGAAAATTGTAAACAAATGCTATAACAACTTATTTTACTAATACATAATGGGAAACATTTTAAACAATATTTTCAAATAAGTTGTTAAATGATACTCAGCAGTATCATTTAATAAATAATTGTATTTGTTCCTGGTTAGACCATTCTGTTGATAAGACAGGCTCTGAGACTTTCTTACCTGTATTATGTTTTATACATGCTGTATCGCTGCAGAAACAAACTTATATCTCATATACCTGTACAAGTACCTGGGCATACCACAGGCAAATGGCAACCACGAAAAAGCCACATGGAAAGCTGCCACAGCTAAATACCTGTAACGAGTGAGGCAAATACTGAGAAGTCAACTCAATGGCAAGAACAAGATCCGGGCAATTAACAGCTACGCCCTGCTAGTGATCCAATACCCTGCTGGGATAATAAGATGGCCAAAGGAGGATGCTCAGACCACGGATGTCAAAACACAGAACGTGCTCACCATGCATGGAGAGTTCCACCCCAAGTCCAGTGTCCAGCGACTATATACTAAGCAGAAAGAAGGCCCTGAGCACCAGAGCAGTCGAGGCCCAGATCTACCATACCAGACAGGATCCCAGGTGCAGACTATGCAAAGGAGACCCTGAAACAATCCAGCACCTCACAGCAGGCTGCAAGATACTGGCAGGCAAAGAATACATGGAGCACCATAACCAAGTAGCCGGCATAGTGTACAGGAACATCTGTGCAGAATATGGACTAGAGACCGCTAAGTCCCAGTGGGAAACTCTCCCCAAGGTGGTGGAGAATGACAGGGCTAAGATTCTCCGGGACTTCCAGATACAGCCAGATAAAATGGTGGTGGCCAACCAACCGGACATAGTGATCATGGATAAGCAGCAGAGGAAAGCCGTAGTGATTGACGTATCCATCCCCATTGATGGAAATATCATGAAAAAGGAGCATTAGAAACTGGAGATGTACCAATACCTCAAGTAAGAACTGGAGAAGGCCTGGAGGCTGAAAGCAACAGTAGTAGCTATATTGATCAGAGCACTGGGGGCCGTGTCCCCCACAATGGAGAAGTGGCTTAGAAATGTTTCAGAAATATTTTCAGAGACATTTTAATGGGAATGAATGTTTCTGTAGTTGGTGGTGTGCATCAATTGTTGTTTCTGTCAGTGTGCTCCAGGGCAGCTGTGGCTTACCATTGCTAAGATTTAATATAAAGTGCTTTGGGTGCCTTGAAAAGTGTCATAAAAATCTAATTTATTATTATTAGAAATGTGCCCTGATGACCTACTCTAGATGATGGATGTGGCAGCAACAACTTTCCGCTTCTTGTTTCTCCACTTTAACCATGTCCACCTCAAATGCCCAACCAATCACACAATGATTCTTGTAGCACCTCAGCTGGTGCATTGAAAACAAGCCAGAAAATGTCACGACTCTTCTGAGAATGGCGTACAAAAGGAGCTAGTCAAGATAAACAATGACCTCACTTCTCCATTGTCTTACTAAATCTTCAACGTAATAGCATTATAACACGTCTGCATAACTATACTTTCCCAACGCTGCTGATTCACTTCGCATCACTGCCCATAAAACTTTCAAACATGACTGAAGCTGTTAACTTATAAAAATGAACCAAATTAAATTCAAGAATAACAGTAAAAGACAAATTTGTCAATTAAAAGCTACATGATGCACCTGCCTTTCCACCTTTATAATATGCTGTTTAAGCATTTCCATTGACCTTAAGCAATGGGGCCCACCCTTGGACCATTTCGAAGATGATGACATAGTCTCACGCGACAAAGTATTTCGTTTTTGTTTGTTTGTTTTAAAGTCCTATAAGAAAGGTCTCTCATAGCCCTTGTGGATAATAAACAAATACAGTTAAATATATATTATTATTATTATTGTGTCAGAAAAGCATTGAAACCTTATTTGAATACTACTGACGGATTTAAAAAATGCTAACAAATTATACAAACTTTTATATTAAAAAATACATAAAAACGCCCCAGGGAGCACCCCTGGTTCAGGGCTTAAAGTTTTATTTCCGAAGAGCATGACTGATCTGTGAGCATAAGAAAGGAGGCTATAGTCACACAAACCTGAGCTAACTAGCTACACTGCTTCACTACAAACCCAGCTCAACCTCTGCCTGGCCAGTTGTATGAAAAAAGACTAATAAACTGCATTTTGTTTCCCCCATTTTGATAATAAATTAAATGATTAATTATCTCAATTTTAAGATTCAAGATTAGCAATTTTAAACGGCCAGCAAAAAACATCTCAAATCTTCTGTAGTCTCACCTTTTCTTTAGTGAAAAATCATACATTCTTTTTGCCATCTTAATATTTTTAGTCTCTTCAAATTCAGATTACTATTGTAATGTATATGCTGTATATTTTGAGCTTTCATTGAGCAAAACATTTATATGGAGATTTACATTTTATGGTCCTAAAACTTCGCAAAAGACACCTGAAAGCAAAGTAGAAAACATGATTTTATTATATACACACAAAAAATGTAATCCAGGTTCAGTCTTAACAGCAAAACCCATTCCTTGTGAATGAGTAGGTGATTATAAACAAGCTCATTTTCTGTGAGGTCAGCTGTAAAATGTTGGGATAGGCTGTGACTCACCCTCAGCCCTTTGTCCACTGGCCTCGGGGCACGGCTCTGATAAACACTGACAACCACTATTACACGCCTACCTTCACTGGCACAACTGATGCACCCTTTTTAGTTTCCTCATAAAAACATGCTAACTGCCCCGACTATTCCAAGTGGTGGCTGTACTTGTAAACCGTTGATCTGCATAGTAAAGAAATAAATGTAACGCATCAGTTTCAGTATGTGGAGCAAGACATGTGGCAAGATATGCCAACACTGATCATACCTTTTGTGCGACTGAGCATTTCAGCTTCTTTAATATGTTTTCAGACTCAACTTTAAGTTGCTCTCAGTACTTTGAACTATTCCTGTGACTTTATTATCTTTCAATCTGTTCCATTTTTGCATGCTGGTTAGCGAGCTCCTCTTTCTCTCCGGGGTTTTGGTTGAACAGAGAGGAATCTCAGACCCTTCTTCAGATTAATATTGTTTGTGGTCGAGCATTCCCACTTTTCAGATGTAAATAGTAGAGGGGAACCTCCTTATCAAGGACCATTTTTCCTTTGCAAAGCAAGGATTTGAAAAGGTTCGACTCTATATGGTTGATGTACTAGGAGCTCTTTCTAAACTGTCTGCCAGACGGTAATGTGTCCTCTATGTTTTGCCATGTACTTCACCACTCACTTATGAGCTGCTTTCTGTTGTTTACCACTCAATGTCTCCTGTATAGATGGTAATTCACCCCCATTTGCAAAGGGACCTTGAAATGAAGCTAAAGAACAATCTGATTGTGCACTAAACAAGCCAGGACTGGACCTGAGATAGACTAGACTTGCCCATATTAAGAATTACTGAGGTTCTTGGCACAACATTGAGCTGCTCAGATCTTTATCCAAATGTGTGAGAGTAAATCTCGTCCAAGCTGGAGCTGTCAGCATTACTCAACAGACTAGCTGCCAATTGAAATTGGATTAATCTAAAATCTGCTTTCGTTTTCAACGTGGTTCATAATTCATGGGACTGACTGATTTATTCCATAGCTTTCAGGGACTTGGCTGATGTGTTGTATGAACAGGACTGCGGTCCCTAGGGCTCTGATCAGTAAAATGGAGGACACCTGATGACAGATCTGTATATTTGCATTATGATGCAGGTTGCGCATAAAAAGTGCATGTAGAGCTTATGTGCAGGGGGGTGTATTAATTGTATAACTAAGAAGAACCCCTCTTGCTTTATATCAATCTCATGGAATTAGGGATGCAAAGACCAACTTTTTCACTTCCTATACAGATACAGATACCTGCGGTTAAGTATTGACTGATGCCGATTTGATGCCAATCCAGATGTGAAATGTGTTAATGTGTTCAGAGACAATAATGTTAATTTCACAGAATAATTGCTGTGCATTAGGTTTGACAGGCGACTTTTTTTTTCTCATTGGCATCAGTTCTGAAGTGTTTGAAAACAATGGAATACAGTGTATAATTACACGCACATAGTAGTGGACCGATACTGGTCTTGGTATTGGTGCATCCCTAATTCTAGTGCTGTCTGTGGTAATCAGACCAAACCCAGGGCCCAAAGGATGTAACATAAACCATCCTGGGAAACCACCAGAACAGTGGTATTTTGCCTGCATGAGGAGGCCCAACTCCGGCAGCTAACTACTGAAGTCCTTGTGTATTTGAGCTACTGAGCATGTTGTAGTGTGACAAGGAGATATGCTGACAGGAAAATGGAAGGCTGGACAAAAAGATGACAAATGGTATTGACAGGGAAGGTATAATGGAAGACATAGAGAACGGGGGAGGAAAGAGTGGTGACAAACAGAGTTGTGGAAGTGAAGAGAGTATTAGAAGGCTTGCCAAGTTAATACATTAACTTCATCTGTGGATGGGAAACATCCAGTTACTAGTACAGAATCAAGACATGCCATCCAGAAATCTCAGTACAGATATAGAAAGTGACCTATGGTTGTTTGAGAAATTATGATACAAAGAAATGTCTTATATATATGTTTGTAATAAGGTGGATGCACATACTCTGGTAAATGAAACCACTTTCAGACATGCAAATCTTAGATATAGGTTTAAGATGGGGAGGGTTGCTTATAAGCCCTTCCTGCACCATGTTTATTTTATTGTTCTTTTTTTTTTTATGATTTCATGTATGAAAACGCAAATGATAAATTTAAATGGATGGGCATGTACAGTAGTGTTGCTACTTCATATAAGAGCTGTTTGAACTTTCTTAATTTTATTAAGTTTTTACTGCTGGCTGCGTTTTTATTAAATTATTAAGCTATACTGAAAGATAGCCATGAAACAGTAGTTTATGTTAAGCTAAAGCTGCAAGTGCAGCCTCACAATTAAGTGGAGTAAAATCAAACATGTAGAACCAAAGATTCCCAAAAAGGTTTCGTTACTGATGTTACTGACCTAATAGAAGATTTCCAAACAACATTAATGGATAAAAACAGAGACCTTCAGAAACTCTGAGAAAGATGTGAGCATAGAGCCTTAGCCCAGAAAATCTGACATTTTAAACCATTATGGCTTATTCTAAAAGCCCATTCACACCAGTACCAGCACCGGCTTTATTTTAGAAATTGCTAATGTGGAAATTAACTGATTTGGATGAAAAAAAAATGTGTACTAGGTCTCCTGACACATGCATGTCTCAGTCCTCTTCAAATACAGGAAGTGGACTAAAAAGCAGAGGGGATTGTGGGTTCAATGCAGGGCATTGTGGGTCAAGCCAACCTACCATCCCAAGCACACCAATGTGTGTGTGGGATAGCAGGTTTGGAGAAAAGCCTAGCAGTTAGATGTGGATAAGGATGTTGTGCAATACCCAAAAGATGAGCCAGTTTCATCATTGTTGTGCAGCTGAATGCAAACTTGATAAGGAAGAATATTGCACCTCCCAACTCAACCAAGTTGTCAATTGTATAGCAGACGGTCCTGGTATGAGGGGGCTGGTGTGCCTCACTTGGTTTAGTTTCATTCTCACTCATTCAATTATTGTTGTTTTCACTACTCATGGCTGAAGGAAGTCTTAAGAAATCATAATGGCAATGTGATTCACATTTTTATTCTGAAACACCTTGCTAGTGCCTGGTTGGACCCTTTTTGTCTTAAGCACCATCTCAATATTTCCTGCCGATATTTTCAACAAGGTGTTGGAGACATTGCTCAGAGATTTTCACCTTCAGCCGACTGCTGCTGACTTGATATGTATTCATTTTTGTAAATCCAAGAGATGGTTTTGTGTAAAAATCCAGTAGATCATTACTTCCTGGAATACTCAGAGCAACAGCCATGACACATTCAGAGTCACTTAGATCTCCTTTCTTCTTCATCCTGGTGCTCAGTTTGAACTTCATCAATTTGTTTTGACCATGTTTACATGATAGATGCATTGAGATGCCGCCCTGTGTTTGGCTGAATTGATATTTATTCACAAGCTATTGAATGTGCAAACCTGATAAAGTGGCCATTGCATGTAACTGAAAGCCATTTATGTAAGGTTAATGAAAACATTTACTTTCTGTATTCACTTTCTGAGCAGGGATGCGTTCATGTTTGCATTGCTTTAAGTATCATTTGTAGTTTACTTCCAAAGAAAAAATTTTGATTGAGCGTTGGAATATTTTACTCTATTCAATTTGTCTGGTTATTGGAAACAAATGAGTGAAAAACACATTGCTTATTGTACTTTGGCCAGTCTCAGACAAGAGGAGCAGAAATCAATAAGAAGGACGTGTTTTATGTCTTCTCCTCAGACAGACAAATCCTGACTTATTGAATGTACAAGTCCAGCCTGCGCCATGTTTGTCCTTTTAATATTCTCAGAAACCAATGGCTGTTGTACAGCAGCTTGAGGCATTTAATGACACAAAGCTCATGGTCTTGATATTCCAAAATTTTCCTGTAAAGCTTGAAGTTGAGGCACAGAGTGTGTTGACATAACCAAAGTGAGCTGGGCATTGGATAAAATCCCAGGTCACCTGTGTTGACATATAATTCATCTCATGCCATGTGACCCACTCTGATTTGGTTTTAACCTTGATGAGAAGTTCATAAATTAAAAGGAAATCATGGGGTTTTGCTGCAAAGATCCACCGCCTTCATCAAACATCCATAGCAGTATCAAAGAGTAGTGGAAAGAAGGAGATTGAGAATGTTTGACTGCTGTCCCCAGAGCCTGCTTATAAGTTAGAAAAGGATGGGTTAGAGGAATGTAGGTTAAAGCAGAGAGTTGCTACGATCGTTATCCTGCCTGGTAGAGGGATTGTTTGTTGACTGCTGTGCTGATAGGTGAAGGCAGGTTCCCGGTGGAAGATATGTTCTAATAGAACTTTGTACCTTTCTGATATGAAAACGTATGTCTTTTTCAAGCTTTCTGGTAATATGAGGGAAAAGAAAAAAGAATTGGACAATGATTAAACCACCTATCTCTCAAATTATAGCTGCCTGTCGCTGCTTTGAAACGCTGATGCAGGGGCTCTGCTTTGGAAGAGGGTGAGCAAACTGCATAAGCAATGACAATATATCTTTGAACCAAACGGGAGAGTTCACATTGGCAAAGTGATAAATGATTCTGTGGGCTGTGGCACAGTTGTACAAAATTATTCAACACACTTTACGTAGGGGTTGAACAATTTTGCCTGAGACTCTGTGATGCTGTTGCTAAAGGCACAGCTGCACTTTGAGCCAGATTTTAACTCAAGTTTGATAAGAAAAGGTCAATTAAATGAACTGGATTGAATATCAAACATTTTGGGTGATTCGACTTGCAAGGTGGCGACGCAAGGACACAGGAGTTAGATGGTACTTTGCAGAATCTAGGCGCTGGTGGTGGTGCTTCTTCTGACTTCTGAAGAGACTCCTCAAGCATCTAGAAGAGGTGGGGATAAGGAAAGGGCAGCTGGTGGGTTCAACAAAATTTGGGAATGTAACATTTTTATCAGATGAGTCAAAGAATCACAGTTCATTCTGTGTGAATCCTACGGACATTATAACACTATCATTCAGTCATCAGGATCATTACTATGTATGGTTTTGGAACCATAAATCTACAACCAAAAATATAAAAAATACACATACATACACCTACTCATCCACAAAACACTGACATACTGAGGGATGTTACTTGGTATGCACCCTCATTCCCAATGCATATAGATCAGAAAGGATGCAATTAGAAACGCACCTTTTTTTTTTACCATGAAAAGTGATGCATTGTGAACCAGAAAAGCACTGGGATAACGCAAACCCCTGTCAAAGGCCACAGTTACAAATTCCTGGATCCAAATGGTGATCCGGGTTACCACCAAAATTCCTTTTCACATTTCCAACAACTCCTGAAAACTTAATGAAAATTTGTTTATAACTTTTTAAGTTATCTTGAACACAAACAGACAAATAAACAGATACATGACAGTAAAAACATAACCTCCTAGGCAGAGATAACAACAGCTTGTGTTTAAAGTCACAGACAGTAGCAAAAGAAACTTGGTTGTCAGAAGACCAGACAAGTACTATGTCAACCATACACGTATCAAAAAGACGTAGGCATGATCCCTGTACTCATGGTATCGCAACAAGCTAGTTTAGCTGCTACAAAAACCACTAACAGTCACCATTGGTTTTATTTCAATAATTGAAGATACAAACTTCAGAATAAGTAAACACATGTTTTTGTTCTTCGATGATGTCGGTGTTTTAACATTTAGGGGACAGAACTCAAATAAAGAAATTAGAAAAGCACTCGGAGAGCGCAAACCTCCGCCAAGGCCTTTAAAAAATTCCTGGATCCAAACGGTGATCCCGATCACCACCTAAATTAAATCATTTCTTCCTTTTCACATTTCAAACAACTCCTGAAAATAACTTTTTGAAGTAACTTTTTGAGTTATCTAGAACAAAAACAGACAAACAAACAGAAAATCAAACAGATAAACGCCTGGTAAAATATTACCTTCTTTGGAAGAGGCAAACATACTCCATCGGCAGTGATGAAAGTAAGCATTTTGTTGTGCTCAGACATGAAACAGTGCTTACACAGCGTCTGCACATAACATCATACGCTGTGCTTCTGAAGAAGTGAGAAGGAAAAGTGGAGGCAATAGAAGACAAAGTTAAAACATGTTACTGGTCAGCAGAATCAGTACTTTCTGCTTCCACTACCTCTGCCCTGACATTCATCACCCTACAGAGAGTACCTCATGTAGAGTTAAACTACAATTTCAGAAATAAAAGAATAAAAGACATAGAAAGAAGGAAATTTATTTTAAATTAGTGACCCACAGAGTTTTCTGTGGACTGACTCAAACTAGCATCTGTGCATCCCGGGGACTCACTACATTGAAAAGCTGTCAACAACGCTGCATGGCTGAGTTGTAACTGGACAGTAAACCCACATGCTGTTGAATAAAGATCTACTGAATATACACCTACAAGCCACCATCCACTTTGCTACTATGGGGTTGGTCCCCTTCTGCCTTAAGTGATGTCAGTCTCTGTCTATTAAAGACATCATGATTACTTAATTTTAAAATTATACACAGCATTAAATAACACAGTTAATTAATCATAAAGATCCCTCAATGTTGTCACTTTCCTTAAAGGATTATGTATAAATCATACAGACAGGTCAGCGCAAAACACACAATGTTGTAGTTACACAACATCCATGTGTTTTCGCTTGTATTGCTTTGTTTTTCTTGTGCCCTGCTAAAGTAGGCAAGTATGGCAGAGGGAAAACGATTCCCTCCAAATATGTGAATTAAGTAATAATTTATGGATTTGTTTGGTTGTGGAGATTTTGGTGGGGAAATTAAATCAAAGAAATAAAAAAATCTGGATTTTTTTGCTTCACAATTTTAAAATGATTTTTTTTTTTTAAATTAAAAAAAAATTTTTTTTCAAAGATGAAAAATCCATGATAAAATTTTTGGCATATTTATTGTTTTTATTTATCTTTTCACCTGTCTTCTTGGGCAGTATAGCAGCAGAATAATGGTCTGGCTACTGGGTTGTTTTTTTTCCCAATTGAAATGAAGAAAAATGATGAGCAAAAAAAGTTTTGTACATTTTTTTTTTTGTTTTTAGTCAATAAAAATGAGTAATATCGAAGAATTGTGAGAATCTCAATTTAAATCAAATCGGCACCCAAAAAATCGGAATGGAATCTAATCGGGATGTAAGCATGTCATCACAACCCTAATGGCTATGTTTTAAGAGTCTCTTTGCTAACTGAGAGGTCCATGTATAACAACGAGGAAGGTTCGCTCCACTCGATGGTACGAACTGATCAATTATAGTGACAAGTCACAGACTGAACTCACAGACCGCATCACACACACACAGATCACACTTAGTATCAGTGTGCGGCACTTTATACTACAGACAGGTAGTAGCAACTTAAGCTAAGTTAGCGCAACTTTAGCAAAGCAACGTAAATGTAAAGCAATCACTCATCCTTACTCATAACAAAGAGAGTCAAACTGAAACTGGAGACATGTCGAGTCCTCCTTCATTTCTAAACACAGTTATGAACTTAACTGTTGGCAAGCTCTGCTCAGCCCTGTAATGTTGCCTGGGTGGAGCTTTACACCTGTACGTTACTGAGAAGATGGCGGTGCAGACTGAGGATTGAATCGAGTCAGAGCGTCATCTATTGGAGCTACAAGGACTTCATTCTGCATGACTCCAACCCTTAAAAGCATTTACTGTTTTATGGAAAAAAGAATAAATCAGCAATCAATCTGCAAAACTCTGGCCGATGATGATATTTTGAAAAGGTCTTTGATCACGATTAAAATGTAGACGGCAGGGAGGGGGGCATCAGCCGTGGATCCCCTGCCCATCATCGCTGATTCTCCTTCATCCCTCTGCTCCCCTTCCTTAATTATTTAAACACACACACATGTTTGCATTTTATCTTACAAGTCTGCACATTTTCTACTTTTTCATTGATTTTATTGTACCATTGTTATGTCTCTTTTTTTGTACTGTTGTGTTAATGTATGTTTGTCTGCAGCTTTACTTGCACCATGTGCCCATGACAAATTTCCCCTTGTGGGACAATAAAGTTTAAACTCAGATCATCCGATTTAATCTGCCGGACGGTAAATCGATGGGACCCAAATGTTTATAAAACGTAACATGGGCATGAACACCTGTTGTGTGCAATTTTTCCAGAGGTGGTCATTCCTGGTCCAGAAAGTAGAAGTCCTGCCATGTTTTTGGATCTACCTGTACATTTACAACAGGTGTTTTCACTAACAGGCTAGTTTACCTGGCAAATAAACTCTGCTCATTAAATTCAGCTGGTTTAGTGACTGGTCGGAACAGCTGCCAGACAGGACTTCTACTTTCGTGTTTCTGCAACATGGCGTGAAAAAGTCTTGTTACATCATTCAGACGCAAAGAGCTGAACAAATCTAAAAACTCTGTGATTGATAGTTTATTGAGCAAACACAATTTACTGGGCTTTAGTGCGGCGCTGCTTCTGTCATATGAGATGGTTTAAAACAGATACATTAGGATGGTTTCATCAATTCCTTCATTTGATTCATGAAATCGGAGATCAATATAATTTTTCTACTTTTCCTTTTCTGGTGACAGCTGGGACCCTTCTAACGGGTAATAGTAATGGCAAATTCGGATTTAATTCATCATTGCAATTACATGAAGCTGTGAACTGTTTAGCAGCGTCTTACGTCTCACATTAGCAGCTAACATTAAGACTGTGGACTCTGTCATGTTCAACAAACACAAATTGTTGAAAATAACATGGAGTGACACCACCGTGCACGTTGTACCCCACAGACTACTATCCTTGGAATATCATATTTCAGAAGTGCATGTAGACGTGATTTACCAGATTATTACAGCAGTTAGATTTTGATTGTAATGGAAATGGGCTCAGTGTGTAATAAAATATTATGTGAGACTATATTTAATTAAAAAAAAATGTTTTTTATTGAATCAAAAGTGATTAAATCAAGTCAGGTTGTTGCAAATCAAAATTCGAGCCGATACTCAGTCCTATTTGTCAGAGTTTAAGTGGCTGTAAAATAAACTCATAATTTCCACTGTTCTGACATTATTTATGTGTTAAACAACAGCGGTTCTGCTAAAAGGCAGCTGGTAGTCAAAAGCTAGAGAGATGTTTTGAGATTCTCCATGAAAAAGAAAAGTTTCTTCCTTTAAAAAAAAAAAAAAAGAATTTCAAGTCAAAGTAGAGGTCCTGCGGCCTTTTGCAGCTTTTTCTCTGGGCTAAATCCACACCTAAAATTTATGGATTGTTTACAGAACAGAGAACTTTTAGTTGGTATGGAACTTGTTTTTGCTATTTTATGTGTGATACCCATAAAAAGTGACTTTACATGTTTAAACTGTGAAATTATTTCATGTATAATATTTCTGATAATTGTAATATTGTGAAAATTTTACATTGGTAATAAGAAATGTCAGTAATCGTACTAAGAAAACATTTTGACATGACATCACTGCTACTGGTTGAGATCTGTTGCCTGTGGAGGCCACCTGATTCTACCAGAGTCCTGTTGTTTTGGGGTGTGTGTGTGTGACTTGCGGCGTGCGTTTCCTGTCCTCGCCTGACATGAGTCTGTCTGTTATGTCATGTTCATCTGTTGAACATGTTCATCCATTTTCTCAACTGCTTAGTCCAGTAAAGGGTTGCGGAAAGCTGGTATCTTTCCCAACAATCATTTGGCAAGAAGCAGGTTACATCCTGGATAGGTCCAGTCCGGGCATGTTTTAGACATGATCCTCCTCCAAAGCACCAGAGTCAGATTATTGAACTTCCTCATCAAGTTCTTTGCAGCCTGTTAAAGAGCCCTTTATTTCATTCAGGTGTGTTAAAGCAGGGTTGCCGATAAAACTTGCAGGGTGGGGGGTCCTGAGGACTGGATTTGAGAAACACTGCCCTAGTGGAGGCTCGAACCCACAACCTTCTTGCTGAGCGGCCACAATGCTAAGTACTGAATACACAGGGGTGCCCAAATCCGGTCCTGGAGATCTACCATCCTGCTGTTTTTAGGTGCAGCCCTTCTCCAACACACCTGGATCAAATAAGTGGCTCGTCAGCAGGCCTCTGCAGAGCTGAATGACATGCAGAAGAGGAATTCAGCTGTTTGACTCAGCTGTGCTGGACAGGGGTTGCATCTAAAGGTTGCAGGATGGGAGATCTCGAGGACTGGACTCGGGCACCCCTGGAATACTATAACCGTCTGTTGTGGTATTCTGCATGTTTTGGTAAATAACCAGTGGTTATTTGAATTTCTGCTGGCCTTTCTGTTGTCTCCAACCAGTCAGTTATATTCTGAGCTATTTAGTCCAAATAAGGGTGGCGGGAAGCTGGAGTCTATCCCAGCAGTCACTGGGCGAGAGGCAGGTACACCATGGACCGATCACCAGTCCATCACTGGGCTAATCAGTCAGTTAATCAAACATGAATACAGTCATTGTTGGTAGGACAAACTTAGGAAATAACACTTGGGATGGTCCTCAAAACAGTGTTGAAAGAAAGGATTTTCACATTTAAATGTCTGATCTTAATAGAATTTGTGATATCAGCACCCATTTAATTGTTATAAGTAAGATTAATATCTTATCAAAATCAAACATTCTGGTCAAACTCGGACCATCTGCCCCTCCCTAGGACAGGGGTCTCAGTGGGTCATAAAGCAACTCCAGCTTTGCAGGTGAGAAATCAGAGAGCTGACCTGAAAACAACAGGGAAGAGAGCAGAGAGAGCCATTTCCCTGCTGCACAGCGACATAATGGCTGAACGCTTGCATCGGCATTGGCAGGGCTCAGAAGGCTCCTTGCCACCTCTCCAGCTTTTATGAGGGATAATAAAGTAAGAGAGCTGTGTCGGTGCAGATTGTCATCACCCGCACTATGAGCAACCTGATCATGGTCCTGCTGCTGATGATCAAACACATTCTCCACATCCAGATCCAGTCGCTCAGTCTGTGGGCAGTAAATAAAGCCATTTGTTGCAGAGCAAAGTGTTGCCGTGGGCTGCATGCTGGGAAATTTGCACTGCTTTCACTCAGTCTTTTCCCCTCCAGCCGCACTCTACCTGACTCTCTTATCTGCTGCAGCGGCTAAGTGACGGTCCTACACTCTCTGTGTGAGTCCAAGAACGTATCCACATTTAGATCCTGCGTCTGGTCTTGTCATTTATTTTATAGAAGTTAATGAATATAGAGTAATGAAATTTTACATGGGTGGTTTTGTTGATTTGCATCTTTTCTGTCAAACCTTTGTATTCTATCAGGTCAGACGTTTTATCTGGAGATTTTTTCACACACAGTCTCCCTCTGCAGCCCAGTAGGAATACGACAGCCGCTGTCAAAGCTTTTATGCTGAAGTTGTGTAGAAATTCTTCTGACATGCAGCTTCGCCTTATCTCCAAGCCTGAGGTTACAGTTGCATGCTGGGACCTCATTTCTCCTCACTCAAAACTAATGATAAAACAAACCTTCTACTATGGTTCTACTAATAATATACTAAAACTGTTTTATTTTTTTGTTTTTCTTGCTCTCCCACTTCAGAGCACAAAGCACAACCGGATCGCCTCATCTTTAATGAGTTGTGTGTTTTTAAAGCCGATCCGGGTCCATGCAAGGCCATCATGCACAGGTTCTTCTTCGATGTGGATGCCGGACAATGTGAGCCATTTGAATATGGAGGTTGCCGGGGCAACGCCAACAACTTCATGACCCTGGAGAAGTGTGAGGAAATGTGTGTTGTCTCAGGTGAGTCTGGCATGATTACACAATGGATTTCGGCCCATCTGAGTCAGATGAATCAGTAAGTAAAGTTGTTCTGCAGCGCATCATGTCTGCACTCTAATGTTGTTGTTTCTCTTTTGGCATTATTGCCATCATGGGCATAAAATCCTATTACAAAGTCATTTTGTGGATATGTGGCTAACATGGAACGTTGCCAGCACATTAATGCAGAACAGTTTCGCTCAGGGCGTCTACTTAATGGGAAAAGTGGAGCTCTATGGAAGGCAGTCTGTACTGTATTATTTATAGATTATAAACACTAAACTGATGATAAATTAAAGCTGAATTAATCAGTCTGAACTTCTAATGATCTGCTCAAACTTTAAACATCTGTGCTTCCCTGTTTGTGTGTGTGTGTGCGTGTGTGTGTGTGTGAAGAGCAGAATTATCTGAAAACGAAAAAAAGGAAATTAGAAACAAATCACCCCACAGCAACAAAAGCTGGTTAAATTGTGACTTTGGATGATTTATTTGGCCTTCGGTTGAAGAGAGAATGGAGTTAATGCAATGATCAAGCTGAGCTTTAACTAACATACTTACAACAGGAATACATCAAGGGCTAAATGGTCTGTCCTTCAGTCAGAAGTTTGCTGGATCAATGCTCTTTTCCCCATTCCACATTCTGACTCCTCGGTTCCACTGAAGCGTCGTGAAGACAAAACACTGACTCTGTATTAGCTGGATCATCTGATTCACTTGATCATTTAAAGCTGAGGTAGGTCATCTTCTTCAGAAACATTATTTTACTCTGGGTGAAGTGGTTCCTCATCCTGATGGTAGTCTATACATTTTGTAATCATGAAAAATCAGAAATATAGTTCGACCCCTTAGTTTACTGTAAATCTGTAAAATCTCTGACCAATCAAAACGTTCCGACCCAAATGGTGTTGTTCATTTCTTATATTTTGTAAGCTTCTTCTCCCAGATCCCCTCCTCCCCCTCCCGCAGCGCATACCTAATAGCCACACCCTGCATACAAACAGCATGTTAGGATGAAAATACAAAGTAGTGAAGAAGAAACTCGGAAGGCAAACATGGCTGAGAAAATGCAGGAAGGATTTCCCGACCTGTCTCGGTTTATTTGCCTCCTAAACAGCCGAGAAAGAGAAAATTGTTGGTGGAAAAAGTGGCGAATTAAAAAGCCTCCGATCACGCAAGGAGCAAAACCAGAGGGGGAGGAGCCAAGGCAGGGGGAGGAGCCAAGACAGGGCACTACTTTCAAATCTTGTGAGCTCCCCAACATTACCTAGCCCAACATTAAAGAAGCAAAAAGTGAAACTGTTGCTGTTGAGCACGGCTTGATCAAAGCAGTCTGTCATAAGGCAGACCTCCCTCTACCTGTTCCCCTTCCTTCCTGTCTTCATCTGCCAAAGGCAAACACAACAACCGTCATCATTGCTCAAGCACTCCTTCTTTTTTAATGTATCATGGCAAAGTCAGAGTTAATAAACCTCCAAACTAGAGCTTATTCCAACACTAAACTCTGATTCAATCACCACATTGAAATGTATGATAATGATACAGTAGCAGCCAAGAATGACTAAAACCTGACTGCCCTTACTCCCACGTATTCCATCAGTGGGAGATCATAAAAATACACATTCTCAGATGGAAAGCTAAACAAAGTCCGTCCCGACACTGACCTCCATCCACTCTGCTTTTCTTTAACCACAACTTCATAAATGTGTGTTTGACTGAAAAGCAGTCAAAGATGCAACTATGAGATCTTTCAGAAGAGGCACTCATTTAATTCACAACTAGGTAAGTGGTTCTGCATTGGCATCTATCTGAATGGAAACCATGACAGTGTGAGGAAAGCTGATAATGCATAAACACCGACGTATCTGCCGTAAGAGCTGCGTGCAGCGTCTAACAGTATCCACAATATGCATAAAGGAAACAGTGCATGTTTCATTCTGACCAGCGTGAGTTATGCCCTTGCATGCACGGCAATAACACATCTAGATGGCATGTTATTCTGTAATATGACAAAGTGCTTTCTGCCACTGGCAAACATTAACCTTCACCTTACCGCATGCTATGGATCTCATTATGCAGCCAGACGAGAGGATCACAAAGGAATCTGCATTCAGGCGGCGTTTGTCACATTCATGTTATCAGATTCCTCCAAAACAAATCTGCATTATAAAGGCAGATCCTGTGGTATGGAGTTATGTCTCCACATGATGCAAAGGTGACATTAAATCAGACACAATGACATGATACAAAAGGTTTGTGTGAAATTTAGCTTTTTTTCTTTGCACAAACAGATGATATTAGATCAAACAGGTCTATAAAACTCACATTTACACAGTGTTATTATAAGGACATCTACTTTTATTGTTTTAGTGTTGAATAACAGCAACAGCGGCAAGTTATTTGACAGAATAACAGCTTGCTGTGGCGGCTTTTATCTAAATTAAATCACACATATATGGTTGTATCCATTTTTGGTTTGCCGAGGTGTGTAAATACCATGCATGTTGTGTTTCCTGTCTGTTTATTGCAACATTTTTGTGCTTTTGAAGAATGATCATCATTTTGTTAGGTGATCATTATTGTTAAGGTGCTCAGTAAAGTGCACCTTGCAGGTCAGCATCTCTAGTGGTGTGACATGTATGACCAAGCAGCAAAATAAGCTTTTGGTAGAAATAAAGATGTCTTGGTTTTCAGTAGTGGCACAAATAGTAAGAATAGACTGAAAGCAAATGCATATCTCACACCAAAGTCCCATTATTATGAGCCTGATGGAAACCAGAAAGACAAACCCTTCAGTTTGCACTCAGGCAACATTATGTCTGACAGTTCTAGTTATAATTACCACACTGCTCGGCTTTTTCTCCCCAAACTCTTAAAAGTCATCTTAAAAAAGGTTAATTTTCATATCCATCCATCCATCCATCCTTCTAATGCGTTTGGGTATAATCGAAACCAACACCCTTAGTGGCTGCGATCAGCTTAATCAGCGGATTCAGCTGGCTGAATGCTATTTTTAAGCTAATATGCTAACCATCTGTCAGTGATGCTAGCTTGAAGAGTCCAGATGGCAACTGAATATCGGAGTAAGGCCTAAAGGGCTTTAAGTCATAGTAAAAGGAGTTTAGACGGATGGGTGTGTAACATAGACTCATGTCGTATACAGTTAGTGTTCAGTGTGTAACCGGGACACAGCTGTATAACACCGACAACGAACATGCTCGTGATTGGTTCAAACAACCGAAGCTGTTAATTAGAAGATTCGGTAGTCTTAAGCCTTAATGCAGTTCTCAAGTCCAGTTTGGCTGTAAATGAAAGTATAGTAAGAAAAGGGATTTTTTTTTTTCACTGATCAACGCTACCATGCATATCTCCTGTGTCCTTTTTTTTTAATTTTTTTTATTTTTTACAGACAATACATGAAACAGTAATTTACACTGATTTAGGAAAGTCACGCTAACAGGGAGCTGAGTCTGCACTTTTTCCAAAAGGAATTCTAACATTTGAAAATGTCACTGCGCTTTTAGCTTTAAAAAAAACAGCATCTTATGAGCTGCAGTCATCCCGAGCAGCAGGCCTGTTATCATCAAATCAGTGATATTTTAATTCTTGCGAACACTGTAGTCGACAAGAACCGCAAGTTGACACATCTGATTTAGTTCTACTTACACAACATGACACGACCACAGCCAGCGTAGCAACAAAATGTTCCATAAAGGTCACACACCAATGCAAAGAACATTCTGGATATTCGTGTCTTTTCCATGTCTGTGGTCGAGTAGGCTGTCACTTTCTTTTAGGTCTCCATGTTTTACTACAACCGCGTTGAGTCATAACCATTGTGTGCAAGACCCCCACAGGACTTCACTCTGATTACTTTCTTACATTTCAGCTTGACGTTTAATTAAATGTTGAGTTTTTTTGTTCCATTCTGCTCTTACGCTCAGTCTGGGAGCAAAAAGTAGACAAGAATGAAAGATTGGAGAAAAGGCTGTTTGGTGAAAATATACCGTGGAGAAATTTTGGGACCCTCATTATTTCTTTATAGTTTGTTAATCTGGGAGAAAAAAAAGTTGAGTAATTTGTTGAAAGATGCAAACATGAAAAGAAATGAGTGACAGAATGGGATTATCTATCAGTTTGTTGATGCACCTGTCCAGTTGTTTGTTGACATACATAGCCAATCACATGGCAGCAGCTCAGCACATTTAGTCTTGTAAACACGGTGAAGATGACTTGCTGAAGTTCAAACTGAGCATCAAGATGAGGAATAAACGAGATATAAGCATCTTTGAATGTGGGATGGTTGTTGGTATTTCAGTCTTTCAGAAACTGCTGATCTACTAGGATTTCCACAAACAACCATCTCTGGGATTTACAGAGATGGTGTAAAGTAGAGAAAATATTCAGTAAGCAGCAGTTGTCTGGACCAGAGATCTCTTTAAGAAGAGTTAAAGTAAACATTTTCCAAAAGTGTCTGAATTGTGTAGAAGACTGGAAGCATCAGCCGGATCCTGCTGCTCTTAATCCAACACAATTTATCCATCTTTTTCCATTTTATGCTGTTTTCTTACAGTTTTATTTCTTTTGTAAGATACAAAAATCCATTTTAACCATATGTAGAAGCATTGGTGAAACTACCGTATGGTCCTGTATATCAGAGGAAAGCTGTGCTTCAGAATCCAGTGGAATTACAACAGGAGCATAAACCATTGAAGAGTTACGGTATTTCAAAGAATGAATACTTTTTTGGATGTGACAGCAAGTTTAAAAGGATAAATTGAAAATGGTAAAGCAGGGGTGCCCAGCTGCCAGACTCATATGAATCATTCTTGGTATAGAATTTAATTGGCTGTTGGATCCATTTAGCAGAAACCAGTAGTGTTGGAATCAAAAACCTCAGGTCTTGAGGACCGATTCCGGTAAATGTGACATGTTTCCCTTTCAGTTTGTCTCTCTGAAGGGGTCGCTACACAGTGATTGCACAGGTGATTTGGCACACACATTACATGAGACGCTCTTCCCGACGCAACCTTCTGCATTTATCCAGGCTTGGGACTGGCCCTCAGAGAACAATCATGTCCTCCTCGGTACTGCAGCAGCGTAGGAGAGCAGGATTTGAACCACTGACTGTCAGGTCACTAAACAAGCAGCTCTACCAACTGAACCACCCCGAAACAAAAGGATAACCCTGGCTTGTTATCTTACCACTAGCGGACATATGATCTTTTAACATATCTTTTGAAATATGATCTAATTAACATGCTGCCTTTTCTCTTTTAGCTTCGTTTCACGTCTGACTCGCGTACCTGAACGACAGTCCGCCGTTTGTGCCTGTAGTGTCCGGCGCTTTCTGCCAAGATGTCACATGGAAGTTAGCTCGGTCTTACAGTCTTTTTCTTTTAGTTTGAGTCTGACATGATCCAACACTTGGAAATTTTGGACATTTTCTCAGGCTGGCTCCATATTTTCCTCCCATCTGTATTTCTTGTTCTGTTTATTCCATGACGTATGAAGCGTTCTTCTCATTTATTGGCAGGTGATACAGGAAGTAGCTTATACAGGCTGAAAGCAATGCATTAAATGCAACATTTCCTTTTTTGATTCAACTTTACTTGTTAAACAAAACATCAGAACAATTTTAATAGATCCTTTTTTTTGTAATCCATTGAATTGAATTATTTCAGTTTCATCCATTGATCATCGTCTTTTTGTAAATTTAATTTACCAAACTATGTAGAGAAAAGATAGTTTCATAGTGGTTGCAAATGTGTAAACTGTTTTGCTAGTAGCTTGTAAATGTGTCTCTACATCCATGTACAGACCTCGAGCAGTTTCCATATGGATGTCGAGCCATGCATTCACAGTATTTACTGGTTTGTGTGTACAGAAACCTTTTAGATATGGAAACGATGACATAACCGAGGCTGAGAGTGAAATATCTGAGTCCTACACACTACATGCAGTTTGTTATGTGTAGAAATTACTTGTCTGTAGATTTGAATGTCCATCTGGATTTTACATTAAAACACATTTATTACCATTCTAAAATTAATTTTCTTTGTTACAAATAGATGATAACCTCACAGCTAAACTGTGGAGGCAACTCTTCTGAAATAAATGAGTCACTGCAGGTATCATTCATAAAGACCATTTGACTCCTTTTCTTGGTTCTTAAAGCTGCTGAACAAAGACTGTTACGGTCACGTGTGTTACTGACTCAGCGGTGGACTTAAACGACCATTGTGTGTGTTGTTTAAGTCATTGTCAGCTGTAAGTGAATGAACCTGCCTGGCCAGACGTGTTTTGGTGACAAGGGCCAACATGTGGATGGGTGTGAAACCACCTGAGGAGGAGAATCAGCAGTGTTCAGCGTTGAATTCAAGTTTAGCAAAGTCAGAATTTACACCAGATGATTTTGTACCAAACAGTCACGGTTTTTAGACACAAAGTGATAAATTTATTCATCCAAACACGGCATATCCATATGCCGTGTTTAGACACTGAAAATATATGACAGTAGAGATTGTTTGTAGTGTTTTCCAAACTCTATTTGACTTATTGTAGAAAAAAGAAAAGCAAATAATTGTTTTGCTCTTGTGGCAGTTTAACTGGCACCTCACACTTTAAGTGTGCATGGATTTGCACCAAGGCAACTGTTTGCACACAAGATATTTTATGTGTAAATTACTGAACACTGGGACTATTTGCATGTGGCTTTGTCTCCCAGATGCCACACACGTGGAATGGGTTTGACTGGTAGGCAGCTACTTATGAAGGAGGGAGGAGTTAGTAACAGGAAGTAAAGTTTCTCTGGTTTGATGAGACACTTTAAATGTGTTCCTTTAGTCAATACAGGGGTGGAAAATGTACTTTGTAAAGGTTGCAGGATTGGATTGACTTGACATAGGCGTCTGTTGGAGTGGGATAAATAGGCTTTCAGTAATACTGGTTGTCGTCACCTTCTACCAGCTGCTCAGAGGCTGCCTCAGGGTTAGAGGTTTAGTTCAGAGCAGCTTTTTCCCTAATGGCAGATGACTGTGGATGCAGGGTGCAAATATTATGTCAAACGAGCTCTCAGATACCTAAAATGTATAAGTTCCACAATAAAAAAATGACAGAATCTGTCTAGTAAGTGCAGTTGGGCTTGATGCACTAATATCCGTGTTTACGTATGGTGGAGAGAAGCTGCTGCTCTGAAAGGTTTGTTCTGACACTTGGAAACGTTCCTCAGAGATTTGGTTCCATGTTGACATGAAGCATCACGCAGTTTCTGCACATCATGATGAGAATCTCCCGTTCCACCACGCCCCAAAGCTGCTCTGCTGGACTGAGATCTGGTGACTGTGGAGGCCGTTGGAGGACAGTGAACTCATCGTCATGGTGGAGATGATGTGAGCTTTGTGACATGGTGCATCATCCTGCTGGAAGTTTCCATCAGAAGATGCTACACTGTGCTCAGAAAGGGATGGACATGGTCAGCAGCAGGACTCAGGCAGACTGTGATGTTTAAACCATGTCATGTTGGTAAAATGTAGCACAATGTGTGCCATGAAAATATTCCTCACACCATTACACCTGCAGCAGCAGCATAAACTGTCGGTCCAGCAGGATGAATTCATGTTTTCATGCTATTTCCATCTGATTCTGACCTGACCAACCAGTTCTGGTGAGTCTGTGTGAATTGTAGCCTCAGTTTCCTGTTCTTAGCTGACAGGAGGGAACCCGGTGTGGTCTTCTGCTGCTGGAGACCATCTGCTTCCAGGCTGGACGTGCTGTGTGTTCAGAGATGATGTTCTGCCTATATTGTTTGGAACCAGTGCTGCCAGGACTTTCCATTGCTTTCTATCACCTCCAACCAGTTTGTCCATTCTTCTGACATCAGCAGTCCAACCAACAACAATGAAACGTTCACAGTTGCATTGTTCATTGTTCACAGTCTCTGAACTTTCATTCCCAGAATGCTGCATCACTTTACTGCTGGGTTTAGCTCAACACACAGTGTCACACGCTAACAGCTGGCTATCAGAGCACCGGCTGCTTCGACTGGGCGCAGTGGCTGATTCATCAAATAAACACAGGAGGACATCGAAGGATGGGAGAAAAAGAAAGAAGAGAGAGGAAGTGACAGAGGAAGAGATTAGAGTCAACATTAGTCTGAATTTCATTGACTGGAGAGAGCTCAGAGCTGAGACAGAATGCAATATGGCTGCTGGGTAAGGCATCACTGAGGGGAGGGCGCCACACTGAGAAAATCTGCCAAAGTTCATCAGCCTTACTTAAATCCATTTTTTACCTCACTTTGTTGCTCAGTTTGAACTTTTGCAAGTCAACTTCACCATGTCTGCATGCTTAGATGCACTGAATACTGCCATGTGATTGGCCGATTGGTTATTTGTGTTTTGAATAGGTGGACCTATTAAAGTCCACTGAGCCTCTATTCACCTTTCTCTTATGAAGACTGACTTTTTTTTACATCATGGCTTCTTTAAATGAAAAAGTAGGAAAATATTTCCAGGGACTTTGCAAAGCTTTTAGGAAACTCATCTTTTTTTCCAGATTGTTTTGCATTTTACAGAGTTTAAGATCAATTAACTGATGTAGAAAGAATAAATGGCAGACAAATCGCTCATGAAATTAACTGTTAATGGTAATCATTAGTCGCAGCCCTGGCAGTCTGCCGAACTCACAGACACATTTAATCTCTGAGAATTATTCAGCCATTCCAATTTATTGAGGCCGTTTCTGTCATTTAAATTTTCTGCTGAGATAACACCCTCGTATTTCCTCTCCTCTGAGGTCAGCTCGCGAACACTGGCCTCTAATGCTCTGCGGCTTCTGTCATCGCATTTATTTATCACTTTTTGAGACAGAAAAATAAAAAAAAAGGAAAATAATTGGAACGTTAATGGCAGCAGGAGGATGAAGATGCTCCTGATGAGCTCAGCTTCCTCACTGTGTGCTTTGTAGTACATGTCTCCCCCAAGTGGTTACTTCTGCTCCAACAGAGTTCAATTATTCAACTTTGTTTTATCTATTTTTAAAGAATCATTAGATATAAATATTTTTTTCACTGTCTGTATAACTGCTTTTAAAATGAAGACCACTGTGAAGATGAGGAACTCTGAAGGAAGATGAAAACGTTTATCCTGCTTCATCCTGAAGTCTCACCAGCGTCACGTTCTGCAGATCACTTTCAAACGGACCGAAAAGTATGAATGAAAGGATTAAACCCATTGTTTTCATTTCTATATACATAATCCTGGCTTGCCCTAAAAATTCCTCCACGCTTGTCTGAAACGCTGAAATCTGATTGAGGCTGTCTGGAGAGCAGCCAAAAGCTGCCTGCATGATGGTCAGCGTGATTCACACCCAGCATTAGCAAAAAGCTGACAGATAATTCTCCGCAAAACACAAATCACCTCTTCCACCTTCACAGCTTTAATAGAATAGTATTTTTTCTGAATTATTCATCACTGCATTGCTCCTGAGACAGAGCTAGCCTTTCCCCTTTCCACACCGCTGTTCGCCCGGTGCTTTTAAGTCAAAGTCACCTCATAAAATGTATTTAGATGTTACAATGATAGCATTTTAATCATGGTCGCCCCCTCAGCGAAGCGTGGCCATTCAGAGACCTGAAAGATAAACCAAACAGAGGGTATGCAGCTGTAAGATATCCCCTATGAGCAATATTTGTGGTCCTTGCATGCTTGGCCATGTGAGTGTAGAGAGCAGGAGAGCATGTATCTGAAGTCTCAGCAGAATCCTAAGTCAACCACATTTGATTGATTGGGTTTTGTTGGCTTGTTAGTTAGTAAGTCACGCTTTGTGGTCGGTTAATTGCTGCCATGTTGGTGTGAACACGATTCTCCAACTTTTTTTCTTTTTTTTTTTTTTTTTTATTAACCCTAACACAACTAAGAGTTTACACTTATGTCTAACGGTGCTTAACTACTCCTTACATTGTTTGTTTAGATTGAGTTTTATACCAGGGGAGGGACTTTAACATGGTAATTACGAGGGGTGTCACGATTCTCCAAATCCTTGATTTGGTTTTGATTTTAGGGTCACGATTCGATCGACTCTCTATATTTTTCTCTTTTTCTTACATCACAGAAACCTCTGACATTTTTAGACTTGTCTTGTCTATGATAATTTGTTTTCATTAACTTTTGTACAGTAAATGGACTTGTACTTACATTGCACTTTTCTAGTCATACAGACCACTCAAAGCGCTTTACACTACTTGTCACATTTACCCATACAACACACTCGTACCCCGATAGGCACATTGGGGGGCAGCTTGGGGTTCAGTGTCTTGCCCTAGGATGCTTAGGCATTTTAGTCAGGGGAAGCCTGGAATTGATCCCCCAACTTTCCAGTTGAAGGATGACTGCTCTTCCTCCTGAGCTACATACCTTCTATTGTCACAGTAAGTCTTATGTCAAAAGATGGACTACATTTAAGTGACAGTTTTCATTATTCTTGTGTAATGTATCTCATTAGACACTTGTGTTCAAATTTGAAATTAATTTATTTACAATATAAAAATATAAGAATAACTATCTTGTCATCAGTCAAGTTAAAAAAACAACAAAATAACAATAATAACAAAATGAGAAGTCACAGAGGGTGCCTGCCATCTTGTGACTGTGGTCTGCTGCTACAAATAGCCCTATAGCATTAGTTATAGCTTTCGCACGAGCTGAGGATTGTGGAAGCTTTATTACAAATGAGGATGGAATAGTTGGCTGGACCAGTCATGGTGTTTTCCTGGTTGTCAAATCTAAATTTTTGTGAGGCCGGCAAATGTGTCCTGCCATGTTTGTAGGCTTTCCCGTAGCCAGGTATGGGACACGCACAAAGCATATTGTACACACTGTGGCCGTCTTGTCAACAACGTGAACGTTGTCCACATAACTCACCGGGAACGCAAAATATGGCCACATGGGTGATTTAAGAGATGCAGGAGCAGCTTGAAGCTCTGGTACCATGTCGCCTTTATCAGTACTTGCCATGGTGTTATAAACGGCAGGTTAGCTAACGTGTAGCATCGGCTACAATATGCAGCGACTTCATGCGCTTTTACTTGTTTGTACACCTCCATAATGTATGTCAGCCTAACCAATCGCTATTGTAGACGGGGGAGGGAATGGGGAAACACACGCACACAGACAAATACACCAAAACCAGCGAGAGGGAGAGGAGGAGGAGGTGGAGGGGGGGGGGGGGGGGGAATCGTCGATCCCCTCTTTCGTTTAAATTTTCGAGATAAATGACGTGATTTCGATCGATTACAATTAAACATCGAAATTTGACACCCCTAGTAATTACAATTAATTACAAGAAAATAAATGCATCAGAAAAATTAACGCATTTAATTACAGGTTATGTTCCAAAAAAAAGCATTTGCAGAATTTCCTGGTCCAGTTATAGCAATGAACACATCAGATCTTGGCTAACAGCGATGCTAACTTAGCTACTTTGGCGCTACATTTAGTGAGCTTTGTGATTCATGTAGTACACAGGTGTCAAACTCAGGTGTCAAACTCAGTATCATAAAGCACATGTACTGTCAATATAACAAACCCCAGAATGCTGCTGTGGTGGTTTGGTGCATCAGTCAGGACAGGACCCTCTCCTCTGTTGACAGTAGTCATAGCAACTTCAAGCTCCTGCAGCAGAGATGGCAAAATACGGCCAACCCTTTCACGAGGGAGTGTTTGTGAAAGTGCATGATGAAAGCTTGTGAGTTCGTGTGACCTGAGACAAGAACAAGCATTTTCAACTAGAAGCCTGAGCAGAAACACTGCAGCTTTTGAAACCAATCTATGAGGTTCATTGTCATATCTGGAAGATATTTTCAATAAATATTACGGCTGGCCTGTGAGTTTGTCCACTTTTTTTTTTAATTTTTAATTTTGGCTAAATGTATATTTGAGTTTGAAACCCCTGCTCCAGTGACTCCATTACTATTGAGAACTCTAGGATCTTTTTCTGGTGTTACTGCAGACGTATAGGCGGTGGTGCTGCAACAGGTTCTTCCTTCAGCCACAGCTGTCAGAGCAGGACAGGATCACCTCTGCTCCATCGCCAAACTGAAAATGAAACAAGCCAAGTTTCCACTGGCTGATCCCTCTCGGGCTCACAGTCAGATATAAATACATATTGATGAAGAGTGTGGACAGAAACATTTCAAAAGTTAAAAGCACTGGAACATGTTGTAGACTCGCAGCCGGAGCTGTTAGATAAAGTCCTACTTTCTCTCTGAAGCACATTGTGACATTGAGATTGTACCCAGATCCAAGTCCTCGGACCAGCCTGTCTGGCACCCCTTTCTTCCACATTCTGATGCTCAGTTTGAACTTGACCTTGTCTACATGACTAAACGCATTGTCTTGCAGCCGTGTGATTGGCTGGTGAGCTTTCTGCTATTTGCAAGCAACTGAGAAATAAAGAGGCTGGTGTTGTTGCAATAGTGCAGACATGTGGTTCCAAAACTGAGGTTGCAGGATAATTTCAATACCCTCCTTTTGTCACAAAAATGTAAGATTTTTACCAGGGTTGTAAAAATTAAACTATTGAACATCTGTGAAATAAGCATGGGATTTTAGAACACATCCACGCATAAACAACAATGTTAGCACACTTGCATATTAAAAGTCTGAATTTAGCATTATTTCTGTGAGAGAAGCTGGTTTTGGGAATGTAGTTGTCTTGACACAGCGATTAATTTAATCCACCAAAAACAACTTTATTTATATTATGAAGATTACATTAGAGGATGGCTGCAAGAGGATACATCTGCTATATCACACAAATAATCACTCAATCACTCAGTTGCATGAGGGTCAGAACAATCAACATATGTTATCTTGGGGTTTTTGGCTTAAAACATCTGCGTGCTGCTGTAGAGAACTAGTTTCACCTAGCAGGGTGAGACAAGGCATTTATACAACACCTTTCATTCATTCATTCATTCATTCATTCATTGTCCTAACTGCTTAATCCAATTCAGGGTCGCGTGGAAGCTGGAGTTTATCTCGGCTGTCTTTAGGTGAAAGGCAGGGTACACCCTGGACAGCTCGCATGTCCATCGCTGAACACCTCTCATTTTACATGGCAATTTCAAGTGTTTTACATAAAACATTAACAGCATTACAGATGCTGTAGAGAAGCAACAACAACAAAAAGCAAAAATCACAATAAAATCCTAATCAAATTAAAATAGTGTGTGTGTGTGTGTGTGTGTGTGTGTGTGTGTGTGTGTGTGTGTGTGTGTGTGTGTGTGTGTGTGTGTGTGTGTGTGAGAGTGACTGTAGAGGTTTTTAATGTTAGGATGTTTGTGTTTTATATAAAAATAATCAATTAAAAAAAGTTTAAAAAGGAATAAAAACAAGTAGACGGACCCAAACTTCTGCCGGCCGTCATCTCTGACTGTGTTTCATCCTGCAGTTTATAAATGTTGACTGCGTACTGGATCTCCATGATGGTTCCACACCTTCATCCACCATAGTGGGTTGCAAATCATCACTGGGGAAATCTTCCTGATGTGCTTCCAAAAGATCTGCACAGTGTCAGGGTGCTGGACTTTGGTTGAAGCCTCCATGTTTTGATTACTTTTGTGGTCTTGGTAGAAGTGGCTTCTATTTCCTCCTTCTGCCAGGCTTTTATTCTGGCTGGGTGTCACATGACGAGCCAAGCATTCACATCTATGCTATGTTTCTGCCTCAAAGCTCAGATGAGAGAAACTGTACAACTGTTACATGATGGCAATGCAAAATGGCAAGCTCCTTTTGTGAGCACAGTGAGCGACGTTTGACTCCGTTGCATATCATCTACAGTACTGTGTCTATTTTGTGCATGTTTGATTATCAGATAGGAATTTTTACAATGGTTGTTTGTCCTCCTTTCTCTAGCTAACAAGAACCCATGCCATTTACCAGAGGCTCCTGGCCCTTGTCGAGGGCTTTTGAAGCGCTTCTTCTTTGACACCAACAGTCAGCAGTGCAAGCAATTCTATTACGGCGGCTGCTTTGGAAATGCCAACAACTTCAGGAACATTGATGAATGCAAGGCGAGATGTGAAAGCCCAGGTAAGCAAGGCTGATTTTTGCTCTGTAACAGGAAGGACTAGCTCCCAGCTCACATGTAAAAACAGCCTTATCAGGCCATAAAAATCTCTGAATCTGTTGTGTTTAGTCCAAACTAAAAGAATACATTCCCAGAATGTGACGGTTAAAAAAAGGGAAAAAACGGAAAGGTCATGCCCACCTTGACATTCTTTTCTCATCTACAACTTCACAAATTCAAAATAGTCATTTAGCCTGTGTTCTAATTACAAGTTATTTAATTTGGCCAAATAAAAATAATGGTTTTTGTTTGGATGCTGAAGTCCCGTTTTGAGAAAAAACAAAGTCCAAACAGCACAGCAGATTATAGTTCCCACACAACAAGCTAAACACAATTCGCTGGGGTAGCATAATCAAAACGGTTCTACCTCAGAAAATTACGTTTCTGATGAATTTTCAGCTGAGCATGAAATCACATTCCACCTTGATTTAGCATTTAAATAGTTTTAACTGACCGAAGCGGACTCAATTATGCTAAACTGAGGCATGACTTAGAAGTCATTTGGGCATTGAAACTGTCAGGGAAAATAACAAGCAAGTCGCTGGACTGAAACCGTTTCAGCCAACACCCTGTGTTGGACAGAAAACCAACACACACCCCTCTATTTGTTTACTCTTTTTTTTTTTTTTAACAACAATTTCAGACTCTTGGCATCTACTTATAGATTAAATGTTTGCAGATCAACAAAGATGACAGTATAATGAAAAATATAGTGAAGCAAACGTTAACTTTTTCTTTTTTTTTTTTTTTTGCCACATGGGTAAAAGTAGTAGACTCTACCACAGCACCAGAGGTCCACACAGAGTCTGCCCAGTTTGTGCAGACAACCGTCTTAACTGGTAAAAACTAAATGCATGCCATATTATACCATTTTACAAGTAACTAACATTTTGCTTATTAATACTCTCTTAAAATATACAAATATGCAAAGTCAAGCTACATCATAATTTAGCGTCATTTACACAGCTGCTTATCTATGTACTGGCCCGACCAGTTACTCGCATTACAGCTTGCAAATACTGTTAAGTTTTGAGGTTGGGGACAAGCAATGCTTCAAACACAAAATCAACAAGGTACCCATGAGAAATATATAGTATATTCTCAGTCTTATGCCAAAGTAAGTAAGGTCAGAAGTCTCTGAAAAGTCTGAAAACTTTCTTTTTTTTTCTAGCCATGTACCTTTGTTTCACAGAAGCATATTAGCCTAGCATAGCTTAGCTTGACTTAGCTAAAAATGTTGCAAAAGGAGCAGCTAGTGTGGCCTCATCTCAAGTTTAAAATAATTAGCAAAAAGTGATTAATATGTAAACCATGAGTCAGATTTACTAAAACAGGCAGATTGAAATGTGGACACAAATCCAAACAGCACGGGAAAAATGTCCAGTTTTGCTGTTACAACTTAGCTAAACTTAGCTAATTTACAGGCACTGACTCAATCAGCTAACTTCAGTGATAAACAAAGCAGTGTACTTGGAACAACACGTGTTCATTTAGATTCATTGGGACAACCAAACCTGTCAATAGTCACAATGCAATGTACCTGAAACTGCGAAATATAAAGCTTAATGAATCACAAAGGCTCTGTTCACACTGGAAGCAGTGAATCAAATTGAATCAGAACACACAGGTTCAAACCTGTTACACATTCAGTGTTATCCGTATTTACTGCTGTAAAAACAGCATACCGTGTCTTCGGCTGCACATGCAGGTCATTTCAGGAAGTTCACACGGAAGTGTGAGGAAGATTGCATGCAAATAATATTGTGAACAACCTGACAAAAACTAGGATTTGAGCATTAAGACCTGCAGCGTGAACAGTGTGAGAGTAAGGGGACACTGAAAGAGTCACGTCCACTCTTTTCAGAAGCCAAAACTTTGCTTTGATAGTAAATCACGCTAACTTTTAACATCAAATCAATGTTTCCACCAAGCACAGAAATGTAGCAAAGTGGACACCATGTCTGTTAATTACAGTTTTACGGAAAAAAAAAAGGTAATTTTTAATTAATCTAAACCACTAATTATATACTAACAGATGCTTCAACGATACTCTAAAATGTGCATGTCCTAGACTGCTGGAGCATGTTTCTCAAAATGTAAAATGTCTCACTCAGGTGGTTGGGCCTTTTTTTATTATTTGAGCAAGCTGTTTGGGTTTTCTTCCTCTAACAATTCTGTCCTTATCATACAGATATGAATGTCATATCAATGCTTGAATTTCAATTTAGGAAACAATACAAACAGATTCATTGATCCATATGTTTATTGTTTAGAAGAACTGACTGCAAGTGAACTTTCACCGCCACTGAACATCTTTGATGAAGACAGAAACGGTAAGAAAGCATGCTGCACATGCAATTCTTCTGTCCAACAAGCCGAGTGCCAAAATAAAAAGCATTTTATAGGATTCCACAACGCAACCTTTACTTCAGGGGTGACCAAGTTCACTCCTCGAGATCTACCATCCTGAAAATTTTAGATACAACCCTTGTCCAACAAACCTTAATCAAATGAATGACTCATTATCAGGCATCTGCAGAACTGCATGAAGTCCACACGTAGCTTGGTTTGTGCTAAACTGAATATCTTCCCCCCTCCGGCCAGTAAAATGAAAAAGAACCCACACAACCTCGTTTTTCAAAAACAAATCCATCCACACCTGTCCGCCTAACCATGTTGTTAAGTACATTCATAAGCATATCAAACCTTTAGGCGGTAGTAGCACCCCTAGTCTTATCAAATCAGAATAACCTTCCGTCTCACAACGTCACTTCCATAAAGCAGAAAACATGTCTCTAACATGATACGGTTAGGTGGCGGGAAATAGGTGTCCTTAATCTTGTCCTTCGCCTTTGGTCGTCTATATGGAGTGGTAGTGACAGTAAAAACCAACACAAAGTGCCCTGACAATGGATAATGCCAACACAGTTTTAATGACGTCCATGTTGTTGAAAACACGTCACACATGTAACCTCATGGTATGTTTTGTCGCAGGCAATGACATTTCAAAACCTAAAACCTAGGTATGTACTGTACGTCCACATGCAGAATGGAATATTCACACATCTTCACTTTGGTTTTTAAAAAAAATATTTTTTATTTGCTTAAATCTGCATTTTTGTGTGGATGACAGGCCAATAAAAATATCTAAAAGTGTCAGGATGGTAGATCACCAGGACCAAACTTGGGCACCCCTGCTTTACTATATAAAAACCTGGGGTTTAGCTGTCGATCAAGAGGAAGGGCAGTTGTCTTTCACCTGGAAAGTTGGGAGATGGATTCCAGGCTTCTATGTGCTGAAGTGTATTTGACACTGATGTGTGTGGGGTAACCCAACTTGTGGTGTGTGTGAATGTGACATGTAGTGTTGTGCACTCTGAGTGGTCCGCATGACTGGAAAAGTGTGAAACAGATGCTTTTACCATTTTGAAGTTTGAGTTCAGGTGTTAGTTGTGTCTAATTAGCTGT
The DNA here is from genome assembly GCF_933228915.1 of Telmatherina bonti. Lineage (NCBI taxonomy): Eukaryota > Metazoa > Chordata > Actinopteri > Atheriniformes > Telmatherinidae > Telmatherina > Telmatherina bonti. The sequence goes on along the minus strand of NC_136613.1, from coordinate 31,553,391 downwards.
AGCTCACTAGCTACTGTGAAGCTATTGTCTGTTGTTGGGGTTTGTATACAGAGACAAGCAAGCTCTGTTTTTTTTTTTAAAAAAACAACTAATGCTTGAGAACATTTTTTTTTTCAAAAAACGTAAATCAGAGTTAAAAATTTAGTGCTAATGGCCTGCAGTATAAAACAGTTTTGACAGCAGGGCACAGAGCCAGAAACCATGCTTGCACTGTTCATTTATTAGACTGAGTACCATACATGTGGGAAAGATTAAATGTTGAGGCCAAATAGAATCACTCATCTTGTCTTCAGAGGAGCAAGCAGCCCAAGCTGAATGTTGAAACAGCCCTAAAGTAATCACATCCAAGCCATTTCAGAAAGCAGTATGGGCTGCCACAAGTGTTGAAAAAGTATGAATCAAGTCAAGGTGCAGTGATGCATAGATAATGGACAGCTTGTAGAATTGCTTTTGTTGGATAGAGCAAAGGGCAGAAGCACAGTTCATCCATGTCTCTCTCACACATCCCATTTGTCTCAAAATCTTGCTTATTATTAATTTTCTTGGCATTAGCTGGAAGTGAGCGTATATCTCCGCTGTCATGTTCCAAGGCTGTTTTGAGTGGCAATATGAGAGCACAGGGAGACCTCGGTCCATCTCCTTCAACACTGTCACAGTGATAATTCTGAAAATTCAATTTCACTCTTGTCAGAAAATATTAAGAAGAAAAGATTCAGGATGAGCAGCCCTCCATAGTTTCAGCCTCTTGTCAGTACATTGTCAGAATGCTGAGCTCTTCGGCATTCAACAGATCATCTCTGAGACATTAACATTCAAATCGTTTTAACAGAGGATTGATTGGATATTCAGTTTATTTAAAAAAAAAAAAAAAAAAAAAAAACATGATTCATGTGAAGTATCCAGGCCTTGGGTTTAGTATCAAGTTGAATTATGATTAAATTTGAGATTTACGAGGCTGAAAAAGAGCATTGTTAGAATTTGGGATGAATAGTAACTGCTCATATTTCTGTCAGACTAAAGACTGACATCTTGTGGCTGAACAAGGAAGTACAGTGTTAATATCTGAGAAGTGGCAAAGCTTGAAGGTTCTGACCAGTATCTTAGCTGGTTCCAGGACTTCCATCTTCTGAACGCAGTTCTCTCCCGTAGACCATCTGCTTTAAGGCTGGACGTGCTGTGTGTTCAGAGATGATATTCTGCATTTCTTGGTTGGAACCAGTGCTTATTTGACTTTCTGTCGTCTTTCTATCATCTCCAACCAGTCTGTCCATTCTCCTCTGACCTCTGACATCAACAAGACATTCTGGTCCATTCTGATGACCATTCTCTGCCAATTAGAGATGGTTTGTTTGTAAAAATCCCAGTAAATCAGCAGTTTGCGAGCTACTCAGACCACCTACCATTCCACTTTCAAAACAAGCTAAAAGCCCTAAAATATGTGTATCTGAGTTGTTTTATTGGTACAGTAACATTTATTATTTACATCCCTTCAGCCATTGTTTCGCAGCAATGTTCTGAGGCTGAGAAACCGCATTTCACACCTTATACTCCCAGAACGCTGCTTCATTTTACAGCTGAGTTCTGCTCTATACATGCTAACAGCTGGCTAGTAAAACACTGCAGAAAGCTCCACCAAATTCTGATCCCACCATCTGAATGCAGGAGCCGTGAGTGGAGACTCACACCAGCAATGTTGTTCTGTTGTCTAGTGTGGTGAACTACAGTATATCAGGGCAGTACTTCCTTATATGCATATTCCTGTTGTGGTCAAAGCTAACATCTGGTACACCCCCTCACCATTCTTTTGGCATTCTTTTTTCCACTATAGTGAAGTAAATTACTCTTTTGAAATGTGCATTTTTGCATAAAAAAGGAAAATCATCCTAGAAAGGTAAAAAAAAAAAAAAAATGGAGAACAGGGGCATCGGGATCTTCAAGATTGAAGATAACTTTATTGTCTGTTATATAACAGAAGCAGAAATTGGTCAGACACAGTTCCAACACATGTAAAATATTTAAAAATTTTAAAAAATTCAATCATGGTTAAAGGTGTTAAAGATGTGTGGTTTAATCCAAAGGACCCAGGTTCAAGTCTACAGACTGGGGAGCCTGGTCTGGAGCCTGAACCTGGCAGCCCACTAATGTAGGGTGGATGAAATGCAGAGAAGGAATGTCCCAGCAGGGATTACTTCAGTATAATATATGACTAACATTCAGCTGATGAATGAGAATTTAAAGACACTCCCAAGTTACGAGCAGTAAATATACAAGTTATATTGTATTGATGAAATCATATAAACTCCCCAAAAATCCATTTTTTCCAGGTTTTAAGGCAGAAAAACTTCTACTGAACAGAATCAATGAGGACAGTTTGTACAGCTCTGTCGGAGGCGCAGATACAGACCCTCCCTTTAGAAAAAAAATCTGTTTGCTTAGGCCTGGAGAGCCTGCAGACATGAGACAAATCTATTCCTGTCAGACTGGAGGCTAAGCGCATGAACTCCTGCGGAGTTTAAGGCCTGTTCTTATGGAAAGCAAACAGCCATCAATCGTCAGCTTTATCCACTTTAAGACAACAGAATCCTCCACCATTGTCCCGACCCTGCAGCCACGCTGCCTCTAAGCTGCCATGCAAGATGAGCCACAGCAATATCTGTGTTTCATCTGAAGCCTGGGTGAATCTCAGATTTTTTTAATTAAATGATATCTGTGTTTTTTTACTTTTTGATTGATAGATGTGAGTCATTCGGACATTTGCCTGAGTCCTGTGGACAGGGGGACGTGTGACGGCGCAGAGAAGAGGTATGCATACAACCCGGAAACAAAGAGGTGCCAGAAGTTTTCCTACAGCGGCTGCGGGGGAAACGGCAACAACTTCTTAAACCGCAAACAGTGCATTGTCACGTGCATCAAAAGCAGACGAGGTACGGTGGTTTCCAACCAATCAGCTCCTCACTCAAAGCACTATTAGGTTGAATTCATCATTTTTGTGAATTTGTTGGTTGTGCTGCAGGTCACGGGATGGGGATGATCCGAATAAGGAAGAAAAACATGGGCAGCATCGTAGACCGCTCCGTCTGAACGACCGTCCGGCACTGCGACTCTCTTCGCTCTTGTACACATGTCTTTATCACATGTTTGGCTTCACTCGTACCTCTTGTTTTCTGCTGCCAGATGTGTCAAATCAGGATGCCTTTAACTTGCACCATCTCTTTCGCACATAAAGAATTAGTTCAGTTCTCAAGACTCAGTCCAGATGTGCAGTATGTGTTTCAGTTTAGTAGAGGTTTATTCCAGAAAGATCCGTCCACCCATGACACTGTCATGCATTTAAAGCTGTTTTCAAGTATATGTGTGGATGTGTGGTGTGGGTGGTATATTTACACGTTGAATATTGTGGCACGTTGATCTTGATACTATTAAGTACTGCTTTATATTTACTTAATAAATGATGCTTTTGTTTTGAATAATGATTTTGATACAGCTTTGCAATTTTTAATATGAACAGTGTAACCAGGTAGACGGCTCCTATTTCAGGAAGAATTATATCAGTTTATTACTGTTATGCTCTGTTCCTCAGACATTTTGCTATTCTATATATAAATATTTATGTAATATGTATACTATATACACACACTGCCATTTGAATGGTTAGAGACACTTTCCCATTAGATGTTAATGGAAAATGTGCTTAAACTTTAGACTTGTAGTGTGCATCTAAATATATTCAAACCAATACAAAGAAGCTGAGTCAATAACTGTTGCCATGGAGTTATTGTGTTGGTGAAGATAAAAGGACACAAGAGGGCAGTGTCGCCTAAACCAGCAGGTTTGTGGTGGTCTCTCTTGTCTGCACAGCATTTGCGTCAAGCCTTGTTTTGTTACCATGATTGTAAAGGATTGGTGTGGGAGCGTGCTCAGTAATAAACAGCTACAATTCCCAGTTTGTTCCTTGAGTTTTACTTCTTTCACACTTTGTACACGATGTGTATTAAAGGAAACGTTTCAAAAGATTCAAACACCAAGCAGGCTGCTGAGTTTTCACTGTTTAACAGCATCAAACCTGTGATTGATAAACAGTAAATTCCACATGTTGGAGATGGAGCGGGCTGTGGGGAAACCTGCTGCAATATTCTCTGTTAATTCTGTTTTACCATTACTACCACTCCCAGATGAGATTTGATGAGTTTTATTGGAATGAAGCTGAATAAAGATCTCAGCCCACTCCACACCTGGTCTGCTGCTGACATCCTGGTACCAACACCGGGGAATCTTGGAGTCTTAGCTTCATCTGACCTGCGTTTGCTCTAACAGACGGACTCAGTACTAATCAGGCTGATCACAATGTTGTGTGATCAGTGTAACCTCTGGTAGATCCTGGTTAGTTAGTGAACATTTTCTGATTTTAGACACAGCCATGAAAAAGAAGCAGAGCAAAACATTGTGTTGTTATTAATAATGTTTACATTTTATTAATCCTTTTCATTCTATAAAGTTTTATTTTGTTTTTCTTTGGATCCACACAAGCTGCAGCCAGCAGCTGCTGCAACTCCTGGCATTACAATCTGATGTCTGTGCACAATACACAGACCTTTACATACACACATAAATACATCATATTAATGCACACAATCTCCATAAACTATTTACTGAAATGTATTCTTAGTGTAGACACATACATATGTACATACATGCATTCCTATACACACTACTGTGGAAGTATTCATACATATAATGCATGAAAGTCTATTTATGATTTCAATATAAATATATGTATGTACAAACACACATTCATACATCTGTACAGAACTGTAGAAGTCTTGAGCCCCCTTATTACCTCTGCCAAGGAGAAGGTTATGTTATTGGTGGTGTTGGGTTGTCTGTTGACTGTCTGTCTGTCTGTTAGCAACACTCAGTGAGTAAAGGATGAATTTTGATTCCATTTTCAGGAGATGTCAGAAATGGAACAGGAATAAGGGATGAGATTTAGGAGGTAATCTGATTTACCGTCTGGATCCAGGAATTTTTTTTGAAGGATTCTTTACTATGAGAGTTAGAGGTCACCATCGTACCTTCTAACTCACTGGAGAATTTTTGTAGAATAAATGCTAAGAGAAACAAGATGGCATCATGGTAGATGTTAAATATGCAAACGGCTGATCCCAGACTGGCAGCACTGGAGAAATTAACTTCAATAAGGAGTCTAAATACGATGCGATGCAACTTTTATTTTGATGAGGAAAATGGTGATATTAGCTTGACATGGGGTCAGTCAGTGGGTGGGCTGTTGGGCCTTATGGGGTTTTTCTCAGGTGAGTGACCTTCTGGCTTGGTGGAGGTCGGCGCTCTTTAGATGCTTCTGGTGTATTTACATTTTTTCTTCCAAACTTCAGACTTTGTTTTTATCTTTTAAACAGGCCCAGAGAAACACTTCACCAGGTTTTCTGGAGGTCTTTACAGTTTTTCTCACAACATTGACTTCTTTTTACCCATTTTCAGCCTTGTCCTTCTACATAATCATTTTCAGTGGAATATATTTTCCAAGCCACTTGACACTGAGCTGTGAGTCATAAACAAGCATCTAACTCAGTGGAAGAGATGAGCCAGTGCTGTGTCGACATCAGACAACTTGGCAAAGAGGTTATTTTACAAGCAACCTGCTACAAGTACATTTGTTTTCATTGCTTGTGTAGCGTCAAAAGGGAAAAGTCAAACATAACGGTCTGTCAAACCTAAAGTAGTTTTGTTATTACATGGTGCTACCTGAAGAACTGAAAATGTGGCACATCCCAGCACGGTGCACGGTGGTGTTCAAGCATTTGAGGAAACTAAACAAGTAGGGGGCAAAAGAAGACGTGTCAAGACTATAAGAAACAACCTACAGCAGAGGAACGGGATCTGAGAGGGATATGCTGAAGAAATGGGATAAAGTCCAGTAAAGATCTTACACAAGACCAAAGATGCATCTGGACATTAAATTGATTTATTTACTGTTCAGTGAAGGCTCGTCAGAAATGGTCTGGATGGAAGAGTTGCTGTCAAGAAGTCAATCTTAAAGAAGGGAAAGAGGAAGAAAAGGGCTGTATGCCCCATTACACAAGAACTGAACTGAAAATCAGGGGCGCCAGGTCTGATGGAGGGATTTTCCCCTCCAGAGCTCAGACCTCAACATTACTGGAGCAGTGCGGGATCATCTGGACAGAAAATGTGAAGAAGAGTGCTGGAAAATCCTTCAAAAAAACCTGGAGTACTATCTCTGAAGGCCAGTTGTCTCAGAACACAACACAGGTTGTGTTAAAAGATAAATATCAACATTCAAGCTAAAACTGTACAAACTGTGTTTGTCTGAGTTGTATCTCATTGTGTTTACATGTGTTTTAATCAATCCGCTCACATTTTTCCTTTATGCTTGGGAATAAAAATAGCATATAAATTAGCAAAGCAAAAGTAAATTTGTGTTAGGTTGATTTTTTTTTCTCTTTTAAGATAACATAAACTGGACTTAAATTACACATGGCTGGAAACCCAGATGGCTTGGAGTCCATAAGAAATGTGCCAAAATCCTGTGTGATATTCTCCTGTTGGTGCTCATTCTTGTTGCATCTGTAGGTGGATGATTGCATTCTCCCACAATACCAACAACATCCACCCCTTACTGACCATTCATCAAGGTTTTATTTCCAGGGACGTCAGTAGTGGGAAGAAGACCCTAATGCAGCCACAACAGCTTACCACCTCCTCATACTGGTAACTGGTCTGATCTAGTTTAGCTGTGGAATGGATCCCATTCCAGTTCAACCGGTGTGGTTGTGTTGGTGACTCAAACCAGCTGGATTGAGGTCTGGACTTGCTGCAGGTCCTTGCATCCTCTTAACTCCCAAATTCTGGAGGTCTGTGATGATCCTGATTCTGTAGAGGAGAGTGTTGCCAGGGTAACAGATTCTGGATGGGATCACCGGTGGCAACAGGACCTTATTCTGATTTGTCTGTCCATCACTGAGCTGCTGGTCAGTGCCAGTCTCACATCTGTGACTGACACACAACTCAGTGTGGATTTCAACATAAAATCGCAGGAGATTTTAGCAATTGTATGTGTTTTTATGCACTTTAACAGAAATTGTATAAAATACTCAAAATGTTTTATGTTTTTACTTATTAAGTAAATGAATACAAACATGAATTTACACTGTTGTGGCATCCTACCTGTATAACATGACATAGCATATACTTTGCTTGCGTCATATTTTCTGAGTTCAATATTTGCAGTTATTTTTGACCTGTGACTTCTGAAACAGTCGTACAATGTTGTATGTGGTAGCACGAAGCTGAAATGTATTTAATGGGCACTGTAGTTTATGTATTTATTCTTTTGGACGGGATAGCAGACAGATAAGTAATATCTAAGTCTTCGTGAAGACGGTGGAACATTCTGATATCTTCATCTTCATCTTCTGACACTTATCTGTGGTCGGGTCGCGGGGGCAGCAGCCTAAGCAGGGAAGCCCAGACTTCCCTTTCTCCAGCCACATTTGCCAACTCTGCGGGGGGGGATCCCGAGGCGTTCCCAGGCCAGGGAGGCATCCAGGAGGCATCCTGACCAGATGCCTGACCAGATGCCCAAGCCACCTCAACTGGTTCCTCTCAATGCGGAGGAGCAGCGGCTCTACTCTGAGCCCCTCCCAGATGACCGAGCTCCTCACCCTATCTCTAAGGGTGAGCCCGGCCACCCTGCGGAGGAAACTCATTTCAGCCGCATGTATACCCCATCTCGTTCTTTCGGTCACGACCCACAGCTCATGACCATAGGTGAGGGTAGGAACGTAGATCGACTGGTAAATCGAGAGCTTCGCCTTCTGGCTCAGCTCCTTCTTCACCAGAGCCCACATTACTGCAGACGCCGCACCGATCCGTCTGTCGATCTCGCGCTCCATCCTTCCCTCACTCCCCAAGATATTTAAACTTCTCCACTCAAGGCAGGACCTGACTCCTGACCCGGAGAGGGCAGTCCACCCTATTCCGGCTGAGGACCATGGTCTCAGATTTGGAGGTGCTGATTCTTATCTCAGCCGCTTCACACTCGGCCGCAAATCGCTCAAGTGAGAGCTGGAGAGATGAAGCCAACATGTTGTAGCTCTTTTTAAAGGAGAGAAATAACTGCCCAAACACAGATTTACTTAGAAAAAGAAAGTTAAAATCTTCCAAACAACCCATCGCAGGATAATTTCCTCAATGGCACTAAGCAGGGAGCAGAAACAACCTGAAGCCTTCCCTAAGAGGAAACCACAGACTGCGGTGAGTCTGTGGGAAGCTGCATTCTCCCCAATAAACCACACTTTGATTATGTAAAGCATTCCCACGAGTCTGAGTGTGGCGAATGGGAGCTGCTGGACCATCCTGCGCCGTGGAGAGTCCAGGTCCTCAGCTGAAGCGCGATGTGACGTCACAGGAAGCAGTGGGTTGACTTTCAACGTCATCCTGACAGCCGCTTCAGCTGCGCTCACTGAGAGCTGGAGGTCCGCCGTGGTCGGTTCGTCTGAGCCAAAGCCGAACACTGAAACACCTATTTTCCCTTCCTGTTTGGAGGTTTCTGTCAGAGAAACGCGTCTGGACCCGCTGCGCTGCTGCCGGACCGGACCGGACTTTGGTTGGACCCGCCGAGCTGCTACCGGACCGGACTCTGGTAGGTTGTATTTCTCCCCGTTTCCCCTCCTTTACCCCACGGAAATGTAGTGCTGGGTGGTGTAGAGCATGTTTAATGCCACAGGGCACCCGGGGCTTGTTTATCGAGGTCAGCTGGATCTGCAGGGATTATCCAGCCGTGGGATGCGGTCCACGATCCATCAGAACCTGATCCAGTTCATCTGCATTCAGTCCAGAGTCTGATGTCGGTTTCTTCTTTGGGTTTGAACCCCATTGAACTGTCCAAGTGCTTAGTTTCCTGACAAAAAGACAGACTCGGCTCATTTGCAGACTGGCGGTGGTCGGCTCGCCACGCACGCTTTATTGTAAAGCTGGAAATCACCTCCGGAGGTTAAACACGCAGACTGGTCTTCCTCAGTATTACACTGATATAATTCTACATGCACTGCTGACTCAGCTGTGCTCCTGCACAAGCCACACTTGTCATCCTCCCCATACATTGATAAACTGCTGATATTAGAAGAGCTGAAACGCAGCCAGGTTTCCACATTGATTAAAGTGGAGAGCAGCGGGGCGTTCAGCTTCAAGTAAAGCTCTGAAACGGTGCTCACTGGTTGCTAAATCATCTGCAGCGTTACATAAGCAGCAGATTAGGACATGTTGGAAGTTTGTGGGCTTGCCAGTGGAAAAGGAAAAGGAAGATGATGAAGCTAAATGATGGTGATAGGGATGGTTATGAGTTGGGAAGGTATATGGTGATTGGCAGAGAAGAGTGGGCTCAGGAAAGGTTGACTGGAGTTACAGTGAGGGGGGTGGCAGAGCAGAAATGACTCCCAGTCCACATAGAAAGGACTGACTGGTTAGTAGGATGAGTTTGGACGTGAGGGGACTCTCTCTGCCATGCTTCAGATGTTTTCCATTCCAGACTTAAAGCAACAAGAAAGAGCCGAAGCGGTTGTGCAAATGATTTACATTTGCTGCTTTGTCTTGATATACTTTGCATTTACCCAACAAGAAACATCCATTTTCTTTTCATAAATTTTCCTGTCAACTAAAGACAAAGTGACAGAATTAGACACTTTGGGAATGAGAGCAAGATAAATGGGATTTACATTGTTTCAAGCACACCTCAATGGTTCAGGATGTTTTTGTTCAGTTTACTTCAAACATCACACAGTTGCTGCACAGACAGTGAACTCATCGTCATGATGGAGATGATGTGAGCTTTGTGACATGGTGCATCATCCTGCTGGAAGTTTCCATCAGAAGATGCTACACTGTGCTCAGAAAGGGATGGACATGGTCAGCAGCAGGACTCAGGTAGGCTGTGCTGGTTAAACCATGTCATGTTGGTACTAAGAGGCCCGTTACATCAAGCAGCAGTCTGAACCATTGATACAAGACAGGATGGATCCATCCGGTCATGTTTTTCACTAAATTCTTACCTTACCATCTCAATGTGGAGCTCAAATGGAGACTCATCAGACCAGCAACATTTTTCTTTCCTCTATTGAGGTGATGTTCTGCATGTCTTGGTTGGAACTAGTGTTTCTTTGACATCCTGTTGTCTTTCTATCATCTCCAACCAGTCTGTTTATTCTCCTCTGACATCAACAAGACATTCTGGTCCATACAACTACTCCTCTTCTTCAGATCATCTCTGTAAACCCTGGAGATGGTTGTTTGTGAAAATCCCAGTAGATCAGCAGTGTGTGAAGTACTCAGACCAACAACCATGTTACGCTCAGTGACTGAAATGTAAATGAAATGAAAATTTTGTATCCCAGAGGGAAATATCAGCTCAAAATGTTTGATTCAAAGTCACTTAAATCTCCTTCTATCCTCATTCTGATGCTCCGTTTGAACTTCAGCAAATCGTCTTCACCATATCGACATGACAAAGTGCTCTGACTTGCTGCAATGTGATTGGAAGTTTAGTTCCGTTAAACAATTGAACACGTAAACCAAATGATGTGGCAGGTGTACATGTTTTATGATGTCACGATTCAGGCTTTGCGACCTCTGATCTGTTAACAGTCTTCATCTGTCTTTTAGAGACTCAAATATTGCAGTTTTCTTCCGAAGGTTTTAATCCAAAGGAGATTCAGTGGTATTAGATAACATGCAATTAAAAAGCATTAACAGTTAACTGCTTAGTCCAATTAAGGCTCGCGGGGAAGCTGGAGTCTATCATCAGCAACCATTGGGTGAGAGGCAGAGTACACCCTGGACAGATCGCCTGTCCATTGCAGAAAATACATTTTATTTATTTTTTCTAAAACCTTTAAATAAATGTGTGCATTGCAGCAGTGTGTAGAATACCAAATGGAAAACAAAAATGGCTCCATGAAGAAATGAAGTATAAGAAAGTGGTGTTATGATTTTTGCTGGAGAAAAGCATAAATTTCCCATTTAATGTCACTTTTCCATCCCAAAAATTTATCACACGCTTTAAGTGCTTCTCAAACTTTTTAAATTAAAAGATTTATGCATAATAACAATTTCATTGGGACAGCCACGTTTAAAATCCCAGAATGATTTGGTAAATGTAGGCTATGTATTTTTTACAATTATCTGGTAACCCCCTGAGGTTATCTCACAACCCCCATGGGGGTCCCAAACTCAGTTTGAGAGCAATTGCTTTAGTTGATCATAAATATTTCAGTTTGGCCTTGGAGACCATTTTGTCTCCTGATGTACACGAGGTATTCGAGCAGTGCAGTTGTCCTGCAATCCACCACATTCAGTGCTGAAACTATTATGCTGAAAGTTTACAGCCCGTGTCAAGAAAGCAGCCATTAAATGCGAGCGAGACAAAGGTCTTGTTAGCGCTGCTCCAAAGCCTTCTCATCCTCCACAATGAAGGCGGTGGGATTTCTGCTGGGAATCACTCGGTGGTTCAGGCAGGGTAGCTTATCTGAACTCAGCCTGTACAAGCATGATATTTTTTGTTGATGTGTGTGCAAATGATGCCTTCAGGAGAATCTATATTATCAGAACTGGTGGCCTACTCTGAGTGCAAAGGCCAGTCGTAAGACTAATGATGATTCTCATGAAATCTAACCTCGCATTAATCATCAAGGCCCAGCGAGCTCCTTTGGCCTGCCCCTTATTGATTCTCCTGTTATGCTTCTTGCCCTGTTTATGACTTTGCAGAGTTCCTACGTATTGCAGCCAATTTCAGAAAGATCCAGCATCCTCGTTTTAAACCTACATCTTCCCAGGTTAAATCTGCAACCCTTGTTCTGCTCACCTCGGGCTGAGGTTATCATGTTACACAAAAGCATAGCAATGTACATATGCCGTGTTCCTCCTTTGGTGCTGGGTTCAGTTTCAGGGAACTGAAACCTGTTGAAGTCGTTTTTTTCCACTCATACATTATGAAGAGTAATTTTATTTTTTCCCTTCCGAGTTTAATTTTAGCTCAAGTCCGCCAGTGGGTTGTGGAGTGGGCTGATGTTAGTGGTGATTGGCACTTAGAGCTCCAGTTGCTTGTGAAGGATAGAGAATACTGTGTGGTTTTAAAAGCCTTGCGTGTTGCGCGAGCTAAACAAACTGTCAGTGACACACATCCTTATTTACTGTGTGGGATGGGTTTCTGTTATACAAATGAAAGGACGGTTCCTGGGAAGCTCTAAATGTTTGTCTTCTAAAGGTGAGCCTGTGTTCTGGTGTATTTGTCGCAAATGAGTATACAACCAGTTCCAGTGTAGCTGCTTTGACTGTCCCAGAAAACAAAATTAGCATATTATTTAGTAGAGTATTTGACAGAAATGGGACGTTGATGAATAATTTGTTTTACAAATGCAGTGATATCTCTTTTTCAAAAGCCCCCTTCTCCAAACACTTCAGACAGCTTTGAACCCTTCTTCCACTTTGCATTTTGTGGTGCTATGAACAAATGTCTGCGGCAGACATTTCTTTTGGATCTCCAATTAGCTGACTTACTCTACTGTGAAAGTATGACTATTATAATTGCCAGGCTCATTCTGCTGCAAGCTGTGCAGAAAATGTATCCATATTATTGCAGTTAATTGGTTTCCAGGGTCGTTAAAAGTCTCAAGTTGCTTGGTTCCCTTTTTGCTAAACAGCCCACTGTGGGAGGGGGGTGAAGCGGGGATGTGGTGAAGCTATTTTTTGTGAACGTGCACCCTGTAGTTACCAGATGAATAGCTAGTCTTTGGGTAATCTATCAAACTTGTAGATTTGTGATTTGGCTGTTTCCTCGAGCTGGTCTTCAACTCGTTGAACTTCTCCTCACAATTTTTTTTTTAGTTTGAGTTTCTTTTTTCCAACGTAAACAAACATCCTGTTAGTTAGTTAGTTAATTAGTAAAAGCCAGTATCCACACAGACTCCCAATTGGGAAAATGCTTCCACCAACCGTTTGCAAGCCAGGATGCTAATCAGCATAATGAACAGCCCAGCAACTGTGCTTGTAAATTGAATTTTATACTTTGACAAATATATCAGTCTGTTGTTTTCGGTCTCACAGAAAACCTTTGTTGCACAGTCAAAACCTGACAATATGTGTCCCCTCATAGCGGATGCTAAGTATTGGTCAAATGTTGATTAGCTGACAGCTAGCTTGATGCTGGAGGAGCCGACTCTGGTTGATAAAAAAAACAGTTTAATATCATAGATAAAATGTCATAATCAATAAGTTTCATAAAGTGAGTTCATATGATCCTGAGAAAAATATTAATTTTGTGTTATTTTATTGGTAGTAGCGAATTTTAAAGTCACATTATGTAACTTTTTGATGTTCGAAAGGGTGCTTTATTTAGATGACAGTACTATTTTCCGTGTAGGTCCTGGAGCTTTCATTGCCTGCAGCTGGGTATCAATGCACTGGCCATTTTGAACATAAACTGTGGCTGCTTCAGCAAACAAATCAAACATGACAAAAAAAGAGAGAAGGGGACTTAGCAAAAGACAAAAGACAACATCTGACTCACTGGCAAGAGCTCAGAGTGGAGGTAAGTTGCAAGATGGATACCAGTTAGCCATCTCAAGGGAGCACCTCATTAAAAAAAATAAAATAAAATAACAGCCAAAGTTCAGTAGTGCTTATTAGGAGCAAACATTGGTTTCAGTCAGAAAACTTGCCAGACTATGCTGATTTATTTTTTTCATCAAATCAATGATACATTCCCAGATAATGTAGTGGAAAGTTAAATTACTCTTGTCTGGACAATTGTTCAAATGTGCTCGGTCTACTGTCTTTACAGACTCCCACTTCCCTTTCAGGGCATTGACCTTGAAGTAACATTAAAGCACACATGAATGGTGATAATAGTTGTGAGAAGAAGAAAAGCAAAAGAAGATGACGGAGAGATAACAAGAAAGCGTAACTGCAAGGTGTAGCCTACATGCCTTTGTAAAATAAATATAGGAAACAACAACTCGTTAGCCTCATAGCGTTATTGGCTACATTATTTGTCTAACTGCACTTACGTATTGCTGATTGACTGTGATCATTGCATGTACATATTTAAAATATGACGTAGGCTGTTATACTATAAGGCTAACAATTTAGGTAACATCAACAGAGAATGGCGGGGGCCAACCTATAGTCTGCTTCCATGGATGCTATGGCTTGTTTGGAGTAGTGTAAATGCACATTCTGGTGCAAGCCAAGGAAGAAAGCTCCTTTTGACTTGAAAGCTGGTGAACTGTGTTCATTTGCATTGTAAAAAGGTAGTGTTGCCTGTAGCACCACATGTTGGCTAGCTCACTGCCTCCCTTGCATCTCATGCAAGACGGATTGTGGTTAAAATTTTAACACCATAGTAAAAACAGAAACAGATTAACAAGTAATGTAGAAAATACTAAGCTGATCATGTAAGATTATGTAAGAACTGATTATGAAAGAAATACATATAGAAATACTGTGTAAAGTGATTGTTATCAATGATAGCAAAATTTACAAAATCTCATTATGAAACATCTGTAGTTTATTTTTTTTTTAGGTCAACTTGCTCATATGATTTGGTAAAGGCATGTTTTTTCTTTTCACATGAAGGCCTGCAGAGCAACGTGAGACTTCTAAGTGATGACGACAATAGCAGTCTGTGAGGTCGCAACTCTGGTTAGCAGTCAGCATATGGAGGATAGTTCTCATCCTCCTCAGGGCCCGTTTGACCGGGCTTCAGAGTTATTTTTGTTGTGGCATAACCCACTGGGAACCACTCACACCAGTGCATGGAAAGCCTGACTTTACTGTTGACGTTGTCAGAGTTCAATAAGAGTCTGTACATAGTTCTAAGTGTTACCAAAGGAATAAAAACTGCATTATTTCCATCTTTTTTGTAAGCTGCCTTACTACAACTTGTAAATGTTGAGTCTATGTGCGCAGTGTATGTATGGATGTCCATCATAGCTTGCCTCGGGGTATTGAGAATCTTTTCATACTGCGAGAGTGGGAAATGTTCAGATGGATAGAATGACATAAAAAAACAAGAGAGGCTGGGGAGTTGGGATTAGCGAAAGTGGCTTGACTTGCTTTCAGAGAATCCCAAAGCACATCTTCCCGGGTTTATGATTTCTTCACTGTCAGAAAGACAGAGCAAAAACAGACAGCTAAAGCATTTTTGGTCAAATCCACAACTATAGCATGAAGAGCTGTTCACTCAATCCCAAAGAAAATCTGAAGGATGCATGAACAGATATTTAAAGGCCTTGGGGGGGACGTTTTGGCCTGAATATCTCCCTCTGGTTGCATGCCAGTTAAATGACTGCTAATCACTGCAGCAAACTGAGTCATGAAAGAGCTTGGCAGGACCCAGAAGGAAGCTGGTTTTCAGTCTGGTGACTTGTGAAATGTAACAGAGAATTTCTGCTCTTGGAGACATATTGTCACCAGACTGTACTGCATGACCCAACACAAGCCATGTGCACATGCTCAGAAGACCAGCCTTGCAGCTTTATAGTATCAAAACATCAACGCAAAGGAAAACTTGTAGCTATGCAGGTGCAGGCCATGATGGGGCCGGATTTATTTTTAACCTGTGTATTTTTATCTAAGTATTTGTACTATTTTTTCTTGTGCGTAGACTAGAGGCCTCATGAATTGGATCATCTTTCTATGGCAACACCTCTCATACTCATACCCAAGCCTCTTAAACTGAAGACAACTATAGTGTTTTTACCTAGGTGTTCTATAAGAAATGGGATTTCAGGATCACTGTTGCAACGCTGCAGCACATTCATGCATATGTTGATGCTTTAACTGTATGGTAGCCATTGATTTGACATTTTGGGACATATACTGGTTTGCTTTTTTGCCAGAAGTAAAGCGATGCATGATGAATACGTAACTGCAGTCAGCAGATTGATACAAGCAGCCTTGGCTTGGAGTAAATATGTTGCAACACAATCTGCCTTGAAAGCTCACCTATTGACACAAAAATTTTGATTTGCCTAGTTTGTGTACAGAACATAAAGTTGTGGTCTCATTTGTAAACTGGATTATGGGAAAACCTTTGTTTTAGGTAGCTGATCGACTGGATCATGTGAGACAGAAATTTAAAGCTGCTGATTAGATTTAATAAGATCACATTCTCATAAGAACGCGGGCATTGCCAAGCTGTGATTCTAGTTAAAGCCATTCCAACCAATCAGTGTGGGATTACTGAGGTAAAACTTAGCACAAAGGTTTTCCGTATGGTCAGTGTTTTTGTAAAGCGATCCTGCGAACTCTGGATACTTCATCACACACAAGTAGAGTTTGTGTGTGATGAATTTTAGGAAACTTTTCATCATAGATTGTAGCAACTTTGATGTGTATGATTTTTTTTTATTCAAAGAAATTCGATTCTCTACTTTCCTTTAGCTTAAAAGCAAAATGCTGCTATATTTGTTCATTTCCACTGACTTGGTTGTGCTGGTTTTATTTCTCCCAGTTAACTAGTAAAAGTATGTAAAGGTGTTTAAAAAAAAAAAAAAAGAAAATTCAAAGAATTTTGAAATATTATATAGTTGATGACTGAATAAAAAATGGTTTTAAACAATCTTTTCATTAGCAGTTTGAAGAATGATGTGACTGGAGTTAATTCTGATTAATAATACTGTTTATTAAAGATTAAATACCAATATATTTATATAAAAACACATTTATTATTGTAATGATAGTTTAACCCATTTTTGGCTATCAGTGGGATTCCAAAAGTAAAAAAAGGAGTTGTAAGTAGTCACTTTTTTGCAAACTGTCACCTCTATATTGTAAACCCTGTCAAATTCTGGATTCTTGTTTGCACATACTAATACTTTTCATTAATGATTTACTAAATATCTTACAATAGCTCAATCTTTTTATGTCAGTTTTATGCTACTAGCTTATACTATAAATTGACAATTGAGTAAAGTACAGATAATTAGGGTTTAAAAAAATATTTTACTGAATTTTGATGAACTTTTAATTTTGGATTATATCAACTTTGATGTCCATGAACTGCTTCCTCCAAGTTATTTGGCTTTCTAATTCCCGATTAGCTTAAAAAGAAAATGCTATCATGTTTGGTCATGTTAAGTTGCTACCTTGGCTATGCTAACTTTTTTATTTAGTCTACATATGTAGTAGTATCAAACTACTGTTGTGATCTAGTGGTGTTTCGTAGTTGATAGCTTAATAACATGGTGAGATTTTGTACCTTTTCATTAGCATTTGGGACAGTGAAACAGTAACGAGTTGGTAAGTTTTGATTCTCTGAAACAACATTATCGGTTATCTGTTACCCATGATGGGTATTAAATTTTGTTTTCCAACCCTATTTACCAATTTAGCTTATGAGTTTGATTTACTGTAGGTCTACATGCAAGATGTTTCAGATGGATATACAGGCAGCAGGGGCCACGGATACTGATGAATGCAGCAAAAGTTAGCAAATGTTCTCTCCTAATATCAGTGTCTATGGTATGGCAGCTGTGGATTGCAGTTTTAGTGCAGTGACAGTAAGGCTGGTTCTGTAAAATAAAAAAAGAACCAAAAAATGTAATAAATTATTGCTTTTTAAAAGGGGGAAAAAAAAACTCAGATGCAGTACACGTTCCTCCACCAACCAACACTACACATATTTATTCACTGACTCAGTATAAAAAGGACTCATGCTATGCACAGCCAATGAACGTAGGCATTGGATGAAGATAGTGACTTAGTCTTTCAATATTCCTCATTCATTGAGATACTTTGCTTCATCATCTGTCCTTTGACCATCCAGCTCCAGGGCTTGACAAAGAACAGTAAAAATCTGTATAGCATGTGACCTTTTTTTTTTTTTTACCAATATGAGACTCTACTGTCTGTCTTTTTCTTGTGAGCTATGTGCATTAGAATAAGATTACAGGTTTTTCCTCTTTTCTGCACCATCCTGTAAATGGATCCATGTGCTTGCCTTGAGGATGTTGGCATGTTTGGTGTGAATGCAATGACATGAATACTTTGGTATCTCTGTTGTTGTTTCCCTAAAAACCACAAAAACACAACCTCCCTTTTGCTTTGTAAATGCAACACACAGTCCATGCATCAGGAAGGGTGGGTTTCGTGAGACTTTGGTTCTTGTCACGGGATAGTAATAGCTTCTCCTTCATTTCGACAGGATTGCTTTTGCTTCCCCTGACATCTGGTGTTGCCCTTGGCAACCTAGAGATGTGCTCTCATGTGCTGTGCTACAAAGCATCAACAGCTGCAGTCTTAAACTCTAATGTAGCCATTTATCAGTCACTAGGGAATATGCACAGCTGAAGCCATGGGAAATGTCCATGAGTTATATGCAGTCTTGCTGATTTAGAGAGGGAGCCCCAAGAGGAATCCTGATTTCATATCAGTCTTTAATCTGTATGCTTCTGTTTCTTGTATTTGGACACTCTACAACTATTAAAGACCCTCTTCTTTCCAAGTACTCATTAGCTCCCACTGTGTTTACAGAAAGGCAGAACAGATCAGTCAAAGGCCAAGCTGGTTGGAGCCTGTTTCTTCCTCCTAGGGCACATTGCGACTAGATTGAAACAAGGTTTTTTTGGGGGTTTTTTTTTTGGCTTAAATAAAGTTCTTCTGACCCAGATGAATAGCATACAGTAGCATATCCATTTAAAAGATGAAAGCCAGACGTCACAAGGCATTTGTTTGAATGTTAACATGTTAAGATCATTAACAAAATGAACCACACAAGCAAATAGGGCTGGGCGATATGACCAAAAAGCTCATATCCCGTTAAAACTCATTTTATATCCTCATTACCACATACATAACGATAGAAAATTGTTTGTGTAATTTTGTGTCAGACATCAGTTATATGTCAGATGTGCTTGGCAACAGCAGCAGTGATCTTCTTCCATCTGGGGGAACTATGGCTGGATGACGTTTCATGGGTAAATGCCCGTTGCAGTGTTTACGTCTGGAGTTTATTATGAGCGTTCACCTTCACTTGACACTGCATTTACGGCTTTTGCTCATTGACTCTATTCTTTATTCTCTATTCTCTATTCCTGCGCAGGTGATAAAATGAGTTAGTTGTGTCAGAGTCTGTTGTTGGGACTGTGAGCTAGTCTGTTGTCGGTTCCACATCGGTCTTTTTATATCTAAACCGCATCCATGCGAAAGAAATTTCCCCTTTTTTAGGAACAAGCTCATCGGTTTGGGTAAGCTGGTCATCTTTTAGTGAATTATCCTGATTTGAAATGCATCAATACCGTCTTTCTCCATGTTCCTTAATATATTGCAGCGTGCATACCGTTAAGCACATCTTGACATAAAATACTGCGACAAAGCACCTAGAGCCTACATGAAACAATTGACAATTTCTATCGTCCAAATGAAATACATGTCATATCACCCAGCCCTACAAGCAAATACAAGGTTCAGCTGGTTGCAGGTTATAATGTTTTTTGACTTGCTGATTGATTCCACCAACACCTGCACAAACCATGTTGGTTTCCAGCAGACATATTTGATGTCAAGGTAGCTAGCAGAAGACAAAAAAGATGGGACTTGAATGTGCAACGTGTCAACAAATGTCAGTGACAGAAAAATATCATATATCATTAAAACTGTTTCCATTGGTATGTAATCACTTTATTAATAAAACAAAAAACATATTTGTATTACTTTTAGAATGAGACTTTTATATGTAATAAATGTGGGTCCACATATATGGCTGCTGCCTTATTTCCCATATTTTATGGTGTTTCTGATTGGACAAATAATGTGTGAGTTGAGAACCCCCTCATGTAGTATTTAGCTTTGTTTGAAATGCACAAGAGAAATGTTTGGTAAAAACAATGCCTTAATAGGACCATAGAAGAAGACATTATATATAAGTACCCAACATTGAAGTACTTAACCAGTAATGCAGTCATCGGTGCAACTGGATCCACTTACAGATGATAGCGTGTTTATTCTACTATACATACCAAGCTGTGCTTGGTATTTAAATTAATTTCTGTGCACATCTTACCTCTGCGATGGACTGTGTCATGGAGAGGTGGTGGTGGTGGTGTGGATCCAGACGCAGGTTGGTGAGACATAGGCAGAGGAAATGTTAGAATAGTCTTTAATAAACCAAGGGACAGAGGGAAAGGCTACAGACAACAAACTGGCAAATGGGAACTCAAACCAAGGGGACACAGGTGAAATGAATCAGTAAATCAAAGCAGGTGAGCTAATGAACAGGAAGGGCTACAATGCACAGGGGAGTTAAACTACAAAATAAAACAGGAAAGAACAAAAGGCATAAAAAGTTCAAACCATGACAGACTGGTCCAGGGTGTACCAGCCTCTCGCTCATTTATTGCTGGGAGAGGCTCCCTGTTAGACTAAATTGGACTAAGCAGTTAAGAAAATGGATGGATCTTTACCACTAGATGTCTACTTCTTACACATTATAGCTTGTAACAATAAACATTTGGCAAATAAATAAAAACTGTACTGGCTTTTGCATCATTACATGAAATAAGCAGAAAGTTAAAAGTGGTTATGATGTTTATCCTTGAACCCAAAATAAAAAAGATGTGATGGTATGGAAAACGCAAACAGCTTGGATTTTTACAAATCAAGATAACTTACTAATATATTTAGATTTGTTGTTGTGACTTTTTTACTCCGTTGTAGATTTGCTGCTGTGTTTGGGATAATTTTGTTGTATGATTCACTTTCTGCCACCAGGTTAAGCTGTCAGATACATAATTTTACATTTAACTCTAATATTCTTTGCGGTGCAGAGTTTAAACTTGACTCAATGACTCCAAGGCATCCATGCTCTGCTGCAAAACAATCTCATTGCCTCTCCACCACCGTGGAGTCCAACTGGTGTGAAGTGTTTTTGGTTTGTTTTTCCAAATATGATTCATGTAGAATATGTATAAAAGCCAAGCATCTCCTTCTTGGTCTAATTTGTCCAGAAGTAAATTTGCAAACTTCAGCCACACATCCTTATCCGGTTCAAAAGGGTTTCCCTGAAGTTTCTTATCACAAGTGAACTTTTTGTCTTTTTAATTGGTCTGTCATGAAGATTAGCTTTCAACATGCTAGCTCTGCCCTGGGGAGTGTAAAATGTAGATCTTTTATTTTGTTTTTTATTAAATCTTCACAGTCTGACCCTGTTCTCAGACTCATTGGAAAATTGGTAACTGCATTGATAATTTTCCATTTGAATAATCTTTCACACTGGAGAATAATGGATCCCAGATTGTTTGTAAATTATGTTATAACCCTCCTACGTCTATTGGGCACCAGCAGTGCCCAAAATCTAAAATCTTTATCAGACCCTTTATCTGGTAAAGTGTACTTTCTTTTTCACTGCTCTTTAAATCGAACTGCATCTGCTATTTACCTGTAAAAGTAGTTTTATTTCTAAATCCTTCCTGTCTTTGATAAGCTGATGTTATTTACCACACATATTAATTCTTCTCTGCATATCAGTTATTGGCTGAGTAATGGTTTAGAAACTAAATTGTGACATTGGAATTAAGTATTAAATGTGATTAACTAATTTCAAAAATTGCATCTGACTTAAAGTAAAGCGAATCATGACTGAAATTAACTCTGCTGTTTGGTAATTAACTGATTATAAAGCTATGATTACTAACTGTTTTGTTTCTTTAACGTGTCAAATTTATTCCACAAGCAGAAAAAAAAATCATTAAGTCATTGTGTTTGGAAATTAAAAGGTTCTTTAGAAAAAGCAAAATTTGTATTTATTTTTGCCTTCATTTATCATTTAGGAGGAAACTTTGCTTTATTAGACAGTCTATTTATTTAGTAAAACAGGATTTTTTTTTTTACTTGCATTTGTGCTGGTTCTCTTTCCTACTTCTGGAACATCTCAGCTATCAGGGGATTATAGCATGTGCAGTTTCCCATGTCATCCTGAAGAATTTAGTTTATTATATTTGTCATATGCTTCAACCCTCTGATGCCTGAAATATTGAAAAAATAAAACAATATCACATTTTTTCACATACAGTATTTTACTTCTACAGACATGTACAGAGATGCTTTTCTGTGTCTTTAATATTTGACTTTTCATTAGTTTATTTTTATAATCTATAATCTGTATTTATAAAATAATATATTGCCATATGTATATAATACGAATATTCTATAAAAATGGACTAGTGTCATATTTAAGTATCAAATTTGATACTATATTTGTTTATTCTTCAATGAGTGGTTATGTGTTGGGTGACTCTCCTTATAATGACTGAAGTGGCAAAATTGCAAATATACCATCCCTATTCATGAATATACTAGAAAACAGCCTGTAAATAGGTGTACATTGTGGTGGACAATATGCATGAAAAAAAAGGTTCAATATATACATAATATTTATTGTCCCCAGGATATGTCTCGTTGATGTTTACCTGCATTAGGAAGATACATGAAAACAGAGACAATGACATGTTTGCATGTTGATAATTATTTTTATTGCATAAAGACATTCAATCAATTTTAATAACCTTCTCTAGTCCAGTAGTCTCAAAGCCTGTTTCCTGCTCCAGAATGAGGCAGTAATGAAGTTATTGGTCTTTGCCAGCTTAATGGACATCCGAATGCCATCGGGCGGCACTTTGTGTAACTTGGAGAATGGAGGCCCAAACATCCTGTGATTGGAAGTGGATGTTTACAGCCAGCAAGAACATCTCTGCAGGGACATTGGGAGTTGATAAGTACAGGCAGGGATCTGGCACAGGGTGAGAAGACAGCAGATGTTATGCACAGGCTGTTTTCCTGGATAACTTCATGCATGCCAACAGATGTAATAGATGATGTCATCGCTTGTGTAAAGTTTACATGACTAACCACTTGAGTGAAACTCTCAGAGGTGCTACAGATAATAATGGGCCACCCACAGTTTGCACTGCTGTGTTGGATTTCAAACAGATCGATAATCAACTGTTGTACTTCTGTTGAGGCTCCTCACACAGCTTTAAACTGCATTCACCAAATAAGTAGGTAATGTTGTGATCTTACATTACTTTTGTCTTTACAAGCAATTGTATGCTAAATTGTTTTAAATTGTTTTGCCTCATGTATCTATTTTGCACTACAATAAATGCCTGTTGACTTTTCTATTAGTGCCTGTTGCTTGTTTAGCAAAGTTTAACAATGTTTTAAGTTGTGACAGATTTATAACATCTGTACAGCTTGAGCTCTGCAAGTCAGTATCTGACTTCAGACAGGAAAAAGCAACAAACGTAGAAGAACAGAAGTAGTTTTAATGATGGGCAAATTATTATTATTTTTTTTTGTTCATTTAAAACAAAAAAAAAACAAACAAAAAAAAACAAAAAAAACAAGATGCATGAAAGGTCCAGCTAGCGTTATTGATATTATGAATAATGGGAACTTCCAGGTGGCAGCTTGTGTGTGTCAACATCAGCAAAGCCAGAGATTATGGTGCACTAAAAGCGACTAATTTGGGAGTTTTAAGCAGCTGGCAGAGGCTACAGAACTATTTTTGTGGGAAATATTAGAACCTAACTAATGATGTGGCTTGTGAGAATCTCACACTGGCAATCGCGTGGCTGTTGGTGGCAAATGAAAGTGTGACCTTGTTGGTGGTGAGCCGTACAATTTGGGCTGCTAGCAAAATGATAACTTTTACTGTACATCACATGGATATTAGAATAGCGAGATTAGCATTTAACATTGGTCAGAAACCTTCTACACTATACACAACTCTGTTAGGCCAATAACAGGCCTACATTAATCTGTAACTGCTTTGGTTGTTAGCATACCAAAGCTAACTACGTTAAATGTTGAATTGACCTTTTTTTTTTCTTTTTTTTAAATATGATTATTATTATTATTTAGAGGCTGAGTGTGCGCTATAGCTGCTACCTTGTTATCATATATGGTTGTTATTTCACATTCAGTTTTGTCCCTTTAACCATACCATAAGAAGAATATTAGGCTAAGTAAATAAAAAAGCCATCCCCCTTTCTGTTCAGTCAAATAGCAAAGAGAAACAATACAGAAATCCTCTTATTTATAGAATAAATGTTGCACCCAACTGCCTCTGAATATAAATGACCATTAAATATGAATCCTCATGAATTGGTTTTAAATTAAAATGGCTTGCTTGGAGCAAAGCAACCTGCTTATTCATTTGGCTTGAGCGAGGACAAGTTCATTTCTGGGTTAATTGAGTGCAATATTTGACTAAAAACCCAACATAATTCATTTTCAGTGGTTTAATTATTAAAAAAATGTTTCCCTGTTGATATTTCCAGCATGTGTCTGTGGAGTTAAAGTAGGTCCAGTTTTTTCTTTATGCTAACAAACAGGCCGTTATAAGGCAGACAAGGTTAATATAAATACTGAACTCATTTAGAAAGTTTCCATTTAAAAGTAAAGAATGTTTTCTTGTTGTTGTTATAAGCTGCACTGTCATTTAAAGGATTTTGTAAATGGTGTTTTGTAACCAGTCACTTTGAAGTAAGAAACAAACCACAACTGCAAAGTGAGCCGCTACTAAGAAAGGCTTCTTTGACGTCTGTTTTTTTGTTGCCATCTGACATGATACATCATCTGTATTATGCATGACAACAGCTCTTGCCAGGAAACAGCTGTGGAACTTGGCGAAGCAGAACCGAGTGTCTGCATTGGAGTGTGTGGTGTGCATTTGTGCGTGTTTTGTGAGGTCCATGAAGTATAAAATAACCTGTATGAGCCTTAAAGTTTAGATTAGATTTTGCATTAATTCGCAGTGATGTTGGAACATGATGTATAACAGGCAGAAACTAAAATTAAAGAAGAAAGTATGCATCCTTCGTCGGCACTCAGTTGTTTTAATTAGGAAATAGGAACCCCAACATTTTTTTCCCAATCTAGCAGGTCTTCCATATACTGTGAGGATTTTGAACTACTAAGAGGAGCTGTTCTAGTCTATTAATCTAATTTTACTAAACAGAATACCATAAAATCTACTCTGTGGAGCACAAGGAGGTCCAATAATTAATCTTATTTAGTGGAATTTAATGCAGTGGTCGTTTTGTTTAAACAAAGAACACTGATCTGATCTGCAGCATTAGCAGCGTTGCCTATTCATGTTCTTTTCTACCCAGATTATTTATGTTAAATGATTTGTATTTTTTTCTGTAAATTTCATTAAGAAATGTTGGTTTAACTGCTGTGCTAGGATGGTGGTGGTTTTGAGGGTTCCACTCCTCTTTTTCTACTAATTCCCTTCTGCAATGTTTTGTGTTGTACCATAATGTGCCAAATTCATTCAATCTAATATTTTCTGATTGATTCAGGGGTTCATGTTTCCCCTCGCTTGCTTGTTTGCGTGTCATGCTGAAAGCACTGCTGCCACGTGAGCATCGTCCACGTTCTGTAAAAATATTGCTTGCATTGAGACCAGTGCAGAACTCTTGGCTAACGATATGCTGCTTTCATGGAAAGAAATGTCCAGTTGACTGTAAGTCTACTTGAGTAAAGACAATAGCAAATCAGTTGTTTTGCAAAGCAAATGTGTCCTACCTGAGGGATACGTTTCTATTTGAATTCTGGCTCATCTGCTATGCAGCAACCTTGAAATCTCTGTGGCCCCCAGCTTGGCTCCAAACAGCTCTGCAGGCCTCTGCTGTGCTGACATGTAAGCATAAGCTTTAAACGTGAAGCGTCTGACACAGTTTTCAAGTTTTTTTGTGACTTAGTGCGAGGATGTGTGGCTTAAAGTGGAACTATTATGTGCATTTCAGGCTAATTTATTTTTATTTCTGAGACCAGAAGGGCTGGGATTGATCGAGTTATTGTCACAAATCGCTTTATTTACTTCAGACCGACCCTCTCCGTAGGCTGTCAGATCAACCTGTGGGCAAAACGAGTGGATTGAGACTCTTCCGCATTAAGCCCCGCCTCCCGCCACTGCACTACATCGGGAGCGCGCACCGCACCTGCTTTCGCCGTCATTGTAACATCTCATAAACAGAAGGATTAGACTAATATGAACCCAATAAAAAAAAAAAATACAATGTCAACACAAAGCATACAGCCCTACATGTTGGAACCTGAATCAGAGCCTGAAAACGAAGTGGAAAACAGCAACCCACAGCAACGAATGCAGCAGGATGTCTCTCTTTGGTAAACTCACCAGCCATCGTTGGAAATAACTTTATCCCACGTTTTCCACCCGCCTGATGTATTTGTACATGCCCTTGTTAACCAGTAGAAGGTAACCAATCACCGAACCTTATCCCCCGGG
Source organism: Telmatherina bonti (assembly GCF_933228915.1). Lineage (NCBI taxonomy): Eukaryota > Metazoa > Chordata > Actinopteri > Atheriniformes > Telmatherinidae > Telmatherina > Telmatherina bonti. Next base: position 31,527,047 of record NC_136613.1, on the reverse strand, counting down.
ACGTCACAAGGATTTCCAAGTAGAAAAAATTCTCTAAAACGACGAGTTTTTCGTCGCCGTGGAAACTGAACGGAGAGCGTGCTGGAACTCAAACTCAAACATGCGTTTAGGTGATAAAAAACAGTGTCGTCCACATGTCTGATGAGGATTCAACACTGTAACACTGTAGAAAGCTCAGAAAACTCCAAATACCATAATAGCACCCCTTTAAGCAGCAGTAAGCATGCGAGTTGTGCTCGCATGACTTTCGGCAGGAAGCTGAAGCTTCCTCGGACCGGCAGAGTTGCATTGGCCTCGTTTGAGCAGTTTGTTTCTTCAGCTGTGTTGTTCTTTAATCAGCAAGCCAATTGCATTGTGGGGGCATTTCATTTCAGACTGACCTACAGTAACACTCACATGATAGCATGCTGGGCTGTCTGTTCAGACGCATGCTGCGTTGTCACTGTTGTCCCGCAATCCAGCCTTTGATTGCCCTGAAATTTGAGCGCAGTTGTTTATCAATCATTTGGATTGATCCAGAAGTGTATTGTTGTTATGTTCAAACAGCCATGTCTGGGCTTTTTAAGCCTGGGCTTCAGTGACCTTTTAGTCTGTTACCAGGTAAAGTGACTGATGGCGAGTACAATAGCAGCGCTTCAGGAGAGATAAGTGAGATGAGATGAGTGCTGTGAAGTGACCTTTATGAGGGTTTCACTCGTTTATTTTCCATTTCAGATCTGCAGCCGCTGAACTACTTACTGGTTCTGAAATGGCAGAGAAGAAACTGGAACGCTTTGGACAGAGGTGGATGGTGGCGCTCATACTTCTGTGCAATCCAACAATGGTAGGACGAGGTTTATCTATTATTTAGTAACTTATTTGAGACTAATTTCCTGTATATTATTTCATGTCAGAAATCTATTACATAATGGAAGTTGCTTAGTGAGAGGTTGGCCGTACGTCTAGCAGACAGCAGCGTAGATTTGAAGTAAAAATTTATTTGAACATACATTTAAATTGAGAACAGGAAAAACAAAACCAAAAGAATATAGAAGAGAAAGACAATGTCTTCCCCGGCTTCTTCAGTCACCCAATATGATCAATAATAATAGCAGTGGTTAGTAATGGAATAACCAATAACCATTATGATGATGAGAGGGAGTTGATTGTTTTTTCTTTACAAATACAACAGACACACAGTTGTGAAACACACAATGTTGCAAAATAAAGACTAAAAATGTGAAAAAATGCATTTACAACAATTAAAAAAAGGTCAAACTAAGGTGCAGCCATTCGCATTGACCTTGTTCACATCGTACATAAGACCACATGCCTCAGCTTCTTCTGATGGCATGATGAAGAATAGGACTTTTTTTTAAAAATCATTTTTAAAATTTGTTTGTTTTTTCTTTTCTTGTATTTTAACAACAACCAATTTAAAGATACAATATGAAAAATAAGAAAAGAGAGAATAAAGTATAAAAGAAATTAAGAAATTAATTTATTGTTTCTTAGGTTGAGATGATGATGATGGGCTGAAGGTTCTGAGAACATTGTGCTACAGAAAAATATGTAGCTAATTATTCAGCCAAACATAAATGATTAAAACAAAAGAAAATAACTGAGATTAAGTTGCAGATGCATGACAACGGACAGTGTTTTACGCTTTCCGATAGCACCAATGTGCAGTTAAAGACAGGATACATTTATTAGATAGTTCTAATAAATTTATTACATTCATTATTAACATTATTATTAATAATAATAATAATAATAATAATAATAATAATAATAATAATAAGATTTTATTAATATATTATTAGTTATCAATAATATTAATATTATTAATATTATTTTTGTTGTTATTATTATTATTTTTGTTGTTGTTATTGTCATCATTATTACATTTATTTACACTGCTGTCAGATAATAATTATGAGCATTGTGGGACAGATATTAGTGACTCACCTGAAGTTGATGTTGTCACATTTTTATTTGTGTTGTATTTATGCAAATTTCCAGCAGCTTTTGTTTTTATCCTCAGTTGCAGTTTATGTTTTTTTGTGTACTTATGAAGTTTAGCACGACTTGAGGTCTTCGTTCTATTTGTCTTTTCTTAATCATCAGATTCATGTAGATTAATCCATGACTTTAGTCTCAGACAAACTAAAGCAAACTTAAACCGAGCCTAACAAAGTGACTGAAACGAGGTGGTTTAACTCAGGTTGAGGCCTACTCCTGGTTCACTTGAAGATCTGTCTCTGAATTGAGTAAGACGTGTAAGCATTTCTTACAAACTAGACTTCATGTATATTTCAGGTATGCTTGCTTTACTTAACTCATCTCGCAGCCTTTCTTTCTGAGTGCACACAGAATCTCTTATGCAGATGCATTTATTCATATGCATTTGCTTGCTTATTTATTTATTCTCCTCTTTGTGTGCCATGTCTTGTCAGGTTTCTCTCCTAGCTACTGGAGGTTTAATTCTTTTTGTAGAAACAGATGCTAATTTCCCCTTTTTCTTCCTTTGACTGTTGTTTTTTTTTAAGTTGTACCAAAAAAAATATTCAAACAGTGTATCTGCTCTCTGTCTGTCTTGCAGTTTCTGGTGAAAGCAAGCATAGACCACAACGAAACCCAGCAACAGCATCCAACAAATGTCTACCATGACATGGGAGTCACCAGGAACAAGATAGTAACCGCACAGTTTGAGTGCTATCAAAAGATAATGAAGGAAAATACCCACAGCAGACAAGGTAGCTTTGATGGCTGTGAATGTTAAAGCTGACTGAATGGTGGCAAGAGATAAATTAAATACAGAATATACACTGCTCAAAAAAAAAAAAGGGAACACTAAAGTAACACGTTGTAGATCTGAATGATCTGCCGCTCATCCGGGGGTCGGGTCACAGGGGCAGCAGCCTAAGCAAGGAAGCCCAGACTTCCCTCTCCCCAGCCACATTTGCCAACTCTGCGGGAAGTGGGGGGGCGGAGTTCCTCCCAGAGGGATGTGTCTGGAACACCTCACCAGGGAGGTCCAGGAGGAATCCTGACCAGATGCCCAAGCCACCTCAACTTAATCCTCTCAATGCGGAGAGCAGCAGCTCTACTGTGAGCCCCTCCCGGATGACCGAGCTCCTCACCCTATCTCTCAGGGAGAGCCCTGCCACCCTGTGGAGGAAATTCATTTAAGACACCTGTATGAAATATTTTTATTAAAAAAAAACTTTGTTCTTTCCATAGTTGAATGTGCTGACAACAAAATCACACAAAAATGATCAATGAAAATCAAATGTATCAACCCATGGAGGTCTGGATTTTGAGTTATACTCAAAATTAAAGTGGAAAAACACACTATAGGCTGATCCAACTTTGATGTAATGTCCTTTAAACAAGTCAAAATGAGGCTCAGTAGTGTGTGTAGCCCCCATGTGCCTGTATGACCTCCCTACAACTCCTGGGCATGCTCCTGATGAGGTGGCTGATGTTCTCTTGAGGGCTCTCCTCCCAGACCTGGACTAAAACATCCACCAACTCCTGGACAGTCTGTGGTGCAACTTGGCGTTGGTGGATGGACCGAGACATGATGTCCCAGATGTGTTCAGTTGGATTCAGGTCTGGGGAACGGGTTGCAGGAACTGCTGACACACTCCAGCCACATGAGGTCTAGCATTGTCTTGCACATCGAGGGCTGTGCGGCCCTCCAAAGAAATACCACCCCACACCATTACTGACCAACTGCCAAACTGGTCACGCTGAAAGATGTTGTAGGCAGCAGAATGTTCTCCACGGCGTCTCCAGACTCTGTCACGTCTGTTACATGTGCTCAGTGTGAACCTGCTTTCATCTGTAAAGAGCACAGGGCGCCAGTGGTGAATTAGCCAATCTTGGTGTTCTCTGGCAAATGCCAAATGTCCTGCACAGTGTTGGGTTGTAAGAACAACCCCCACCTGTGGACGTCGGACCCTCATACCACCCTCATGCAGTCTGTTTCTGACTGAGCAGACACATGCACATTTGTGGCCTGCTGGAGCTCATTTTGCAGGGCTCTGGCAGTGCTTCTCCTGTTCCTCCTTGCACAAAGAAGGAGGTAGCGGTCGTGCTGCTGGGTTGTTGTCCTCCCACGGCCTCCTCCATGTCTCCTGATGTACTGGCCTGTCTCCTGGTACCACTTGAGCCACTTGTGTGGGTTGTAGACTCCGTCTCATGCTACCACTAGAGTGAAAGCACCGCCAGCATTCAAAAGTGACCAAAACATCAGCCAGAAAGCATCGGAACTGAGAAGTGGTCTGTGGTTACCACCTGCAGAACCACTCCTTTATTGGGTGTGTCTTGCCAATTGCCCATAATTTCCACCTGTTGTCTACTCCATTTGCACAACCGCATGCGAAATTGATTGTCAATCAGTGTTGCTTCCTAAGTGGACAGTCCGATTTGACAGAAGTGTGGCTGACTTGGAGTTACATTGTGTTGTTTAAGTGTTCCCTTTATTTTTTTTAGCAGTGTATAATATCTGCAGGAGTACTCGACATGTACTTTGCTTTTCTATGTCCAATCAGCTAAGATTCAGACTGTTGACTCACTAAATCTGCTGTTCCTGAAATAATTTCATGTTATTTCAGAGGCCATGTGTAATCGCACTTGGGATGGCTGGCTGTGCTGGGATGACACTAAAGCTGGAGTAATATCAGAGCAGCACTGCCCGGACTACTTCCAGGATTTTGATCCTTCAGGTGGGATCTCAGCTTACACTAGCCAAACATGCTGAATAGGCAGCCTTTTTAGTATATTGGCTTTCACTCTGAATAGAGGTCAGGTTTTAATCCTTAGTTTGCTTTTTTAAAGTTCAGCTTTGCCTAGATTGAGATCACCTGATTTCCCTTGCTGAATAATACAACACTACTCATGACTAATCAAACAATTCTCACAGAATTCCTTCTAAAGTGCTTCTAAGGTTTCATACACTCCAAGGTTCTCTACAGATTGTTTTATACTCAATGTTTTATTTTTAAATTTTCAGCAAGTCATTGCCATTTTTCAATGCTAAGTAAACAAAAACATTCACTGTAGATGCAGTATTTTGTAGAAGCAGGTTTTATTCCTAAACTGTGTTTTGTTGAGTATTTTTTAATTTGTTTTATAGTATTTTTAACTAAACCTTACAAGTGACACAGAAGTGACAAAGCACTGATTTATATCATTGGCGGGCTCCATCATAACCTTGTGGCATTTTACACAATGGAAAATGTCTTCCTGCTAGGATTTTAAATGTTATTAAACGAGCAACAATCTTGGAGGCTTGAAATTGCATCATTTGATCATTTTAATGATAAGAGTTCTTATTGGAAATGAATGTTTTCTGTGGCAGATAAGTGTGCTATTAGTTGGCTTGATGATAAAGTCATTTTCATCCCTGATCTTTCAGTTTCGCCACCAACAAAATTAAATGAAATTCTGAACCTGTGTACATCACATTTGCCTCTTGCATTTTTAACTGATAACAGCTTGGATCTTTGCTATTTTGGCTTATTGTTTCTGGATGTAATAGCGCACTTTATTCAGTTAATGAAAAGATAAAACCTTTTGATTAATGCTCCTTTTATAGTCAGTTGTGGCACCCTCACCTCCCCCGCATCACTTAATTAGGTGATTGTATAAACTTCCAGATTTTTGTTAACTCCTTTATTCAGTTAACTTTTCTTCTTTTTTGGCCACTTTCATTCCTGTTGTTTATTTTGTTGCTGGTATGAAACTCTTGATTTTGTTTAGATTATCCAAATACAGTTAAATAACATGATTTAAGCTGTTTTCATGTCTATGACGGTGTTTATTTAAGTCACTTCAGTGAAATGCGACAGAAAGTAAACACCAGAAAGACTGTTAAAAAGAAATTAATACTGTGAGGAAGGTAATTTGAGTTATTTTCAAATTATTTCCTTCAGAAATTGTGACAAAGATTTGCACTGATAATGGACACTGGTTTCTGCATCCTGAGAGCAACCGGACATGGACCAATTACACCCGCTGCAATGAGCACACCAACATTGGCAGAATGGTAGGTCTTTTCATTAAACCACCACATATACGGTGGGAAGATGTGACTCTTGATTAGCACTGACCTTTAATTCAGTATCTGGACAATTACTGTACATTTGCAGTGAGAAGACAACACTTAAAGGTCATCTTGTCACTCCAAATCATGTTGCATTAAGTTCAGTAGACAGTTACTTCAAATACCCACAATATACTGAACTGCATAATCTGAACACTGATTTTATTTTTGCTCTAGATTAAATGTGCTGAAAAGATTTTGTAGTGCCGCTAAATATGTTGTTTTTGAGCACAAAGAGGCATGAACACATGGATGACCAGACTTAATCAGATTACGTCACTTCTATCTCATTTGCTTCCAGACCGCAATGAATCTTTTCTACTTAGCCCTCATCGGACATGGACTGTCGCTGACCTCGCTCTTCGTCTCCCTTGCTATATTCTTCCATTTCAAGTGAGTCTTAAGTTCCTGATGTCAGCGTGTTTCATTGATGGGAATCTTTTCATGTATTATTCAAGCTGTGAAGTAAAATCTTTTTTTTTTCTTTTCTATATCTTTTGCAGAAGTTTGAGTTGCCAAAGGATCACCCTTCACAAAAACCTCTTCTTCTCATTTGTTCTCAATTCTGTCATCACCATTATTTGGCTGACTGCAGTGGCAAACAACCAGGAGCTGGTGCAGAGGAACCCGGTTAGTTTATCAGTTGATTTTCATCTATTACTCTGGTTTTCACAGTTCTTGTCTCTTTCAGTGTGTAAACTGACTAAATCAGCTAAAAAAAACACTGCTCCAAAAGAGCCCTGCTGTTTACTGCTGCCATCTGCCTTCATTATGGGTATGTGTTTTTCTTCCTCAGACCAGCTGTAAAGTTTCCCAGTTTATTCATTTGTACCTGTTTGGCTGTAATTACTTCTGGATGCTGTGCGAGGGAATTTATCTGCACACACTCATCGTGGTGGCTGTGTTTGCAGAGAAGCAGCACCTGATGTGGTACTACCTCCTGGGTTGGGGTAAGTGAGGAATTTTGGCACATCAAACCCAATTAAAGTCTGTGCAAGCCTTCCAAGATCTCCTGCAGTCTTTAAATTAAATCCTCACTTTCATCTTTTCTTCACAGGCTTCCCTCTTATTCCAGCTTCCATACATGCCATTGCTCGGAGTTATTACTACAACGACAAGTAAGCTAACTGTCTAGCTAACAAATAAATTGCCTAAATGCAACAAGTGTAGCACTGACAGCAACCTCTCTGATGAATCCCTCTGCTGAAATGTTCTAGATTACTTTATAGGCAAACCCATCTGTGTAATAGGTTGCATGCCTCGTGATGCACCAGTAATGATGTGTAGACCTTCCTGTTTTCTTCTTCTCTTTATTGTAGCTGTTGGCTTAGCTCCAACACGTCGCTACTCTACATCATCCATGGTCCCATATGTGCTGCTCTTTTGGTAAGAGGGCTCACACTTTCTCCTGACACCAATCACTTGCAACATATTAAATCACAACATGTTTATTTAACCAAATGAAACAACCGATCCCTTCTGTGTTTCTCTTGCTACACTGTTTTTCTTGCGCAATGAGCACAATAATCTGCTTTTGTGTTCCTGTGAGTGGAGTCTGTGGGGCAGGAGGGGGGGGGATCTAGGCAGAACAGTTTCATAGCTTGTTTAATTGTGTTGTTCTTGTGAAATCTATTCATCTGCTCCTCTGAGAATCCACCTTGTGGTCCCAGGCCTGGGGTCTGTGTTAGTTTTTACCTAATCACTTCAGTGGGATGTGCTTCAGTGAAAACTGGTCCCATAAGAATCTCTTGCCTTTAAATGTTCAGGTTTTTAGAAGAACAGCTAATTATACAAGTCACTGTGGAGTTTCATTAAATCTTACCAAGTTTGTTAATAAGTTGTGCAGCAGACAAATTTCAGGGCCTTAAAGAAAATCATAATGCTGTCAAATGATGTTTTGAACATACGTGATCTCAAAAGCATTTAATTCTGTTGAAATAAACCAAAATTAAGACAGTCGATTTGGATTTTAACCGTTTTTAAAGAGTGACTGTAAGAAGCCATCACTTTTAACCTTTTGATATATTGGGCCTGCTTCGCTGTTTGCTGATCAAGTGTTTGGTTTCATCCTGCCAAAATCTACAAAGCTCTCTACAACACTGACGTACATTCATCTATCGGCAAAAGCAATTAGTCTGTTTTGACAGTTTTATACATGTCACTTAGACACAGGATGAATGGACAGGGTGTAAATTTCAACTTTAAAATGAAATGGTGGTCTCTGGACCGACAAGTCATAGAAAGCTTTGTTTGGCCACAGTGACTGTTCAGCAGAGACCAGCTTCTCATACCAGCTGTGTGGCATGAAGGTGGAAGTGTTATGATGTGGGACTCTTTCACTGAATTGCGGCATGGGCAGTGTGTAGGCTTTTATTAAATTATTAATGTAGCACCTTAGCAAGAAGTGTTCTAAAAATTAGTTTAATTTCTGAAAGAAAAACTCACAATGATCCCAGAAATAACGTGATTGTGACAAAAGTAATAATACATACAAATTCTAATAAATTTAACCAGTGAAAGTCAGACGTTGCTTTTCAACCATGCTTTAACAGAATTCCATAAAAAAATAAACTCCTGAAACAGGGCTCATAGAAGGCCACTTTAGAATAGTCCAATGTTTTCCTCTTGGCCATTCTTGGGAGTTTTTAGCTGTGTGTTTTGGCTCATGGTCCTGTTGCAAAACCCATGTCCTGAAAGACCAAGCTTTCTGGCACTGGCCAGCATATTTCTCCCTACAATCCCTTGATACGATTTCATATTACCCTGCACAAATTCAAAACACCCTTTGCCAGATGCAGCAAAGCAGCCCCAGAGCATAACAGAACCTCCTCCATGTTTCACAGTAGTGTTCTTTTCTTTGTGATCATAGAGCTGATTGTTATGATGGAGTGGAGATGTGGACCCAAACGCAGAGATGAGTGAAGCAGGGGTGTAGGTTCCAGAAGGTTTATTTAAATCAAAACAAGGAGCTCAGAGAACGAACTACCAGGCACAAATAAAGGGCAACAAAATGATCCAACAAACACAACTGAAACAGAGGGGTATAAATACACTGAAACAAAATGAGACACAGGTGAAACAAATGAACCCAGGTGAAACCAATGAACAGAAAATCAATTAAGCTAAACAAGAACCAAGAGAACTAAACAGGAAAAACTACAAAATAAAACAGGAAACTAGAAACTAAGGCACTGAATGAAACCACCACATCATAACAGAAACCACCACATCATAACACTGATGTGGTGAAAAGTTCCATTTTTTCTCATCTGTCCATCTGTCTTATTCTCCCAGAGTTTCTTGGCTTGTCAACATGTAGTTTGGCAAATTCCAATCTGGCTTTTTGATTTGTTATCAACAACAGTGTCTTCCTTGGTCGTCTCCTATTAAGTCCACGTTGGCTCAAACAACAACGGAAGATGCAATCTGACACTGATGTTGCTTGAGCTTGGAGTTCACCTTTAATCTCTTTAGAAGTCTTTCTGGGATCTTTTGTCACCATTCGTATTATCTGTCTCTTTGATTTGTCATCGGTTTTCCTCAAGTGACCACATTCAGGGAGATCGGCTACAGTCCCATGGATCTTAGATTTCGGAATAATATGTACAGCTGTAGTCACAGGAACATCAAGTTGCTTAAAGATGGTCTTATAGCCTTTACCTTTAACATGCTTCTCTACAGTTTTATATATATATATATATATATATATATATATATATATGCCCACTGACTGATTACAAGATTGTAGACATATGTGATGCTAATTAGTGGACACACTTTGGATTAACATGTCCCTTTGGTAACACTATTATAGTGTTTTCGAGGGGTACAATAATTTTGTCCTTGGTTTGTTTCATGAGTTTATTCTTTATATAATTCTGTTGATGCATGGTTGAAAAGCAATGTCTGGCTTTCATAAATTTCATAGAATTTTTATTATTGCTTTTGTCAGATTTAAGTTATTTCTGTGACCATTTTGAGTTTTTCTTTCATTGATCGAAGGATACCAACAATTTTGTCCACATGTGTAGCCTCTGATTTGTGCCAGAGTGCACATATGTGTTCACATAGACCAGAATGCCAGTGTGAATGCACTATTAATCCCACTGAAAGGCCTTAGTTGGGATTTAAAATGGGAAGTGCATGCAAGAAAATGTTTAAAATAGTACAGCGAAAGGGGTTGGGGAATTTCAGGCGGCATTTGTCAAATAATGGGACACAAAGAAGTCATCTTAGGCAAATGTAGGCCCTACTTTTCCTAGAATGTACCATCACATCTTTGTTTTTGTTGAACAAAAACATAAGGACCTGAATATAGGTCCACCCCCATTCACAGCATATTTTGTTCTGTTCCAGTTTCTCCAAAAATCTGAATATAATGCAGATTTGCTCTCTCCAGGTCAATTTGTTCTTTCTTCTAAATATCGTGCGAGTTCTCATCACCAAACTGAAGGTGACCCATCAAGCAGAATCCAGTCTCTACATGAAGGCAGTGCGAGCCACCCTCATCCTGGTACCTCTTCTAGGTATCCAGTTTGTCCTGCTTCCATACAAGCCAGAAGGACGTGTCTTCTCAGAAATATATGACTACATCATGCATATACTAATGCATTACCAGGTGAGATGATGTTTAGTGGTCATTGTGGAGGCTTGGGTTGCAGGGTATTTTTAAAGGCTTCTATTATAGAAAACAACAAAAAAAAAAACATTGTTATGTAAATACATGCCCAGTTTATATTTTTAGAATGGTATTCAATGGCCGGCGCCTGTTTCCTGAGAAAGCTCTTTTGTCTTTTAACAAGTAATTTATTAGGAAACTTGATTTCAATGTCTCTCTCCCCCATTCAAGGAGGCATTTATTTTACTAAAAGGACTGTCTCCTGGACTTTGACTTTATTATTTCCTTTGCTTTTAGTGAAAGCTTAACATTCTTAGGAATGAGACATTGTTTATGTTGTAGTCCGTGGGAGAACAGCAGGAAGGAAGACATGAATTATCTGCGCTGAATAGAGCTGAAATGTTGAAGAGTTGTTATCGGGTCATCTTGAGCTGTTTCAGCTTGGCCAGTGCAGGAACAACATCTTTAGCAAAAAGGCTGCATTAAAATGCATTTATTTGCAGTTTCAAGCCTTACGTCTTCATAGCACTTTTAGGATTAACAGTGTTCTCTGGGAAAAGACAACTTGCTACGGAACAGTAGTGTAGAACTGAGTCATTCCTTTTGCTTCAATTTCAGGGTCTGCTTGTGGCCACAATCTTCTGCTTTTTCAATGGAGAAGTAAGTAGGGGTTATGCCCTGACATTTTTTTTTAGACCTTCATGCTCATGTACATACAGTACTCGCCACCCATCCACAGACTGCGATTGTAGTAACTTTATAAAAATATGTTTTTGTTTCATAAAAATATTTTATATTTCACTTGAAAAAATAACTAGATAAATAATTATTTATATAGAAGAACAGCAGAGAAAGAGGTTTTTTAGTTAAGAAACGACCAAACAGGTTGTTGTCCTGTACATCCAATCGTATGCTAGGCTAACCTCTTGCTGTTAGCTTGATCACACACTCTCTCACCTATATTTTCAGATGCATAAAATATATAAGGATATTGGTACTTCAAACAAAAAGAGCATTTACAACATAATTTATAAAACTAAAGCCACTAGGCAGTTATATGGCTAAACTAGCAAGGCTAGCTTTAGCTATCTGAAAGTAGATAGATAGATATATGGATGGATGGATAGATAGATAGATAGATAGATGGATTTTTTTTTCAAGATGGATTATCTTATTCTGTTTTATTTAGTCATTGAGAACATTTTTTGCTTGCAATTATGACAGTGAGTATTAATTAACTGAGGACATATCAATGTTTTTCTTTTGTCTGTAATTCAGAAAAAGTTCCTTTAATACTGTGAATATGATTCTTTCTTTTAGGTCCAAGGAGTGTTGAGGCGCCATTGGAACCAGTATCATATTCAGTTTGGCAACAGCATAGGGAACCACTCGGATGCCCTGCGCTCAGCCTCCTACACGGCTTCTTCCATCACTGAGGTGCAGGGCTGCTACACCATTGACAGCCACACAGAACACATGAACGGCAAGGGCTTCCACGATGCGGACGTCTCCATCTTTAAATCAGACAGTCCCTTCGCCTGACCTCATCCCCCTTCTCAAACTCATCCATCCCTAAGATCTGCAGCATGTTTGGAGCTCCGTGGCATGTAGGAAAACTCGCCTCTTCCTGCAGATACAATGTCAGAGGAAACAAGTGGGGAAAAGGATTGTACACACAGACTCTCACCCACCAACAGGAAATGAACACTTCTGTCATATTAACACAGGCCCTTTAACAATACCGCAAGGTGAGCTTGGCACAAGCATTCCTGCACTGTGTTTTGTCTACAGTTTGCAACTGCGCAGCTACATTTGGACAATGACGCATTCTAGTAATCTCAATATTTTTTGCTATCTTTCTGCCTAAAAACCATTCTGAATGAATACATGGTGCCTGTTTGTTCCTTTCTTTGGCATCAGGTTGTTCATAAAAAGCATTTGATTACACTGTAAATTCTTTCAACATAGTCGGTGCCAAACTATGAAATCTACCATTAACAAACTTTATATTTCAACAAAGAAAAAAATGAAGGTAGGAACATTAAACAGGTGTATCATAATATATTAAAGTGCTATTATATTGCCTATTTCAAATGTTAATTTATCTGAACACGCTATTGTCTATTAAATAGAAACAGAGTAAATACCAAACAGTATTTATTAAGGACAATTCGCTTCGTTTTTCTCAGATGTTGAGTTAAATACTGATGTGACTTATGGCCAGCTATAAATTAACTTTTAAACCATTTGTTTTTCTCTTCTTAGTTTGATTATTTGTGCACAGTCAATGTAGTATAACACACACACACAGGTTACAGAGATATAGATGTGGACATGGCTAATGATTGGGCACAGCCCAACATGCTAATTGTTTAAAGTAATTGTACTGTTACTTGTAGTGCAGTCTTCATTTTTTTAACGACATTATCAGGAAATGACTTGTTTTGTTTATGCTCATTACACTTGAATGTACAAGGTAAATTTAAGGAGCTGACTCTATTGGACATGAGCACATCACATTCCCTTTCACTGCGGTCTTCATCCTCATTCTTCATGAATGCAGACATGTAACTGAGCTATGAGCCGCACTGGGTGAAAAATGACAGCAGCACAATGTTGTGAACATCCAGGTCCGAGGATATGATTAGGTTACAGGAGTCTTGCTTAGGCGATTTTAACATTTGTGAGTACGTATCCGTACAGTAGCTACTCACAAGTAAGGGTTAATATTTCCATCTGCTTGCAGAAGTCATGATGTAACTCCATCGCTGTGCAGATTTACTGTGAAAACAGACCGTTTATGCTCCGTTTTATGCTAGTTTATGCTAAGTGGGGGAGTAAAGTTTGATGACAATGCAGTCTATTGATTCAATTGATAATGAGTCAGTGTTTGCTGATGTCACAAACTATGATTTGGATTTACATAGATTCTGGATCCAGCAACTGATATATCACATGCTAATTGACATGATCACTTCCAGTCATATTAAATAATGAAAAGCAACTAAAAGATCAAAATCTGATTGTCTTTCTGAAATCGGAAAATTAAATTAGAGGGGTTTTTTTTTTCAATCCCAGACTGTCCCGCATTGTAGCTTTAAAATGTTCACATCATGTCAAAGATAATTCAATGAATTAATTTCTTTTCATACACATTAATGCAGGGTATAATGTGAACTTTACTCCTATGTGAAGTCTGAAACCAAATGTTGTTGGAACTTGCACAGTCTGGCTTAGTTGTCGCCCTCAGTACCAAGCTCCTGTTTTAGATTGACTTGAAGATAAAATAATTACCGTATTTTCTGGACTATAAGTTGCTCCGGAGTATAAGTCACAGGAACAGCTAACCTATGAAAAAAAGCGTGACTTGTAGTCTGGAAAATACGGTACCTAAGATTTTGAATCTTCATGTCTAAATATGCACTTGTTCATATGTTTACTGCCTTTAACTATGAAAACAAATTTATGTCCATTTTTAAATGGCCCCATCATGTTTTGTAAATTCAGGTCACTGGAGTCTCAGCAGACTGGCTGCTTTCGACAGACTTTAGGTGGATAGTGAAAATACAAGCAAGCTTTAAGGCCAGCGAGGTGATTCCAGTGGACTTATTTTTCACTTTAAAAGGAAAAGAAAATGATGAGCTGCATCAGTAAAATCTGGATGTGAAGCAATCAAAACATGTTTACTAAAGATTGGAATACAGGAATGTCTAACTCTCCTTAATTTAATATATTAAAAATCATATTTTGTCCCTTCATGTGTCGAATGAAGCAACATATTTATAAGTTGTTGCTGCTCTCTACTATGGAAAGTGAAAAGGGGATGCATCGGTTCTTTGAGCTGCATTCTCTCTTATTTTGTCCAGCAATGGTCTACATTAGCAAAAACTGACTGCTTACTTTAAACCTGATAAGAAATATTGCAATGCAGAAATATAATAAGATTCTTCAGCTTTCACAAGACGGTGGCCATGGAAAGAAAACTGACATGAATAAAAATGCTTTTTCAGCTGCACAGTTTTAACAGACACATTGCCGTTTCACATTGTCACATCCCACACATCTTTTCCTTTTGTTTTGTAGCGTTTTCATAACATATTGTCCACAATGCTGGGAACAGGAGTCACTGTCGGCTGATGTAAATATTGTTTTTGTAAATCTAACTTCTCTTAACAGAGAAGTTAAAGATGTGAGAGTGTATGTGCATGATTTCTGTATGCAGTATTTATGGGTATGCTATACTCTGGAGCATTCAACCACTAGTGCAGTGTTTTAGAAGGTGAGAGGTGACGTTCTGAATCATAATATCTTAACATGCTACTGTATCTGTCTCCCCCTCATCACCTCTTATCACCACTGATTGATTGCGTCCGCTTTCCTACCGGTATCGATTTGCCTCGGATGTTGGAATTTAGATCAGGGTAATTATGTCAGATTTAATTTGACCACATTCACATTGCTAGCTATGATTTATCATACTTGTTATTATATTGTGCTGTCTTTGGTGCCATGCAGCTCCTTCCCAGCTCTCCCGGCTTATATTTTGTTGAATTTTCCAGTTTGGTAGGGAAGGAACTACTCAGTTTGCCTGTTAGAAAGCACGAGGCGAATGACCTTGAATTGGTCCAAAGAAACCATCCTCCAACTGAATGTCGGTGGCATTTCCGTATAGCTGGCTGTTGGCTCATCAGACTCTAGGTCTTTAATATAACTGTGATTACACAACAGGAAGAAACACATTTTCTTGGTAAATAAAGTCCAAAGGCAGTGGCTTCATATCAGACGTGTAAACATATTGATTCAAACAGTGTGAGATCAGCCTGACTTTTCCCACGCCGTTGATGTCTTTTTATAGCACACACGAAGGACAGTTTGTCCTCATAAATTTACGACCTGCGTTTATGCCTGTCAGAGTGCTGATTTCACCATGTGGTTCATTTGCAATGATAGAATTCTGATGTCTTCATCGAAAGTCACGTTTTGTTCCTGACGCATCAGAAGCATTTATGAAGCTAAAGTAATGTCATTAAAACCTGTGGAAAAGCCAGAGACTTTTGGCAAGTGGAGTAAATCTTGTGTATCATTTTTGTTGTGTATTTATGTGTTCAATGTTTTCTCTTGACTCTTCTGAGAGTTTGTGACACTTTAGTAAAATGTTGCAAAGTATAACAAAAGCATTGAAATCGTCTGTAGTTTTTTGTTTATACTGTACTGTATCTAACTTTGATAGTCTTGACACATCGACTCCACACTGCTTTTTGAATGTAAATGGTTTTGTTTTATTATCTGGATGTGAACAACATCTATCTATCTATCTATCTATCTATCTATCTATCTATCTATCTATCTATCTATCTATCTATCTATCGTGTCTCTTTTTTTTATCATGTCAGCGACTTAGACAGTGTTGCTATCTTGTGTGTATGTGCATACAAATACAGTATAGCACAGAAAAAACCCTCAGTTCTGCGTTTTTCTTGTTTTTATTTCCATTTCCTGCAGTTGTCTGTCCAGGTTAACTTGGCTAAAATGATACCATTGCAGTGATACGTGGTCCATGTTTGAAGGCCCATTTGTGAATGTAACATAATTAATTAGGCCCTTAGGGAATTCACGATATTGCAACTATAAATGCAAGTTCGGCCCATCCTCATGGTTTCTGCCCATCCTTGCTGTTCAATAACCACAGCTTTAATAAATCACAGCTCTCCATCTTCTTTTCTGAAATACGTCATGAACTTTGCTTCTTGAAGCATCAGTTGTCTAAAATTGTTCTATAAAGATTATTCCTGACACTTTGTCAGTGTTCTACATGAAAGTGGAGCAAAGTGTTTTGCCCTGCTTGGGACGTTGTGGTGGACGACAAACCAAAGTTGTCAATTGTCAAACAATTTTTCTTTAGCAAAAAACACAGTCGGAGAATCACTGAAATGCATGAACAAATGAGAAAACTTACCTGGATTCAGTCCATATTATCCAGACCTGCTGAATGGATCAAAAAACTCTTCTTTTCAATTTCCTTGATTTGTTTAAACTAGAGATGTCCGATATAATTGGCATACCAATATTATTGGGCCGTTATCGACATTAAAATGGAACACTGGGAGTTTTCAGTATTGGTTTTTACTTTTTTAATGACACAACTGCACATGTTATATATCAAACTTTTTAGCTAAGTCTCGTCTTGTTTAAAATGACAAAATACAAGAGATGGCATGCATAGTTTTGCAGATAATTTTGTTTAGCACAACTCTTCCCAAAAAATATCTTCATTGGTATCGGAAAAGGGACAATTGGAATTGGACAAAACCGGTATATTGGAAACCAGTAAAAAAGCCTGTATTGATCATCGCTGACAAGAACACTTTGCCAGGAGGTGTATTACGCAGACCAGTGTGCTTTGTAGATTCAGAACTTTTAAAGATTTATCTCAAATACCACCACAACTTTTGTGGCAACCATCACAATTTATTACAGCGAAACCCAGGAGGCACCAGTACTGCCATCTAGTGGTAAAGTTGGAGATTGAACGCCACCTCGCATTGCTGGGATCCCTGTCTCCTAGCCTCCTGACCACCGACCCGTGAAACACATTAACATGCAGCCCATTAGTTCTTTTTTGAACTAACACCGGGCTGAAGCAGATACCTTACCCTGTTTGGCGACGTGCTACACGGTGCAGCTTCCTCTAGAGCCAAGGAGAGAAAACAGAGAAGAGGCAGCATGAAAAAAAATCTGCTGTAGATGAGGATGAAGATGGTTGAATCTGAGGTGAGCTACAGTACTTTCTCCATGCTGAGGTCATGTCCTGACAACAAAAAGCCATTAAACCCAGTAAACCGTATCTATATGAGCCAGTTAGCGGTGAACACACTAGCTGTTCACAAAGTTGCAATAAAGTGATGATGCCGCCTCAATAAAAGCTGTTTTATTACCCAGTGAGTTTGTCTCCCTACACTTATTAAATGAGTTGATGATGACATAGTTTCCACCTGGAAAAAGCTGGTTAACTGGTTTTATTGATTGGTTAACTAGTTAAAGCAACAGGTCCTGAATACAACTCTTTTATGTCTTCCTGAATCAAATCATAAATCAATTTGGATCAGTTTGCAACATCTGCCAATCATAGATGATTGAGCAGACGGTACACTGTTGCCTTGTTTGTGTATTTTATTTATATTGATCTTTATCTTTTTATATTATGTTTTATTTAATGAATGAGGCATCAACTGAAATGGCACTCTAAATTTCGTTGTACTTGTTGCAATGACAATAAAGTTTATTCTATTATTCTATTCTACATTTTGTTGGAAGGAAAACAAACAATCCAGAGGAGAGTCAGTGAGGAAGAGGAGAGCAGGCATCAGACACAGAGACACCGTTTCTACACGTGGTTTTCATCTGATACATCATTTCTCATGTCGATTCTATTTTCTTTCTCCCTTAAACACAAAGTAGGATGAAAGCCGCTTTAATGTTTTATTTATTTATCTATGTGTATTATGTGTTTAAAGGATTTGCACAGTTTATGTCACGTTTAAGGAATAGCAGAGATTTTTGTTGTACATGATCCACTTCTGTTCCAGTCTGCCTCTGATATGGACTGACAGCAAGTCAATGTTTGAGGCGTATTCCTGGCTCTCCCTGCCACATGCCGAAGGGTCCTCGGGCGAGACACTGAACCCGTTTCCTCCCACAATGTCTGTCAGGGTGTGGATGTGTGACAGGAGACAGCTTATTCTAGTCGTATGTAACAACAGATGGACTGAATGTGTGATGAGAGCAATGCGACATGTAGTATAAAAGTCTTCTGAGTGGTGAACATGTGACCAGAGATGTGCCATATGAATATATCTCATTTACCATAAATAGGTTATTTAGACAGTAACACTTAGTTTAATAAAGTGACAGACAGGAAACTTCTTTCCCAAAATATGACATTTTTCCTGCAATGGACAGGCGACCTGCCCAGTATGTTCCATTCCTTGAACTGGACGAAGCCGTGTAGAAAATGACTGAATGTATGAAAATTTTCAGATATTAATAAAACTGTATTTTAATGCACTGCACATTTAAATCTTAAACATTGCCTCACATCTGTTGTGAAAAACTTGGACAGACACGTTTCCATGCAGTTTGAAAGCAGTCCAGCGTTGATCTGAGCAATAAGATTTTCTTTATGTGAGCGTTGCTGTGGTAAACCCCACTGAAGCCATGCCTTGCATGGTTTCATACACTCTGAATCCAGTTAAATTTGCTCCCACAGTTCATGTACAACCAGACAGACTTGGAAAAAGCTTAGCATCAGAAGCACCTCATGATGCTGTATTGCTGGTAAACAAAATGCTGTTCTGAAAGGATTCATGTTGACAAACATTTCAAGTGAGCACGCTTCAAATGGAATATTTCTATGTTTAATATTATTTATGAGATACATGCATTTTCAACTTCTAGTTCCCTAACAGCACAGCAACACACTCCAGTTCAAAGCTTTGAGCATATTTCCTGAAACACAAATAATCTGTGGAAAGTTTCTATTATCTGCTATGTAACGCAGAAGCCCACAGCTGCAAAGCAGAGAGCCGCTTTTTAACGTTGAACGATCTCTTCACAAGCATGCATTCATAACGTCGCTTCAAAAAGCTGCTCTCTAATGAGTTCAAAAGTTCATCCACTGCTGTTTAACTGCACAGCAACACAAAGACATTCCACCAGCAGCCTGCTCCGTATCTCACCCAGTCCAATTAACACTCCCTGCACAACCCGTTTTCTAATGCTTCACTGCATAAAGGAACCTGAGCTGACATGCACAATTCCTTCATCCAGACTTCCAGCATGTGGTTAAGAGATAATGTCACCCCAGCAAAATCTGTACAAATATGTTTTTCTCCCGGTGCTGACAGTTGTGAAAGAAGACATTCCTCCAGTTTTATGGAGGCATTTTGTAAATCTTCTGTCTCTGCTCCTTATGTGAGCAGAACAAGGAAGGGAGCCCACTGCTGGCTGGTAAATGGGGAGGAGAAGCTGCTGTAGGGAGCTGCCACCTGCATTTTGTCTCAAAAACAGACACTATGTTCGCTCCACAAACCACAAGAAGGGAAACAAGACTGTTTTTCTTATTCACAATGTTACAAAATTAAATTTAGAAAGATATATTCAAGATTTTCCAGATGAAGAAATATTAATTTCCAACAAAATCTCAGCACTGCTTTAAGTGTTTATGATTTATTCACCCATTTATAAAACATATATCTGCATAACAATAATATTTCATCATGGTGGCAGCATAAGTCACCCAATGATGGAGAAGTTACATCAAACCATTGCATTATTCAGGCTTCATTGAGCTCTGTAATAAACGTGGAGTTTGAGCTCACAGCAGTCAACTTTTTAGTTCACATTTACTCTCTGGGTTTGTTATTGACTGCAGCTGCTGTTTCCAGCTTTACCAGCTACTTACTACGCAGCAACAGTTATCTAATGAAGAAATACCTCCAATTATGTTGTTTTATAACCTGAGACATAGAAGAATGGCTTTCCACGTCTTCAGGTGAGGTAAATACGGCCATGTCATTATTGATTTAAATATACTGAAGCCAAAATGTAGAAGCAATGAATGAAAAGCTGACTATGCCCCATGATTTAGTACTTTATGATGCCATTTTAGCAGCAATAACCATCCTTCTCTTGTCATTCTGGATGAAGTTTAGCTTCCTCTTCTGTATGTGACTTTTTTTTGCATTTATTTATGTGGATTTATGCACTTCAGGTCCAAACACAGCATTTCAGTCACGTTGAAGCTACTTTATGTTTTATCATATTAAACATATTACTATTACATATTATATCTTTTTTTCCATGCAATGAATGTGAATATTCTTACATTAATCTGTAGTTTAAACTTTTTTTTTTCATTTTAAAAAATATTTAGTCCTATTTTACTAGATTTACTCACCAGTATAATTTATTGTTGTATTAAAAGCATTTATTTCAAGTCCTGATGTTCTACAGTTTTATTAATATGTCATACTGCCCTTGTAATAAAGATATCAATGCACACTGTTTGGTCCTGCATTTCATTTAAAGGGGTGAAAATAAGTGCACACAAACCAATGGTTTTGTTGCAGTTAAAATGTTGGTGTCGCTCTTCCCTGCACAGGATAAGAGGGGGATGATCGTATGTGTCACCAGTAAAACGCCCCAGTAAATAGCTCTGAGCCCTGGTACTGTAGAAATCTCAGAGGAATTTAGCATCAAATGATGAGGAATACAGTGATTTACGCCTAATCACAACAAGGACCTAAGATGGTTTTCTTAATATGTAAAGAAAAAATACAGTTTAGTGAAAATACAAGCTTGAATTTTGCTTTAAATCTTATAAATAATAATTATGGATGTTCTCTGACGTCCTCTTCACCCCTTAAAAAATGTCAGTCAAAAAATGTCAAAACACCCAGTAGTCTGTACTTTCACTGGGGATTTTAACTGAGTTACGTAGAATATAAAATGCTATGACATCCATAGTTGAGAGGATAAAGTCATGATTTGCCTCAAAGAAGGAATGTCTAGCGACTTTCTGAAAAAATGAACGAAGGTGAAAATCAGCAGGGAAGTAGCTTGTTCCTCTTGAGAAGAAAGATTAGCAGTTTTGTTAGCAAGACACACAAATAAATAAACATCAGAAACTCAGATTTATTACCAGAAATCATCTGACACAAAGATTTTGTGGACCAAAACAGAAAGTAAACTTCATATCAGGACTTTCTCCCTTTCCAGTGATCGACAATGAAACATTTGGTATCAACAGACTTCTTATAATCTCAGAATGATTAATATGTCACTGGCATCATTCTATCTAAAAAGATTAAGGAATGAGACTTCAAAAACCAACTGACCTAAGATAATTACAGTGTCCAAATTGGTCAAACAGGGAAAGACTATTTCAGTGAGTGATGAGTAACATTAAGTCTCATACTGGTGGCACATTGGAAACCATTGGAAACCATTGGAAACCACATTGACTTATAAGAGCTATGTGAGTTTGAAAAAGGGCTGTACCCCACGGCTTGTGTTTGGTTTACCACTGTTTTAGTTCATAGTTTGCTATATTTCCAGTCTGCTCCTGCTTTATTTTGTAGTTTTCCCATCATGTGTTCAGCTTGCTTTAAGCTTTCTGTCATTGGTTCACCTGGTTTGCTTTGTTACTTCAGCGCACCTGTGCCTTGTTAGACTTCCTGTGTATAATTACTCCTTGGATTTATTTACTCTGCACCGGTTAATCATTTAGGTCATGTCATGTTTCTGTTCACATGTCTGTTTTGCTTAATGTGAGAAACTGATTTTCTAATTAGTGCCATTATTCCTGTGTTTTGCCTCTGGAGCCTGCACCTGGGTCTCCTCCTCTGCTGAATCACAACACCATAATTATTACTTAATCACTTAGTTCATTGCATTAATTAGAAAAAAAAGCCAAAGTTATCAGATTGTCCCATCAATCAGAAAGCTCCTCCGCCTTCATGTTATCACATCCAGACTAGAATAAGTTCAGTCAGAAAGGAGGTTCAATGGCCCAGTGGGCATTTAGTGGATGATCCATTTCAGAGTAATGTGTTGAACAACACATTGGTTTGAACACATTTCCACCAAATGATTCTTTTATTTTTCTGCAAATGACAAAGTAAAGTAACTGAACAATTTACTTGAATTATGCTGCTTTTTCAAACAAGCCCCAAATTTCAGCTCAAAATGACAAGACCTGAACACATTTTTACCATGGCAACCACAGTTTCCAAAATTGAATCCATATTTGTAATTTATACCCCTGATTAGATAATGAATTCTCTATTTGTTTACTTTATTTTTGGTTGACAACAGAAATAGGATTTTTCATTTAACATGCCTTTTTTCTTTAACCATTAAATGTATTATTTGGTGTTTCAGCAGCAGGTAAAATCAGCTGAGCAACGACCAGCAGTTGGAAAATAACGTTGCTCATTTCATAAACATAATAGGTCTTCATGAGAAAAAAAGATCAGCGTGTGGGGACCTGTGCCCCAGCAGAGGCCTATGTGTAGCAACGCCCTGGGACCGACACATGGACTCAGTGCTATCTGATCACCTCCCTCTTTCAACGCCCACGACGGAGGAGGAAGTAGGGCGGAGATCTATGGCCAAATAAAAACATTTACTGTGACATATAATGATAATTGTTGTTGTACATAAAAAGGAAAACAGCCAAGTTCACAGGAAAGATGATGACCAAGACTGATTACATTTAGAGAAACTCAGAAATAATCAGGCACAGGTCACACAAGCAAGATTTAAATGACAAAAGGAAGAGAAAATATGGAGAAATCTAGGTCACTGCATCTTTTTCTTATGGCATGTGGGGACATATCTGACTGAGACACGATCAGGGTTTATCTGGTAACAACTACAGGACTCATTTTCCTCACAAAACAACATGTAGATGTCATCCTGTCTTGTTCTCCATCAGGGTAATCTGGCTTTCTGCACTTTATTTACATCTGAGTGTTTAATTACTGGTTTTAACCCACTACAGCTGCTACAGAGCACATCCAGACTGGTTTCAAGGAAATGCTGTCTGGAAAAGACTCCAAGGGATCAGACCTCTTCAACAATCCGTAACTGCACTGTGTTTATCTCCAACTCTTTCTGAAACCTGACATGCTTCTCTATATGTCCTGCAACTTCCAAACACCCCCCCCCCCCCCCCCCCCGCCCTCCAAACTTCACTTCACAGCTTTGACAGGTGCAGACATCTGAGAGTCTTAGTGTTGCCTCTCCCTGAGACTGTGTGTGGGGTGAGGGGTCCAGCAAGCCTTTACATTCCTTGGGAAACCCTCAGGAGGCTTTGGTGTACAGGAAGCAACATAAAAATGTGTTCTGTGGGAATATGATGCATCACTGCAGACAGTTAGATAAACTTATTGATGTATATCTATCTCTCTACAGAGGAGTCAAAATTATTCACTAGACATGCATGTTGGGTTAAATTTCAGCTTACTACAGGCAAGTCGCTTTGGATAAAATAGTCTGCCAAATGACTGTCAAATAAAATAACAACATCCACTGCAAATTAGGTTTATTGGCAAAATGTGCAAACTAGCAGCTGTTTGCATTAAACACAACAAACAAGAACCATTTAAACAACTCAACACAACCAATACTATGAGTAGTTTCTCCAAATTCAACAGGAAATGACAGTTTCAATGACCAGGACTGTGATATAGATGGAGTGGAAAATCTTCCCACAGGTCAAGTACTCTGAGTGCTGAAGAGATTGGAGTCAGCTGATGTGACCCTGCAGATGGACTAAACTAGTAAGAGAAGAAGAGGACACGCCATGACCCTTTGCTCAGAGGTAATTTGAACTGAGTAGTTTCGTCAGAAAAGGACAGTTGGACTGAGTGGGCAGTGGTTCGGTCAGTAGAGATCTATTTGTTTGCGATACTGTGGTCTTATGCATCTTTTGCTGTTGCAATCAGCAGCAGGTACACTTCCCAGCAGTGTTTTTCATGAATACATATTAGGGAAACATGTCTGCCCATATTGAGGATTTCTTCTGTTAAGAAAGGGGGAAAATTATATTGAATACTTTTGGATAGTTGTGTAAATTTCAACCCATGCTTATTGTTTGATAAAGTCATGGTTAGCAGCTTTCAGCTTTACTGGTCAGGCTGTGAAACTATTTTACGTGTGTGAATCTAAATTCAGCTGGTAGAGCTTCCAGGAACTGCTAATGCACATCAGCCAGAGAGCCATTTGGCAGCTGGTGCTGGAAGGTGCACTGACAGGTGTATCGTAACAGTGGCACAGACACTGCAGAAAGTGAGAAAAGAGGGATAAGCTGTGACTGAGCCTCTGCATGTGTGAAATTAGAGCTGTGTGTGTTTGTGTGTGTGCACAGGTGTGTGTTACATGTTCCTGTCTTTTCATTTAGCATAGTTTTATATGTGCATCTTGTAAGTATTTTGGAAGTGTCAGGTTTGTGCAGTGCAAATATTTTGTTTTCAGTCGTAAAAACTGCACGTTGGCAGCTTTGCATGTTGCACATTTCATATCCATGGCAACAGGGACACACTCGATGTATAATGTAACAGCCATACTTCCTTTGCCCTTGGATTTGACACCAGAGGTTTAGGGATTTAACTCCTTGCTAAATCCGTCACTTGGAACCCGGAAGAGATCAGCACTTCAGCTGGCACCAGAACCACCAGGACTTCTTTCATCTGCTCCAACAGAGTGGGATCAATTCCAAGTCTGCTTGTTTGCTGTCAAAAAATAGATCTGAGAGATGAGAGGTACTGAACTTAACCCTGAACTGATGCATGCAAACTTTAGCCACAGGTTACATTAACCAATTATAATGTTCTAAGATGCAGATGCAGAAACTATAAATACCTTTAGTTTAACTGTGTTGTAGTTTTAGCAGGGAGCTCGGGATGAAGGGGCGACATTGTAGGTTAGCTGGTCGGTTTGCCAAACTTTATGCCATCCATCCGTTTCCTCAATTGTCTGTTCCAATTCAGGATTGCGGCGAAGCTGGAGCCTATCCCAGCAGTCGTCAGGCGAGAGGCAGGAACACCCTGTACAGGTTGCTAGTCAACAGGGCAACACAGAGATACAAACAACCATTCACACTTACTATGGAGAAGGAAGCGACCGAACATCTTGCTGTGAGGAGTGCTAACCACTGCGCCACCGTGCAGCCCCAGCTTTGTTCTAAATGTATAATCAGAAGGTTAAAATTTAGTATTTGTGGATTTTTCTTTTATATCTTGGATTTGAATCTTTCCCACAAATATTTGTTTCTTAACCTTAGAGCTGCACTACATACTTTCTCTCAGAGATGCTATCTGGCATTAATGTTTCATCTTTCAAATCCTGTAGTGTGAACTCTCTCCAGCCATTAAAAACAGTTTTTGTCTTAATTCTTATTTTATCTTTCTTTTGCTGTCTTCCTCTGACAGTGGTTTCTTGCATGCCCTTGGTGAATCAGCCACATTGCGTGTTCTAAATGGCAACTGTGCTTATATTCCCTTGCTAGCATGCAACATGATGCTTAAAGCTGCAACATCGGGCAGCGTCCTACCAGGAAAAGTTGTGACGTGTTATTTCTCAGCCTTGGGACACCGCTCATTGAAGCCTCCATTAAATGTGTCTAACTTTACTGTGACATCAAACGAGTCAAGAATCAAAGTTTTAAGGTTTGAAAGTTACAAGAGCATCTTTAAAAAAAATGAACATTTTTTTCTTTACAACCCATCTCAGAGACTTTTTGAATCAACCAAACAACACCAGCTAAACTAGTGACATCACTCACTTGGTGATGTTTGCTAGTTTTACTGTAGTTAGCTTAGCATTGTTTAAAACATAGTTTTTTTTTAGTCTCGCAGAGTATTAGACAGATTTTGGCTTAGATTTCAGTAAGTAATGCTAAGGATGCATCTACACTGCTTATGTGTTCCTTTAAAGATACACTACAGAACTTCTGCCATTTTCCCCATCACGCACTTTTCAGCGGCTAATTTAGCATTTAGCATCCATCTTACATCCTACCTTACCTGTTAGCTCTCCCCAGCCAGCAAAAGATGATCTGACAATGACTCTTAATATATATATATATATATATATATATATACATATATATATATAAATATATATATATATATATATATATATATATATATATATATATATATATATATATATATATATATATATATATATATATATATATATATATATATCCACTTTCATACACCTATTTGTTTTGTTTTGAGTTTAAATTTTTTGACCTTGTGCGTGACTAAAAGATCTTTACCCAAATTATTATGAGAACATTGTATCTTTTTTTTAAAAAAAATCTGGTTCTATGTATTTTTAATAAAACTACCTAACAAGCTGCTTTTAACATGTTTAGTTTTTTAACAGCCTCATGTAGACAAAACAAGGTTATATCAACCTTGAAAAACAGTTCAAATTTTGAGACAGAACTTCAATAAAGATGCACCCAGCTATTTTACTTAACATTTCACATTTTTCCATGAAATTATCGACAGACAGGCATCATTAGTTTTACTTTAATATGTCTAGACAAGCTGTAGATGGATTGCTGTTAACTTTACAACCAATGATCTCTGGATATTATCAGGACACCGTATCTTTCTTCTTTTGCTGTCTCAAAGAAATTTTTGTTAGAAAAAAATGTGACTAAAAAAAACTAGTGACATCATTCATAACTTGTGAGCTGAGGGTTTTAGCTTAGTTAACTTTGTATTGTATAAATGTTTGTTGCTCTTGACTCTTGTAGACAAAACAAGGTTTTTCTAAGTGAAGCCTTTCATTCTGGTTGTCACACTGGAATGTCCAACAAGTCACACACTTCCTTTAGTTCAGCACATAGACGGGAGAAGAAACTTTCTCATGGTGCTGATTGTTCAGGACGTCTGCAAACAAGACAAGTGGCAGAGCGTAGCTCTCCAATCACATGCGGAAATGTGTGGAGATGTTTGCCCACTACTGAGAACAC
The DNA here is from genome assembly GCF_933228915.1 of Telmatherina bonti. Lineage (NCBI taxonomy): Eukaryota > Metazoa > Chordata > Actinopteri > Atheriniformes > Telmatherinidae > Telmatherina > Telmatherina bonti. Next base: position 31,499,783 of record NC_136613.1, on the reverse strand, counting down.
CCGAGTCTTCCTGCCATTGTGAAAAAACTGTCCCTCAAAGTGCAGACTTTCTTTGCTAATATTCATAGAGATAACAATACAATGGTATATTTAGTGAGGAAACCATATTTAGGAAGAGCATTAAGCTTGAAAACTGATTGAATATATATATATATATATATATATATATATATATATATATATATATATATATATATATATATATGTATATTTTAATGTGCATTTAAAATGTGAGTCCAAGAAGTGAGGTGCATTATGCTTGTTTCAGCAGATGTTGATTAAAATTATTTGTTGTTATTAGCTCTTGTCATGATGCATTTTAATTTTTTTTTTTTTTAAATCAATCATGTACCAAGTTTTTACTTGTAATTATTTAATATCTATTAGAACTAAGGCTGCTTACAAGTTCACAACAGTGGAAACAATTCCTGTGATCCCTTTTGATGTAAGATTATCTTTAAATCTCACAGTGTAGCAAAGCAGGAGACACTTCTAATGTGCAGAGTGAATTGATCAACATACTGTTTATTGTGTAAACATGCACTATACGGTTTTAATGCACACTGCAGGGTCTAGAACACTGCAATGTGGAGCTAATGTAAAAGAACTCTTTTATGTTGGCCTCGATGTACTTTTACGCTAAACTGCATTGTCAAGCTACAGCGTGTTTGTTTCATTCATCCACCAAAAGCCAGCTGATCCCAGTCAGTCCCCATGGTGAAGCCCATAACAGAGTGACATAACAGTGACTTAACTTGCAGAACTATATGCAAAAATAATGCACGTCGGTTGGCATTAAAATTCGTACTGATTATAGTTTAAATGGTATTTTATCTAAGGAGCAAAACAAATGTATAATCTATGCTTTAAATCTTGACTTTGACAATGTATCTCACAAGATAGAGATGTTAAACTATCCCCAGTTACAGCTTTTAAAGACGGACCCCTCCACCTCAACCCCCAGCCCAGGATGTCAATATTAAGGCCTGCTAGATAAACATCCTGACCGCAGCTAAAGAGCCTTGTCAGGCACAACCCTTGTCAGTTCAAACTAGATGAGGACTAAAGTCATGCTACTAAACTCCACAAGGATGAAAGAGACAACGGCACTGGGTGGTTGTTAAATGACCTGCCACCAGTCCTTATCTTAATCCCCTTAAAGTCTATTAAAGTAAATGATACTGATAGGAGGAGACACTGATCCCATGTGAGAGAACTGGAGCATTGAAAGTTTGTTGGAGTTAAACCACCAGCTAAGTAGAGACGAGATCTCAGTAAAAGAGAAAAAAAAAAAAAAGAGTTCAGGACCTTGGTGTTCTTATGCATGCTATTTTCCTCTTGTGTAGCTGATTAAGAAAATAAAAATAGAATAGAGTGTGGTGGCTGCAGATATATTTTCTATGTAAAAGATAACAGCTATAATCCTGAGATTGGGCTGTTTCCATGACCAACCTTTCCAGTATGCTGAAGGACATTTTCCCACAGATTGTTTGTTCATGCAAGTTATTATGACTCATAATGACAGTCTAGGAAAATGGGACTTTAATTCTTCATGATAATCTATATCATTATAAACAAATAATTAATAATTGATCCACTTCATTACACAAACCCAATCGAGAAGAGACAAAAATGTTTTCATTTATTAATGTGTCACCAACTCATTGGTTTCCATTTCACATAGTAGTTGTTTTGTTTTATTATTTTTTAAGTCTTTAATTTCAAGCTGTCATCTGTTCATCATCTATGCTTCTTCCAATGCAGGATCACTGGAGCCTATCCCAGCTGCCACTGCGTGAGAGGCAGAATATACCAGTCCATCGCGGCGTAAACACAGACAGACAAACAACTACTCACATTACTCCTGGAGAGTATTTAGAAACACCAGTTCACCAGCATGCAGGCTTTTGGACTTTGGGTAGACGGGTTAGAGTTAGGGAACCTGGAGAGATCCTGCAAACTCCACACAGTATGATTGTGTTGGAGATTTGAACCTACAACCTTTTGGCACCACCATGCACTCCACCAAGCTCATTTTAGATTCCAACCTTTAACAAGGGAATGGTGTTGCCTAAGAAGTAACAAACATGTTTTGTGTCTGGTCGTTATATCTTAGCACTGAACCGGTTTCCATCTCTGCGTATCATGATAGTCTGCTTCCTCCTGCCTCTTCTCTTGCTTACAACGGAAACTCTATAAAATGGTGTTTGCTCAAATGTGAAAATGGTGCCCCATCCAGGGTGTACCTTGCCTTTTCGCAACAATGATAACATGGATAGATTCCAGCTTCCTAGCGTCCCTGAATTGGACTGAGCGGTTAGGAAAATGGATGAATGGATGTAAAAAGCTTATGGTCACTTAGCAATGAGTTCTGCATGACCTCCTGCCTCCTGCTCTCCAAGAGAGGGAGGAAACACATAAAAGTGTATAGATGTGAGGACATGTTGACAATGAATTCATCCCTGGCTGAATGAGGACACATTCTGTGCCTTTGTGGTTGCTGAGCATCAAAACAACACAAACAGAAGATGACTGACAGTGCCACTCTTAGTTGGTATTACTTAATTAAATTCCCCCTCATGGAGAAAATGCCATTTCATCAGCAGCTATCTCAGAAATGTGTTAAAACCCAAAGGTGTGAAGAAGGATCAGGTGGTGAGTGTTAGACAGACCTGTGGGATCACTGTTACAGTTAGATGAATGTCACCGCAGGACATCGTTGCCGAGTGACAGACTGTAACATCCAGAAATGATAAAGATTGTTTGCTCTGGACCTTTTAGTTTTTCACACAGAATAATCTGTTCTTAGACTCTGAAAGGCAGAGCCACTATGTCCAATCTGAGTCTGACAGAGGAAACAGAAATCCAATCCTGTGGAGTGTAGGATGACGACGGTGATGGATAAGGAGATGACTGAGATGGCTGAGACGTCAAGGAACATCATATGAAGAGGAGATGACCGTGGCAGTCTACAAAGCAGGGAGACGGAGTTACATTAATATTTAAAGAAGGCTAAGGGCCGATTGACTCAGAGAAATTAGGCAAATCCATTTCAGGAAAATTGATGATGAAATTCCTCTGACTAAACTGGTCAAATGAAAGAAAAAATAAAAATTATAGAAAAATTCACACAACTCTTATTTAACAGACACTTTCATCCTGAGAAACTTACAAGTGAAGATACACCAGGGGCCATTATAAACTCCTAATAAAGGATGTTTTAATATGCTCTGCTTCTGCTTTCCCGAAACACTCCCCTCCCGTGAGTGGTTATTAACTCATCTTACTGACCTGTGACTGGACGAACTTTCCACTCCTTATAAGCTGGTTCTGCTCCCCATTCAGCACTAGTTCATCTGCTTTCATGTGCTATTTTGGAGTCAACCTACGTCCTGTTAGGAGTTCTGGCCTGTTAAGGATTTTATTAGTAATCTTTGTTTTTCTTTTGCCGGCCCAAAACTGTGGAATAAGCTCCCCCTCCATGTTAGACAAGCTTCCTGACTGTCCACTTTTAAAATAGACCTTAAAACCCAATTTAATTCTGTGGCCTAGCTTGGTTTTCATGATTGATTATAGTTACTTTTTAGTCAATGTTTTTTTGTTTTAATTCCTTATCCCTTGTATGACCTGTTGTTTTATTGTGTTATTTATTTGCCTTTTAACTGTTTTAATATGTTGTTATTTTGGCTGATTGTGTACAGCACTTTCTTTCAACCCTGGTTGTTTTATAGGGCTTTATGAATAAAGCTGATCCAACTTTGATGCAACATCCTTTAAACAAGTCAAAATGAGGCTCAGTAGTGGGTGTGGCCTCCGTGTGCCTGTATGACCTCCCTACAACGCCTGGGCATGCTCCTGGTGAGGCGGTGGATGTTCTCCTGAGGGATCTCCTCCCAGACCTGGACTAAAGCATCCAACAACTCCTGGACAGTCTGTTGTGCAACTTGGCGTTGGTGGATGGAGCGAGACATGATGTCCCAGATGTACTCAATTGGATTCAGATCTGGGGAACGGGTGGACCAGTCCATCAATGCCTTCGTGTTGCAGGAACTGCTGATACACTCCAGCCACATTAGGTCTAGCATTGTCTTGCATTAGGAGGAACCCAGGGCCAACTGCACCAGCATATGGTCCCACAAGGGGTCTGAGGATCTCATCTCGGTACCTAATGGCAGTCAGGCTACCTCTGGCGAGCACATGGAGGGCTGTGCGGCCCTCCAAAGAAATGCCACCCCACACCATTACTGACCAACTGCCAAACTGGTCATGCTGAAAGATGTTGCAGGCAGCAGAACATTCTCCACGGCGTCTCCAGACTCTGTCACATCTGTCACATGTGCTCAGTGTGAACCTGCTTTCATCTATGAAGAGCACAGGGCGCCAGTGGTGAATTTACCAATCTTGGTGTTCTCTGGCAAACGCCAAACCTCCTGCACGGTGTTGGGCTGTAAGCACAACCCCCATCTGTGGATGTCAGGCCCTCATACCACCCTCATGGAGTCTGTTTCTGACTGTTTGAGCAGACACATGCACATTTGTGGCCTGCTGGAGCTCATTTTGCAGGGCTCTGGCAGTGCTCCTCTTGTTCCTCCTTGCACAAAGAAGGAGGTAGCGGTCGTGCTGCTGGGTTGTTGTCCTCCCACAGTCTCCTCCATGTCTCCTGATGTACTGGCCTGTCTCCTGGTAGCGCCTCCATGCTCTGGACACTACGCTGACAGACACAGCAAACCTTCTTTCCACAGCTGGCATTGATGTGCCATCTTGGATGAGCTGCACTACCTGAGCCACTTGTGTTGGTTGTAGACTCCGTCTCATGCTACCACTAGAGTGAAAGCACCGCCAGCATACAAAAGTGACCAAAACATCACCCAGAAAGCGTTGGAACTGAGAAGTGGTCTGTGGTCACCACCTGCAGAACCACTCCTTTATTGGGTGTGTCTTCCCAATTGCCTATAATTTCCACCTGTTGTCTATTCCATTTGTACAACAGCATGCAAAATTGATTGTCAATCAGTGTTGCTTCCTAAGTGGACAGTTGGATTTCTCAGAAGTGTGGTTGACTTGGAGTTACATTGTGTTGTATAGGGGTTCCCTTTATTTTATTGAGCAGTGTATTTGCATGTGCATATCCACAGATTTTGACTGAGTTTAACAAAAGGAGCCCAAGAAAAATTTCTGCATGCTAATGGTTCAAATAACAAATGAAACAAATGCCTTTTATCTGCTGTACACCCGCACTGCCATCACCACAGTAAGATAATAATTCCAAGCTCACTTGGAAAACTATTCACAGACTTGTTTGCGCTGGAAGTTCGGTTCAGTTTTGGAGGTGTGTGTGAGGTCGGATAATGTGAAGCCAAACTCTGGACCGCATCAAAGAGGGAAACTAGTTTGTCAAAAAAGATAGACCTCAGTTCGCTTTCAGTGAACCAAATGCAGGAAGTAGCATAACAATAATCCTGATAGTACCATAAAGTGTTGAAAATGGAGGTTGTCCTTCATTTATGAATAGATACGCATGTTTTATTTTTTTCTTTGTTTTGTCTTCTTTTTATAGTAATTCTTAAGGCTGCACTGCCTCAGGTGAGGAGGAAAATACAAGAAAGGCAAACTCAGACTGGAGGAATCTGCAACTGAACTGAGTCTCCAGTCGTTCTGAGTTGAGGGAATATTAGATGTGAATATGACCTTGGTCACGGGGAGACTAACTTTTCAAATTCCACTTCCACTTTTTCCATTTTCCAGCTAAATCTTTGATGTTGACTTGTAAACAAACCTTTTTACAGTAGTGCTTTAGTATTAATCACTGTAAAGGGGTCCTGATATCACCAACAATAGACACTCTTTCCAGTACAGGAGCACTGGAGAATATATTGCAATACATTATAAAGATTATTTCAAATATATTCAAGGCCTCTCTGGTCAGACATCTTAAGTGCTCAGCCAAACATTTTTTGCCAACTAATAGCGGGAAAGTGAATTAACAAGCGCCAAATATATAAGCAGTTTCTTTAAACTCAGATCACGTTTCCAGGAAAGCACCAAGTTTACAGAAGTAGCAGAGCTTTCCCACGCTGACTGGGAGCAAATACATCTGCGTTTATCAGTCATTGCAAGAAAGAGATCATCTGCCACTTCAACCTTCACAACTGTCTAATATGACTTCAAGACACTGAATATTTGCCAACAAATGAGGTAAAAAGAGAAAAAAAAACCCAAAAACAATAGATTAGAATAGACTTTAAATGTCATAATGTGTCACACATTCAGACTGTAATTGCAGAGAGAGGCTCGTAGCAAGTCTGAGAACAGGATGTCTGCATAGCTGAGGTCAGAATAAAGTGTATATCACAGCAAGCAATGTTCCACATAGCACTGGCAGGGCATTAGAGATCAGCTTACAAAGCTTCAGCCTGCATGTGTACAGCAGTTTGTGTCGTGTACCAGCAGTTCACTTTTAATGGACTGCAGTGACAACACACACACACACGGCTTTTTACATATTTATATGATTATAGTCAAATTTCTGTGAATGCATATGTAAAGGCTGCCTCCCACCGTCCAACCAATTGGATACTCTAAATTGTCTTGAGGAGTGAGTGTGAATGGTTGTTAGTCTCTCTGCATGTCCTGACAAAATGTCCAGGGTGTATTCTTCCTGCGGAGAATATATATATATATATATATATATATATATATATATATATATATATATATATATATATATAGTAATGAGTTACCGTGAGGATCCATAATTACAGCCATACACGAGGAGTTCTGGACAAATGACCAATTTATTGGCGAAGGAGTATGAGCAGAAGATCAATCTGGGTGACTGGTCTGCAGAAGAAACCAGGCTCCAGCTGGGAGGGAAACGGAATGGCAAATTACTCGTCCAGGCAAAGACAAGGTTCGGAGATCCAAAGACAAGCAGGGTCGGTAACCAGAAGATCCGAAAAGTAGCGGTGTTCGTCGAGGGCAAGGCAAGGAGGGTAATCCGGGGGCATAAAGCAGAGGGTCGGCAACTGAGGATCAATCCGTAGAATGCTGGAACACAACTAGACATGGGTCTGATTATTATCTGGCAGAGAAGGAGAGATTGGAGGGAGCTTAAGTAGGCAGTGAGAAAAGGAAACCAGGTGAACTGAATGAGACAGCAGAGGCAATTAGGAAGCCAACAGGTGGATCGAGTTACCAATGATGAGCGCCAGGAGATCAGGGTGGCAAAAACATGACATATATATTCATTCATTCATTCATTTTCTGAATGAAAATATTTTCAGGGTCGCGGGGAAGCTGGAGCCTATCCCAGCTGGCTTTGGGTGACAGGCAGGGTACACCCTGGACAGCTCGCCAGTCCATCGCAGGGTCACACAGAGACAAGCAACCACTCACGCACACTCCTATGGGCAATTTAGAGTAACCAATTAACCTAACGTGCATGACTTTGGATGGTGGGAGGAAGCCAGAGTACCCGGAGAGAACCCACACATACACTGGGAGAACATGCAAACTCCACACAGAAAGGCCACTGACTGAACCCCTCCCCAGCCAAGGATTGAACCAGTGACCTTATATATTTTATAGTTGTACAAGCCAGTTTAAAATGGAAGCAGTCATTGTGCTCCATACCATATCGTTATTATTTATAAAACACTTTAAAACAACAACATGGTTGACTGGTGGTGTTCAGTTTCTTTTTTCTTAGATAAAAAAACAGACACAATTACATTATTAAAACCAGATATAACCAAAGAGAAACAACTGTAACCAGATAAAATAATAACAAAGACAATTATTGGTCACTCTCATCACACTAGGTTGAAGAGCAGGGAATACAAGTGAGTTTAAAAAGAAGAAGAAAATGAAAAAAAGAAACAGAAATTGAGTAAGCCTTTGGAAAGTCCTGATGAAGATCTTCCTCAGGTTCCGATTGGAAAAGGCATGATCACCTCTGTGTTTCCTTTATTGCTTTTAACCCACTAGCAATATCTAATTAGCAGACCACACTCTGTGACCAGTTATATGGCTGCAGCAAGACGTACAAGTAAGCACCAGCACAGGCATAGAGATAAATTATTAAAAAAAAAAAAGAATTTTTCAATGAATTTACAGGAACTCAATGAAGTGAGGGAAGGGTATATGATATGCTAGCCCAAAATAAATGTTCTGATTGACAAATAAACCCCACTTCCACGTTTCCTTTTGGCTGAGATGCAAACTCGAAGCAGCTGACCACAGACATTTACTACAGTGTTGCTGTGCATAAAGTAAACGAGAGCATCTAACCAGCAGGAAACACTAAAAGTGCTTTCCACAGCTGTTATTTCCATTATTTGAAATGTCTGAAAGCACAATGCAAGATCACGAATGAGTATTAAAATGCAGACGCCATCATTGTGACCATTATGCTGAAAATCGTTCCTCCCAACCTTTAAGGCCTTTGAAGCATCAGTCAGCAAAACAAAAGACCAAAAAATATGTAAATTGGGGAAGAAACGCATGTCTAAAAGGAAAAGGAAAAGCCCATAAATGTTTAGCAGACATGTATGTGGATGTTATATTTGTGATTGTAATCACTGTTTCCTGAACGGCAAACCATTTTCCTTTCCTTCTCCCAAACAAATCAAATCTTCATCCATTTGTAATCTTTTGCACATCCCCCTGATAAGATGTTTCTGTAAACACTGGATGGACTGCTTACAAAACCCCTACTCCCTCCTTTGTCCTTTGCTTGTACTTGACTTCAATTAAGGAAATGATATTGAATTCATGTTGACTTTGACGTAAAACCATTAACAGGCTTTTTAGTAGACGACAGTTGGAGAGAAAATACTATTCCTTTTACACGTCAATCATAGAGGTCCTTTTGGCTGACTCGAAGCATAAATGGTATATGATGAACATCTCTGACAAGAAAAATACTTGTAGAGGAGGCATCTCTGCAACACATATGGATTTAGTTAAGAAGTCACAGAACCTCGAATGAACATGGCCTGCAGATGGTTGTCTTTACAGCTTACAATCCTGCACCATGCATGAAGAGCCCCGTCTAACCCCAACTCTTTCCTTTGGTGTTCCATCCATCCAATAGCTAAACCTGCTTCATCCTGTTCTGGTTCCCAAGGGGGAGGAGCTTATCTCAGCGGCCATTGGATGAGATCAATCTAATGTGTTTAAACTGTGGGAGGACACTTGTGCACACTCATCAGACCCATAAAGACCCAACAGAAAATCCAAGCAGAAACTTGCTTCCTGTGAGGTCCATGCTGCACCAACTACTCTGGAATTAGTTCAGTCCTAAAATCCCTGGGATTTTAGCCAATTTTAGTCTAACTGATGACAGGTTCAGAGAAGTTTGTCTCTAATGAGACATTTTGGCCACATTTACATGGGAGTTTTACTTCCTCTTTAATTCCAAATGAAAATGAATCCTCTTTAAACTGATGAAAAATGACCATGTAAACACCTAAAAGACAATTCGGAATTAAACTTAATTAAAATTTATTAAACTTTATTAAACTTAACAAAAGTAAGTGGCTGGTTAATTTGCATTGTAAATCTGAGTTGCATACTTCCTCTGTCATGTAAAGGTTTATTCTGCTCTAATTTAATTCTGATAGTTCTGTGCATGCTCGTCACCTTGTCCCGTCCAGATGACACCCACATTCTGCGCGTTGTTTTGCCTCTTGTCTTCGGAAGGCCATCTTCCTTCTCAGCTACTGAAATTAAGTGAAGTGTTTCAAAATTAGAAAATAGCAGCAAAACTGGTACATATTATGTAGTTTTCCATGTTATGACCGAAAAGACTAAAAGCAGGAATTAAACTTTGTTTTCCATGAGACGTCAACACGTCAAATCAGCCCTCCGGCCAATCAAAACCCTTCCCAACCCACAGATCTAAAGTGGAAGGACATGTCCATGCAAATCTCAGTTCAGAAGAATTATTAGGTCCATGTAAACTCACAGGACAGTTATGTTATTCAGAATTATTTAATTCAGAATTATTAATTCCGAATTAAAAAGCATCATGTAACTGTAGCCACTGTGGTACTGTCTCACAGTCGACAGCATTTCCTGATATCATGATCAGATGTCTGTGACATGCATCAGCATAAGCATCACAGAGGCGTTCCATCTGTTAACCATGTTTTTTTTTGCCTTTAATCAGATTTTAGGTGGGGAGTGATCCTGTCGCTCCACACCACTCCTGCCTTCTGCTTGTTTTGAGGCAAAGCCTGCATTAACATATTGCAGAGCCTGTAGCAGAGAATGCAGTCAGTATGCAGTCTAAGAGCTCATAGTTCCATACAAACTGAGCTCACATTGGCACAATCAAACTGAAACAAACATACTTAACTATCAGGTTTATTCTCAGATGCCTGAATCTTCGACAGTGATCCCTCTTTTAGATGCAGCCTTGTTGTAGATCATGTTGAACTGGCCCAATGCTGTGTTAAAACAAGTCTAAGTGTGATTCTGTGTCCCATATTAGCTCCTAAGATTAGGATTTTAGTGTATACCCCTTCTTCAACTTTTATATTTTTACAGACTATAAAAAAAAACTTTAGGCCCTTTACTACCCATGTGGCATGGTTTAACCACCACAGACTGCCTGAGTATTATTACTTCACAAATTTCTTTACAAATCCCAGCCAAAGCAGCTGACTGTTCATCTTCAGCCTTCCTCCTTGTTACTTCCATGGAACTCCTGATAGGATTTGTTTACAGATAATGTTTATTTTTTCAGCACTATATGATGGCATAAAAACAAAAAAACCAAAGGACAAAACGTCTGCTGTCCACAGAACGATCATTTTCACATCCAGTTAGTTCCATCAGTGCTGCATGAATGACTCATCATAACAATGACTAACACAGCATGACCTGCGAGCACTTTGAAATGACAGTCAACTCAGGGATAGAAGAGAGTTTGCTCTCATGATGTTGCATTATGAAAAAAAGAGACGTCTCTGCCAACCCACGATTTTAAACACTCACAGACAGGCTTTAATGGCTTTCAGGAATAGTCCGGCCACTCTGTGCTCATGTGAATGTAAAGTCTTTTTCAGAGTTGAGTTCTGATTTTTGTCAGCCTAAACTTCCCTTTTGTTAACAGGACTTATCTGTTCTTTTTTGAGCATTTGCTGCATCTGTAAATCTGTAAAACGTAGGTGTCAGTGAGACCCTCCAGTGTAAGCTGTGCTGCTTTTGTGCACGCTTTTAATTTTCTTCCAATTTCAAAGGTGAAAACATGCCATCACATCACTGCAGGAGAGCTGAGGGGCAGCTGAGAGAAGCATTCAGAGCGGGTCAACTTTGTTTAGCTCCAATTCACAATAGAGACACAGAAAGGCAGTTTTACAGCAAAAGTCCACATAAATTCGTTGCAATCCAATAAAATGATTTGCTTCATATTACTCCAATTTGTAGAAAACCAGTTCATAAAAAGAAATGCCTTGCTAAACAAAGCTCTGGATGTGAAAAGGTCTATTTAACCAGTGTTTGGCTTGTTACTTTAAAAACGTAATTATAGTTTCTTATTACTTCTCGCAAAAAGTAGCATGTTAGTAACAGTCACAGCATCATAACAGTAACAAATAACTGGGAAAAGTAATTTTTTGTTACTTTTTAAAACAATATTTAGAACTTTCCCTTTTACGAAACATATCGTAACAAAACTGGATGTTGCATCTGACTGATGAATGAAAAGGAATAAATTACTAACAGAAAAGTCATTAAGATCTCATGCTGTTGGATGTCGTGTCACTTCCCCTCATCTGGAGAGCGCATATGACTTCTAACTGCTTCCAACCAACACCAGTGGTGTAGTGGTCCCTCGAGACGTGGGTATACTTTAAATTTTTTACCCTTGGTTTAAAAAACAAAGAAAAGAAATAGCCCAGAAACGCATTGTTTCATAAAATGTGACATTTATATTTAGTTCACTTCAAAAATCCATCAGTAAATGTGCTCATTGTCACATAATTTGTGCTGTTCGGTTTCAGAGAGAAAGAGTTATGAAATGACTAAACCGATACTGGCACATAGAGCTGGTGAGAGACAGGCTCATAGACTTATGTACATATATCCTTATTATGTCTGTGTTCAAGCTAAAGTTAATACAGCTGATGGTTAACTGCACCAGTGTAGCATCGGTAACCTTAGCTGAGCAGCTGGGCGATGTAGCTACATTTGTAGAGACGTTTGTATTTGTAAAAGCAACATCACATGGAGCTTAGAAAATTAGAAGTGGGTAAACTCAATTCTAACTGGGAAAGAAGTGGGTACACTCCATTTTCCCAGTATACCCTGGACTACACAACTGACCAACACCTAAACACTCTGGACAAACTGGTTCTTGTCTTTTATCCCAGAGGTAAAATTGACATCTGTGTTTCCAGATTAAAACTCTTCCTTTGTTTTGTTTTTTTCTGTTTTCGCTGTTTCTGCATGGTCGTGTGCATGTGTGTTGGGCTGCACACACTGTCTGCCATAACATTTTACTCTTCAGCGATTGAACACCCCTGCTTGACTGTCTTAAAGATGTCAAGGTCTGGTTGGCTCAAAATGTTTTAAATCTGAATTAAACCAAGACTGAGGTGATAACGTTTGGGCCCAGTGTCAGCGTCAGCTCTTTGTTTGACCCGGGCCCTCTCAGTCAGTATAGCAGACCCACAGCCACCAACCTGGGCGTGATGATGGACCCGGATCTAAAACTTGATAGACAAGTTAATGTGGTTGTGAAAAGTAGTTTTTATCATCTTCGCTTTTTAACCAAAGTTAAATCTTTTTAATCCTTCTCTGATTTTGAGCACATCATGCATGCGTTTAATTCCTCATGTCTGGACTACTGCAACACACTTTATTGTGGAATTAATCACAGAGCACTTTATCGACTGCAGTTAGTCCAAAATGCCCCTGCATGCCTCCTAACAAGAACCAAATAAAATAGGCACATCTCCCCGATTCTTGCGTCTTTGCACTGGCTTCCTGTTTGTTTTAGAGTTGATTTTAAGATTGTATTGTTTGTTTTTAAGGCATTGAATGGACTGGCCGCTAAATACATTTCTGATCTCATCCATATTTATACTCCGCTGTGCGCTCTGAAGTCAGTGGGCCAGCTCCAGCTTATGGCCCCGAAGACGAGGCTTAAAACTCGGGGGGACAGGACCTTTTCTTAAGTCTCATCTTCAGACTTACTTTCATTCTCTGGCTTTTAATGCAGCGTGAGTTTTGTGGTCCTCTGTATCTTTTTATTTATTTATTTTTTTAATTTAATTTTAATTAAATTATTTATTGGTTTTTGATTGGTTTTAAGTTTATTACTTTGTATTTATTAATAATTTGGTATTGTAACATTGTTTTTTGTTTCATTCTGTGCAGCACTTTGGAAACTGTTACACTAAAATGTGCTATGTATATATATATATATATATATATAAAGCGGATTGGATTGGATTAATCATCATCAACTAGACCTCCAATCACCCAGTCAGACGAAGACGCCATCTGCATATTCAACATTATTAACTGAATCTGGGGCTTGTGTTGGAGAAATAGTTCAGTTTCACTCCGCCTCCACTCCACAATATTGTCCCGACCCGTGGTCGTCAGTAACGTTTTACCACCAGTAATGGCAACATGGTAATGATGGAAAGAGTCATCAGTTTGATTACCTGACACTGAAAAAAAGTTTATTTTAACACTGTTATCCCCATCATCAGCTTTAAATCATAATATCTTAATTACAATGAAGTAATTTAGTTGCATAAAAACACAAAAAGTTTAAAAATAATGGGTTAAGATGGAATTAGTAAAAGGAGGGGAAACCATATCATTCAGCAACAGGCAACAAGCGGATCGTTTACAATGTGGTCATGTAACTGAAAAAGAAATAAAAGTTGCATTGAAAATGCTGAAACCTTCCAGCCCTCAGTGGTCACCAGTGGCTACACAGTTGATGGGAGGTACATGCAGATTTTACGTTTCTTTGTCTGACTTCATGACATGATTTCATGACAAGAATCATGACATTGTTTGACTTTTATGTACAAAACTTTGTCCATCTGTTGAATGTGACTGACTAACATACTGTAACTCAGCGGTCTTAACATTTCTTCAGACCATCTCATTGGTTAGTACGGTCAGATGGTTTAATAATGTGATACCTTTCACATGTTTACAGTAAAACTATCACGTTATTAGATCATTAGATGGTCCCAATCCTCTTGTCCTCTGTAAGTTAGACGTGTGGCTACTATACAACCTTAAAATTTACAGACTTACTGCTTTGTAGTTTGTATGATTTGATGCTGATTGTTTAAACTTCTAAAAACCATAATGTGCCAGTTGCATACATTGTATGTCATTATGTCACACTCTTGTTCCGTAATTCTGGTTCGGTGAATGAAAGCCCACTCAAGTGGGACCCTTCCACCTCAGTTACGAGTCCCCCACAATCTCCTGTAAAAAAAAGCTTTTCACCTTATTTGTGTAGAATTCCCAAGCAATTCCATCATATGGTCCACATTAGTCCCATTTGTTCATGTAGGCAATTATTAAATACAGCTAAAACCAAAGAATGCTGTTTTGTTCAGTCACCCTCTCCTGAGCATGCAGACAAGACTAAAGAAGAGCAACTCCTGTTTAGCAAGACAGAAAAAGCTCTGACAGAACCATAGTCAGGAAGGGCGACTGTGCATCTCAACTGGTTGTGGGTGGAGAGGACAGCAAAACAACTCTGTCAAGGAAACATGCTGAGACAGAAAAGAGAAGTAGAAAGTAGTCACATTTATACTGTCATGGAGACTAAACACTAAAGAAAGAAAATGGATGGAAATGCTCAATGCATTATGGGAAGTCCCCCATCAGTCTAAACGTATAGTAGCATCGCTAACAGTTAAACAAGAAAGTTTTGAACCTAATTTGACCCCCTTCTCCCACTTCTATTCTGTCTTTATCCTTTCCAAACTCCCAATGATTTGCAGAAAATGTGCATCAGGTTCAGCTTGGAAAGCCTTGTGAAAGGACTTGTTCCACTCATCACACACCATTCTGATCGACTTGCAGCTTGGTGATGTGAGAGGCTGAATTTGATGGTTTTCCTGTGAAAGACATTCTAGCTCTTAGGTTTTCTGTTTGGTGGCTCTGCTCATAGCCTACGTCATTCTACGTTGCTAGGCAACACCAAAGGTACTGAGGTTTCCCTGACCTGAGTTACAAGAGCTGATGTCCTTCCAAGTGACACTTTTCATGAACCCTTTCTGCCGTGGTAGATCTGGCTTTTACACATGATTTGTGGATGTGTGATGTCAGATTATCAGCAGCTCAGATAACAGAGGTGTGACAGCAGTCACAGACACCAATATTTGCATTTTTATAATCATTGATATCATCTGTCTATGAAGTGCTGACCATGCACTTTACAGTCAAATGTTTCAATTAGTAAAGAAGGAAACAGAAAGTACAACGGAGTAGAAATTCTGAAACTTATTAGAAAAGTATAATAAGCAAAGAGAATGTAACCCATAAAAAGTAAAATTAAAAAATAACAGATGATTTTGAAAGTTTACAAGATCTAATGTCAAAGGCTGGATCATTTGTCTTTATTCTGCAGCCAGAAAAACACTCATAAAACTGCTGGAAGGCCTTATGCTCATCTGGAGTTTAAACAGCTGCCTGATCAGATTACACTGTTCCTGAACTTTAAAAGAGTTTTTACACAAGTGTGGCCAAAGGCACCAGAGGATTGGACCACTGCTCTGTCTGCACCGCCTCAGGGACTCCTGGTACAGGCCTCCGCTGAATGCATACTGGATTCTGCTTATCATTCTGCATTATGCTTCACAATAAATGCGGCTCACACACACACCACTGCACTAGGTATATCTCTTTAGGATGACCTTTTCCAAAGCATATGAAAAATACATGTTTATCTTTTTCTTTTTTTGTGTGTGTGTCTTGTCCAGCATTTAAGCAAGCAGAATGATGGTCTGGATGTTGTGTTCTGCAGAGCAAATTTCAAATTTGCCAAGGGGAGCATTACTGGTATGATGATCCCACTTGATTTTCTGGATTCTTATTTTATTTTGCTATATATTTTGCATAATTGTAATATAGAGTTTCTACTGCTGGACCTGACCGGTAAGGGTAGAAGAGAGACAAGGACAAAGGGAAAGAGAAAGAAAATGCCTCATAGAGAAAGAGGAAAAGAGAGAGATGAAGAGAGAAAGAGAGAAAAAAAACAGACATATGCATAAACATATGCATATACACCCATGCACATTCACCTATATAAACACATGTACGTACACAGACACATAAACACACACATATACACAAAGAGGCCAACTTTAGATTCATATTCCGCCTGTGAAGGCTATCAACTGTCAGGAGCACCATCAGGTTAAATATAAATGAGAGACAAAGAACACTAGGTGCTGTTAGTGAATAAACTTGCAGACGACTCAGCGACTGTGTCACATGAGTGGAACGTGTTCAGAGAAGAGTGATTGTGCCAATGTGACCCCTCCCACACAAAGGCAAGAAGCAGGCCAGGAGGACCCCAAGACTCAGGTAGCCGGCAGCCACCCCCAAGCACAGGATCCAACCACCCCACTCCAGAGCCAGCCATGCACCCACCCAGGAGGTGGTGGAGGGGAGCCCCAGCTGGAGTCCCCCGCAGTCAGGGGAAACAGGCCCCACTGGGTCCTGACCAGGCACTGGCTGCCCAGGGCCGACAGAGTCTCTGTTTTGTTGCAAAGGCAGTATAAATGTACATGTTTATATTTTTAGCCTTCTGTCATATCACACCAGCTTTATTGTAAAGCAACAACATAAACGTTCATTTTCAGAGAAGAGCGAAACTGCTTTCTGTGTCCATAAGCTTAAAAGATCCATCTACACTTTCTAAGCACCATTTAATGTGTTTTAAGAGCTTCTCGGAGATTACTATTGAAGCGCTCTATAGTTTTATTAATGGACAGGGAATATGTTGGATATAGTTGGACTAACTGTCATTTTTCACTTTTTGCTCTTGAAATCATCTTTTCTAGCAAATAATTTGTTTTTCATGCTGTTACCTCAGTTATGAATCACTGGGGGAAACACACAAGTAAATCTTCTGCAACTTGAAAATGTTGCTTTTAATTTTAACAGAGTAAAATGGCAAACTGGAAACCCTCCAATTTCACTAATCTTTGTCTGTGTGTTTGTCTCGTCTCATATAATCTATTTAGAAGTCTAAGCACGCTGGGTAGTGAAGGGGAATTTAACACCTCTGGAATGGGTCATAAATGCATCATATAGTGGATATGTGTTGTCTGTGAAAGATTGGTGACCAGTTTAGGATGCACTCTGCCTCTCACCAAGTGGCTACTGGGATAGCCTCCAGTAAGTGGTATAAATGATGGCTGGATGGATGTATATGGTGTGTTTGCTGGCTCAGTCAAAGCACGGACAGCTTATACCTCACTAATAGGGTTGTACATTAACACCCCCTGATCCACCAAATGCAGATTTAAAGGAATTAAATTTTTTAAAGTTCACATTGAGGAAAAGGCAAGACAAAAAATGTTTCTTTGAATTTTATTTTATTTATTTTGGAAAAGAATTATCAGAAAAAAGGTTTTTAGCAAACAAGTCCTTAGTTTGGGTTTTACAAGCTCAGGTAGGTTTATTTCCATTATTTTATAAAGAAATTTAACTTAGTCGGTTCAAATTTATCTATTCCACTATTAGACCAGAACCTTAAAAGGTTCATTTAGAAAAATTGCTGGCCAGTTTGAAGAGTGTTTGTTTTTACAGTGTTGTTTCTACATTTCCCACCAGGCCTGCTCCATGATCCATCCTGCATCTGTTGGCTGCGTGTTTATCTTAGCATGCGTTGAGTCGGTTATAAGCCACAGCATGAACAAAGTCCTGCCAAGTAAAAAGCAAAATTTAAACAAAATACAGTGTTGAAGGTGGACAGTGTAAAGAATGGGGCTGGTTTTGAGAAAAGAAAGGCGGTGATGATGAAAGAAGATGAAGGTGAGATCTAGTATCCAGTTAGTGTGTGCTACATCAGCTAGAATATTTGCACAAAAAGAAACATGAAGCTGACAGAACTGAGGATATTTAGAGTGGCACAGATTCAGACTGGCATCTGAAGACTGTAGCTCTGATTAGAGTTCTGAGGACATTTGATTACATGTAAACCAAATGAGGATTTAGGATTACTGTTACGTGAAGATTACTGTTTTTTCCCTCTTTGATCCATAATGTGGGACAGATGCAACTCTGCTAGTTTAATGTCAAATCTCGTGAAATGAAGTTGATCATTTCCAATGTATTAAGATCAAAAGTTTTTGTTTCTGGCTGGAAAAGCGAAAGACAGATTTTTTTGTTGATGTTGGTATTACAGTGTTTGCTGCAGTTGGCCCTGTGGGTGTGGGCCGTTAGGGTCCTGCTTTGTGGTGCCATCCTCTGTTCTGTTCTGCACTAAGAGTTTAATGTGTGTGTGATTCTTTGACATTCCTTCTGTGTGAATAATAAAGTCTTGTGTATTTCACTGTTGAACCTGGTGTTATTTTTTGTTCAGTGCAATGCATGATCCATTGGTGTCAGGAGCAGGATAAGAATTGAGACCTGCAGTCCTGAAGAAGTGATTCACCGCTGCTCAGGCCTCCTCACTTCAACAGAGATGGCACTTGATGGTTAACTCATCTGACTGGAACTAGCAAGACTGGTGCAAGTTGCCTTGATTCTATAGGGAGGGGCTCTCCAGATCCTTTCTGACCTGCAGCCAAAAACACCACAGATGGCTGACCATGAGCACTTCAGCGGTGGCTCCGAAGGCGGATCTATCCTGAACATGTTGGAACAGCTAACGAATGGATGGTGGGTTGACAGCGAGAAGCCTATTCAGCAGAATTCATGTTACAGACACAGCATGGCTACCCCAACTTGGATGCTGTGGTGCAGGAAAAACTTGCCTGGAAGCCTCCATCTGAGAAATCCGCCCAGCCAGACTTTGTGAAGAAGCTATGCCACTGCCTGGCAGCTGCCCTGGTGGAGGCAGAGAAGGTGGAGCTCATACTAAGGTTGAGGAATGACACCAACTGAGCTCATGCTTTTTGTTTATCTGTGGGATGGCAGTGGCCCAAAAGATAGAAAGGTTTCAGCTAATGAGAGGACGGTTTGACTGGAAGGTTGGTAGTTTGAATCCCATTCCCCTTGACAAGCTGTTTTTGTGCCATTGGACAAGAAACTTCATCCTACTTGCATCCTGTCCTGGCACGGACTGGCAGCCATTTTCCTCTCAGTCTTCCCCAGTGGTGGTTACACCAGTAGCTTATCATTAACAGGAGTTGAAACCTTGCTCCAGAAAGCAGTTTCAGGCTTTTTGTAAGATCGCTGCATGACAGGAAAGTGGAACAAGGAGGAAGGAGTGGGGTGGACAGGGACATAGCCCAGTCCAGGATTTGGATCTGGATTGACTGCTTTGAGGCACTGAAGCCTCTATGTGTGAGGCAGAAAATCAGGCAGCAGAGTTACACATCTCATCAAAAACTACATGGTCATACATGGCATTTGTCTAATTCTCCCACATTAATAATCAGAAACACAGAAGTATTTAAATGATCCACAGAAAAAAAACAAAAAAAAACAAACTCACACTAGGCTAACCACCATTTTGCCTCCCTCAGCCCTGAAAGAACAAAGCAAGTGGAGGAATTTGATGGATTTTTTTTTTTTTTCTTTAAATAAATAATAGTACCTGAAGGAAACATGCAAAGAAAACGTGAAGGAAACGTGATTATTTTTCTCTCCAGATATTCTTAGATTTGTTTTAACTTATTATTTTGGTCTGAAACATGGTAATATCAACTTATTTCACTAATGTTCACAATTTAATCCAAAATATCTGAAAATATTCATCAACGTGAGACTCTGACAAAAGGTCAAACCAGTATTTTCCACCCTTTTTGGAGCCAAGGTACACTTTTTTTCACTGAAAAAAATCCTAAGGCAAACCACAAACCCTTTTTTGAAGCCTATATTAATGATATAAAGTCCAGCTTGTGAAGGAGTCTTAAATGGAAATAAAATAAACGCAAGAAAATGGACTTTAATGACCTTTCATCTGGGCCTCGGCCTGTTTGGATGATTGCAGAGATGCTTTTCAAACCAGTTAGGTGAAATTGGATAATTTCTTACCGCACACCTGTTGATCTCTCACAGCACACTAGTGTGCAACAGCACAGTGGTTGAAAAACTCTGGATTAACCCATAATCAGAGTTGCATTCCTTCACATCCCATTCAGCTGTGTGTTGGCAGCAGAAATGAGAGTAATTCTCTAAAACTAACATCCCGTAATCAAGATGAGTCCATTCATGCATTTTTTTTGTCACAAATAAAAGCCACAATAAGATTTACAGTTGGCCTCATTGTGTTTATAAAATCTGTTTCCTGCATCTGTTATTTGCAGATATTGTAACAATTTAACATGCTGCATTTGGTTTCTGAATTCTTTTTTATGCATTTTTTGCTTTTTATTTGTGCGCCTTTCAGTTTGTGAGGTCAACATGAGAAAAAATGTCTCAGAATAATGAACTTTTGTGCTCTTTACATAAAAACAGGGGCGAGCCTGGAATGTGCAAGATGGAGGCTCCTAAAAGATGCATATGCTTTGGCTGTGACATGTGGGTGTGGAGAGTGAAGATGAGAACATTCTGTATTCCCAAGACACGTGATTGGATGGGCAGGAAGGATAAGGAGGAGCTGAGACTAACTTGGAGACACAGACTAAAATAAAATGCATGCTGGGTTCAGTTCTGTGTTTAGCCCAGATGTAGTGACAAAACTATTCAAACTGTTTTCAAAGTGCGTCTCACTGTGGAATCTCTAAAGTACTTTAGTTGTCTACATCCCAGTGAAGCAGGCTTGACCAAACCAGTTAACCTGTATGACAACGTTTGAAGGGAAATCTGATTTGGTGATTGGATCAGATGTAACAGATTCGGTACAACACTGAAAGAAAAATCTTTTGGTCTTGAATTGAACCTAAAGCAAAGATCCCAAACTTATTGAGACTTTATATAATTTTTGATAAAATTTCTCTTTTATTGAATATTATAATATTGACCTATTCATCAATGGATGAAGAACAGAGCATGATCTGAGCTTGTAGAGCTAAACATGACGGTTTCTGCCCGGTATCAGCCTGTCATGTTGCTGTGGCACATTTTGGATCACACAACAGCAAAAAGATGGAAACCTCTCAGTTACACTAAAAGGAGACAATTACCTTATTTTATAATCTGGCAACTTGTTTTAGGTCACTTACCATCTGAAATGGCAGTTTTACAACAGTGAAGAGGTTTAAGTGCTGGTATGAGTCCCATCTCATTATTATAACCATCAACATTTTTTGGCACTTCTTTCATTTAGTATGTATGTCACACCACTTTTGAAATGTCTGTGCCATGTGTTGGCACATAGCAGGACTACTTAGTCTGGTCCCACAAGGACAGCAGTCGTGCAGGTTTGCAATGGTCCCTGCTCCAACACCAGACTGGAACGAATGGTTCATCATGCAGAACTCCATAGGCTGTTGGGTCATTTAATTTGCCTTGTAGAACCAAACTGAGCAGCCCTGCTTCAACATGAGTCCTGATCTTGGTGGTGTCTTCTTGTAATCACATTGTTCTCTTCTTGTTCTTTAGTTGTCCTTTGTTTATATTATCTAAAAAAAACATTTCTGAGCATTTATTTGTAGGACAGATGTAACTCTTCTAGTTTATTTAAAGTAAAGCTGTCAAATCTACTAAAATGAGGTTGATCAGAAAAAATGTCCAGGGTCTGTGACTGCAAAACAACCACAAATCCTCACCCCTCCACTATCACTCTCAATAGTCAGCATGAAGTGTCTGATTTGCCTGTTTTTTGCAGATTGCTGTTCAAAACATGATGGCCAAACATCTCCACTTTCCTCCCATCATGTCTCAGCACACCTTTGTAGTTTGTCAAGATGCAACTCTCTAATAAGAATGCTTCTTACGCTCTGGGGTATATCATGTTTTGGGTGTTTTCTCCAGGGTGACCCAGTTGGGGATGATCAGTCCCAGGCTTGTATCCCAGCAGAACTTGACCTGTGGGCCTCCACCTTTAGACATGTCGGTACTTGATTTGATAGCATGCTTCTTGGTGAAGTGAAGGATTCCAAGTTCGGTCAGGACTGTACAGAAATGCCTGCCTGCACAGCCGTGGCAGGACTGAGGACCCAGCCGCAGCTCCTCTTTCAACATTTGGTGCTTAGCATGTTTTTACTACTAAACCCCCTCAATTCATTCCTTCCAAGAGAACAATGACTCTTTACTGTGACCACTTTGAATCTGAAAATGTGACCGTGTCTTGCCATGGTGGGAACCAGTTGAGGCAATAAACAAAACAAATAAATAAATGGCCACTGATTTGTTAAATAACAATGTATAAGATAAACACAAACTCCCAAAATGTTCTGGTATCACAAGTATCAGCACATTGAGAAGATGAGGGGATGTTTTGGAGACTTTTGGTGTATTAAAGCAAACTTAGTTTGTTAGATAACTGTAAAAAGTACTTCCTATGTGCTGAACTGGGTACGCATTGTTACTGTTGACCTCAGAGTCACACATCTCTGGTTGTTTGCACTTAGCCAATACCGAAGACGCATTGCACCAGAGACCTCTCACTACCCCACATGTGTTATTTATGACTTTCATCAAAACTGCATAATAAGCTGTCCCAGCTATCCTCCCAGCTGAGGTTATTTTCACCAGCACAGCTCAGGTTACACTACAACTTTGAACAGCTTTGTTTTACCTTGGTTTTTACACTGACCCTCCAATTTAAAGGAAATCAAAGATGATGCTTAAACATATGACAGCATTTTAGTACATCTCATAAGAATGTAAGTAGTTTGAATGTGAATACAGAAAAACAAAATGACAATAGATCCTACCACAGATAAGGAAATATTGGAAGGAAAATCAGTATTACTTTTAGACACAGAGCATAAATTACCATTTAATTTTTAATTCTAAAGAGCCATGATGCAGAAAAGGAGAAAATAAACCACACATTTGTCAAACATTCACTGCCGCCTCCACTTGTTCATCTGCATTTGTTTTAAAAGGCCAAACTTAGACTTCTCTCCCTCTGAAGGTTGTAATATGATTATCTCTGGATGACACAAGTTGTCAAAAATAGAGAGCAGTTTTCCCAGAGGAAGAGAGTTTCACAGCTTTAGGAAATATCTCTCAGGAAGCCTCATAGATGCATGCTCCGTCAGTCGTATCTGTTAAAGCCCTTTCCGTAGATACCATCTGAACACGAACAGGTGCATCCACCCACTAGAAACACACTTGTCGGTGGTAATATTTTGGAACACAAAATGGAAGTCCTAAAATAAAACTTCAGACCAGAATGGAAACTTGGTCCCACTTGATAGTTCAGTTTTGGCTCTGCTGGATTAACTGGACTTGAACATGGCAAGCTAAACTTATGCAAGTGTCTTTACTAAACAGATGCTGCCTGACGTTAGAGAAACTACTAAAAAGTACAGGTTGAAAAACTGTCAGACCTGGAGGTGTAACAACTGCGTTTTGGTCACTAGGACATTGATGATTCATATGCTAATCACAGTTGCAGGGTAAATGTAGAGGTTTGCATGAGCAGTCTGTGTGCTGACACTCAACCAAAGCCATCAAAACTCACTGGATAACTTCAGTATTCTCCAGGAAATTAACTCTAAATGCAGGGTGCAGAAAACTCAAGTAAGTCTGTTTAGAGTTAGGAAGAAGGAAATCATCCATCGTCTCTTAGGTTGTTTTACCACCTTATGGTCCTACCAATGTCACACAGGGGTTCACAAAGGAAAAGGTCTCAGACTCACCTATTTCAGCATACATTTTCTAAAAAAGAAAAAGCAAGGGATTTTCTACTTTTGTGGGCTTCCTACACAGACTATGGGGACACATGACTGTTAGAAAACCTTTAGAATGTTAATATTGCATAATAGGACTTTCTTTTGGGTTATGGTTAGTCAAACTGCATTTAGTCAAATAGGTCTTACTGTATCAGTAATTATTGAAGGAGAAGACAATCCATGAACCAAAAACTTGTTCATCTTTTGGTCAGTGCAGGACAACTTCTGTTTCCCCCACATAAGTTGTAGTCGGCCTCCCAGATTTGATTTATTTGAAATATACTGAGACCTTTTTCAGACAGGCACGGGTTCGCTTCTTTGACGTGCATCAGTGTGGAGTCATATGTTACCAAACGAACCAGGCTTTCTAAATAAACAAAATAGAGTTCAAAGGGACTGGCATGAATGTACTGGTAGGTTGTATTCACAGTGGCGTTGTTTAAAAATGAACTATAGTTTATGTCCATTGATCATGGTGCTGACCAACGAAGCTAACTCTGGTCTGCTTAGGCTCTCAGCTCACTTGTAAGGTCATTTGCAGTGAGAAAGCAAAAGAACCGTCCGGTGAACAAAAGAGAAGACGTATCACAGGATGCACCGTAGGGGCTTGTACCTCTGAGATTATTAGCATTCATTTTGAATGAGCATTGTTGAATCTACACAGAGAGACAGATAGATGTACAGAGAGTGTTTTTTTTAGTGTCTTGACTAGTTTCGATGAATAGCTTTAGCCTGGAAGTGCAGCAATTAGTGTCATCCCACAGCTAGGAGCATTGTGTTTGTCATCTCATTCATTATTTCCTCAGTAGAATGGTCTATGGTTTAGCTCTTAGTTTTCCTTTTGACAATCAAGTTTACAATTTTGCACAACATTTTGCCTTACTGGAGGTCAAAATAAAATGTAGCTAAAGGACAAACAACCCAGCTAAACCTTACCATTTATCACTTTGTTCTTACTTAGACTTCTCTGAACTTTTACCTTCCAGCTCTACCAGCAGGTCCTCCTGCACCCCTGAGTAAAATTCTTTCTCCCTTAATAAGCCATCCCCTTCCTGCATTATGGGAATTGGGGAAAAAAACAGGAAGTAGGAAGTCCTGTTGTCCTCTTCAAAGTATGTTGAATAAAAATTGTTTACTAAGACTGAAAGTTACTGTAGAGAAAAATTATTTTTAATTTTTTTTTTTTTTTAGGTGAAGAAGATTTCTGACAAAATAAAGCTCTAGCCTCTCTGTGGAATCTGGAAAATGCAATTCCTGAACATTTTATCAGACTGTCTGGGTGATCTATGTCCCCTGCCAAATATGAGATCAGCAAATGTCCTATTTGCTGTGCCGTAGGACCTAAACAGATTGCATGAATGGTGCTTGACTTGGAGGTTTCACTCATGTTTCCCCACAGGCCTAAAACGAATCACTGGGACTCAGGAGGACAGATTCCGTCGCTTTGAGTCACCTCCAGACATTTATAGGGACTGTTCATCCACCTTACTCTAAAAATCCTGCGATAAATCTTTTGCAGTGCCCCCAAGATATTCACAGCATCAATTCTTTGCTAACCCAAGTTTAAATTTGGCCATTGTGCAATCTCCACCCCCTCCCAGACAGACTGCAGGGCCTCAGGATGACATTTAATAATTATGAATAACCACGCCAATCCCAAACTGACCAAAGTGGAAAACAAAGCAGAACAATAGAAGAAGAAAATGTGTAAGATAAGGTCCTTGTTTTCTTTTCTCCATTCTTCGAATGAGAGCGTGTGAGGGAAAGCCTTAGGGTGTGTCGACTTTGTAAAGTAGGAAAAGGGTCTGGGGGAGGCTGAAGACTCACTCTCTGGAGAATGCAGGAAACTGAAGAGAAGGGGGGGAAATGGTCACAGATTTTTGTGGGAATGCAAGCAAGACCCTGTCAGTTCACTAGACTCTGCTTCGCCGTGTTTTTACTTTGAAGATAGCAAAACATGGTATTGTCTGCCTGTTAATGCAGGCAGACAATACCAGTCAAGAAAGGGAAGGTGTTGATGGAGGAAGGAAGCCTTAATGGTGCCAGCGGTCTGCTGGCCAGTTCGCAGTGAAAGACCCAGACTGTCAGAGAGACAGACTGGATCATTCAAAAACGTATCGAAACTATTTTCATCATCTAGTCTTTTTCCGTTTTTAATTTATGTGAAAAAAGCTTCATTTCTTCTGCTAGTTTTGTCATTTTTTTTATCCCTTTAAAGAACACAGCTGGTCTGCAATGAACAATGATGCTAAGCGTATAGATTGTAGAATGGTCAAGTTTTTCTTTTCACAAATTCAGTGACTATAAACTCGGAACGGACATATACCATCACACCACCATCAGCCTGAGCT
The DNA here is from genome assembly GCF_933228915.1 of Telmatherina bonti. NCBI lineage: Eukaryota > Metazoa > Chordata > Actinopteri > Atheriniformes > Telmatherinidae > Telmatherina > Telmatherina bonti. Next base: position 31,473,478 of record NC_136613.1, on the reverse strand, counting down.
GTTGGTACAAGATAGAAGGGATCAATGTTTTATGATGTTTCCATCAAATTCTGGGACTCATCAGACCAATTTACACTTTCTACTGTCAAGTTTTCATAAGATAGATAGATAGATAGATAGATAGATAGATAGATAGATAGATAGATAGATAGATAGATAGATAGATAGATAGATAGATAATGTTCCACAGCACAGCATGTCATCACGGCCGCATGACAAACAGTAAGAGAAAAATGTTTCCATTTTCACAGGATTTGATTTTTTAACAGAGAATTTAGACTTCCATCTCCATCTCTTTAGGAAGGGGCAACAGGTTCAGCTTTCCAAACTGAGCTCCATGAAATCAAATCCAGATGTTGCACTGAAAAGTTAACAGAAAGCAGAAAATGTGTGTGTGTGTGTGTGTGTGTGTGTGTGTGTGTGTGTGTGTGTGTGTGTGTGTGTGTGTGTGTATGTGTGTGTGTGTGTGTGTGTGCGTGCTTCACAAAGAAAGAACATTAACCTCATGGCGAACTGCATAGATAATAGATATCCTTATGGGTGAAACATGAAGACATGCAGTCACTTCATTTGAAAGGGGCTAAAAAAGAATTTTAGGATGATTTTCCAGCATTTCATCCAATGCCAAGTGTAATAAATCACTGGAATCTCTGCATTTAGAATTTCAGTAGCTGAACACGTCAGATGTTGGACATAAACTAAAAAAATGGAAGCAAACAAAATTAAATCAAATGTCAACACCTGAAACCATGACAGACAAAAGCATGTGGTCTGTATCTCAGATCACAAGTTGCCAGGACAACGGATGACCTGCCGCATGTGTTAGCTGAACCTTCATCAAGGTTCTTCCTTTGAGACTTTTTGGTTGCAGAGGAAACAGCCAACTGCAGCCGCAGTGGCCTGCTGAGTGTCAAGCACATAAAGAGACGGAATAAAGATTTGATTAATGACAAACTAAACTGTCAGTCTGAAGATTATGTTCTGAGATTTCTGTACATATTTAAGTCTTACTGAATAAGCTACACAATGTAGGAGTGCTTCAGTTTGAATAATAAAGAACTGACAGATAAAATGAATATGTACGAGTTAATAAAATATTTTACTGGTAAAAATTAGAACAACCTCATTTCAGAATTATTCGGATGCTGTGTGAAATGCATATACAAAGTAAAGGCACTGTCATAAACCCATATTTTACTCTAAATTGGTAAAAAAAAATTGGCACAAACAATAAATAAGGAGGAACATTTTACAACTAATTATATGAACTGGTAACAGGTCAGTAACAAGACTGGGTTTAAAAGGAGCATTTCAAAGAGGCAGAGCCTCAGATGTGAAGAATGGAAGAGAGATGAATCTGACACAAACTGTTTAAAATGGTTCAAAGGTTTCAGAAAAATGTTCTTTAACCTAAACGGGAAGGCCTTGCAAATTTGAGTGAGACAAGGATAAACCACATGCAGCATCCATCACAACAACATGGCTTCACACAGTCCTGGTGCTGAACCAGTCCAGACCTTTCACCAGTACAAAACATCTGGAACATTATGGAAGCAGAAATCCAACAACAAGGTCCAAAACTGTAGAGCAGCTAGAATCCTGTATCAGACCAGAATGGGACAACATTCCTCGCCTCAAGCTCCAGCAACTGGTCTCCCCACTTCCCAGATGTTTCCAGACGGAGGTTTTCTTCCTGTTAAAAGGGAGGTTTTTCCTTCCCACTGTCGCCTCATGCATGCTCAGGATGGGAGATTGGATCGAAGTCATGATTCGATGCAATCAGTTGGTTTCTATTATGATCTATGTATAAATTGGCTTGAAATGATGTGTATGTAAAGTGCCCTGTGACAACATTGTTGTGAAGTGGTGCTATACAAATAAAGCTAAATTGAAATGATAAAAGAAGATGGGATGCTAATGATGCTAAACATCATCCTGGAACTAGTTTTTACAGACGTGTTGCTGCATCAGATTCATACTGAGTGAATGGATAAAAGATCTCAGTTCAGTTCTACTGGGAATAAAAATATAACAAAAGATACACAAGCTGAATGTTGGACCTTTGATACTTTGCTTTCTTTGTTGGAAAACTGAGAAATAAGGCAGACATCTTTTACCCTGACAAAATTGGGTTTTCATATATTGACGTTAACATCTTGAGATCATTGCAGGATCAACAACAACCTGCCTCATAATATGCAGCGGCACAATCAGGCAGGATGAGATCAATAAACATAATGTCCCTCATGTTGAGGCACAAGCAGTCATACATCTGAGCTACTCAGATATCAAAGCCACATCCTGTTGACCTCAAGTTATACAGCCGATCCTGCTCAGCTGTTTTCTGTCCAACAGAGAACAATGAAGACAAAATTTCTGCAGTGATTTCGCGTTCTGGCTGCTGTTGATCAGAGGATGCAGTGAACACATTTAAGTCAGTTCCATCATTATTTTTGTTCAACGCAATGTGCCTGTACAACAGAGCATGGCTACCTGCACTTTGCTTAACACAAGATGGTTATCATGCTTCAACACATGCAACACTCAACAATGTTGTCCCTCTGTTAAAATCCCAGCGGGACAAAAAGCAAAGACAATGTCCAATGAAATGGAAATAAAAATACTTTTGTTCTTTAAAACTTTTTGTTTTCACAGAAATTTGCACACAGATGAAAACACCAGAAGCAATGTCAGGTTCAGCATCTTGTCCAAGAAGACTTCTCAACGTGGAGTGGAGAGGTCAGGCCAGCCTTTCTCATGGAAGATGACCACTCTTCCTCTTGGGCTACATCTGTCAACATGACTAAATCATGTCGCAACCACCTACCTACCACTGCAACCTACCTGAGTCCTGCTGCTGACCATGTCCATCCCTTTCTGAGCACAGTGTAGCATCTTCTGATGGAAACTTCCAGCAGGATGATGCACCATGTCACAAAGCTCACATCATCTCCACCATGACGATGAGTTCACTGTCCTCCAACGGCCTCCACAGTCACCAGATCTCAGTCCAGCAGAGCAGCTTTGGGACGTGGTGGAACGGGAGATTCTCATCATGATGTGATGCTTCATGTCAACATGGCTCCTAGGGCTGGTGAATATAACTTAATAACAATGGCACTTAACTACACTTTCAAAAATTACATTAAGGATTGTCCAAGACTTCAGCTTTTGTGTTCTGGTGTCTTCACGACAAAGTTAAATGTCTTTCGTCACCTCACTGATTGGTGTATTTTGTCCCACATCCACAGGACTGCAGGAAGACATTTGCTGCTATTCAGAAACAAAATCAACTTTGGCAGGAAGACAGAAGCAGCTAAAGGGCAGTGGAAAAGCTCAGCCTGAAGTTTGCTCGTACTCAGATTGTATCTTTTTTCCTTTTCTCTCCCCCACTGCGGCAACTGACCCCCCCACTCCCTGCTGTCTGAAGATAATGGGAACAGTTCTGTGAAGGGTGGGGGGAGGGGGGCGCAATGTCAAAGAAGGAGAAGGAAGTTGCAAAATTTCCTTTTGTATGCTCAGCATGTCAGTGTCTGTTTTGTGCATGTGTTTGTCTGGGCTAAGACGGTTTCAGGAGGTTACTGACCTGAATGCTGGCCATCATTTAAGGTTACAAAATGCCTAACTTTATCTCAGCAGTTCTCAGCATATGAATTGCTGTTTTGTGCATGTGTTGTTAAACTGGAATGACTTGATTAGATCAGTGTAAGACTGACATGCTTTCTGACCATGGATCATGGGCTAACACAGTTACATAACAATTACCATTTCTACACAAAGTGTTTCAGAAATGATGATGGCAGACAGCAGAGGGGAGTCAGATTGTGAAATGCAGTCAAGCGAGACAAAACATGTGAATCGCTTCTCACATGCTGAATCTGTGGACTGCTATCAAACCCACCTTGATAAGCAATAACCTTAATAATCATTTACATTTGTCTGTCTGTCCATGTTCGGCTCTGTTTTAGGAGGTGGTACATCAGCAATGTATTGCTTGCACAGTGTCGTCTATGGAGAAATAAGACAGTAACATTTTTTTTAAACGCACCACTTGTGCCAAATTTTCAGCAGTGTGACTTGAAAGAAAATGCTCCACTGCAATTAACACTGTGTCTATTTTGTTATTGTCATCTATTAAATGGCAGATGACACCTAGCCTTTATGTTCATTAATGTCTACATGTATGCAGTTTGAGAGGATGAGAAAGTTATATACTGATTTTAGTAAATGCAGTTACTCTTTAATATGTTTGCTTTTGTTATATGCACATATAGACCTTTCTAGTAGGGAGGACATATGGGGGATATAACAAGTGGATAAGATCCCAGAAACCTACACCCTCCACAGTGAAATGGCTATGAGTGTTTCTGACCCTAGTCCCATCCAGGACCTGCTTTGTGGAACCTGTGGTGATAACCATAGAATGCAGACAATTACAATGATACAAACGTTGGTGCATGTTAAAGGGAAGTTAGTATAGTTTGGATTAAAAAAAAAAAAAGACAATATCTTACTTTGGCTGCTGTCTGATCTGTTTGCAGGCTGAGATTATTTTGTATTGCTTAATAATGCCTAAGCATTGTTGAGATATTATTGTTGTATGCAAGCTCTCTGTCACACACACATTTTACCTAAAGTGCAATGTAAAAGAGACGAGTGCATTTTCTAAACTGTTTAATTAAGGGTCGCAGAGAAGCTGGAGCCTATCCCAGCAATCACTGGACGAAAGGCAGGGTACACCCTGGACAGGTTGCCAGTCCATCACAGGCTGATAATATGAAATATAGCATTTAAATAAGATTTGCAAATATCATACAAACCTTGTAATGAGCAGTCATTTCAAAGAATTACCATACAGGTGATGTCTTCCTTTTTTTTTGTTTGTCTCCATTTCCACAATACCTAGCCAAAAAGTCCTTCCTCTGTCTATAGAAAACTACTTGCTTGTTAGTTTCTCCCACTACTCGCACAATACTACCAGTTCTTAAAATAATCTCCAAAGCTACAAACTCTCCTACAATCCTAACGTAAATCTATTCAATGGTTACCACAACATACAAAGCTCCATCCACATTTTTACCACGCTTTTATTTTGAAAAATCAGATCCACAATATAACAGTCATGTGTGCAAGACCATGCAAGCTCTCATTTGTCATTGGTGAATTGGTTTTTATCAATAGCACACAGCTTTGGAGCATTTGGTTTACGCCACGACGTCTCAGCTGTGAAAGTCCCATAACTATTTCATGGAGCTTCATGGAACAAACAAGTTGGTTGGTTTGTGCAACCGTAGAGATGAACCCACAGGCAATGACACTGACCAATCAACACTGGAGTGTTTCAGTATCGTCTTACAGAGTCCCACAATGCAGTCCCACAAGGGCTGCAGTTCTGTGGCCTTCAATGTTTCCCTTCTTCAACACATCTGACTTATTAATGAGTCTTTGTGTAGAACTTCATAGGCTGTTAGAGCCATGTAATTTGAGTCAGTCCTGGAGCAGAGGAATGTTGAAAACTTGCAGGACTGTGGTCCTCATAGTAATGCTGCATTATACTGTTGCATCAGCTCAACAACTTGGAACCTCAGCTACACCAGTTGTGGCTAATTTTCCAAACTCAACAGAGATATGTGCCAATGGTACCAATTAAATAGTATTACTGTCATAGTCTGTGATTTTTTCTGAGATGCCTTCAACTCATCTTCAGCTTTAATTGTTTCTTTCACCTGTTTTACTCTTTATTCATTCAGTAGCCTCTCTTCTCCCTAGTACCAGATCACCAGATTTCTCTGTGTGTTTTCAGCCTTTCGTACTCAGAAATCCCAAACCTTTAGGTTACAGACCTGTCTACATCCCTGGACTCCCAAGCTTGCCTCCTAGCCTGTAGTGCGTAAGCTTCTCTTTATTTTGGACATTTTCTGGCTTTTGGACAAAGAACTCTGTTTGAACTATCTTTGGACTTTATACCAAACTTAACTTCTTTGGATGGATTACTTGGTAACAGAAGGAACTCATAATGGACCTTCAACAGATGTCAAACTCCCGTCCTTGAGAGCCGGTATCCTGCAGGTTTTGGTTGTCTCCATACTCCAACACACCTGACGATAATCGACAAGAAGCTGATGGATTCATTTTGATTTGAATCAGCTGCGTTGGTAACGGGAAACAACCAAAACCTGCCAGATACCGGCCATCAAGGACTGGAGTTTGACACCTGTGTTTTAAATATTGCCTGCCGCATTAAAGTATATGGATTATGTTCTCTCACAAACTCCTGCTTCTGTCCCAGCCGTCACTTCTAGTTCTGTGTATCTGTTGGTTTTCCCTGTAAATTACCCTGGAAGCAGCGGTCTAGTGGTCCTTCAAGAAGAGGGTATACTCTCAATTTTTTCAAACTTGTTTAAAAAACAAAAAAATGTAGCCCAGAAAAATCCTGTTTCAGAAAAAGTGATATGTAAGACTGTTTTAGTTTGTTTACCCCAAAAATCCACTAGTATATTTGTTCATTATCACATAATCTCTGCCCTTCGGTTTACAGAGCTGAACAAATACTGGCACACAGACTGGTGAGAAACATGTTATGTCTATGTTCAGGCTAAAGTTAATGCAGCTGATGGCTGATGGCTAACCGCACAAGTGTAGATAGGTAACCTTAGCCGAGCTACTGGGCAACATAGGTACTTGTGAAGGGCCATTTGTAATTGTAAAAGCAGCATCACAGGGAGTTTAGAAGTAGATAATCAAATCTGACTGAAAAAGAAATGGTACCCACTGTATACCCACGTACACACTGGATTACACCACTGGAAGGATCTCAATTAACCATTGGTACACCATTCTGCTGCAAAGAAGCTCAAAATACAAACCATCATCTGTACAGAAGAGTCAGGGCTATCCCAGAGACAAATGACATCAAGGCCTGCTTTTAATGCCTGCAACACCTGCTTTAAAACATTACATTCGCAGGTTCAGAGGCGTCTGATTTATCTGTTGGTTCGGTCTGCTGAATCATAACAGTTTCATATGCAAAAATAAAAAGAAGTGTATGAAGCAATCATTGAAGTTGAGAAAGCTGACATGCTTTTTACAGTTAAATGTTTGCACAAGTAATCTGAATATAGTTTATACAGTTTTACAGACACAGTTCAAATTTTGACTGCTTCACTATCATTTACTGAATTGTTCTCAAGTATTTCCTAACACTTTAAAGCTCACATTAAGAATAAAGCAAAAAAAAAAAAAAAAAAAAGTTTCTTTGCAATTTTCCTTTTGCTTTGGACAACAATGAAAGGAATAAATGTTGACGTAAAAGTTATTAGTATTAACGTAACAATCATGTAATGGTCCAGATTTGACAGCAAACATTTGCTTAAAGTTTTACATATCCAAAGCAATTGGTAGAGATGATTTAGAAAGGTTTATTTTAACATTTTTTACATGCAAATGGCAGCGAAGGACTTTAGATGGTTTAAAAAAGCATTTGTTATTTTCATTCTTTCCAAAGGAAAATAAAAACTAAAAAAATTAAAAATATTTTTTCCTGCTTTTGTCTTAATGTGAAATTTAACGACATAATAACTTTGTTCATATAATTCATAACATTTTCCTCATCTCAATTTAAACCTGAGCATGTCTGGAGTAGAGGTGAACAAGGAGAGGGGAAAATAACATCTTTTTAAAAGTACATGAATGAACCTGCATGCTAAACAAGAAACAAATGCAACCTTTATCCGAAAGGTCATGCAAGTCTGAAATGACAGGTGTTCTTTCTTAAATTATGCTTCATGGAAAAAAGCCATTAATTTACTAATAAAAAAGGTTAACACAAGGTTATCTAAGGATTTATTCTTATCACATCCACCACATGGCCAGACTGCTATAGCTATCCTCATCTCCTGAACCTACACGTGGAACCCCTAACAATATTATTTGGCTCAATTAAACTGACATTTGAAACTTTGCCCCAGTCTTGTATTATCTCATTTTGAGCATGGCTGCACGTACACACAATCATCTGTGTGCAGCCACCAATTTGCAATTTAGCCCCATCTCTGTGGCTTGGAGGAATGATTTATTTCCATTATTTGCAAAGCCAAACGCAGCCTGCCTGCTTATTGTTGTGCAGATAAACCAGAGCTGGCTTGTCCTCAAAACACCATTTAATGTTCAAGCAATGTTGTTTGTGCTTTCATCATTGGTGCTACATCATTTTCTCTATTGCTTAAGTTGGTTGTTCAGTAGATGTATGCAGAGCTTGAATGCAGGAACAATGATTGATATAGAATAATCAAAACCTGAGTTCTGACCCTTATCTGACTCCATGCAGGTGTCAGACCACAAACATGGCAACACAAACACATTATCCCAGCTTGAGCCTGCTTCCTTTTATTTATACAGCTGAAGCCCCCTGTCACTACGGGTGAAAGACATTAATAATGCTGTTGCATTAACAAACAGATGACAGACCTTTGCAACCACACAACCATGAGAAAGTCGGTTAGAATAAACTTCATGTCCTTGGTCCTTTCACTAATTCAGTGCTTTCAGTTTTTTTTTCTGACAGTGTGGTTCAGGCTGTTCAGATATAGCTCCTGATGCTCCTGATTAAGTGCAATTGCTCCACTTAATCTGGATGTGCGCAGGACGCTGCTTTAATTAGTCATTTAGCACATGCATTGTTTAAGCAACACATTTTTCTATTCACATTACAATTCCAGCTGCCTGCATGTGGTTTACCCTTGCTCTTTGCAGCTGAACAGCGACAGAGTCCCACTTTAATTCAGTTGCAGAGTCTAGCTGTCATCAAGATAAGCTGCACTCCATTATTATACCTGCCACAGTCATATACAGCATGTACGGTACATGTCTCCTTCCTCTGTCATGTGGAAAAGAAAGTGCACCATCATTGGATTTTAGGGTTTTATGTACGAGAATATAATAAAATAATCATCTGGTTAAACAGAGATAAAAAGAACCACCTCAAGTGAGTCACATCAAAGACAAACCAAGCCTCATTTGTGTTTCATTAATGTTAAATATGCATTAGTATACACTTGCACACACATGGAGCCTTCTGTCCATCATCCGTGTCCTTTATGTCTAATTAGGGTCCTTTCTTCAGTGAGCTAATGAATATGCAACCAAACAAAGTAGTACCTCCACTACCACTGTGCGGGCTGCGTTGTGCAGTCCAGCTTACAGATCAGTGAGATTCAGAGAAGAAGAATCAGTGACTGTGTTGCTATTCTTAATATCTCTTTATGATAATGTGCATTTTGATAATATCTAACATGGCCATGTTTGCTAAAGTCTGAAACTGGCGTCAGGACTCTGCACTGCCCTCTAGTTGATGTATTGCTTAACAACCATGCCAGTGTTATTTGGAAACTACACGGAGTCTATCATTCTACACAAAGAAAGATTATTCACATATGGAAACCATTTTAGCTTCCAATCTTCCCAGGACCTGATGTACCAGTTTAAACCGAAGGTCGGACTGTGTAATAGTCTGGGAAACTGCTAAAAAACCCGAAGACATGCATCTCAAAGCTATAGGCCTCAGTGGGACTACCACCAACTATGTATGGTATATTGGGCGAGATTATAGATGAAAACTTCTTTCTCTCTGACGGCCCTCCAAGCTTTGATACTTTAAACTTTTTTTCTGGTGTTTTGCTTTCTTTGGCAGGGATTTCAGGGTGAAAGTGTTCAATATGATCAATTCTCCAAATAGTGTTTAAAAGACAGCTGGTCGTATGCTTGCGACTTCCCTGATCCAATGGCACCATGTTTTGATTGGTTGACCATATTAGTTTCACTTTCACAATTTTACATATTCTATCACTTTTTAGTTATACTTCTACTATAAGTTTTTAAAGAAATGTATTATTTTGGTTAAACATTTCCATTTTTTTCATGGCTTATGAACCGGGTTTCTTAAAACAAACATAGCACAATGTCCTTTGGACCAAGAAGACCAAAGTGGAGATGTTTGGCCATGAAACACAGAAGGGTGTTTATTGAAAAAAAAAAAATACAACAAAAACCTTATGCCAACTGCACAACATAGTTATGGATGGTTGAGAATTTGGACCTCTGCAGCCATAGGATCTATACATAGACCTGGCACAATAGGCAGGCCCCAGTGAGCAAGGCCATTCACAAACCAGGCCCTCCCATCCGGAAACCTGCCTTTTTATTTTAATTCATAGACTTTGGAATATAATTTTCATTTTTTTTACCAGCTATTTTATAGGTGTACTAAATCATTATGATAAGAATCGGTTTCAGTTTGTCTCTTTTTGCACTGAGAAAGCTTATTTTTGCAGTTGCAAGGTGTGTTTGTGTATGTCAGAAAACTAAATCTATGTATGCATTAAATCATCAAATTTTGCTTTACATTAAAACATGAAACACATAAAGCATGAAGTCATTAACTAGCTTAAATAATGATAAATAGGATCTGTAAATAACAGGAGTTATAGCATTTGTTGTCAGAGCAAAGTTGCTGGTTTTAAGTGTAAATTCATAGACATTGTGAATTCAGCTGTGTCGGCAGCTAAAATTGGTGGATGTTTATGCTATCTTTGCCCTCATGTCTTTTTTTTAACATCCAACCACAAGAAAACTTACAAAGCCAACACACTACCTGCATTTCCATTACATGTTTTGCTAAATTAAAGCGATACAACAATTGCAATTTGCAGGTGTTTCCATTAAACAGTGCTGAGTGCATACGCCTCAGTTCTTGTAAGATCCCATCTGCTTGATGAGATTTTCCAAGAACTGCGACTTATGCAAGGTAGCCACTTAGCGTTTTTGGTTTTTTTTTTACTTCCTGCAGAAAATTTGCTACAGCTTTTTAAAGCTTTTCTCCTTCATTTTTATGTCTAAAACTCTAAAATTTGCTGTTGTTTGTTCTTCACCGTGCCATCTTTACCAGAAATGAACTGGTCATGACCCCTCATGTCACATCTGGCAACACGATAAGTGTTTCCATAACACTTTACGATATATTCCTCCATCAAAATGTCTGAAAAACCATCACTTTTGAGGGCAAAAACTGTTTAGCAAAATTTCACACTTTTGTTTCTAGTGGCATTTATTTTAATTGCAATATTTAGTTCTTGCACAGTTCTAAGTATCATGGAAATGCACCTGCTGAACCATTATTCAAGTGTGCAACATACAGTCAAATCTGAGGCCATCTGTCTGACAGCAAAAAGTTTGGTCAAAGCTGGGTTATGAAAAAGGAAATATCATTTTCCTTTTACCACAATAGATTAAATAGAATCTCATTCAACTTTTAAAGACTGTGCAGAGCACACACACCGATGCATGCAAACATGCAATCAGCAGCGCTCTGTCAAATATAAGACTGAAATTAAGCGTAACATGAAAGACAAGTCCAAACTGAGAGGCACTCTCATCATCAAAGCGAATCCCACTCAACAGAAAACCTGTGAAGCCTTTAACCTCAGCAGAGGCAGAGCTGAAGCCAGCATCTTCAGCGAGCTGTTCTTGGGACATACATGTGGGCCCAGAGCAGCATGAGGAACAGCTGTTCTGCATTTGCGCCCCAAGCCAAATAAATACTGAAAGACGTTCCAACTAAACCCTCTAAGCAACACAGGCGATCTGTCCACTCAGGAACGAATGTTTGTATGTAATTCAGTCAGCTGTGAAAGGCTGAACAAGAAAGTCCACCATCATAAATCAATTTGCCCTTTTTCGAGGTTTTAAAGCTTTCAACATCCATCTTTGATCCTCCCAGTCTGTGGAGCACATGTCCTGCATTCAATTGCTCACAGACAATAAGAATTTCTTTGTTTTTTTAATTAAGATGTTGGAATGAGGACTAATGGAAGTTTGGATTGCATGCTTACATAAGTGTTATGAATGTGCTGTCATGTTATACAAGTTTTCAGCCACGCCGCTTCTTCGGATCTTGGCTGGTGATGTCAGCTGGTCTGTCAAACACTTTGATCCTTTCAGATCAAAAAGATCAACATCATTTATACAGTCCATTAACATTTTTTTACTCTAATAATTGGTGTGCACACATATAAAGGATGAGAACCACTAATTGAAACCATTCAGTCCACACAATAACTTTGCATTTCAAAGTCCGCTGCCTTTTTCTCAACATCATTTAGTTACACATCCTCATGTTTCCATGAAATGTTTTAGCTGTAAATTAACTATAATAATTCTAAGACCTTATGATGAAATGCAGCTAAAAAAATTCAGTTTCGTCATCCCATAATTTTCATGGTCAGCCTCGTGTTTGATGCATGTTCCACCTTTCACACTAATGAGGACATTTAGTTTGATGTTGTAGTTTCGCAGCTCGAGCTCAGCAGAAAATGAAGCCTTTTCACACAGTTCAGACTCAACACTGAGGCTGGATAAAGTTTAAAGGTAAAAAGATTCAAATTGTCTGAATCCATGTTCCATCATCATCATCAAACTTCTCTAAGTTGTTCAATTCTGCTGTGCAAAATCTATACATGAATCAGATAAGGACATCCTTACATTAACTGGTTTTTGTTAACTTAAACTCTTGAATGTTTTGTGAACTTAAAACAGAAAAATGAAACAAAAGGAAGGTAAAACACATGGAGGGATGAAAACTGATGGGAAATAAAGGGAGACATAATGATTGATAAGTTACCTGGGAACTCTGTGGGTTTTAAACAATTAAACAAATGCATACTTACTATCCTATGTGAACCTAAATGTGCACAAGCTGACAGTAAATGTAAATACAGTTGTAGCATGTGTATATGATTCAATTAATCTTAATTTGAAGCCCAGGAATGACAATGGTGATTCAACTTCTGGCTGTTTCTGAACACATTTACACAGATTTGGTGTTTTGCATGAAATGGAGCAACGGCACACATGCAGTGGAAAAGGGGGCTGTCACAAAAACTTCAACACACATCATTCCAGCGCCACAGACTGACGTGTTGTAAATGAATTGCACCTGGCAGCGACACCTGACAGTTCAGCTTTTATTGTTTCTAAACACGTCCACTAGCTGCAGGACCCTCTGGGGTTTCTAATTCCAACAAATGCAAAAATTAGCACAGCTGAATAAGCACTGACATAAAGGAAAATGCACTAAAGAGCCACTTTAATAGGTACACCTCAAGAAATGATTTGTCATTTACATTCACTATCATTATAAATTTACTCTCACTTTCCCCCATTATGTCAGATCCAGCTTGCTACCGGCGTAGACCTCTGTTGTTCTTCAGGTCTGTCTTAATTGTTGCTTCATCTTAACATGAAGCGTCACACAGCTACGGCAGGTTTGTTGGCTGTGCATCCATTATAAGAATCTCCCATCCCACCAGCAAGTAGATGTACTGCAGTGTTCTAAAACTGGGGTCAGGGATCACCACATGGTGACCAGATCAGGGACTTAGCAGATATTTCTTTCACTTTTTTGCTGCTGTAATAATCGCATTGTTACTAATAAAGGAAAAAGTAAAGCAAGACCACAGCAGTTTAATATTTATATTAAACTGAAATCAGGTTCAGGGTAGGCTATAAGAAATTACACAGGCTGGAAACGCTTCTGTCAATTTCCAGAGATATCCAGGTCTCTTCATAGAGCCATAAAATTTCATTCAGCATTTCTTTCAGACCTAAACCCTCTTGAAAACTGATCATATTTCAAAAGACACACATGTCTGTAGCACATGTTCTATATGTGTTTGGAAGCAGTCTGCTCATTTCTTCCGCTTTGCGTCAGTCAACGGACGATGAAAATTCATTACTGAAAGATTTGTTTTTGTTGTGAAGTTGAGCACACAATGAAACCTCATAAACTAATTTCAAAGGAAGTGTTCTTCATATGAGAGAGAGGCAAGGAAAACAAACATTTATAGGACTGCAGGCTGATCCTTGTTTTCATTAGTTAATGTTATAGTTATGATTTGGTCAGATTTCCTGACACGAGCAGCCTGAGATTTCAAGACGGCTTGGATTACAATTCATCCTGTCACTTTTTATTTCAGGTTAAATAGTCAACTTCATTTCATAGTTTGAGGAAACCCAAAGAAAATGGAGACATGGAGACAACATCTGGGCACTGAAACCTCGCGATCTGAACTACACCTTCCTGGGTGAAGATGTCTGACTCAGACATCTCATCTAAAAAAAACACAGGTTTTGGCTTGGAACATCAGATTTGCAATCCTTTATTTCCTGTCACAAACATGCTCCACCTTGCCCTTGTACAAAGGAACTGTAAACCTACTGCCAAGCTAATGCTAACAGGGCATTCTATATGTTTGCAAAAAAAAAAAAATTACCTACAAGCTGACTTTATGACATAATGGAGGCTTCCATGTGATATTATGAAACATTATCACCACACTCTGTTGAAAGAGATCTCTAAATAACTTTTAAACTGACTTAAAAACCGTTGGTATTAGCGTTGAGTTCTGCTTGCTAGAGTGTTACATAACATACCTGAAAAGAGTTAATGCAACTACGGGAAAATATTTATTTTAAAAAGTCCTCTTAGCAAGGCAAAGATATTTGTGAGATTTAACCAATGAAATACTGCTGCACAATCACGTGTTAAAAGCCTAAATCTAATTTTCCAGTCAACACAGAAATAAATAATACAACAGTCAGACATACTGAAAATATTCCCTTCAGAGACGTTTTCCAGAAAGTTTGGTTTCAGTTCATAAAAATGTGTTTGCATTTAGATGATGGGTGTGGTTATCACGAATAATCGTGTGCACGGAGCCTTTTTGTCAGAAGTGGAAATGTGTATGGAACCAAACCACTGCAGATCATCAGGGAAATAACGTTAGCGCTTTGTGTACTGTTTGCTAAAATCGGGTCATTTCTTTCTACTAACTGACTTACAAAGTGTCATTCATGCCGTTGGTTGGTTTTCCTCTTGACTGCTGTCATTTATTGTAGTCAGGTTTCAGTCAGGAGTTCATTCAAAACACTGCAGCAAGTGTCATGACGGGTATCCTCCTTTTTACTGGAAAACCACTCAACGTTGTAATCAGCTTTATTTCTGAGCACATTTCAAAACTACAGGATTTATTATGTATGGAAAATACATGACGGGCACAAGATTGTTTTGGTTTTGTTTTGTTTTTGTTTGTTTTTGCTGCGATGGGGAAAAGATTAACATGATGATTTACTTTGAATAAACAATGAACAAACATCTGTGGACCATCACAGGCTTTCACGGGATCTGACATATCGGCTTTGTAAGGATCTATAATACCTGACATATCGGCCCCCTGACCAGGTTAGTCCACTTGGGTGGGGGGGTTTCTGGATGGGGATCACATGCTACCATCAGTATGACATCATTTGTGCACCCAGCATCTTCAGCGCACCCAGCCAGCCGAGGGTGGCTGCCTGATCAGACCTGGCAATGTTTGGCATGTTGGCTGCATCTGGCCATCTTGGAGTCCACAACGTCTCCTCCACAGCCAGGTACTGCTTGTTTGTGTCACTGGTGAGCTCTTTAATTGCATTACGTTGGGCCTGCCCTCTGATTCCCATCTCCATCAGCAGCCTTGTGGTGGAACTGGCTACAAAGCCCCTGCGGTCCACCTCCAAATCCCACCTCACTTTCACATCCCACCCTCTGCTCGGTGGTTCAGCTGCCAGGTCCTTTCTAGTGCCTCCTCCATGGCCTCTTCCCATGGAACTGTGAGCTCAATGATGAAGACATACAGGCAGGGTTTGGACCAGAGGATCAGGTTTGGGCACAGGTTGGTTGCTGTAGTTACAAGTGGGAGTGTGTGTACATCTTTAAGGTCTACATGCATTTTCCAACCCTGTGCTGCATTCAGTGATCATTACCCTGGTGGGGATGACTTGGTTTGCCATTTCTCCACCTCCTGCAAAAAGGATGCTAACTGTGTGCTTATCAGTGTGTGACATCAGTAATTATCCTCTTGTTCTCAAGTTTAGCTGCTAAGCACTCGATTGTGGTGCCAGATGTATCTACCCTGAGTTAGGCTGGTCTTCCACCCCAACAGGATATGTTGGAGGGCTGCTATAGGGCTGCAGGTTGACGATAGAACTGACAAGTGTTTATAAGGATGCAAAGATGTTTTACTTAACATAAATTATGTTGCTGTTCTGCCTCATTTGCACTGTTAATGTCATGTCCCCGTTACAGAGAACTTAGTCCTGGTCATCCTGTCCTGCCATCATATCCCATTAATGCGATTACATTATTGCATTCAATCTTATCTTTCTTCATACTGTTTTTATTTATTCATTTATTTGTTTATTTATTAAATAATGATACTATTCCTTATTACAGTTCCCCTTTAGGGAATGACAAAGTTTTTTGGGTTTTTTTCGTTTTTCAAAAGACCTTCCAAGGTATAGGTATTACAAAAACTACTAAAAATACTAATCATTCAACTTCATTGTGTAAATTTATCTGTTAACCACCTGCTGCATCATTATATGTCATTTACTGAATCCGACATTCTGTCATGGTAAATAACACACTCTGCAGGTTGACTCATAAACATTTCCTGTGGATATTAACACGCTGCCAAAGGAATGCAGAGAAAAAAGGAAAGACTCTGAGTCAGTAGCAAAAACTGATTAACATCATATAAAAAAGACAGCATGTTTGTGTATGTGTGTGTGTGTGTGTGTGTGTACTGGTCATTCCTGATGTAGAAAATCATGATCTGTTGGGTTGACTGTGACTTCTAAACCTGATCCATTTCTCTACAACTAGAAAAAAGTTTTTAACCATATAAAGTTGTACTATGATTACTGTTACTTTCATCATAATGATGCACCATGTCACAAAGCTCACATCATCTCCACCATGACGATGAGTTCACTGTCCTCCAACGGCCTCCACAGTCACCAGATCTCAGTCCAGCAGAGCAGCTTTGGGATGTGGTGGAACGGGAGATTTTCATCATGATGTGCAGCAACTGTGTGATGCTTCATGTCAACATGGAGCAAAATCTCTGAGGAATGTTTCCAACACTTTGCTGCATCTATAGGTGTTTTTTTTTTTTTCCTTTATACCTGCACAAAAACTAAATATCAACTTAAAAAACTGCTCATGAAAACACCTCCATTTTGAAAATAGGTCTCAAATATTGCTAAAAGGTTTTTACGCTCTCGAGGTGGTTTTTCAGATTTGATACAGAAATATATCACAGAAGTGTAATGTAAACACTTTTTTTCACATTTATATGTCTCCGGACGTGACGTTGGGGGTCATGACCAGTTCATTACAAGTAAAAAAGGCACGAAATGGAACAAACAAGAGCAAATCTTTGAATTTTGGAAGATAAAATGAGGGAGAAAATTATCGAAAAGCTGTAGCATATTTTCTACAGCAACTAGAAAACCCCAAAATAATGCAACATGGCTACTTAGCATAAGTCTCGAAAAAATGAGACGGATGAGATTTTACGAGAACCCAAGCTTATGTGCCAAACAATGTTCAATGGAAACACCAGCAAATCGCTATCGTTGTTTGTCTAAACTTACAAATATTGCTTTTATTTTACAAAATGATGAAATGGAAACTCAGGATTGAAGGCAGTTCTGAAGTAAACAGTGATCCAACCCAGTACTGGCATGGTGATCCAACCCAGTACTGGCATGGTGATCCAACCCAGTACTGGCATGGTGGTCCAACCCAGTACTGGCATGGTGGTCCAACCCAGTACTGGCATGGTGATCCAACCCAGTACTGAAATGGTGATCCAACCCAGTACTGGCATGGTGATCCAACCCAGTACTGGTATGGTGGTCCAACCCAGTACTGGCATGGTGGTCCAACCCAGTACTGGCATGGTGGTCCAACCCAGTACTGGCATGGTGATCCAACCCAGTACTGAAATGGTGGTCCAACCCAGTACTGGCATGGTGGACTTACCTGTGGGTATAATTAAATCAAACTGATAGTTAACTGCAATAAAAAACAAAGTAACATTAAAGATAGTCCAAGACTTCTGCTTTTATTTGGTGATTTTATGACAAAGCTAAACGTATCTCATCATCTCACTGGTTGGTGTGTTATGTCCCACATCCACAGGAAGACATTTGGCACTAAAGGGCCGTGGAAAAGCTCAGCCTTAAGTACACCGATTGTAACTTTTCCCTTTTTACTTCCCAACTGCAGCAACTGACCCACCCCCATCCCTTCCCCCCCACTCCCTGCTGTCTGAACATAATGGGACCAGTTCAAGCAGGAGGTAGCAACAGAGAAAAAGAAGGAAGTTACAAATGGCCGCAGGTACCTGGATCAAGATGTCTTGTAGATGTCAGAGATCTGGGGAAACAAGAAGTCAAACCCTGCTATGCAGAACATCATCTCTGAACACACAACACGTCCAGCCTGGAAGCAGATGGTCTCCAGCAGCAGAAGACCACACCGGGTTCCCTCCTGTCAGTAAGAACAGGAAACTGAGGCTCATCTGATCTCAGTCTAACACATCACCTTGGTTACTCTGTCATGTTAATATGGAGCAACCTCTCTGAGGAATGTTTCCAACACCTTGTTGAATCTATGACACCAAAAGAAAAAAGGGGCTTTGACCCAATACCAACAAGGCGGTCTTAATAAAGTGGCTGGTTTGTGTATTTCAGAGCTGTAAATAAAGAAGGGTGACATCATCTCACTTGTTGGTGTATGAGTACAAACCTTCTCATGTTTGGAGGAAATTATCCTGCTCCCTCACAAAGACACAGGCTAATGTTTCATTTGCACTCACTTAATGATGTGAGATCATATCGGAAATGCAAGAGACGGAATGACCTCCTTCTGTTTTCCAGCGAGACTCCACTGAGCACATTGGCATCTTGGTGAAGTCTACCAGTAGGAATAGAAGCTGTCAGCCTCGTCGTCCTATTATTATATTATTTCTGGAGGTTCAGTGATACAGTTTTCATTTAATGAATGATGTATATTGCAGAAACCCACATTAAAGGCTGCATTAAATTGAAAGTGCATAATAACTGACTGTGGAAGCAGTGTGAGAGCATGCTTACATTCAGCACCAGTCTTCATGCAAAGCAGTGAGTTAAGTGAAAATTAAAGCTCTTTTCTGTCTGAAACAGCAGAATTTCTAGCATGACTGGACTCCTTTATAAATACAAAAGACATGCATGTCTACTAATAGCCTGCTGTTAAAACAAATACTGTTGAACTGGACTCTCGCCTGTGTAACAGATACCTCTCTTCCACCACCGGCTTGCGCTCACAGTCTGGCCTGGTGGGGGGTTCGCGTTTCGTTGCGAAAGCTTGGCAGTGCAACGGCATGTGAAAAATGTCCCATGTCAGGTCAGCAGGAGAGGAGCAGAACAACAGGCCTTCATAACATCTTTGGTTCTTTGTACTTATTCTGCGAACGCCAGCTCTCGTCAGGCATCTCAGATGTTACCAAGAAGAAGGAAGACGGGAAACTGAGACCCGCCTGTCAAAGGATGTTATGTGACAACATTTTCTGCTCAGGGGAAATTATTTGCAGATAGTAACGCTGCATACCAGCTGATTGATGGTAGCCAAAAGCTGGTGGTAATATTTACAGTGAGGGGACCAGGGAAGGGTTAAAAAAGATTCATTATGTAAAAATATCTGCAGACTTTTAATACAAGCACATTAAAAAAAGGAAAAAAGCTATAAAATATTTCCAGTGTATTAAAAAGGCAGGTAATGTACAGAGCCAGAGAGACAGGTGTGAATCTGCACAGGCCTCGTTTATCCATTGTTTATTAAAAGAATATAATCATGTTAAATAGTTGTATTCCAAACAAGGAACTCTATCACATTTATTATCACTTGAGGCTTTAGAGGAAAGTTTTCTTCATCTGTCACGGAGGCCAGCGTAGAAGGTAACGGAGGGCTGTGAGTTTGAAGATGAAATCTACAGCCTACAGGGGGTTTATGGGAGAAAAGTGGGATTTCAGGTGCTTATTTGGTGTCTTGTGACCTAGTGGCTCCAGTAAAAGTATGATACTTGGACAAGTCCTCTCAACAAAATGATGATATGAGTCACTGTTTATCCCTTTAAATAACAACCATGATGTCCAAACCAGCAGAAAGAAAATGTTGCTCAAAATAGTTTTCTCGTCGGTGTAAATACCAGGTTTAATAAATAACACCATTTAGTTTAGTTCAGTATTGGACATGGTCGGAGCTAAACATAAAAACAAACAAACAAAAAAAGTTTTGTTACATTTTCATAAAAAGGTCTTTACCTTTATGACGAGTCGACGTAATAATTAATAAAACTATTTGGGTAAAAATATCTCAATTTTTCTGTTAAAAATCAAAATGACCATGTTGGGATTAAACCATGGTTTCCAGCTCCGGTCCTTCAGCGCCACAATCCTGCATGTTTTCCATGTATCCCTGCTCCAACACACCTGACTCAAACTAATATGTCATTGTACAAAACTTCACCTGCTGCTGGATCCATTTAATGGACGACAAATGTGTTGGAACAGGAAAATATCAGAACCTGGTCATCTCTGGTTTAAAAAAAAAAAATCTATAATTAAAAAATTTATTCCTAAAATATTTTCTTGCCTTCATTCACAGCCACAACAGGCTAATGGTCAGTCAGGAAATTTTAAACATTTTATAGACACAAAAATAAGCTTTTTCAAAGGATAGTAGTTTCACGGAAAATGCAAAACATAATTTCCTGTTTTGTTTCAATGTCAACAGTTTTTTAAGAAAGAATTGTGATGTAATTTGAGTTTTGCAGTGACATAAAGTGATTTCAATCTGCAGATGTCAGCAGATGATTGTAAACATGATTTGGTAAAAATGAATCCATAAAACGATGAATCTCTGCAGCCCCCGGAGGAGCACAGTATGACAGCAAAACCACTGAAACATTTCAAATCAATGCTTCTTGAAGCAGGATCAGAATGGATTTGCATATTTCCGTTCCTGCAGAGCACCAAATCATTAAACAAGTCAGATAAAGTGAAGTGCTTTATCGCCCTGCGATGGACTGGTGAGCTGTCCAGGGTGTACCCTGCCTGTCGCCCAAAGCCGGCTGGGATAGGCTCCAGCTTCCCCGCGACCCTGAATTGGAATAAGCGGTTCAGAAAATGAATGAATGAATGAATGAATGAAGTGCTTTATCATTGCACAATGTGGTTCTTTGCAACACATCAGCAGACAGGAAATTATGAGGCAAACAATTCATTTTTTTATCTCTTTAAGGGCTGTAAATATGCCAGAAAAACATATTGTGGTGAGGCAAGCATGCGGTTCACAGGAGGTGTAAGTGTGTCATTCAACATCCCCCACAGGCCAGTGATAATCCTGCTGCTGTTTTATGACCCTACAAGTGCGTCAGACTGTTTCCATTCCAAAGGCATCCTCCAGCCACCGTGTTGCTCTTTGGTCCACTGCCAGGCACCCCAAACCTCTTTTCAGGGTGGAGAGGCATGTGTGTTGCTGTGTGCGAATCAACGTGCATGTTCACCTGCCAGTATTTACTGGAAACGGGGGGAGACCGCTGGATACGATCCTGCCTGTGTACATTTATTGTGAATGGAGCTGAATGCGTGAGGTCTGGACGCTCTGATTGGGCAAAACTCACACACCCTGATCTGGAAACAATTAAAATGAAGTTATTTCCCAATCACATCTCATATGCATGTCAAATATTCAGCATTTTATCCATGAGACAGCCACAAAGAACTGCAGCTTTTATAAGCAGTGAAAAGTGTTTGACATGAGAGTTCGGTTCATCTTTAAATGAAAGGTAACTCTTTTATCCACAGCTTTATGGCCTAAATTAAATTTATATCAATTTCTGTGCAAATTCTGTGAATGTTAAAGGATGTGTGGATTTAATCATACTTCTGTTTGTAATCAGTGGTTTGGCAGACTGAAACAAGTCCAAAACAAACTTTGTACAATAGCGCCCTCTGGTGCTTATGCTGCATGAGGCATAACAGACGCTTTAACTCTTTATCAGGCAAGTGACCATTTTTAAACACTTTGTTTTCTTTCATTTTCAGCATAAAACAATTAATAAAAAAGTAACAACGGAGTGGAGGTCTTAGTAGCTTCCAGAAGGACAATTTAGGTTCAAACTCTAATTTCAAGGTATTTCATTGAGTTCCCTATAAAGGGTTAAACTTCTGCATGTGCAAAAATCCTAACAGTTATGTTTAACGTCCAAACATAACACCAAAGCTGATGCTGAATGGTGGGAATAAAGTAATCTTGACAAGCTGTAATTCTCACAGCAGTAGTATAGAATCAGGTCTACTTCCATATTCTACTTGATACTTGACTAAATATTTTATTCATGTTTAACTTTAATCATAAAAAGAAGTTTAAAACATGAGTACTTTTTTAAAATTATCGAGCATTTTCGGTTCTGATTTTAACTTTAAAAATACAAGATCTTACAGCTTAATTAGGCATCAAAACTCAGAATATTTTATTATTGATACGATCAAACCCGTGGAAGTCTCTTCACCATTAGCAGTCACCTGAAGAATCCGGGTGGTGACCATCTTTCCTGGTGGAGAAGAATGTTTCAGGCAGTATATTGGTCATGTTCACACTGCAGAATGAAGAAGACATCAGCTCAGCCTTGTGTTTGATTCATTTTACAGCAGGGCTCGGAGAAAACAAACTCACAGAAACACACAGTATTTTATAGGATAATACTTTTATCTCCATCAAATAGTTGCAAAAGTATAATGCAGCACAAGAATTCCCATTGTTACCAGTTTGAGTTGAACATCTACAAACAGTCTTAAAGTTTCCTGCATGAATAATTATTTATATGAACCGTATGGTACAAGGAGTGTAAGTTTTGGTGATATCACCGTCTCACTGCATTAATGTGCTTTTCTCTTGCCCTTTAACCGCTAAAGGGGAAAATTGTTCAAACTCTGGGTGACCATCCCTAAACCATATCTGCTCTGCTATGCAGTACTGTGCAAATCTATTGAGTCGCATTTCATGTGTCTTGAGCCACAAAAGTAAAAAAAAAAGGGTGGCGCAACGCCTTCAGACAGTCATAAGGAAGCAAAGAGGAAGAACTGTGTTAGGAAAGCAGTGTCACTGTTTTTAGCCTGTATTTATTTACTTTAGGAGAAGATTCTATAGATTCTGCTGCATCTGAGGAAAACAGAGGTGGAAAATGAAACACATATAAGTACAGTTTAGTTTCCAATTAAAAAAAATAAATAAATAAGAAAAGAAATCTAAAAACTGTCCATTATTCGCATTATTTTTCACAAATTTTGAAGAAAAAGTTTTTTTGTTTCTTGATAGACCAGCTGTATTGCTTTCCTGATATGAACATGGCCCTGACTAGATTAAGCAACATTCTTATGGAAAAAAACTTGGACAGATAAACTGGTGACAGGGTGTCAGGGTTGGGTATAAAAGGAGCCTATACTGAGCAAATCGCCTTTTGATTCATGGATGCACTTTGACTCATCTGTGATCCACTTGTGTTAACAGGTAGACCTAAACAAAATTTATAGCTTTGTATCATAAAAGAAGTTTATTAACTTTATATTGGGTTATTGTAAAAAAAAAGAAAAAAAAAAAACAATATGTGAAGGCTTGAAAACATGGGGAGTATTTCTTTTATGTGATGTAATTATTGCTTTGTTGTTCACTGAAAGACTTTGTACAAAGTATTGTTCCTGTTTTTGCTGAGAGAAATTTTTATTGCAATTACTTTCTCGTAGTTCCTTCTGCATTTGCTCGGTCTCACTGTCAGCAGCTACAGTTTCTAAGCTTGATTTTTTTTTTTTTTCTTTTTTTTTTTTTTTTTATCTCCACTAAGGTGATGTCTGTCAGTCTGATAGTAAAATAGCTCAGAAAGTTTTGGGTGGATTTTGGTTACATTTTCAGGAAATCTCAGAAATGAAATGAGGAAAAAGTGATTAGGTTTTGTGGGTGATGTGGTTCACCACCTGGATCCAGGAATTTCCTAATGGATCCCTCACTGAAGGTATAACAGTTTAAAGTTCTTTATATAGCAGGCGCATGTTTTAAAGCCAAGTAGGCCTACACATAAACACTTGTGCTTTTAAATGACCTTTCTGTTCCTAAAAAGATCACGTCACTGTTTAAAGAAAACATTTTAAAAAAATATCTATATGATCTCAGAAACATAAAAAATGCTCGGACAGTGTGCTTACACTTTTTCTTTAACAGGACTGAAAACTAATTTGATTTCTGCCTTAAGTATCTGTACAACCCAGCTCAGTTAAAGTAGCAGGGATGCACTAGACATAAAAATATCTCATCCTGTTTTCCCAACCACTTAAAGTCTAATAAAACCACCAGCTTTGTTCGGTTTAGTGTTGTTAGAGTCATTTATGTTATTAGTGTTTTTGTTAAGATGCCTTTTATGTGTGTATATATATATATATATATATATATATATATATATATATATATATATATATATATATATATATGTATATATATATATATATATATATATATATATATATATATATATATATATATATATATAAAATGTAACCAAAATCCATCCATAACTAAGTAATGTTCTTGTTTTCTCTGAGAGAAATAAAAAGTTTATTGCAATTACTTTCTCTTATTTTAGTCAGTCAGCTTGTTGGTGTGCATTTGTGTCCAAAAAAAGTTCTGCTAGCAACGTTAGCATTAGTGCTAGCCAGGTCTGCTGCTGCTGCTGTGTGTAAGCACAGAGGACTTCACATTTGTGGCTAAATGTTTATTTTTACTGCCTAAAAACTTTGTGAACGTAGAAAAAAAGACATGTTGAAAAAACCTGTTAATCAGAATACCCGTTTGTGTGTGCAAGGACTTAAAACTGTCAATAGACACACTTGTTGCACATTTCACAACAAGGCAAACATCAAACAGAAGAAACTCTTTTCAAGTTCTTTTACATCTGTCATTTATTATTACGTTGATTTCAGTCCCAGCGATGGTCATAAGAATGTACATATTTCTGTCTCTGGATATGCACTTTTCTTCTGCACACTTCATTTTTTGGTGTTCTGTGTCTGTGCAGATATGCTCCACTTTTAACCTTGATTTTCAAGCTGCAAAAAGGAGAATTACAGGTATGCAAATCATTCCAACCACAGGGTCCCTGACTAGCATACTGTCTTTGTAACGTCCCTAACTCCTGCTCAGGTCTTCGTCTTTCATATGAACTGTGCTCAAACTGAAACAGTGTCACAAGTTTGTCATGAGACTTGATTTCCTGAGATGTGTATATCTGTGACCGTGCAGTGTGGTGG